>NW_027266282.1:1284166-1926250 GCF_022045235.1 Haliotis cracherodii | reverse complement strand
GGACTGTTTCAACTCAGGATGGACTTTCGTTTCCTATGGCGAACGTTGACGCCGGCTCGCATCAGTCTACTAGGCCAGCTCTCCATCAAACACATATCAAATAAACTTGGCGGGACATTCAATAGGCTGCCCTCAAGGTAGCCCCCACAATCGATAGATCAAATTCCCTGTGCTTCTCTCAGATGACGTTCGTCTTGAGGTTCACCGCTCCACAAGACATTGATTTGTATGGATTCAAGCATGGATGAAACGACCGAAACCTCCACTCACAATACGGCTTTCTTACAAGTATTGACTCATATTCCGATCGCTTCAGATTAAATTCAACAAATAACAATGTTTACTCGTGCAATTTAGTACCCAATTTCTGGAGACCTAGTCGATTTCTTTCTGGGGGTTTCTTAAATGACGTTGGTGGTTAAAGGTAAATATCACGTTATCTTCTACATTCAGTGGCGAAGGCTGGTCTGCCGTCCGTCTGCAGGTTTAATGTCATAGACATGTATTGTCATTATGCTAGTATCTAGATCTCCTGACAATTGCTACTAGTTACTCTCACTAAAGGTTATTATTCTGTTCACGGTAGCCGTCCGAGACCTCTCTGAGAGTGACTGTCTGTGGTCTTCTGATGTGAATGCCAATGCCCCTCTGAGAGTGATATTCAAGCCTAATTTAATGGACGAAGGACGAATAGCAGTTGTCAACATATCGCCCCATCGGGAAAGAAAAAGAACTGGATATCTCCTAACCATGATATACGTTTGACGTTCAGACAATGCTATATCAGTATTAAAGACCATTTCATATAATCTTTCATTATTGGAGGCCAGTTACTGTGGGCTAGCAGTACTGAACACCATTAAATATTAAGCATCGGCACTGGCTTGTTAATCTTGCAGTAATAGTACCTTGCAGATCTGTAATATAACTTGTTGCTGAAAACACCTGAAACGTAACCTGATAGATCTGTATTGTAACTTGTTGCTGAATGTATCCGATTCTCAGCCTGACAGATCTGTACTGTAACTTGTTGCTGAATGTAGCCGATGCTCAGCTTGACAGTTCTGTACTGTAACTTGTTGCTGAATGTAGCCGATGCTCAGCTTGACAGTTCTGTACTGTAACTTGTTGCTGAATGTAGCCGATGCTCAGCCTGACAGATCTGTACTGTAACTTGTTGCTGAATGTAGCTAATGCTCAGCTTGACAGTTCTGTATTGTAACTTGTTGCTGAATGTAGTCGATGCTCAGCTTGACAGATATGCACTGTAACTTGTTGCTGAATGTAGCCGATGCTCAGCTTGACAGTTCTGTACTGTAACTTGTTGCTGAATGTAGCCGATGCTCAGCCTGACAGATCTGTACTGTAACTTGTTGCTGAATGTAGCCGATGCTCAGCCTGACAGATCTGTATTGTAACTTGTTGCTGTTGCTGAATGTAGCCGATTCTAAACCTGGCAGATACTGACACTATGTATAGTTTGCTAATGAACTGACTGTTTCTGGTGCAAATCACTTCACATGGTTGCTGCCGACTTTCCCTGTTGCTGAACACCGACCATGGCAGGACAGTAATGCAGACTCTAATATGACCAATATGTTGTAGGATGATCTAGCAATAATAAGGCCATCTTTTTCACTCGTAGTTCGCTTTCTTGGCGGTAGATCGCAAAGCCGAGGATGCGTTCGTAAAAACGCTCCATGAAATTCAATATAGCTGCGGTATGCTCATTTAGCGGTTTGTGTACATACATATTCCTCTCCCAATTTGAAAGTGTCCATGCCTAGAAACACATCACCAAAGCGACGAAGGAATATGTATGAAATACTGTTATAAATATTTCATTCAGGGTAAAAGTCACTCGATATCGGAATAATTCCTATGGTTCACAAGTGCATCAATCAGATAGATGACATGCGCGATCAGTTTTCTCTCCATTATGTGCAGCGTCGTCAGTGAAGTTCCTTTACATTGGTCAATACTCTCTGGTCAATATCTATGGAGGCGCAGAGCACTTGGCGCCAACGTCAAACTGGACGTTTCCGGTGTACAAGGGGGATAAACTCTGGCGTGATGATACTATCTTCACAGCTATTCTCCCTGTAGAGTCTGCGGCGCGGTTTGAGTGCAGGGCACTGAAAATTGGTCGAATTTGGGAACTCCGCTGCCCGTTGAAAAGAACACTGAAGTGTCTTGCCAAGCCGAAGCGTAACCATATAAACGTCTCTATCACGCCGCCATCTCAATGCATGACGTCATGAGCCAGCGATAGGCCTTCACAGCAAGCGTAATGTCGATGTTATAAATTTCAACTGTGGACTTCCATGCATTGTATCGGTGGCAGACCCCCATGCAAGGTGTAGTGTCAACGATCGACATCCATGCATACCGTAACTCTCATTTATGGAATATTCTCAGCACTACAGACAGTGGACCTCTATGCATGGATAGTGCTGCAGGTGCATCTCCGTACGCTCTTCAGGAACGTTTTATTGACATTGAGCCTCCATGCATGGCATAACGTCAACGATCTACCTTGTCATTTTATTAGCAATCGGCGTCACAATACATGTCACAATGGCAAAAGTGGACGTGCATGTACGTCACAGTGACAAAAATGGACTTATATGAGTGTCACAATGGCAAACAATGGACCTACATGCATGTTAAGATAGCAACAGAGGACATACATGCATGTCGCAATGGCAGTAGTGGACATACATGCATGATGCAATGGCAGCAGACGACCTACATGAATGTCACAATGGCAACAGAGGACCTACATGCATGTCACAATGGTAGCAGAGGACGCACATGCATGTCACTATGGTAGCAGAGGACACACATGCGTGTCACAATGGCAACAGAGGACCTACATGTATATCACAAAGGCAGCAGACGACCTACATGCATGTCACAATGGCAGCAGACGACCTACATGCATGTCACAATGGCAACAGAGGACGCACATGCATGTCACTATGGTAGCAGAGGACGCACATTCATGTCACAATGGCAACAGAGGACCTACATGCATGTCACAATGGTAGCAGAGGACGCACATGCATATCATAATGGCAACAGAAGACCTACATGCATATCACAATGGCAGCAGACGACTTACATGCATGTCACAATGGTAGCAGAGGACGCACATTCATGTCACAATGGCAACAGAGGACCTACATGCATATCACAATGGTAGCAGAGGACGCACATGCATATCACAATGGTAGCAAAGGACGCACATTCATGTCACAATGGCAACAGAGGACCTACATGCATGTCACAATGGCAGCAGTGGGCCTACATGCATGTCACAATGGCAGCAGACGACCTACATGCATATCACAATGGCATCAGTTGACCTACATGCATGCCGCAATGGCAGCAGTGGACCTGCATGCATGTCACAATGGCAGCAGTGGGCGCACATGCATATCATAATGGCAACAGAAGACCTACATGCATATCACAATGGCAGCAGACGACTTACATGCATGTCACAATGGTAGCAGAGGACGCACATTCATGTCACAATGGCAACAGAGGACCTACATGCATATCACAATGGTAGCAGAGGACGCACATTCATGTCACAATGGCAACAGAGGACCTACATGCATATCACAATGGTAGCAGAGGACGCACATGCATATCACAATGGTAGCAGAGGACGCACATTCATGTCACAATGGCAGCAGCGGACCTACATGCATGTCACAATGGTAGCAGTGGACCTACATGCATGTCACAATGGCAGCAGTGGACCTAAATGCATGTCACAATGGCAGCAGTGGGCGCACATGCATGTCACAATGGCAGCAGTGGGCGCACATGCATGTCACAATGGCAGCAGCGGACCTACATGCATATCACAATGGTAGCAGTGGACATACATGCATGTCACAATGGAATCAGTTGACCTACATGCATGCCGCAATGGCAGCAGACGACCTACATGCATGTCACAATGGTAGCAGATGACCTACATGCATGTCACTATGGCAGCAGACGACCTAAATGCATGTCACAATGGTAGCAGTGGAACTACATGATAGATAGATAGATATTCTGTTTTTCCTCCAATTGAATGAAGATTACAATATGCAGATATAATTATGTTACATGTTTAATTCGAATTGGGGGTATATTTACATATGTTCATAAACATACAAGTTTTTAAGCAGCTATCGCCATTTCCTTTTAAGCGACTTACATTATTTTTTAGTTTTGGACACACATCTCTTTCTTGTTCCATAATACACTCTATTGGCATCCACCAAGTAAAAACACAAGAATAACATCGTCATCTTTCTCCTTGATCTTAACAAAAACATTTACATCCAGGATATCACATATGGTGTTAAAAAGTATATTTCGGTCATTCATATTGATCATGCAGGACATAAACACGTGCTGTACAATATCATTGGCAACAGTTTTACAAAAGCATTCTCTGGACACAATTTCTGCTGATCCACAGAATACAAGTCTTGCAATATTAGTTAAATGGTCATACTTATCCAAGCCTAGTTTCCAGAGATAGTGTTCATTACTTGATCCTATTCAAACATATCTTGACAGACTGAGTCTTGAATTAAGATGGACATAAAATTTATCATCACGATGAGATTTAATAGCATCATTCACGGCCTTGGACCAGCATTTCTTATTAATATATTGATAATTATTGACATAGTTAAAAGTGTATCACTTAGGTTATACTTCTGTACAAGTTGTAGCATATTATATATCGGAGATTTTCTACTCCATACATTGCATGTAAAACTATCTGTACACATAAATTGACCCAGGCGAACTAGAAACATTTCTTTAAAAACACAGTTATACTTTGCATTTCATAGCTTTCCTAAGAAGTATTGTGCTCTTTAATCTATGTAATACTGTAGTGGCATGATACCGATAGCATCCAAAACAACAATACTGGGAGTGCGCCTGTGAAGTCTCTGAACTTTTATTTTACAAAATTGACGTTGTACAACTTCAAGCATTTCATACTTTTTAGAGGCAGTTTATCCCATACGGTACATCCATAGAGTTCATATGATAAGATTACCCTCTCCCAGATACGTGCTGCTGATATAGGATTCAGACCACCAAAATACAACCCAGTATTATGGTTAGTGTTGATGAGTACACGTAACTTTTCACATGCAGATTCTGTACATTCAAGCGATTATTCATCTGTACTAAGATATGCACCTGCATATTTAATAGATTTTCTTTGTGGAACATGCATATCGCCAATTGATATATTAGTGGTTTGAACCTTATTGTTTGGGCATCCAAAGTATAAAACTGCACTCTTGGTTACATTATATTTTGCTGCCACATATGATCATAGTTTTGAACGACATCAAGAAGATTTTGCAGGCCTTTATTTGAGATACTCCATTAAGTAATGTCGTCAGCAAGAAGGATCCCAGGGCATTTACCCCATGGCAGAATTAAGCCAGAATCTGAGTTTTCAAGTTCATATAGATCATTAATAAATAGCGTGCAAAGCCAGGCGGACATGACTCTACCTTCACCTACTCCTTGATTCACGGGGAATGCATCCGACTTAAATCCTTCAAAGCATACAAATGATTAAATAGAGCTGTAGGAGAGTCTTTATATTCTCCATAGTTTACCCGTTATTCCTATATCATACAGTTTAATAAATAATCCATAAAACCATACCCGATCAAATGCTTTTTCGTTATCTATTATTAATCATGTTACAATGGCAGCAGGCGAGCTACATGCATATCACAATAGACCTACATGCATGTCCCAATGGCAGCAGGCGACCTACATGCATGTCACAATGACAGCAGTGGGCCTACATGCATGTCACAATGGCAGCAGTGGGCGCACATGCATGCCATAATGGCAGCAGCGGACCTACATGGATATAACAATGGCAGCAGTGGTCCTACATGCATGTCCCAATGTTAGCAGGCGACCTACATGCATGTCCCAATGGCAGCAGACAACCTACATGCATGTCACAATAGACCTACATGCATGTCCCAATGGCAGCAGACGACCTACATGAATGTCCCAATGGCAGCAGATAACCTACATGCATGTTACGATAGACCTACATGCATGGCCCAATGGCAACAGACGACCTACATGCATGTCCCAATTGCAGCAGCAGACCTACATGCATATCACAATGGTAGCAGTGGACCTACATGCATGTCCCAATGGCAGCAGACGACCTACATGCATGTCCCAATGGCAGCAGACGAACTACATGCATGTCCCAATGGCAGCAGACGACCTACATGCATGTCACAATGGCAGCAGACGACCTACATGCATGTCCCAATGGCAGCAGACAACCTACATGCATGTCACAATAGACCTACATGCATGTCCCAATGGCAGCACACGACCTACATGAATGTCCCAATGGCAGCAGATAACCTACATGCATGTCACAATAGACCTACATGCATGTCCCAATGGCAGCAGGCGACCTACATGCATGTCACAATAGACCTACATGCATGTCACAATAGACCTACATGCATGTCCCAACGGCAGCAGGCGACCTACATGCATGTCACAATAGACCTACATGCATGTCACAATAGACCAACATGCATGTCACAATAGCAGCAGGCGACCTACATGCATGTCACAATAGACCTTCATGCATGTCCCAATGGCAGCATACGACCTACATGCATATCCCAATGGCAGCAGACGACCTAAATGCATGTCCCAATGGCAGCAGACGTACCTACATGCATATCACAATAGGCCTACATGAATGTCACAATGGCAGCAGGCGAGCTACATGCATGTCTCAATGACAACAGTGAACCTACATGCACATCACAATGGCAGCAGACAACCTACATGCACATCACATTGGCAGCAGACGACCTATATGCATGTCACAATGGCAGCAGACGACCTACATGCATTGGGTGAAGGCGGGGCTGTACTATGTCTGTAGTACTGTACTCGTATACACGTTTGTTGAATCTAGCGCATTTTTATGAAGCCTTAGAGTGAGTTGGAATATTTCCCCACGTCTGAAGGCATGCATCTGTATGAGATCATCTCGTGAGTGAAGAGTGGACAGTCGGGTCTCCTCTTATGAACGTATGGGTCACGTATCTGTGCGAGTAGACTCTGTGTCTCTGTCTATCAACAACAGTTGTTCCGCACATCAATGTGTTGAACGAAATGAACATATGATCATGATCAAGTATATAAATGTTCGGCCGAAAGGTGAATACAGAAATAAATATGACACACTACTTAACTGTTCTCACATAAGTGTTTATTGTTTATAAAACTATATGTTAACAAAACCCAGCATACAGTCGTCAAGGAAATACGTAGTAAAATATTTGAGACAGAGAAAGGAAGAATTCCGTATGTATGAGTGACGACGCTGTACAAATTCGCCCTCCTCATTTGCAGCGAGACCAACCCCATACAAGCGCCATAATGAGTTAACGTTTATACAAAAGACATGATGGACACATCTCATCAATTATTCTGTCGGTTGATATATTCACAGTTTGAGCTACGTTCTTCAGTGGCGGATCCGGCAAATTAAGATTTCAAAATCCTCCTCTATAGTAGTCACGGTTAACACATGCACAAACATTGTACACTTTACAGTCGGTATTGAACATAAACACTTGTAACAACTGGGGCAGAGGTAACCGACTTGAAAACTTGGAAGCTAAATAAGGTATTTTCCTGAAGGGAGGTATTGGTAGTATGTGAAGTCTACCCCTGGTCTGGCGTGTTCCACCTGACATGTATGTAATGTGCTGCGTGTAGGACACGGGCACGTCTGTTTTCCACCGAACCCTGCACGGAGGCCCTGAAAGTCGCACGGAGGCCCTGGAAGTCCCACGCAGGATCTGTGGTAGCGCCTCGTAATTACTTCCATAGAAAATTTACAGGAAGGCCTAGAGTGTTTCTCCAAAAGACACTATCGGCTACCCTTCCTATCAGAGGCCAGGAGCTAACACAGGAACATATTTGTATACGCCTCGGCCGTCATAGAACTGGAACATTAACATTAAGTCAGTAAGGAAGGAACCTGGGCTGTGACGACCGTCATGCGAGATATTATGTATGCATGACACTGGGCTATGACGACCGTCATGCGAGATATTATGTACGCATGACACTGGGCTGTGGCGACCGCCATGCGAGATATTATGTATGCATGACACTGGGCTATGACGACCGTCATGCGAGATATTATGTACGCATGACACTAGGCTGTGACGACCGTCATGCGAGATATTATGTACGCATGACACTGGGCTGTGACGTCCGTCATGCGAGATATTATGTATGCATGACACTGGGCTGTGACGTCCGTCATGCGAGATATTATGTATGCATGACACTGGGATGCTAACAGTATATATGCAATGAACGAATAACATATAACACTACTTCAAATCCAACTTCTAAAATTACTTACTTATATATATTCATAAGAAAATAAACGGGATCATGAATAGTCTCTCTTTTATAAAATATTTGAACGCATTTAATTAGAATAGTAAAAACAGTATGGTCCACATTTCATGCACTGTAATATGAATGCATCTCACAAATGAATGATTCGACATCTATATAACCTTAAGAGTAATGCTCTATTTACAGATCTTACAGGAATGTCACAACTACGTATGCCGTCGAGCAATAGTACCTTTCTGTATCCACAACCCACCGGAAACACTCTGTATACATTGGTGAATGCAAGCACTGGAATGTTATGCTCTGTTCCAAACATTGGCATTTTAACGCTGGAATGATATGCTCTGTTCCAAACATTGGCATTTTAACGCTGGAATTATATGCTCTATTCCAAGCACTGGCATTTTAACACGTGGGTGATATGCTGTTCCAAGCACTGGCATCTTAACGCTTGGGTGATATGCTCTGATCCAGGCACTGGCATCGTAACGGTGAGATGTCATGCTCTGTTGCAAGCACTGGCATCTTAACACTTGGGTGCTATGCTCTGTTCCAAACACTGGCATCTTAACGCTTAGATAGTATGCTCTGTTGCAAGCACTGGCATCTTAACACTTTGGTGCTATGCTCTGTTGCAAGCACTGACATCTCAACGCTTGGGTGATATGCTTGTGCAAGCACTGGCATCTTAACACTTGGGTGATATGCTCTGATCCAAACACTGGCATCTTAACACTTGGGTGATATGCTCTGATCCAGGCACTGGCATCGTAACGCTGAGATGTCATGCTCTGTTGCAAGCACTGGCATCTTAACACTTAGATGGTATGCTCTGTTCCAAGCACTGGCATTTTAACACTTGGGTGCTATGCTCTGTTGCAAGCACTGACATCTTAACGCTTAGATAGTATGCTCTGTTCCAAACTCTGCCTCTTACCGCTTGGGTGATATGCTCTGTTGCAAACACCGGCATCTTAACGCTTGGGGGATACGCTCTGTTCCAAGCCCTGTCATCTTAACACTTGGGTGATACGCTCTGTTCCAAGCCCTGTCATCTTAACGCTTGGGGGATATGATCTGTTTCAAGCACTGGCATCTTAACGCTAGGGGGATATGCTCTGTTCCAAGCACTGACATCTTAACGCTAGGGGGATATGATCTGTTTCAAGCACCGGCATCTTAACGCTTGGGGGATATGCTCCGTTTCAAGCACCGGCATCTTAACGCTTGGGTGATATGCTCTGTTTCAAGCACTGGCAGCTCGATCAGTAAAGGCCATGGCTCTAAGATGTAAAGATCTATATATGGAATGCTACGTTTCTATGTTACATTTAACACTCGATATCCCACCTTTCCACTGTCTCGCTGTGCAAAGCAAGGTTTCATTAACTCAAACAGATCCCGGAAATTGAAAACGGCTGAAGTCGTTTAAATATTTATCTGGCGCCCGAGATGATAAGTCTGTGCTTTGGCATAGTGTTGTGAAATCACGGAACTCACTGGTGTCTCTGTAACCACCACCTTCATATTGTTACCTCTGTCCGACTCTCAACAACCATAGTAATGTATCATTCTGTGATGTTTCCAGTAAACACGATTGGCGTCTGACACAACGTCACAAGATGCAGGTATACATGGCAGGGTAGACTGATGATAACAGCACCAACACATCAGTAGTTCCGATATTGAGCAGTATTAGCACGGGCTGCCGTCCTCGCTGTCTACTGTCTTAGGAAACCTCCGTTCATAAAGCGGGTTATAGAACGAGACCTCTTCTGAGTTGAACTCACTACAAAACCAAGACATACAGCATTATCATGTGAACTTGAAGACAAATAACATAGTCATGTGTAATTGAAGACAAATAACGTTACTCTATGTTAATGAAGACAGATTACGAACATGTGTGTAATTGAAGGCAAAAAACGTTAACTACACAGTGTACTTGAAGATAAAAAACGATACCCTGTACATGCGTGCATTTAAAGACAACTAACGTTCATATGTGTATGTGAAGACAAAAATCGTTACTCAGTGTAACTGAAGACAAATATCTTTCATATGTCTAATTGAAGACAAAGACGTTACTCAAATAAGGTTACTCAGTGTAATTGAACACAAATACCATTACTCAGTGCAATTGAAGACAAATACCGTTATTCAGTGTAACTGAAGACAAATACCGTTACTCAGTGTAACTGAAGACAAAAACCGTTATTCAGTGTAACTGAAGACAAATATCGTACATATGTCTAATTGAAGACAAAAACGTTACTCAAATAAGGTTACTCAGAGTAATTGAACACAAATACCATTACTCAGTGCAATTGAAGACAAATACCGTTTTTCAGTGTAACTGAAGACAAATACCGTTACTCAGTGTAACTGAAGACAAAAACCGTTATTCAGTGTAACTGAAGACAAATATCGTACATATTTCTAATTGAAGACAGGACGTTGTTCAGTGTTATTGAAGACAAATACCGTTACTCGGGGCAATTGAAGACAAATACTGTTACTCAGTATAACTGAAGACAAATAACGTACATGTGTCTAAGTGAGGACACATAGTGTTACTCTGCCATTGTATAACTGACAAAAAGCTGCAACTGACGTTGTTCGGGGAACACATTTTATTCCAAACGCCAACAGGTAAGGGCCTAGTGTCTTAGGTGCACCAATACATCACTCGGACACTTTACAAGGAATAACAGAATGTCTGGGGATTAGACGACAAAAGATCTCGTCATTGCATGAAACTCAACATCACAATATTGCCACGCAGTGGGAAAGCCACCTCACCAGCAATCCACACATATGCAACACACGATCACTTTATCCACGGAACATCAAACGTATTTCCCATAGCCGGTGGAACATCGTGTGTACTAAAAACTCTACAACTAGTTCAGCTTGTCGGATTAATATATTGCACTGTAATATTTCCGATGTACTGAGCTGGACCTGAATGTCGATGAGCTCAGTGTTAGCAGCAGCAACAACAGCTAATACTCCCACTGCGATCAAGGCATGAGCGGATAAATATATGTGTGTCTCACCGCCACTGCAGCACCGCCATGGATAAGGAAAGTAGTGCGACGTCTGTGTGCACCTTGATGTTTGTGGATACGCAATATGCATCTGACAAACATTACTTGATCAATCAATGTGACACGTGTAACCCGTGTCATATGGGTCTATCAGCCTCTCAGTGACATAAACATGCCCTCAAGAATATACTCTCTACCCACGATATTTCATGCATGTATATACTCTCTACACATGATATGTCATGCATGTATATACTCTCTACGCACGATATGTCATGCATGTCTATACTCTCTACCCACGATATATCATACATGTATATACTCTCTACCCACGATATGTCATGCATGTATATACTCTCTACCCACGATATGTCATGCATGTATATACTCTCTACCCACGATATGTCATGCATGTATATGCTCTCTACCCACGATATGCCTGCATGTATATACTCTCTACCCACGATATGTCATGCATGTATATACTCTCTACCCACGATATTTCATGCATGTATATACTCTCTACCCACGATATGTCATGCATGTAGATACTCTCTACCCACGATATGTCCTGCATGTATATACTCTCTACCCACGATATGTCATGCATGTATATACTCTCTACCCACGATATATCATGCATGTATATACTCTCTACCCACGATATGTCATGCATGTATATACTCTCTACCCACGATATGCCCTGCATGTATATACTCTCTACCCACGATATTTCAGGCATGTATATACTCTGTACTCACGATATATCATGCATGTATATACTCTCTACCCACGATATGTCATGCATGTATACACTCTCTACCCACGATATGTCATGCATGTATACACTCTCTACCCACGATATTTCATGCATGTATATAATCTCTACCCACGATATGTCATGCATGTATATACTCTTTATCCACGATATGCCTGCATGTGTATACTCTCTACCCACGATATGTCATGCATGTATATACTCTTTACCCACGGTATGCCTGCATGTATATACTCTTTACCCACGGTATGCCTGCATGTATATACTCTTTACCCACGGTATGCCTGCATGTATATACTCTCTACCCACGATATGTCCTGCATGTATATACTCTCTACCCACGGTATGCCTGCATGTATATACTCTCTACCCACGGTATGCCTGCATGTATATACTCTTTACCTACGGAATGCCTGCATGTATATACTCTCTGCCCACGATACGCCATGCATATACTCTTTACCCACGGTATATAATCCATACTTAAATCCAACATTCTCTTCACACGGTATGTGGTTGTATTTGTGTCCAATGATCCCCGTGACTGGGCGCGCGTGTTGTACTCACCTGGCACACGCGGGACTCTCCTGGGTCTCGCTGTCCTCGCACTGGGCGTTCAGCATGCTGCAGTTAGAGTGGATAGGTTTCAGTAGGTTATTTCTGGAGTGAGTGCGTGAATATTTCTTCATGTCGCACCAGTGATGCGGCACCGGTCTGCGCACATCTGTACAAAGGCAGTGTACTGATTGTGTGAAGAATGGAAACATTTTCAACTGTCAGCTGCCCTAAATGGTTTGTCAACCAGCCGCCTGTACATACCACGCAGCGTAAAAAGGAAATATGGAATTTTAAAATATCTTACTTGTCTTTCTCATACAAAGAGAGGTTCACCTCGGTGAAGGCATAGTTGGGGACATTGCGGCGCTTGGGCAGTCTTCGCCTGAAACAAGGAACACTTTATATAACATGATGTCTGCATACCCTGAAACAAGGAACACTTTATATAACATGATGTCTGCATACCCTGAAACAAGGAACACTTTATATAACATGATGTCTGCATACCCTGAAACAAGGAACACTTTATATCACATGATGTCTGCATACCCTGAAACAAGGAACACTTTATATCACATGATGTCTGCATACCCTGAAACAAGGAACACTTTATATCACATGATGTCTGCATACCCTGAAACAAGGAACACTTTATATCACATGATGTCTGCATACCCTGAAACAAGGAACACTTTATATCACATGATGTCTGCATACCCTGAAACAAGGAACACTTTATATCACATGATGTCTGCATACCCTGAAACAAGGAACACTTTATATCACATGATGTCTGCATACCCTGAAACAAGGAACACTTTATATCACATGATGTCTGCATACCCTGAAACAAGGAACACTTTATATCACATGATGTCTGCATACCCTGAAACAAGGAACACTTTATATCACATGATGTCTGCATACCCTGAAACAAAGTGGGATCAGCACAGCTGTCTGCAGTCTCACTAGGTGACCATGGGATGTGTTGCAGTAGCGCCTCACACATCATCCAAGTGCTCCTAACATTGTGCTAACTCTGACCATGTACGCATAGTGCCTGATGGTGTATACGAATTTAGCGATGTCGTGCGTCAAATGTTCATAAACCTTATGTAAATTTAGAAAATGCGCTACAATGAGCCGCGGGTGTTAGACCTTGACTGTAATTCCAACTGTATTGAATCACATGCATGGCCTGGACAGCAGCGACACTACATCCTCAGCTTATCCTGCTCACAGTTTCAAGTTTCAGTTGAGTTTTACTCCCCTGCTGCTATTCTGAGACACACGATGGTGTAACCAATGTTAACAACGTAGTTTCATTATATCCCGCTGTTACGCGCATGGTTAAAAAGAGGCAGCACTTTGCTCCACGTCTGGTATTGGAGAAAGAAAGCCGACTTTTCTTGATCTATGTGTTCGATATGCACGACTGCTAATTGCATATAAAACGAAGTGGGTTAGATGGCAGACACAATAGTGATGCTGCTGGACAAATGATTTATATAGTTTAGATGAGCATTCGATAATTAATCTATTCCACACTATCTGTTATTGATCGCCAGGACTCGCTGGACTGAATCTCCGTGTTCATCACACACTGGTCATCGGAGCTGTCCAAGGCTACACAAATCTTGAAGGTACAATAACACCTACTTCCGCTTGAGACTTGTCTATATTTAACTTAAATCAATAATTTGAAAACTGCCAGTGTACAGGGCTGATTATATGAGTAGTGTTCTGTATATTGTTAAAGGCTGAGATAGTGCAGGCGACTGAGGGGAAGTAGCCCTCTCTTATTAGGTTAAAGCGGCGGCGGCCAGTGACAGGGTAATGAGGTGCTGCGCGCTCCGCCAGCCTGCTATCTCCCATAGGGAAACGATAAATAGCCCGGTAATTGCCTCAGTAGGTTTCTTATCACACACCATTTCAACATCAATGTATCACAATGCTTCCGAAAACAGTATCGTAAGAAAAGGAAAGCCGATAGTTTGATAAATAAAATGAAATACGGTGTGGCATATTGTATGAAATATGGGATTTTGTTGCTCCGGCTTATCCAGCTTAAAGCACCGTGATGCCCCTGATACACGAGAGATACGAGGCAATGCGACTACCCCCGGCGGCCCCGCGACAACCTCCTACCCACGCTTGGAGTAATTGTACAGACAGAGTGCTGAGAGGCTGATACGGTGACATGTCTTTAGGAAATAGAATGTGGCAGTCTGAAGCCGACAACAGGCTACACACACGACGGAATTATATGACGCCATGTATATAGCGGTAAGATTGAGATGACCTTAAAGTAGGTCACCTGGACACGGGGCACAGACGTGCACTTCTTGCTTTCTTTTGTCAACTATAACACTAACAGAGACATCAAACACTAGTACAAGATATACGGTTCTTGGTTGAGTTTCAAGCAGATCTGAAGTAATTATTCTGGAATTTTAAAATCGATAAATATATATACTGAACAACAAAAGTTCCTGTGATATTGAATAAGATTTAATGCAAAGTTATGTTTATTACCAAATCTGAAACAATTTCGGTTTGCAAAAGATAAAAGACTCCTGTAAGTGTTCAAATGGTTGAATTTGCCATACTGACTTCAGAAAATGCGTGATTTCATAAAAATAAAACATGAACATGCCAAAATGTCAATTTACAAATCAATAGCGTGCGTGTCCATCTCTGGTTGTATGCAGCACCTAACCCCGGTACCTCTAGATGCAAGCATAGCGTTGTATTGTATACTTTAGTGTACGTTGCTGTTGTTTAGTACACTTCAGTGTTCATGTTGTTCAGTACACTTCATTGTTGCTGTTTTACACTTTAGTATTGCTGGCTGTTGTATAGTCCACTTTAGTGTTGATGTTATATAGTACATTTGGTGTTGCTGTTGTTTAGTACACTTCAGTGTTGCTGTTGTTTAGTACACTTTAGCGTTCCTGTCATTGAGTACATTTCAGTGTTGCTGTTGTTTAGTAAACTTCAGTGTTGCTGTTGTTTAGTACACTTCAGTGTTGCTGTTGTTTAGTACATTTCAGTGTTGCGGTTGTTTAGTACACTTTAGTGTAGCTGTTGTTTACCACACTTTAGTGTTGCTGTTGTTTAGTACACTTTAGTGTTGCTGTTGTTTAGTACACTTCAGTGTTGCTGTTGTTTAGTACACTTCAGTGTTGCTGTTGTTTAGTACACTTCAGTGTTGCTGTTGTTTAGTACACTTCAGTGTTGATGTTGTTTACCACACTTCAGTGTTGCTGTTGTTTAGTACACTTTAGTGTGGCTGTTGTTTACCACACTTTAGTGTTGCTGTTGTTTAGTACACTTTAGTGTTGCGGCTGTTTAGTACACTTTAGTGTGGCTGTTGTTTACCACACTTTAGTGTTGCTGTTGTTTAGTACACTTTAGTGTTGCTGTTGTTAAGTACACTTCAGTGTTGCGGTTGTTTAGTACACTTTAGTGTGGCTGTTGTTTAGTACACTTTAGTGTTGCTGTTGTTTAGTACACTTTAGTGTTGCTGTTGTTTAGTACACTTTAGTGTTGCGGTTGTTTAGTACACTTTAGTGTTGCTGTTGTTTAGTACACTTTAGTGTTGCGGTTGTTTAGTACACTTTAGTGTGGCTGTTGTTTACCACACTTTTGTGTTGCTGTTGTTTAGTACACTTTAGTGTTGCTGTTGTTTAGTACACTGCAGTGTTGCGGCTGTTTAGTACACTTTAGTGTTGCTGTTGTTAAGTACACTTCAGTGTTGCTGTTGTTTAGTACACTTCAGTGTTGCGGTTGTTTAGTACACTTCAGTGTTGCTGTTGTTTAGTACACTTTAGTGTTGGTGTTGTTTAGTACACTTTAGTGTTGCGGTTGTTTAGTACACTTTAGTGTTGCTGTTGTTTACCACACTTTAGTGTTGCTGTTGTTTAGTACACTTTAGTGTTGCTGTTGTTTAGTACACTTTAGTGTGGCTGTTGTTTACCACACTTTAGTGTTGCTGTTGTTTAGTACACTGCAGTGTTGCTGTTGTTTAGTACACTTTAGTGTTGCTGTTGTTTAGTACACTTTAGTGTTGCTGTTGTTTAGTACACTTTAGTGTTGCTGTTGTTTAGTACACTTTAGTGTTGCTGTTGTTTACCACACTTCAGTGTTGTTGTTGTTTAGTACACATTAGTGCTGCAGATGTTTAGTACACTTCAGTGTTGCTGTTGTTTAGTACACATTAGTGTTGCAGATGTTTAGTACACCTCAGTGTTCCAGATGTTTAGTACACCTCAGTGTTTCAGATGTTTAGTACACTTTAGTGTTGCTGTTATATAACAATCGTGCATGCTTCTGCATATTACTCTTAGTACGGCATCTGTATACTTTTTTAAGATTAAATCCAATTTCTCTATATTGGGTAAGTGAAATGTGACCAATGCTGAAGAAATTTTGGTGGATTCCTGTCTCATTGTTGTTGAGCAGGGTTACGAAGCTGATAAACCAAAAACATGATTCGAACCCACGATCATGATATACGTGAACGCCTAAGGAAGATACTGCGGCGCATTGGGCAGCTGGACCGCCACATATCAAATTATTATGATTGAGTTAAATACACCTTATCCCTTTCTATATACATTTCATAAATAGCTTCCAGTCTTATCGGTGTATCAAAGGACGCAGAGAACATGGTGATGGCCTCGTGAGCTGTGTGTCAGCCTGTGTCAGTATGGCCACTTCTGTGCTTCTGGTGGCCACAGTGCTGGCGAATTCCTTGCACAGTCCGGGAACACACAACAAGAAAATAACATGAACAATAACTGTCCCGGATGAGGGCCGAAAGTCAAACAATAATTGATTACGAAAAGGGGAAAAGTATAATTAATGTGGAAAAGTCTCTTACTCGAGACTACATGCCTACATAAATACACGAGTATTGTGTTACTCCCAAAAGCATTTCTTTAAAATTGATTAACACTATTTACACAAGTGATCAAATGTACCATTTAGCCGTCCTAACGATGACTTGCGCTGTTAACGAAAATCATTGATGCATATTCCAGAAAGAGTTGTGAATTGTGTTGTTTGTTCTTCACACACAGCCTTAAGAACTATCGATCGCGTCTCCTGTTTGCACCAATACTGTCGCCCGAGTCTCACGTGGTATATGCGCTCAAAGTCTGTAAGGTCATGTATTTTGTGAGGTACAGGTGTTGAGATAAGTATTGGCTTAATTACCAATCCCGTTTAATCTTCATTGTGAAAAAAACAATATGTAGAAAATAGCATGTAGCCTGTTTACAGCGGTTTGCATATTGAGCATTGTTTATCGCGAACTGCATGTAGCGTGTTTACAACAAACTGCTCAATGAATATTGTTTATCGCGAACTACATGTAGCGTGTTTACAACAGACTGCTCAATGAATATTGTTTATCGCGAACTGCATGTAGCGAGTTTACAACAGACTGCTCAATGAATATTGTTTATCGCGAACTGCATGTAGCGTGATTACAACAAACTGCTCAATGAATATTGTTTATCGCGAACTACATGTAGCGTGTTTACAACAGACTGCTCAATGAATACTGTTTATCGCGAACTCCATGTAGCGTGTTTACAACAGACTGCTCAATGAATATTGTTTATCGCGAACTGCATGTAGCGTGTTTACAACAAACTGCTCAATGAATATTGTTTATCGCGAACTACATGTAGCGTGTTTACAACAGACTGCTCAATGAATATTGTTTATCGCGAACTCCATGTAGCGTGTTTACAACAAACTGCCCAATGAATATTGTTTATCGCGAACTGCATGTAGCGAGTTTACAACAGACTGCTCAATGAATATTGTTTATCGCGAACTGCATGTAGCGTGTTTACAACAGACTGCTCAATGAATATTGTTTATCGCGAACTGCATGTAGCGTGTTTACAACAGACTGCCCAATGAATATTGTTTATCGCGAACAGTATGCAACGTGTTAACATGGAAATATTTGTGCTGTGAACCTTGTGTGGATTGTGAAGTTATTTCGATATTACTTTGGCTTATGATTGCGGAGTTTAAATATAAATATGACGCCTCTTGTGGTCAATATCGATCGCAACTGAGTCGAAACTGTTGAAATAATGCCATTAAGACGCACATTAGCTGTTATCAGTTTGATATGGAGGGAGTGTCGAAATGATGCTATAATGTAACTTACTTGTAATATCTACAGACAACGACAAGGACAATGATGACGATGATGAGCATGACAAAGAGCGAGGTGACCAGTGTCCACATGATGTAGAGGTACTGATTGTCTTCAGCTGGACTCTCGGCATCCATAACGCCTACCAGAACTCCACCGTCCTCACCTGCAAAACAGCATGCACAGATTACTGACACTTATGTACAGACATAAGTCAACTGGGCTGTTTCAGAGTTATACAATTCATAAATAAATGTTCACCCAGCAACAGCCTTAACTAATCGGATGTTCAAACCTTGACGTCCTTGTACATCACGCGTGGTGGTCATATTTGTGGCACTGTTCAAACTCTGTTCACTGTTAGAGAAGTCGTACGTTGGCTCCAAAAAATCAGCCGTCAGTACACTCTGAAGAGAGGAGTCGTTGAGTTCTGGGTGTTCCTGATGTACCTTCACTCCGAGCCGAACTGCCGTTGTCGGCACTACACTGGGGGAGCTGGTCACTTTGTACAGGAATTTATAGGTTGCATGGAACCCAGTTCTTTCCTTAGAAGAGTCGGAATGGAACTTGACTAGCAATGTATTGTAGCGTGATGTGATGGAGGAGGGGGCCTCGGACCCACACAGGATGCTGAGGCGCGCGGCAGCAGGGGATTCCCCGTCGTACACTTCCACGCTGTCGTAATGTTCATTACATCGACCCAACCCATATTTTGGGAAGTCTACGTTAGTGAAGTGGAGAAACACCCTGGCGTCAGGAGGTGCTGTGATTGTCCATACACATGTCTGGTCGGCCGCATACTGCTGGGGCCATCCAGGCGACGCAAACTCACCAAAGTCGGTTGTCAGGAGGGCATGGCAGGGCCAGTCTGGAAAAGTGTCAGGTTTACATATTACGTAACCATTTAACAAACCCCAACTTGACAAAAATAGCGTCCCCGGTGGACTACCGAAATATGAATAGCCAGGGCAAAACGTAAAGCTGCATACAATAAAGCAAAAAGGGATCAATCCACATTCCCTCAGGCAAGGCTAAATAAAAACAAAACGAGAATAGTCGTAATAAAAGAAACTTAAGGGAATCTAAATACAAAAAACTCAACGATAGCTTAACATCTTAAACAAATAGTAAAAAGACACAAAGCCTCAACATGCCGCCAAAACAAACTAACGGACTCCACACTGGTCACATAGACCTAAACAGCCATAAGCACAAAATTAAAAAGCATCTTAAAGGCCACTTCCCCCACTGTCCCACAGTTGAGGACATAAACCACCTAATATTCCAATCTAAACACTCCAACGTACACCGCAACAAACTCTAAGTGAAATAGGCACTCACATCACCACAACTCCTCACTAAATCCTCCGACTATCACCACCTCGGCAATTACCTAATCAAAACCAAATTAAACGGTAGGATCTGAATGCCCTACCCATAAAAACAAACAAAAGCAACCAAACATCACACTTTCATATCAGTTCGGTCAGCTACGTTTAGGACCATGTTCCCAATTAACCCTATTACTCTTGTGTAATCATCATCATCATCATCATCATCACCACCATCATCATACACATTAGGGATATCCGCAATTATATCAGGAACGTGCAGAAAATACAAGTAGTTCCAAAGTCTCATGACACAGGTTCGTATCAATAAATTTCGGATTTTACACCTCAGATGGATAGAAAACACTTTTATTGTAATAAACAGTTTTTTATGGCAGTATTGCACGCCATTAAGTAAAATCTCTGGCCATTTGAATGTTCCTTTTGGGCTTTTTACTTGAAGATAACATTGGTTAAGTGCATGTGCAAGCATTGTTAACCTCCTTGTATGGGTTTCCAGCTATTCCTCTGTTTGACTGATGACATTGGGTAAATGTGATCATTACTTCTGCAGAGTCACACAGAGAATCAGCATTCAAGCATTCAAAGTAAGTCATATGACCATATTGGTTAAGGTCTTTGTTAAAAAAACGGTGGATGAAAGAAGGAAAGGATGACAAAAATAAGAGAGAAACACAAATGTAGACAGAATCAGTTTCTTTTTTCAGGTAACAGAAACACCCCATTTCAATACCTGTCTCATAGAAGACTCTGAATCCCTGTGCATCGTGCTGCCCATTGGTGACCAGCTGAATGGTGATGTTGTTGGACTGACTTACGTAGGAACCAATATTCTGATCAGCACAGAAGCGCACAGGCCCATGTGACGTCATCTCCATAACCATCAGTTTGTCATTGACTTCATCACACGGGTTGTGCGTCTTGCGTCCGAGGACCAAATGAGTGAAAGTAAACTTGACTACCTAAAATGACAAATATGCCAATATATTCCACATTGATGTGACCCATAAAACGAAGCATCAAAGGCAATGAAAAGGGAAAAGAACCAGTTTTGAGAACACAATCACTCACTCTACAGTTCCTGCAAAAAAAGGGTATTTATTGTAAAGATCATTTTGAATACATTAAGTAATCATTAACTGTTAAACAATGTCCTGTAAAACTCCTCAGTACTAGTGACAGACACTTGTCGGCCTACCTTAATTTGGGGGTACATTGATCTGCCAGAACACCCCAGTACTTGCGACCACACAGTTGTTTGTCAACCTACCTTGTGTTGGCATACATTGACCTGTAGGAGAACACCCCAGTACTGGCGACCAGACAGTTGTTTGTCAACCTACCTTGTGTTGGGGTACATTGACCTGCTAGGAGAACACCCCAGTACTAGCGACCAGACAGCTGTTTGTCAACCTACCTTGTGTTGGGGTACATTGATGTGCCACGAGAACACCCCACTACTATCGACCAGACAGCTGTTTGTCAACCTACCTTGTGTTGGGGTACATTGACCTGCTAGGAGAACACCCCAGTACTTGCGACCAGACAGTTGTTTGTCAACCTACCTTGTGTTGAGGTACATTGACCTGTAGGAGAACACCCCAGTACTGGCGACCAGACAGTTGTTTGTCAACCCACCTTGTGTTGTCATACATTGATGTGCCAGGATAACACCCCAGTACAGGCGACCAGACAGCTGTTTGTTAACCTACCTTGTGTTGGGGTACATTGACCTGTAGGAGAACACCCCAGTACTGGCGACCAGACAGCTGTTTGTCAACCTACCTTGTGTTGGGGTACATTGACCTGTAGGAGAACACCCCAGTACTGGCGACCAGACAGCTGTTTGTCAACCTACCTTGTGTTGGGGTACATTGACCTGTAGGAGAACACCCCAGTACTGGCGACCAGACAGCTGTTTGTCAACCTACCTTGTGTTGGGGTACATTGACCTGTAGGAGAACACCCCAGTACTGGCGACCAGACAGCTGTTTGTCAACCTACCTTGTGTTGGGGTACATTGACCTGTAGGAGAACACCCCAGTACTGGCGACCAGACAGCTGTTTGTCAACCTACCTTGTGTTGGGGTACATTGACCTGTAGGAGAACACCCCAGTACTGGCGACCAGACAGTTGTTTGTCAACCTACCTTGTGTTGGGGTACATTGACCTGTAGGAGAACACCCCAGTACTGGCGACCAGACAGCTGTTTGTCAACCTACCTTGTGTTGGGGTACATTGACCTATAGGAGAACACCCCAGTACTGGCGACCAGACAGTTGTTTGTCAACCTACCTTGTGTTGGGGTACATTGACCTGTAGGAGAACACCCCAGTACTGGCGACCAGACAGCTGTTTGTCAACCTACCTTGTGTTGGGGTACATTGACCTGTAGGAGAACACCCCAGTACTGGCGACCAGACAGTTGTTTGTCAACCTACCTTGTGTTGGGGTACATTGATGTGCCACGAGAACACCTCACTACTGGCGACCAGACAGTTGTTTGTCAACCTACCTTGTGTTGGGGTACATTGACGTGCCAGGAGCAGTTCAGGTGGTGGGCATATTTCCGGGGCCAGTTTGGGCTTGCGAAATTGCCAGTTGCAGTAGTCATCACACCGCCACAATCTGGGAGCATATAGTAAAATGTTATGAGCAACTACACACGCAAAGAGTAATAGGTTGGGGCTGTTGCCGGTATTACAAATGAATAATATTTTTTATACGATGAGGTCAAATGGGCTATCCGCTTCCGCTATCCGGGAAGACGCTCTATCCACCGGACGATGGAGACAGTCTCGCAGATAGTGACTGATTTTGAGTGACACATGAGGTTTCAATCATATCTGCGTAAACATCTTACAGCTACAATGGATAGAATTATCATAAAAATGCCCAATTGTTATCAAAAATCTTTAACTTGATAGCAGCAAGCATTTCCCTGACGACGGGCTCCTGTCTATTCTATTGTTATGTGACGTCACTGGCGTCACGTTTCTTGTTTGTGACGCCATCCTTATATTATGTTCTGTGACGTTGCTATTTGTAAAACAATGACTTTCATTGTGTGTGTTTTTAATACAGCTACTCCATTTCCACTGTTGTGTGTTGTTTTGTTCATTTTGGGGATTAACCACACATTCTATCCATTTAGCCATAATATCGGTAACGTGTTTTTCAGGCCTTTTCATTTGCAGAAGTTCTGCTCCTTCGTCGGGCAGTTAATGGCAGACCTCGGGCTTCTGCAGATGATAACGCCCTGATAAATACGTTCTATTGTCAATCCGACAACGCGCGACTACACTCCGTGTAATGAAAGGGTGGGATGGTACGTGTGTTCATACTGTGTAACCAATAGCCATTGTCTGTTTGAATTAATTCTGTATATGGATATTTGATGTTTTCTAACTACAATACTGCAGTGGCACATGCTGAGACTTCCAGCAAGTATGTGTTCTTTACATTAGAGGCATTGCCGTTGTATCCTCAGCTGTTCGAAAGTATTGAATATATAGCGATGGGTGGTACGTTATTGATTAATATCTTTAGCTTTATCTTAGGTGATCTTCAGCCTCCACATAATAAGTACAAGCATCTCCTGATCGCCTGGCTCCTGTTGACTGACTCCTGCAGTATAGACGGTAGTTCCTGCGACACTTCAGTACAAACGTACCGGCTAACGTTACAAAGTATGTATTATGTTTCTACACACAACGATGTTGTGTTTCCTAGCAACTAGTAGATTGAGAGTATAACGTTGGTATTATTACCCGCCTCCTCCTTGATCCTGTAACTAATATAGAACAACGTACAGCAATTGCTTAATTATCCAGCAGAATTTGCAGCAGACATAAAAAGACGAACAAGCAAAGAACGTACTGTGGAGTGTGTGATCATTGAGAGCCACAGAGAGAGCTTGTTACTGATAGAGCTGTTCTCGTGTCATGTGCAGCGGAGATGAGGAACAAGAGTATACCAGATATTGCAGGCATACCATTTACATGGTGTCGATCACGATCGCAAAACCGTGCACACTGCTTTGTTTCTTTTGGAACACGGACACGAATACACTGGTAAACTGAACGCATACACTTTGAAGTACTTGAAACAATAATCCAGAACGACTTTCGTCGAATACGCATATATCAGGAACTTAAATACCAGACATCTCCAAAACTGCACCCTGCCATACACGGCGGATGAAGTCTTGTGAGGGCGTCTCTGTCGCTAGATCTATTTTCTGTAGACACTATGAAGCAGGGCGTCTTACAGTTATGCGATATATTTCTGATATAAATAGCATAATGTTCCCTCATAAGTGTTTGCCTAAGACAGTGGGTGACATACCTAGAAATGGCTTCATCTCGAAATGATGAACTTGGGCAGCTCCTTGGTCGTACAGGCCTCCTACATCACTTCCGGTCTTGGAACTCAGCATGCAGGTGGCATCCTGTATCTAGAACACAGATAGTACATGGCCTGCAGTTACCACCCCAGCCACATCACCCCTCATCCTGCATCTAGAACACAGATAGTACATGGCCTGCAGTTACCACCCCAGCCACATCACCCCTCATCCTGCATCTAGAACACAGATAGTACATGGCCTGCAGTTACCACCCCACCCACATCACCCCTCATCCTGTATCTAGAACACAGATAGTACAAGGCCTGCAGTTACCACCCCACCCACATCACCCCTCATCCTGCATCTAGAACACAGATAGTACATGGTCTGCAGTTACCACCCCACCCACATCACCCCTCATCCTGCATCTAGAACACAGATAGTACATGGCCTGCAGTTACCACCCCACCCACATCACCCCTCATCCTGTATCTAGAACACAGATAGTACATGGCCTGCAGTTACCACCCCACCCACATCACCCCTTATCCTGCATCTAGAACACAGATAGTACATGGCCTGCAGTTACCACCCCACCCACATCACCCCTCATCCTGTATCTAGAACACAGATAGTACAAGGCCTGCAGTTACCACCCCACCCACTTCACCCCTCATCCTGCATCTAGAACACAGATAGTACATGGCCTGCAGTTACCACCCCACCCACATCACCCCTCATCCTGCATCTAGAACACAGATAGTACATGGCCTGCAGTTACCACCCCACCCACTTCACCCCTCATCCTGCATCTAGAACACAGATAGTACATGGCCTGCAGTTACCACCCCACCCACTTCACCCCTCATCCTGCATCTAGAACACAGATAGTACATGGCCTGCAGTTACCACCCCACCCACTTCACCCCTCATCCCGCATCTAGAACACAGATAGTACATGGCCTGCAGTTACCACCCCACCCACTTCACCCCTCATCCTGTATCTAGAACACAGATAGTACATGGTCTGCAGTTACCACCCCACCCACTTCATCCCTCATCCTGCATCTAGAACGCAGATAGTACATGGCCTGCAGTTACCACCCCACCCACTTCATCCCTCATCCTGCATCTAGAACGCAGATAGTACATGGTCTGCAGTTACCACCCCACCCACTTCATCCCTCATCCTGCATCTAGAACGCAGATAGTACATGGCCTGCAGTTACCACCCCACCCACTTCATCCCTCATCCTGCATCTAGAACGCAGATAGTACATGGCCTTGGGGGGAACTAAATGTTCGCTATAACGGATATGTTGTAGGCGTGGGCCACTATAGAGTAATACTGCACTGCTAAGCATGGATGTAACAGTCGGTGTGAAGACTATAGTGCGCATAACAATGTGTTTAAAGCTTGAGGCGGTTATTACAGTGGGGTTAAAGAATGCTGTGGGTATTGCAGACGGTTTAAAGACTGTTGTGCGTATTAGAGTGCATTTAAAGAGTTGTGTGTGTATTACAGTGTTTTTAAAGAGTAGTGTGGGTATTAGGGAGGTTTTAAAGAGAGTTGTGAATATTACAGTGAGTGTAAAGATTGTTGTGGGTAGAGGACTGGATTTGAAAGCTGTTGTGTTTATTGTATTGGATTTAAAGTGTGTTGTGGATATCATAGTGTATATAAAGACTGTTGTGTGTCTATTGTTACACATGTTTTGGGTGTTACACATGAGCATGTTGAAGGAATGTTTTGGGTGTTACACATGAGCATGTTGAAAGAATGTTTTGGGTATTACACATGAGCATGATGAAGGAATGTCTTGGGTATTACACATGAGCATGTTGAAGGAATGTCTTGGGTATTACACATGTGCATGTTGAAGGAATGTTTTGGGTATTACACATGAGCATGTTGAAGGAATGTTTAGGGTATTACACATGAGCATGATGAAGGAATGTCTTGGGTGTTACACATGAGCATGTTGAAGGAATATTTTGGGTGTTACACATGAGCATGATGAAGGAATGTCTTGGGTATTACACATGAGCATGATGAAGGAATGTTTTGGGTATTACACATGAGCATGTTGAAGGAATGTCTTGGGTATTACACATGAGCATGTTGAAGGAATGTTTTGGGTGTTACACATGAGCATGTTGAAGGAATATTTTGGGTGTTACACATGAGCATGATGAAGGAATGTTTTGGGTATTACACATGTGCATGTTGAAGGAATGTCTTGGGTATTACACATGAGCATGTTGAAGGAATTTCTTGGGTGTTACACATGAGACTGTTGAAGGAATGTTTTGGGTGTTACACATGAGCATGTTGAAGGAATATTTTGGGTATTACACATGAGCATGTTGAAGGAATGTCTTGGGTGTTACACATGAGCATGTTGAAGGAATGTTTTGGGTGTTACACATGAGCATGTTGAAGGAATGTCTTGGGTATTACACATGAGCATGTTGAAGGAATGTTTTGGGTGTTACACATGAGACTGTTGAAGGAATATTTTGGGTGTTACACATGAGCATGTTGAAGGAATGTTTTGGGTATTACACATGAGCATGTTGAAGGAATGTTTTGGGTATTACACATGAGCATGTTGAAGGAATGTTTTGGGTGTTACACATGAGACTGTTGAAGGAATGTTTTGGGTATTACACATGAGCATGATGAAGGAATGTTTTGGGTATTACACATGAGCATGTTGAAGGAATGTTTTGGGTATTACACATGAGCATGTTGAAGGAATGTCTTGGGTGTTACACATGAGACTGTTGAAGGAATGTTTTGGGTGTTACACATGAGCATGATGAAGGAATGTTTTGGGTATTACACATGAGCATGTTGAAGGAATGTCTTGGGTATTACACATGAGCATGTTGAAGGAATGTCTTGGGTGTTACACATGAGACTGTTGAAGGAATGTTTTGGGTGTTACACATGAGCATGATGAAGGAATGTTTTGGGTATTACACATGAGCATGTTGAAGGAATGTTTTGGGTATTACACATGAGCATGTTGAAGGAATGTCTTGGGTATTACACATGAGCATGTTGAAGGAATGTTTTGAGTATTACACATGAGCATGTTGAAGGAATGTTTTGGGTGTTACACATGAGCATGTTGAAGGAATATTTTGGGTGTTACACATGAGCATGTTGAAGGAATATTTTGGGTGTTACACATGAGCATGATGAAGGAATGTTTTGGGTATTACACATGAGCATGTTGAAGGAATGTTTTGGGTATTACACATGAGCATGTTGAAGGAATGTTTTGGGTGTTACACATGAGCATGTTGAAGGAATGTTTTGGGTATTACACATGAGCATGTTGAAGGAATGTTTTGGGTGTTACACATGAGCATGTTGAAGGAATGTTTTGGGTGTTACACATGAGCATGTTGAAGGAATGTTTTGGGTATTACACATGAGCATGTTGAAGGAATGTTTTGGGTGTTACACATGAGCATGTTGAAGGAATGTTTTGGGTGTTACACATGAGCATGTTGAAGGAATGTTTTGGGTATTACACATGAGCATGTTGAAGGAATGTTTTGGGTATTACACATGAGCATGTTGAAGGAATGTTTTGGGTGTTACACATGAGCATGTTGAAGGAATGTTTTGGGTGTTACACATGAGCATGTTGAAGGAATGTCTTGGGTGTTACACATGAGCATGATGAAGGAATGTTTTGGGTATTACACATGAGCATGTTGAAGGAATGTTTTGGGTATTACACATGAGCATGTTGAAGGAATGTTTTGGGTGTTACACATGAGCATGTTGAAGGAATGTTTTGGGTATTACACATGAGCATGTTGAAGGAATGTTTTGGGTATTACACATGAGCATGATGAAGGAATGTCTTGGGTGTTACACATGAGCATGTTGAAGGAATGTCTTGGGTATTACACATGAGCATGTTGAAGGAATGTTTTGGGTATTACACATGAGCATGTTGAAGGAATGTTTTGGGTGTTACACATGAGCATGTTGAAGGAATGTTTTGGGTATTACACATGAGCATGTTGAAGGAATGTTTAGGGTATTACACATGAGCATGTTGAAGGAATGTTTTGGGTATTACACATGAGCATGTTGAAGGAATGTCTTGGGTATTACACATGTGCATGTTGAAGGAATGTCTTGGGTATTACACATGAGCATGTTGAAGGAATATTTTGGGTGTTACACATGAGCATGATGAAGGAATGTTTTGGGTATTACACATGTGCATGTTGAAGGAATGTCTTGGGTATTACACATGAGCATGTTGAAGGAATTTCTTGGGTGTTACACATGAGACTGTTGAAGGAATGTTTTGGGTGTTACACATGAGCATGTTGAAGGAATATTTTGGGTATTACACATGAGCATGTTGAAGGAATGTCTTGGGTGTTACACATGAGCATGTTGAAGGAATGTTTTGGGTGTTACACATGAGCATGTTGAAGGAATGTCTTGGGTATTACACATGAGCATGTTGAAGGAATGTTTTGGGTGTTACACATGAGACTGTTGAAGGAATATTTTGGGTGTTACACATGAGCATGTTGAAGGAATGTTTTGGGTATTACACATGAGCATGTTGAAGGAATGTTTTGGGTATTACACATGAGCATGTTGAAGGAATGTTTTGGGTGTTACACATGAGACTGTTGAAGGAATGTTTTGGGTATTACACATGAGCATGATGAAGGAATGTTTTGGGTATTACACATGAGCATGTTGAAGGAATGTCTTGGGTATTACACATGAGCATGTTGAAGGAATGTCTTGGGTGTTACACATGAGACTGTTGAAGGAATGTTTTGGGTGTTACACATGAGCATGATGAAGGAATGTTTTGGGTATTACACATGAGCATGTTGAAGGAATGTCTTGGGTATTACACATGAGCATGTTGAAGGAATGTCTTGGGTGTTACACATGAGACTGTTGAAGGAATGTTTTGGGTGTTACACATGAGCATGATGAAGGAATGTTTTGAGTATTACACATGAGCATGTTGAAGGAATATTTTGGGTGTTACACATGAGCATGATGAAGGAATGTTTTGGGTATTACACATGAGCATGTTGAAGGAATGTTTTGGGTATTACACATGAGCATGTTGAAGGAATGTTTTGGGTGTTACACATGAGCATGTTGAAGGAATGTTTTGGGTATTACACATGAGCATGTTGAAGGAATGTTTTGGGTGTTACACATGAGCATGTTGAAGGAATGTTTTGGGTGTTACACATGAGCATGTTGAAGGAATGTTTTGGGTATTACACATGAGCATGTTGAAGGAATGTTTTGGGTGTTACACATGAGCATGTTGAAGGAATGTTTTGGGTGTTACACATGAGCATGTTGAAGGAATGTTTTGGGTATTACACATGAGCATGTTGAAGGAATGTTTTGGGTATTACACATGAGCATGTTGAAGGAATGTTTTGGGTGTTACACATGAGCATGTTGAAGGAATGTTTTGGGTGTTACACATGAGCATGTTGAAGGAATGTCTTGGGTGTTACACATGAGCATGATGAAGGAATGTTTTGGGTATTACACATGAGCATGTTGAAGGAATGTTTTGGGTATTACACATGAGCATGTTGAAGGAATGTTTTGGGTGTTACACATGAGCATGTTGAAGGAATGTTTTGGGTATTACACATGAGCATGTTGAAGGAATGTTTTGGGTATTACACATGAGCATGATGAAGGAATGTCTTGGGTGTTACACATGAGCATGTTGAAGGAATGTCTTGGGTATTACACATGAGCATGTTGAAGGAATGTTTTGGGTATTACACATGAGCATGTTGAAGGAATGTTTTGGGTGTTACACATGAGCATGTTGAAGGAATGTTTTGGGTATTACACATGAGCATGTTGAAGGAATGTTTTGGGTATTACACATGAGCATGTTGAAGGAATGTTTTGGGTATTACACATGAGCATGTTGAAGGAATGTCTTGGGTATTACACATGTGCATGTTGAAGGAATGTCTTGGGTATTACACATGAGCATGTTGAAGGAATATTTTGGGTGTTACACATGAGACTGTTGAAGGAATGTTTTGGGTATTACACATGAGCATGTTGAAGGAATGTTTTGGGCATTACACATGAGCATGTTGAAGGAATGTTTTGTTTATTACACATGATCATGTTGAAGGAATGTTTTGGGTATTACACATGAGACTGTTGAAGGAATGTTTTGGGTATTACACATGAGCATGTTGAAGGAATGTTTTGGGTATTACACATGAGCATGTTGAAGGAATGTTTTGGGTGTTACACATGAGCATGTTGAAGGAATGTTTTAAGCGAAATTCTGCTTCCCATTCATGTTGAAAAATTGATACTCATAATGAATACGAAGAGTCGGCAGAAAGATACTATTAGTTTTGAGAACTTAACTCTGCTGTACTTAGTATTGCAATCATGCCAATGTATCTCCAAATAAGGAAATAATACTGCACTGGGTCCCGGCGACAGAAATCACACAATTCATTTTCCTCGTTCAGGGATCAACTACTCTCATCTAAAAACATGACCAATGTGATCATAATCTCCGCTATAGGAAATTAAAAATCTTATTTTACACAAATGTGCCCTACATTTCCGGCATGAAAAGGCGGGTCTGTGGCGTCCTTGTTTGCAACAACATAAACGCTCAATCAGTCGATCGCTTAGACTTGTCGTCCCGCTGGGAATATCGATCACTGAAAGATCAATGAGTAATGAGCCTAACAAGGCGAATAAGCCTCTTGTCCGTCAACCCCCACCACGCCTGCCCAACTGACAGACACTTGCATGTGTACACTCCTCATGCGTACTCACAAGAACATGTGTACGTGTACATGCGCCATTTCCTGCCCACACTGACACACGCATGCATCTGTACACCCACAACACATGCTTACATTAACACACACGTGCACCAACCAGTCCTGTCCACACTGATACACCCGTTCACCTACACAACACTCCTGCCGACACTGACACACCCGTTCACCTACATCCACAATACTGTCCACACTGATACACCCGTTCACCTACACCCACAATACTGTCCACACTGATACACCCGTTCACCTACACCCACAATACTGTCCACACTGATACACCCGTTCACCTACACCCACAATACTGTCCACACTGACACACCCATTCACGTACATCCACACTCCTGTCCACACTGATACACCCGTTCACCTACACCCACAATACTGTCCACACTGATACACCCGTTCACCTACACCCACAATACTGTCCACACTGATACACCCGTTCACCTACACCCACAATACTGTCCACACTGATACACCCGTTCACCTACACCCACAATACTGTCCACACTGATGCACCCGTTCACCTACACCCACAATACTGTCCACACTGATACACCCGTTCACCTACACCCACAATACTGTCCACACTGATACACCCGTTTACGTACACCCACACTCCTGTCCACACTGACACACCCGTTCACCTACACCCACAATACTGTCCACACTGATACACCCGTTCACCTACACCCACAATACTGTCCACACTGATACACCCGTTTACGTACATCCACACTCCTGTCCACACTGACACACCCGTTTACGTACACCCACACTCCTGTCCACACTGACACACCCGTTCACCTACATTTGTACACCCACCTCTCCTGCCCACAGTTGATACTTCCGTTCAAGCGTACACCCGGCTCACCAATGATCCATCTATACATTGGTTACACCGCCTGAGATTTGCATGTAAATGATATGCGAGGAAAATAAGTAAAACTATGTGTATTCAAATATTGAGTACTTTTCCATTCTGCAAACCAGACCCCTTTGTCCTTGTTTTGTCCACCATCAATAATCGGTATTCACCTACTCTGCTACAGAAAACTCAAAACCTTCACTGATTAAAAATCAAAGCATGGTAATGACTTGGCTGTGGAGAAATATCGATCCCGCCGTCTCTCAGTGAGTGTCACTTCCGCACATCCGGTGTAATTCTCACCTGCCTTCCTCACCTGCGGCGTTGAGTCGCTATATTGATCTCTACCCCAACAGCCAACCCTCCTTCCCCACCGTCCCATCAACTTCTCCCCATCCCATCCCACACACTGCCTCCCCGCCAGACTCAGCTACAGATGACGGTATAGTTAAGCAGCGTGTCTGATTTACTCCTGCATAATTATGTCACTCATAGATCCATTTCTTGCCGTGCTTGGTTATCGTCAGTTGACTTATATTTCAGTTTTGTTTGTTTGTTTGCTGTTTAACACCACACAATATTCTATGACGGCGGTCTGTAAATAATCGAGTCTGTACCAACAATCCAGTGATTGATGTCATTGGCATCGATCCACGCAATTGGGATACGATGACATACATCATATTTTAGTAGACTGATATCTTCATGTTAACTGATTATTTAGTAGACTTATCTATTTTTGTTGACTGATCGTGATATCTTATGTTGGTTGATATATTTATGTTGACTGAAATATTTATTATAGTCAATATATTTATGTCGACTGATATATTCATGTTAGTTAATATATTAAGATTGATTAATATGTTTATGCTAGTTATAATATTCATGTTGACTAAAATATTCATGTTGTTACAATTTGATTGACTGATATTCTTAAGTTTGTTTAGATCATTTTTTACTAATATCTTCAGTCAACATCTGATATCATCAGTTAATGTATGAATGGAGGTGGTTGTCTTTGACATGTCATGTTCATTGTGGTGTACAACTCAGGAAACTCACCCTCATCTCAATATCTCCCATTCCCAAACCTCACCTCTATATCTCTAATTCCCCTTCCTCACCTCAATATCTCCCATTCCCAACCCTCACCGCTATATCTCCCATTCTCCATGCCCCCCTCTATATCTCCAATAACCAGCCCTCACCTCTATACCCCCCATTCCCCATCCTCACCTCTATATCTCCAAAAACCAACCCTCACCTCTATATCCCCCATTCCCCATCCTCACCTCTATATCTCCAAAAACCAACCCTCACCTCTATACCCCCCATTCCCCATCCTCACCTCTATATCTCCAATAACCAACCCTCACCTCTATACCCCCCATTCCCCATCCTCACCTCTATATCTCCAAAAACCAACCCTCACCTCTATATCCCCCATTCCCCATCCTCACCTCTATATCTCCAAAAACCAACCCTCACCTCTATATCCCCCATTCCCCATCCTCACCTCTATATCTCCAATAACCAACCCTCACGTCTATATCCCCCATTCCCCATCCTCACCTCTATATCTCCAATAACCAACCCTCACCTCTATATCTCCCCTTCCCCATCCTCACCTCAACATATCCCACTCCCCCATCCTCACTTCTGTAACACCCATTCCCCACCCTCACCTCTATTTCACCCACTCCCAACCCACACTTCTTTATCTCCCCTTCCCCACCCTCACCTCTATATCACCCACTCCCAACCCTCACTTCAATATCTCCCATTACCCCACCCTCACTTCTATAACACCAACTCCCCATCCTCACCTCTATATCTCCAATAACCAACCCTCACCTCTATATCTCCCCTTCCCCATCCTCACCTCAACATATCCCACTCTCCAATTCTCACCTCTGTAACTCACATTCCCCATCCTCACCTCTATAACACCCACTCCCCATCCTCACCTCTATATCTCCAATAACCAACCCTCACCTCTTTACCTCCCATTCCCCATCCTCACCACTGTAACTCCCATTCCCCATCCTCACGTCTGTAACTCCCATTCTCCACCCTCACCTCTGTAACTCCCATTCTCCACCCTCACTTCAATATCTCCCATTCTCCACCCTCACCTCCATATCTCCCATTCCCCACCCTTACCTCGGTAACTCCCATTCCCCATCCTCACCTCTGTAACTCCCATTCTCCACCCTCACCTCTGTAACTCCCATTCTCCACCCTCACCTCTGTAACTCCCATTCTCCATCCTCACCTCTGTAACTCCCATTCTCCACCCTCACTTCAATATCTCCCATTCCCCATCCTCACCTCTATAACACCCACTCCCCATCCTCACCTCTATATCTCCAAGAACCAACCCTCACCTCTTTACCTCCCATTCCCCACCCTCACCTCTGTAACTCCCATTCCCCATCCTCACCTCTGTAACTCCCATTCTCCACCCTCACCTCTGTAACTCCCATTCTCCACCCTCACTTCAATATCTCCCCTTCCCCACCCTCACCTCTGTAACTCACATTCTCCACCCTCACCTCTGTAACTCCCATTCTCCACCCTCACTTCAATATCTCCCATTCCCCATCCTCACCTCTATAACACCCACTCCCCATCCTCACCTCTATATCTCCAAGAACCAACCCTCACCTCTTTACCTCCCATTCCCCACCCTCACCTCTGTAACTCCCATTCTCCACCCTCACTTCAATATCTCCCATTCTCCACCCTCACCTCCATATCTCCCATTCCCCACCCTCACCTCGGTAACTCCCATTCCCCATCCTCACCTCTGTAACTCCCATTCTCCACCCTCACCCCTGTAACTCCCATTCTCCACCCTCACCTCTGTAACTCACATTCTCCACCCTCACCTCTGTAACTCCCATTCTCCACCCTCACTTCAATATCTCCCATTCCCCATCCTCACCTCTGTAACTCCCATTCTCCATCCTCACCTCTGTAACTCCCATTCTCCACCCTCACTTCAATATCTCCCATTCCCCATCCTCACCTCTATAACACCCACTCCCCATCCTCACCTCTATATCTCCAAGAACCAACCCTCACCTCTTTACCTCCCATTCCCCATCCTCACCTCTGTAACTCCCATTCTCCACCCTCACTTCAATATCTCCCATTCCCCATCCTCACCTCTGTAACTCCCATTCTCCACCCTCACCTCTGTAACTCCCATTCTCCACCCTCACTTCAATATCTCCCCTTCCCCACCCTCACCTCTGTAACTCACATTCTCCACCCTCACCTCTGTAACTCCCATTCTCCACCCTCACTTCAATATCTCCCATTCCCCATCCTCACCTCTATAACACCCACTCCCCATCCTCACCTCTATATCTCCAAGAACCAACCCTCACCTCTTTACCTCCCATTCCCCACCCTCACCTCTGTAACTCCCATTCTCCACCCTCACTTCAATATCTCCCATTCTCCACCCTCACCTCCATATCTCCCATTCCCCACCCTCACCTCGGTAACTCCCATTCCCCATCCTCACCTCTGTAACTCCCATTCTCCACCCTCACCCCTGTAACTCCCATTCTCCACCCTCACCTCTGTAACTCACATTCTCCACCCTCACCTCTGTAACTCCCATTCTCCACCCTCACTTCAATATCTCCCATTCCCCATCCTCACCTCTATATCTCCAAGAACCAACCCTCACCTCTTTACCTCCCATTCCCCATCCTCACCTCTGTAACTCCCATTCTCCACCCTCACTTCAATATCTCCCATTCTCCACCCTCACCTCTGTAACTCCCATTCCCCATCCTCACCTCTGTAACTCCCATGCCCCACCCTCACCTCTGTAACTCCCATTCCCCATCTTCACTTCAATATCTCCCATTCCCCACCCACATCTCCATATCTCCCATTCCCCACCCTCACCTCCATATCTCCCATTCCCCATCCTCACCTCCATATCTCCCATTCCCCATCCTCACCTCTGTAACTCCCATTCCCCATCCTCACCTCTTTACCTCCCATTCCCCACCCTCACCTCTGTAACTCCCATTCTCCATCCTCACCTCTGTAACTCCCATTCCCCATCCTCACCTCTGTAACTCCCATTCCCCATCCTCACCTCTGTAACTCCCATTCCCCATCCTCACCTCTGTAACTCCCATTCCCCATCCTCACCTCTGTAACTCCCATTCCCCATCCTCACCTCTGTAACTCCCATTCCCCATCCTCACCTCCATATCTCCCATTCCCCATCCTCACCTCTGTAACTCCCATTCCCCATCCTCACCTCTGTAACTCCCATTCCCCATCTTCACTTCAATATCTCCCATTCTCCACCCTCACTTCAATATCTCCCCTTCCCCTACCTCACCTCTATATCTTCCATTCCCCTACCTCACCTCTATATTTCCCATTTCCCACCCTCACCTCTATATCTCCCCTTCCCCACTCTCACCTCCATATCTCCCCTTCCCCACCCTCACCTCTATATCTCCCATTCTCTACTCTCACCTCTATATCTCCCATTCCCCACCCTCACTTCAATATCTCCCATTCCCCACCCTCACCTCTGTATCTCCCGACCGCCTCCGTGGTCTAGTGGTAGAGCGCCCGCCCGGAGAGCGGAAGGTCCGGGGTTCGATCCCCGGCCGTGTCATACCAAAAGACGTTAAAAGATGGTAATTGTTGTTACAATGTCTGGCGCTCGGCTTTAAGGTGACAAAACAAGGACTGGTCGGCTCGGAGTCAGTATACTGTGTCTGGGTGGGGTATTCATGTTAAACTGCGGCATGGTATCTCAGTGAGCTAGCACTATAATTCGGCATCAGTCCGGACTAGTACAAGCAGCCACACAAACACACACACACGTACATTCACGTCGCTATATAAGTGCAATAATCTTGGACGCGACGTTAAACCCCAGTTCACCTCACCTCACCTCACCTCACCTCTTTATCTCCCATTCCCCATCCTCACCTCCATATCTCCAATTCCCCACCCTCTCCTCTATATCGTTCACCACCCTCACCTCTACTTCTCCCATTCCCCACCTTCACCACTACATATCCCATTCCGCACCCTCGCCATGTATCTCTAATTCCCATTCCCACTATTATCATCAACCCCGCACCTTCCAGTGTGTCTTCAGTGTCCCATCCTTACCTTTGTATTTCCCGAAAACTACTCTCACCAATGTATAAACCACCCAATCCGAACCCTCGCATATGTACCTCCCAATTTCCATGTGATCACCGATGTAACTCAACCCCTAACACCCTGTTCTTGGTATTGCCCAGTCACCGCCATCACCCATGTCATGTTACCTGTGTTTCTACAAATCCCCACCCAAGTATGTCATTCTCAAAACAGATCCATGATTTGTTATCAACTGTTCATTTCCATAGTTTGAGATAAGTAGTCCTACCTGATAATCGAAGGATCGGCAAACGAACTTGGTCTCTTCGAGGCAGCTGCGTGCACATCTGTTGGGTGTGACCCTCTCGAATGTCCGCTCGTTGTTGCCCAGGACTACGGCATATGGCGTAGGGTAGAAGTAATCCAGGTAGGGAGCTGCAATAATACACATGTACCTATGACATTGGTCATTTTTGCATGTGCTGGGATTAATTTGTGTGGAAATACTGCTAAAATTGGTGTAAAGATGAAAAAACCGCAACACGACCATGTGAGAGCCTGGCGGCGAAACACACGAAGATGATTTGTACGTGCAACTTCACTTGTTGGGCTATAAATTTTCGTTTGCGTGCCATCACAATCTCACAGCTAGTTAACAGCAAAACATGCCCATCGGCCGACCTCAAACAGGAGACACATCTTCAGCTCGTTTGTATCCATGTACCACCAAGCACCATTACTGTGGAACCGTTATCAGACTCACAGGACGAACCGGTCGACCACGTATCACTACGAGAGCACAGGGCAGATTCATACGGCTACCTCACTTGCGTGAAAGAACCACCACGGCCACCTCTACAACTACGGCAATACCAGGGTTGCGTAGGATATCAGGCCTGGCAGTAAAGAACCATTTACGCGCTGAAGGTATTCGAGCGAGACGACCAGTTGGAGGTCAATGGTGTCAAGATCATAGAGTATGGCCACAACTGCGATGGAGATTTGATTCAGTGACGAGTTACGTTTTATGCTTTGCCGTGCGGATGGCAGACGGCGTGTTTACAGGCGTCGCAGGGAACGTTATGCACGAAACTGCATACTTGGATAGATTTGGTGGTGGTAGTGTGTTGATGTGGGCAGCTATGTCCTACACTGGTAGAACATACTTGATGCAAGTTCTGGGGAATTTAACGGCACAACGTTACACGAATGAGATTGCTTTGATTGCACGTCCTTTCAAAAAGGCAACAAGCGAAAGTCATTTTTTAAACAAGACAACTCCCGACCTCTCATGGCAAGGCTGATAACAGCTTTTTTAGGAATCACAGCATCCAAATCCTGCCATGGCCGTCCAGGTCTCCAGATTTAAACCCAATCGAAATTTATAGGATGCACTTGATCAATGACTGCGAGCACGTCAGCAACAACCACAGAACCTCAGACAGTTGACACAAGCACTGCACAATTAGGGATTTGATTGCTTCCAAGTCAGTTTTGGACTCGAATGGTTGTCCTACAAGATATTGAGAACAGATGACCTTCACCTGAAAGGTCTACTGTTCCATGTGTGCCATATTGAGCCTGGTTCAATGACAATGACGTGTGTCAGTTTTAAACAATCTATTACCATCTGTTGATTTTTCATATGATATATAAAATATACAATCATCTAAACACACTTTTGCGTTTCTCGTTTTGCAGAGTACACATTTAGTGAGAGTATATATATATATATATATATATATATATATATATATATATATATATATATATATATATATATATATATATATATACACACACACACACACATCCAGTATTTGTTACAGCTATAGCAGGAATGATATACGCATTTGCTGGGAACTTGCGAACACCGTAATATTTCGCGCGACATTTCATAAATCTAATTCCGAAAATCAATCTTTTGCTGTAATTGGAAAATTACTAGATAATATGAAGAGTTTTCGTTGGTGGGAACCGATGACAGAACAGCCCGAAGGCTTGGCAATATGGCGGTGGCAAGCTGACTGTGAGACCGTACAGCAGCACCGTCACGGACAGAACACGATGGTTAAACTCTGTAGCCATATTCCGTGTCGGGCTATACACATATACGTTCGTGTCCGCCAAGCTGTATGTAAATTAGCCGAAACATATTGAACATGTAGCAGGAGAAAGGGCACATGTAGCAGGACAAGGGCGCATGTAGCTGAATAAGGAGCGCATGTAGCAGGACAAGGGCGCATGTAGCAGGAGAAGGGGCACATGTAAAAGGAGAAGGGACGCATGTAGCTAAATAAGGGGGCATATAGCAGGAGAAGGGGCATATGTAGCAGGAGAAGGGGTGCATGTAGCAGGAGAAGGGGCGCATGTAGCAGGAGAAGGGGTACATGCAGCTAAATAAGGGGCACATGGGGCAGGAGAAGGGGTACATGTAGCTAAATAAGGGGCGCATGTAGCAGGAGAAGGGGCATATGTAGCAGGAGAAGGGGCGCATGTAGCAGGAGAAGGGGCGCATGTAGCTGAATAAGGGGCGCATGTAGCAGGAGAAGGGACGCATGTAGCAGGAGAAGGGGCACATGTAGCAGGAGAAGGGGCATATCTAGCAGGAGAAGGGGCTCATGTTGCAGGAGAAGGGGCACATGTAGCAGGAGAAGGGGCATATGTAGCAGGAACAGGGGCACATGTAGCAGGAGAAGGGGCATATGTAGCAAGAGAAGGGGCATATGTAGCAGGAGAAGGGACATATGTAGCAGGAGAAGGGGCGCATGTAGCAGGAGAAGGGGCACATGTAGCAGTAGAAGGGGTACATGTAGCTAAATAAGGGGCACATGTGGCAAGAGAAGGGGTACATGTAGCTAAATAAGGGTCACATGTGGCAGTAGAAGGGGTACATGTAGCTAAATAAGGGGCACATGTAGCAGGAGAAGGGGTACATGTAGCTAAATAAGGGGCACATGTGGCAGGAGAAGGGGTACATGTGGCTAAATAAGGGGTATATGTAGCAGGAGAAGGGGTGCATGTAGCAGGAGAAGGGGCACATGTAGCAGGAGAAGGGGCGCATGTAGCAGTAAAAGGGGTATATGTGGCAGGAGAAGGGGCGCATGTAGCAGGAGAAGAGGCATATGTAGCAGGAGAAGGGGCGCATGTAACAGAAGAAGGGGTACATGTAGCTAAATAAGGGGCACATGTGGCAGGAGAAGGGGCGCATGTAGCAGGAGAAGGGACGCATGTAGCAGGAGAAGGGGCACATGTGGCAGGAGAAGGGGCGCATGTAGCAGGAGAAGGGGCGCATGTAGCTAAATAAGGGGCGCATGTGGCAGGAGAAGGGGCGCATGTAGCAGGAGAAGAGGCATATGTAGCAGGAGAAGGGGCGCATGTAACAGAAGAAGGGACACATGTAGCAGGAGAAGGGGCGCATGTACTTAAATAAGGGGGCATGTAGCAGGAAAAGGGGCACATGTAGCAGGAAAAGGGGCACATGTAGCAGGAAAAGGGGCACATGTAGCAGGAGAAGGGGCGCATGTAGCAGGAGAAGGGGCGTATGTACCTAAATAAGGGGGCATGTAGCAGGAGAAGGGGCGCATGTAGCAGGAGAAGGGGCACATGTAGCAGAAGGGGCGTATACAGCAGGAGAAGGGGCTCATATAGCAGGAGAAGGGGCGCATGTAGCTGGAGAAAGGGCGCTTGTAGCTGGAGAAGGGGCGCATGTAGTTGGAGAAGGGAATCCGGTGACGGGAGAAGCGGGCACATATTAAGGGTAAAAGAGAATAACGTAATAGAAGAAATCATTGTAAGGGGAGAAGTGATATATTGTATTGAGGATGGGAAATATGTTACAAGAAAACAGGATATAAGTTAGAGATAAATGTGGTTACGCCTTCAGATCGTTCATCTCAAGAAGCGATGGAAACATGACTATTTTTGAATATATGAAACAATGGTTGGAATTGAGGCTATGACATATTCGCATTTCTCGACTGGGTGTTGTTCCTTGTCAATACATCCATGCCAATATTCCTCTGCGCTTACAGGTAACAGGTGGATGTAGTATTTTTGTCTACACAAATAACAACTTCACAGCTGTGTTAACATTCACATTGATCGACCTTTCACAAAATTATTAAACGATACGTTGAAGTTACTGATGTGTACGATTTTGTTATAATGGGCATTGAAATATCACATTCTACCAGAGGGTATGGCACTTGAAGCATGAAGATGTGACATGTGCATCATATGGGACTCGTTTACTGTAGTTTAATATTCAACTGACAAATTAATTTGGCTTCATCTAAAATACCACTATGCACAAACATGACAACCAATTACGATATTCATCAGAACCACATCAATCAATACATTTCTAGCATTTCTGATTCTACAAATACACCTGTAGGACATGATTCGACATCTACACATGGAGGACTTGATCCAACATCTACACATGGAGGACTTGATGCTACATCTACACTTGGAAGTCCTGATTCCACATCTACACATGGAGGACTTGATCCTACATCTACACATGGAGGACATGATTCTACATCTACACATGGAGGACATGATTCTACATCTACACATGTAGGGCCTGATTCTACATCTACACCTATATTACCTGATTCTACATCTACATATATAGGACCTAATGCTACATGTACACGTGCAGGACCTGATCCTACCTCTACACACGGAGGTCCTGATTCTACATCTACATATGGAGGACATGATCCTACATCTACACATGGAGGACTTGATCCTACATCTACACATGGAGGTCCTAATTCTACATCTACATATGGAGGACATGAACCTACATCTACACTTGGGGGACTTGATCCTACATCTACACATGGGGGTCATGATTCTACATCTACACATTGAGGTCATGATTCAACATCTACATATGGAGGACATGATTCTACATCTACACTTGGAGGACATGATCCTACATCTACACATGGAGGACATGATTCTACAGCTTCACATGGAGGTCCTGATTCTACATCTACATATGGAGGTCGTCATTCTACATCTACATATAGAGGACATGATTCTACATCTACACATGGAGGACATGATTCTACATCTACCTATGGAGGTCCTGATTCTTCATCTACACCTTGAACACCTTATTCTGTATCTACAGATGATGGACCTGATTGTATATCTACAAATCGAACACCCGATTCCACCTCTTATCAAGGAGTCTCCAATTTGACCTCCATATATTGAAGATTTGATTTTACACGTGGAGGACCTGCTTTTATCTCCACGCATGTAGCACCTGATTCAACATGTACGCATGGAGGACAGTCTTTGACAGTCACAACATGTAGCTCCTACACACAATGCAATTACTGAGTAGTCACTTGAACAACTAATTTGAGCACATTAACTCCACACACTGAGTGGATGTAACAGATGATGTCGGTCCCAATAAGATTAATGACAGAATAGAATGTAGGCCGATCAATAGTTTAATTAGTTAGACATTGGCACTGTGAAGGCGACTAGTCACTACCTAATTACCATGGCCAGCGGCCCCGTGCCTGCTCCGTGTCACTGCTGACCAACGTATAGACTCAGTATGCATATGGGTGTGAAACTAACTTTGTTTCCCCATCACCATCCGTTACACTACAAGGATAACTAATCAACCAGGACATTTACGTGAACCCATGATAGAAGCTGACATACAAAAAGCAACAATGAATAACTGTCTGCAGTAACGTATCTGTAAAGATATAATGACTAATGTCTATATTGAATATCGTTGTGTTTGATTACCAGTGATGATGCATCTACAGTTTACGAATTGTATTATGGAAGTAGAATCAGGTACTTCCTGTAGATGTAAGATCAGGTCCTACATGTGTAGATGTACAATCATGTCATCCACGTGTAGATGTAGAATCAGGTCATACATGTGTAGAGGTAGGATCAGGTCCTGCACGTGTACATGTAGCATTAGGTCCTATATATGTAGATGTAGAATCAGGTAATATAGGTGTAGATGTAGAATCAGGCCCTACATGTGTAGATGTAGAATCATGTCCTCCATGTGTAGATGTAGAATCAGGACGCTCCCTACATCAAGCGTAGAAACAATCACGTGATGCTTCCTAAATCAGGCGTAGAAACCATCACGTGATGCTCCTTACATCAGGCGTAGAAACCATCACGTGATGCTCCCTATATCAAGCGTAGAAACTGTCACCTGATGCTTCCTAAATCAGGCGTAGAAACCATCACGTGATGCTCCCTACATCAGGCGTAGAAACTGTCACGTGATGCTTCCTACATCAGGCGTAGAAACCATCACGTGATGCTCCCTACATCAGGCGTAGAAACTGTCACGTGATGCTTCCTATCTGAGCCGGGGAAACCGTCATTTGAAACATCCTACATTAGTTGTGTCACAGTGCTTTCCAGTGGAGATGTTGGTGTTTCTGTCAACCATCTTGAGCAGAATAAATACCGACATTACCAAATTCAATAAATGAGACGTCACTAGATGCCTTATTTTGTGCTAACGCCAGTCTGTACTTATGACTGAAACAAACCAAAGTAACATGTCTATGATGTTAGGTAAACATGTCTGTTGTTCATACAAACGTATATACTCAAGCACAGAAAGACCGTGTTTTATAAATATCTGTCAGCATTAGCGAACACAGACACTCGCTCGAAGCCAAATCCTTGCTGGAAGTTTCAGATTGATCCATCGCCTATTGCATGAAAAGTAATGGATGTGATGGGCGCCAGCACCATCTGTTGGCTTTCCCTTGGATTTAGCACGGAATCAGCCATGAAATGCTCGACCTTTCATCAAATGAGCAACAGTCAGCTCCTCAAGCACTTAAGTAATTGGCCAGAAAGCAGCGCGCTCTTTGTGAGCAGTCTATAGCACTCGTCTCGTCAGCAAACAGTGACACGCTGAGCAGGCTAGTCGACTCACAGATGACAAACTCACTTTGCATCGATCGTGGAAACCCAGGTCATATGCTTTCAATGTATGTTCCTATCCTGATTTTGTCCTGATTTGGGGACAATCTGAACACAATCTAAAATGGATACTAGTCCCTCATGAACTATGAAACAGGGCGTTTAACACAGTTAGTACAATTCTGCAGATGTCGGTTGAGAAATGTAAATGTGGTAAAAATACTCACACGTAAATAGTGCATGTGCCTAAAGGCACTGTGCTCTGCTCCTCATACAGTGTGGTCAAGTTGGGTTTGGTCACGTAAAAGAACGATTGGTCGGACATTTAATTATCAAATAGACGGAACATAAATATACACACTTTTAACAACATTAACTGTTGTCTACTTACCTTTCTTCTCGTAGTGCATCACCGCATTGTGATCTATGTGGTCCCGGGTAACACCGTTCACATTGGCAGCAATGTATTGGCTCATGTGACACGCCTTCTCCTCAAAGTAGTAGTCAAAACTACAACACTCAAACGTTTGTTCAGATGTACACAACTGTGCACATGCATCCAGTGTCACTCCAAGCATAACCCGGTTATATATTTGGTGTCCTTCCAACGACGGCAATGATCCACTCCCATAACATACAAATTTGCTCAGTGGGCCCTCTGTGGAAATGAAATGCTTAGATATAGTAAACTGATTGGACTTCTGTTAAATTCAAAACACGTATTAATTAGTATGCACGAGTAGCTGAAGGAGTACTCCTTAACTAGAGTAGCATGAAGGTATCAATATTAATGGGTAACTAGATTTGGGGGGTTAATGGCAATGTATGGACTTGTTGGTTTGTGTGCGGCTGATGGAGCTTTATGGTGTTTTATGGGATTTTATTGCATTGCATGGGGTAGTATTGGGTTGCATGGGGTTTTCGGGGGTGTTTTGGGGTTGTATGGGGGTTTTCCTCACCTGGGGACCTCCTGTAGTAGTCTGCTCCCTTGTGAGATCGAACTCCGCCTGCTGTCTCCGGGGTGTCTTCTGTCAACCAACAACTCCGAAGCTCAGGCTCATAGTCGAAACCTTCACACTTAAATCCAACTTCAAAAACGCACCTTCGTGAACACTCTTCTACGCTGACACGCGACACTTTACGGTTGTGGCGTAATGTAACCACGTGGTTTGGTAGACGATTAAATAGCTTTTCAAAGGCACCTGTGGAAAATGGAAAGAAAATATAAAGAACATTTCCTTATCTCCCCAATCTGATGGTTAACCGTGCCACAGCCTGCACAGCTAACCCCTTTACTACGACACATTAGCCGACCATGGGACAAAGTTCATCAGATGTTTGCAATCATTGATTTTACTTCTTGACCTTATTATTTAATAATTACGACATAGTATCTTTGTACTTATGATAATGATAGACTCACTTCTGTAGTGATCTGTGATGTGTGCTACCTGCAACACCCCTTTCTCGTGACTAATGTTATATAGCATACACTTCCTCAGAGAGTTATCCACGTCAAACGACTGACAGTCGAAATGTGTTTCCTGTGTGCAGTAGCGGGCACAGGCCTCCACAGTGCAGTTCGTGTATACACGGGCCGGCGGACCTGACAACTTCAGTAGCGGCATGCGTACAAATAAACCAAGGAACGTCTTCACCTCCACTGGAAATAGATGTTTACTGTAATGATATACATGGCAATATACATCATACGACAGAGCACGAATAATGTTCTATACTGTACTATATTATTTATGTAGCATTGTAGATCTGCACCTCCCCTAATCTACTCCAGACGTTATAGACGACATAGAGGTGTTCACTGGATTTACGTTATAGGAGTGATGATTAATAATTCCCTTGACTCCAATTTAAGTAATTGCGTAATTTTGCTGTGAATATTACATGATGTCATAGACGTAATTGGTTCGCTGTGACAAAATCAGTTAATTAGGCAGGGATATGTGACCTTTGCTAACTGGACAAACGTGAGGAAAGAGCAGGTGATCAAGGACTTGCAGGAAACGTGCTGAATATTAAAAGCCATCCATTAAGATATGAGTACAACACTAGGGAAGGAAGGAGGTAGCACCGGAAGCAACACCAGAAATGATCCAGAGAATCCTAGATTTGGTAATGCGATCGTAGAATGAATGCGTCATATTACTAGATCAGTAGACATTACTCAAGAGAGAGTACATTTCATTAAAACAGAAACTTTGACAATGAAGAAAGTATCAGCCCGTTCGACACCTGATCAGAAAAGCACCAGGAACAACATTTCTCTTGATAATCTAGCTTTGTTTGAAATGTTCTTGCAACGATAAAAGTGAGTCCAAACAACAATCAAATCAGTGAAAGGATTTGACATCACCAGCACCAAACAAGGCAGGGACTGTCCCATCAGCTGGCAAGGTTATGGTCTCTGTGTTCTGGGATGCCGAGGGGTCATCATGGTGGACTTTCTTCCATGAGTTCAGACAATAATGGAACATATTATGCTGCACGTTTGGGTCATTTGCGGAATGGAATTAAACCTATGAGACCCGAGAAGCCGACAAAAGGTGTTCCCTCCATCAAGACAATACGGCAGTGCACAAATCAGTCATCATTTGAACTCATTCGACACCCTCTTGTTCTGATCTGGCTCCGTCAGACTTCCATCTGTTCCCATTTATGCAAACAGCCTAAGGAGCAGCCCATTTCGACTCGAACGATGACGTCATAGCAGTCATGGGGATATTTTTGGACAGCCAAGAGAAGGAGTTCAACAAATCCCTCCATCGTCGTTTGCAATGTCTATCAATGTGGAAGGGGATTATGTTGAAAAAACATATCATTATAATATCTTTAGGTGACGTCTTTCTATGTGAGGCTCAGAACATAGTAATCACACCGCGTTCGCTCAAAGCTTGGGTATTTCCAGACACTTGAGACTTCTTCTGGGTGTTTAGTGGACACTGGACGCTCGTTCTTGTGCTGACACCGTACTTACATTTATCAAGTGTGTGACAAGCTGTGCATTGTATGTATTGTTCTTCAGATAAATGTGCCTTGTTGACAAAAAGAAAGAAATAATAAACAAATAACTGGAGTCTAAGGAAGGGGGAGCCTTGTGGAATACAATTCTACTATTCTAAAGGCATATGTTATAATAAAATAAAATAATCAGTTAAAAGGTTTGTCTGTATACGTGTCCAGATTTCCGGGGACAATTATTGTCTTGTTGATAGATTATGTGTGCGTGAAAACCAGAAAGTGTGTACACAGAGGGTGATTGGATAGTAAATACAAGTTTTAGAATAATGTTATAACTGTTATTGTTGTGATAACAATGACGGCTCACCACTACTTATAGAACATTTAAGTTTATGTCCCGAGTGGAATACGTTTTACTTGGTTCAAGAGGGACATGTACATAAACTTTATACGAATTGGCAACGAGTTGTATTTCCTATTCATTACCAACGGTGACCTTTAATCAGTAATGAACAAAATGAATAGCATGTCTAAGTGTCCGCATAACGAGTGCAAATAATGTTTAGATATACCATGTGAAATTTTAAATAAAGCCGCATACCTTCCTGCATGCATACCAGAACACTCCAAATTATTTGAGAAATCAATCCTAATATCAAACTTTTGTCACAACAAATTCTTCTTTAATTCAAGTTTTTGTTACATATACATATTTAAATCGACGAAACGACACGTTTTCCCTTGAAATTACTGTATATATTTGATTTTCCATCGCGACTATGCTCAGCTTGGCTGCTATTGCCGTACTGGCGATTAAGGTTAGTTGCTGATATCGTGGATGATTGTCGCCGATTTTAGTTGAGACGAAATTCATCGCTGTAGCTATATCGTTCTACAAACACAAGTTATATATACCTCACCCAAAGTGGCAGTGTCAAGTCAGATGAAAGTATGAGATAAACATGCTGAGATCACCCATCTTTTGTACTGGAATCCATACATGATAGACCATAGTATTTAGTTGGTACTACAACTTCATCAACATCAGTAAGTCACCTTACATTTAGCCTACTTTTGCTATCCGAGATCAGTAAGTCGCCTTACATTTAGCCTACTTTTGCTATCCGAGATCAGTAAGTCGCCTTACATTTAGCCTACTTTTGCTATCCGAGATCAGTAAGTCGCATTACATTTAGCCTACTTTTGCTATCCGAGATCAGTAAGTCGCCTTACATTTAGCCTACTTTTGCTATCCGAGATCAGTAGGTCGCCTTACATTCAGATTACTTTTGCTATCAGAGATCAGTAAGTCGCCTTACATTCAGATTACTTTTGCTATCCGGGATACTTCTTGTTAATTCTCCTGACATCTGCAAATCGATTTTGTACTGAAACCACACAAAGTATAATAGGTCAGTATTTGTCTATATTGAATTTGTCTACGTGGATGCATTCGGCATTGAGGGGCTAAACAAGGACATGTCGGCTCTGAGTCAGTATACTGCGTTTGATTGGGGTATTCATGTTTAACTGCGGCATGGTATCTCAATGGGCTTGTAAAACTGACATAGTGCAAGCAGCTACACACACGCACACACGTCGCAACATGCATATAAATGCAATAATCTTGAGTGCGACGTTCAACCCCATCTCACCTCACCTCATTACTATACATCAGAAATAAAGTTGACTGCAGCTCTCACATGGTCATACTTACTTCTTATAATACTATACATTACCCATGCACATTCTTCGGTCATAAAATAAACAATATACGTGAGCTATCAAAAATGTCAAAAACTTTATTAAAACCTAGACGAATACAATAAAATCTACCACCTTTTTGAGTAATTACTTGTAAACAATAGAGCACAAGTTCTACATGCCGATAATCTAGACTGGTTAGTCTCTTGCGCTTGCAAATTCTATTGTGTTGTGGAGTATCCCACCAAAGGTCTGATTGATTCCCTTTGTTCGCCGATGTTTTCCCAGTAGATCAGACAACCGGCTATTCTTAATGAAACTGTATTTACATCTACTTGTATCTAGACCAGAACACTACAGTATATATGCAATGTATGTGTAGATGATGATACAGTTATGTATCTATTTAAGTGCATCATGTATACAATAGTAATAAGGTATCATTCTTGATGCGTTTGTGAACACTCTTATGGATGAGATAATGAATCGATCAAAAGTAGTACCAGCAAGGTCACGGTTCGCACATCCGATAAAATTCCAAGCAAGTGACACAAGTGTTTCCTAGCAGTTTGTTACGTTACCTGTTCAGGCAGGACCAGGCAGGTAATAATGAATTAGTCATTAGTTACGGTAATCAATGTGTGTACGGACTGCATGTGTGTTATAGCATGGGGCAGCCGTGTTCAGATACTTGGTGCTGGTCACAGTTTGAGAAAATCATATCACCTCCTTAACTAGAGAAAACCTCTGTGCTACAAAAGAACGTGAAGGGCAGGGTTTTAATACCAAACAACAATCCGACATAATGCCGTTGATGACAGTCTAAACGCATCAGTGTAATGAGTATTGATTCTGTGCCATCAACCATACAGATAGAGGCAGCTAGTGACTCGGGGAGCACGACCAGTGGCTAGCAATTGCCTCAACAAGTTTTTATGACAAGTGTGTGATGGCGAGCGGTGTTGGTGTGAAATTGGGAAGATGTGTGTGGATCGATGAAGAGCGGACCTCCCAGTGTTATCGTCTTCTGTGCCGCAGGGGAGTCCAACTTGTTAACTGTCTGCGCACCAGCCATGTGAGCTTGGAATTTGCCAGAGTAATCATTGTGGTATTTCTTCACTACTGATAACTGTAGCTAAACGTTTAATGTCGACTGTCACATCTGAAGTTGTGACGAATAAACGTCGAATATCGTGTTTCTATATACTAAATGGAACATCTGTGGCCGCCAATGTCTGTGCTTCTCAACTACTGTGAAGGAAGGAGTACAATGATTTTCAGATGTATACAGCACATACACTAAGATCTACACCCAGAAGTATACTTCACACACACCAGGATCGTCACCAAAGATTATACTATACATACACTGAGGTCTTCATCAGAGATGTAACACCAGACAGATACTAAGATCTTTACCAGAAATATACACTACACAAATACTAAGATGTTCACCAGAAATATACACTATACAAATACTAAGATGTTCACCAGAAATATACACTACATAAATACTAAGATGTTCACCAGAAATATGCACTACACAAATTATAAGATCTTCACCAGAAATGTACACTACACAAATAATAAGATGTTCACCATCAATGTACACTACACAAATACTCAGATTTTCCCCAGAAATATACACTACACAAATAATAAGATGTTCACTATCAATATACACTACACAAATAATAAGATCTTTATCAGAAATATACACTACACAAATAATAAGATCTTCCCCAGAAATATACACTACACAAATACTCAGATCTTCCCCAGAAATATACACTACACAAATAATAAGATCTTCACCAGAGATGTACACTACACAAATAATTAGATCTTCACCAGAGATGTACAATACATACGCAATCCAAGCTCAATACCAACATCCTTTTCCTCATGACGTAATTAGATCACCACTTTTTTGTAATTGTCAAGATGTTAATAGTGCATGTAACTAAGAAGTTAGTTTTCGAATTTGAATGAAGCCAATGTGCGTTCATGTTACTCTTACCAAAGACGGTATGGTGACACTGGCAACATGTGCTTGTGACGGCTGTAACGTTATGTATATGATGCTTATTGCGTTCTTGTGGCTATTTGCAGACAATAGAAGTGATGATTAACGGCTGATGTTCTATTGTACAGGCAGATGGTTATTTTGGGTTCAGACATTGAAGTGGGATTGACTTCTCTTCTCGTTTCTATAGAAACATTGACACTTTCTTCTATATAGTTATTATCATCACTCGGTCGCAATGGATGGTTATCTCTGATAAATAGAAGAATATACACGTTACGGGCGAACGTTTCTGTGAGTGTTCTCGTGGGTTCGAAGTACACAAGTCTTTGTATTTGTACGGATGGGGATCTGTTCGGCAACCTTGAACCTTCATCTCGCTGTTGCAAGGAATACTGTAGGCAGCGTTAGACACACGATTGTGTTTAACCAGAAACAATGCACCTGTTCAGGTGCAATATCTGAACATACTTGGCATGCGTTTGTTACTTGGATAATCCACGGCACGTGATACTGGGACCATTTCTGACTCGAAACCACTACAGAGAGATGAAAATGGGGAATGATGACCTTCATTCTGCCCCGAAAACAAAACAGGGGGACAAATATGGGTTACAGGGGATCTTCATACTGCCCCGGATACACAACAGGGGTGACAAATATGGGTTACTGGGTACTTGTTCTGTCTTGGAACCACTATATGTAGATAAATACATGGAACTGGGACTGATGTTCCCCGGGAACACCCCATGGTAACGGCTGGGGGGGGGGGGGGGGGGACTGGCACAGGAAGTAACTATATAATAATATTTTATTGTTATATTATTTGTTCTGCTTCTGCTAAATCAAAACTAAAACAACTTTTTTCTTGACTTGAAACAAGAAACCCTTGTATTAAAGATAACTCTCCACAAATAGTGGTCAATAGGCTGACGATGACACACATGCTTCTACTTGTCATGCAGACGGTTGACTTGTCTTGGTTGTCTGAGAGCTCTGTAATCTATAATCAAACAGCGGGCTCCAAGAGCGTCGTTCAACCGTGCAGCCTGCATGAGAATATTGTTATATACTGTAAAGACAACTGGGAAATACGTAAACACAAACCCCCAAAAAAGATACTTAATAATATTCAAGTTTGTAATCAAAATGCTATATTCTAGGAACGTTGATATCAATTTCTCAACGCCAGTGACACTATTTAGCCTTCTATATGTTTCGGGTGCTAGACTTACCTGCCATACCAGGTAAAAGAGCCAGTGTAAGTACAAACGTTGTTTCCCAACTGGACGCCATGACCGAATACTTTCCTGCAACACACAGCGCTTACACTCTCCTTCAATAACACTTTAACTTTGACTTAATCCACGCCAACTTGGGAAGTATTCCTCATGCTAGTTCGCACAGAGAAGGCTGACATCCACGTCTATCCGAGGCAGCCACTGTATTGAATAAGGCCTGGGCCCATATCGAGCCACTAGTCTTCGTGTCTGGCAGACTGGGAGGCGTGCACTACTACAGCATACTTCCATACTCGCGGATCGATCCTGTCGATACCACTATCCGCCATAGCTAATAAACCCTACAAGTTGCAACCAGGAAATAACTGGTATTTCCACCAAACTAGCATTAATTGAAATATGAGAGGGACTTGGCCTTTTGCATTTTCAAGAATAAGAAAAGGAGATTTAGCAACGGCGACGTAGTCGTAACAAGAGAAGCTTGTTAATAGACAAGTTAGCTTTACATCTTACAAAAAGGATGTTCAGTACATATATATTACAATAAGTACCCATATACCTTTTTACCTTCCTTACAGTTACCGGCGACCAGAACATCACAGATGAATCTGGACAACACTACCATGGACTGCCGTCTGTGCTTCATGTATGACCTACTGTCCATGGTAAATATGTGGGAGTTCACTTTAACAAAACACAGTACATTATAGGCGGTAAATACACAGTACATTATAGGCGGTAAATACACAGTACATTGTAGGCGGTAAATACACAGTATATTATAGGCGGTAAATACACAGTACATTATAGGCGGTAAATACACAGTACATTGTAGGCGGTAAATACACAGTACATTATAGGCGGTAAATACACAGTACATTGTAGGCGGTAAATACACAGTACATTATAGGCGGTAAATACACAGTACATTATAGGCGGTAAATACACAGTACATTATAGGCGGTAAATGCACAGTACATTGTAGGCGGTAAATACACAGTACATTATAGGCGGTAAATACACAGTACATTGTAGGCGGTAAATACACAGTACATTGTAGGCGGTAAATACACAGTACACCGTACATTGTACAATGTAAATATATTCAGTGTTTTTGTCCATAAAAGAGAAACAATACTCCCTCATCGACTTATATATCTGGACATCCTACATGTAAAGACTGTTTAACGCATTTACTTGAATATTTTCAGGACGCGCAGATAAAAAGTGAATGAGTTAAACAGTCTTTACATGTAAGACATATGGATGTAAGTTAAGGTGTTAAACAGTCTTTACTTGTAGGACGCATGGATATAAGTGAAGGAGTTAAACAGTCTTAACATGTGAGACGCATGGATGTAAGTAAAAAAGTCAAAACTGTCTTTACATGTGAGACGCATGGATCGAAATAAAGAAGTTAAACAATCTTTACATGTAAGACGCACAGATATAAGTAAAGCAGTTAAATAGTCTTTACATGTAAGACGCATGGATCGAAATAAAGAAGTTAAACAGTCTTTACATGTAAGATGCATGGATCGAAGAGAAGGAGTTAAACAGTCTTTACATGTAAGACGCACACATATAAGTAAAGCAGTTAAATAGTCTTTACATGTAAGACGCATGGATCGAAATAAAGAAGTTAAACAGTCTTTACATGTAAGATGCATGGATCGACGAGAAGGAGTTAAACAGTCTTTACATGTAAGACGCACAGATATAAGTAAAGCAGTTAAATAGTCTTTACATGTAAGACGCATGGATCGAAATAAAGAAGTTAAACAGTCTTTACATGTAAGATGCATGGATCGAAGAGAAGGAGTTAAACAGTCTTTACATGTAAGACGCACAGATATAAGTAAAGCAGTTAAATAGTCTTTACATGTAAGACGCATGGATCGAAATAAAGAAGTTAAACAGTCTTTACATGTAAGACGCACAGATATAAGTGAAGGAGTTAAATAGTCTTTACATGTAAGACGCATGGATCGACGAGAAGGAGTTAAACAATCTTTACATGTAAGACGCACAGATATAAGTGAAGGAGTTAAACAGTATTTACATGTGAGACGCATGGATCGAAGAGAAGGAGTTAAACAGTCTTTACATGTAAGAAGCATGGATGTAAGTGAAGGAGTTAAACACTCAGTCTTTAAATGTAAGACGCATGGATATAAGTGAAGGAGTTAAACAGTCTTTACATGTAAGACGCATGGATGTAAGTGAAGGAGTTAAACAGTCTTTACATGTAAGACGCATGGAGGAAGACATAAAGAGTTAAACACTCAGTCTTAACATGTAAGACGCATGGATATAAGTGAAGGAGTTAAACAGTCTTTACATGTAAGACGCATGGATATAAGTGAAGGAGTTAAACAGTCTTTACATGTAAGACGCATGGATATACATGTAAGTGAAGGAGTTAAACAGTCTTTACATGTAGGACGCACAGGTTTGTAAGTGAAGAAGTTAAACAGTCTTTACATGTAGGACGCACAGGTATGTTAGTGAAGAAGTTAAACAGTCTTTACATGTAGGACACACAGGTATGTAAGTGAAGAAGTTAAACAGTCTTTACATGTAGGACGCACAGGTATGTTAGTGAAGGAGTTAAACAGTCTTTACATGTAGGACGCACAGGTATGTATGTGAAGGAGTTAAACAGTCTTTACATGTAGGACGCACAGGTATGTTAGTGAAGGAGTTAAACAGTCTTTACATGTAGGACGCACAGGTATGTATGTGAAGGAGTTAAACAGTCTCTACATGTAGGACGCACAGGTATGTTAGTGAAGGAGTTTAACAGTCTTTACATGTAGGACGCACAGGTATGTATGTGAAGGAGTTAAACAGTCTCTACATGTAGGACGCACAGGTATGTTAGTGAAGGAGTTAAACAGTCTCTACATGTAGGACGCACAGGTATGTATGTGAAGGAGTTAAACAGTCTCTACATGTAGGACGCACAGGTATGTTAGTGAAGGAGTTTAACAGTCTTTACATGTAGGACGCACAGGTATGTATGTGAAGGAGTTAAACAGTCTCTACATGTAGGACGCACAGGTATGTTAGTGAAGGAGTTAAACAGTCTCTACATGTAGGACGCACAGGTATGTATGTGAAGGAGTTAAACAGTCTCTACATGTAGGACGCACAGGTATGTTAGTGAAGGAGTTTAACAGTCTTTACATGTAGGACGCACAGGTATGTATGTGAAGGAGTTAAACAGTCTCTACATGTAGGACGCACAGGTATGTATGTGAAGGAGTTAAACAGTCTCTACATGTAGGACGCACAGGTATGTTAGTGAAGGAGTTAAACAGTCTCTACATGTAGGACGCACAGGTATGTTAGTGAAGGAGTTAAACAGTCTCTACATGTAGGACGCACAGGTATGTTAGTGAAGGAGTTAAACAGTCTTTACATGTAGGACTCACAGGTATGTTAGTGAAGGAGTTAAACAGTCTCTACATGTAGGACGCACAGGTATGTATGTGAAGGAGTTAAACAGTCTTTACATGTAGGACGCCCAGGTATGTTAGTGAAGGAGTTAAACAGTCTTTACATGTAGGACGCACAGGTATATATATTTCGAGGTAAATGAGAGTTGTAATTATCCGATTCATGGAACGTAAATTAGATTGATAGATTTCATTATCCAGGGCCAGGTGTAAACTCAACCCACCTACAAGTTTTACTGAGCGTTTAATACCCTTATGTTATTTTGCATTAAGCAATGTTAAGGTGCCTATCATGTAGCGGGTGAGTTAGGTAGATAGGTGTGAAGTATGGCTGTCGCACACACAACCCCCACTATTGGAGTGGGATGACGGGAAGCATCACATTTGTCTAACCAGCTCGATGGAACCTGAACCAAAGTCAATTCATCACCGAGGCAGGTGAGATGAAACAACAGATACTGGGCTATGATAAATCTCTGTCAGTCATGTTGTAGCTCCCTTGAACAATGGGAATAATTGGCTCCCTGATCGATCACTCCCTACTTGATTATCGATTACCCACACTGTACAAAGTGTGTTTAGATCCTGAACATATACATAAGCACGTTCCGTGTCCCATGATTGTAAAGTGTTTATAGGCCCAAAACGTTACAGCGGTAAGGGCACGTCTAGGATGTAAACATTGGGATCAAGGACCCTGCTTGTTTGTTTTCAGGATCTAAGTACATGTTTCCAATTTTACCTGTAAAAGTAAAGCTGCATCTGTGAAAGGGGTGCACAGAACCAGGAGTCACATGTTTCTAGTATATCATTGCACTTGGCGCCTTGTTGCACTAACTTCTTGTACTATGACCAAAGACATCATAATCATTAACGTTCATTACCAGACTTTTTTGCGAGTGGCGCTTGTAAATGTAACATGTAAATAAACCAACATAAGTATATTACAAAAGGACACCATTCACACTGAACTTGCCATTTTATATAATTTTGACTATGTTCTCAGAAAAGTCGTTCTGTTTTATAAGCTTCACAACCTTATCCACATCACTGCTTCTGTTCATTTCAGAGCTGATTCAGCATGATAAACAATAACCGCGCCTTCTGATTCATTGTTTCAGATAAACACGTTCACTGTTTGTCTTGTTTCTTTCACGGACTTTCCAGGAATGTCGCCATGTTATGAGAACCAGTAAACCACGAATAAAGCCGAAATACTAAATGATGATCCATTGTTTACTTCTCATCCATTGAATACCTTCATCTTCATCTATGCCAGATGAAACTGTTATGAGCGTGACATGAACGTAAAGTAACACATCACCACATAGAAAACAGCTCAATTGCGGTGACACGGAAAGCATGCATTATACATAAAATATGCATCATCAATTAACACATCTTAATGATCATAAAAGGATCATCATAGAACATATACCAATATATTCTAACACATTTTAATTATTATTATCCTCAAGCAAATCGAACTCAATGCCAAATTCATTTGTTATCAGTATGATTGAAATCTAAACATGTTTAGGTTATTTGGAATGTGTGTTTAGTCGGGTGATACTGGACCTTTCAATGTGTCTAAGCTCTATCCACGTTTAGATTTAACACGTAAAACTTTCATGACGACATCATCTGGTCAGTCGTTCATTCGCCGATCTCACGCTTGATAATTAATATGTAAGACAATAACACACACAATACAAAGGGGGGCGGTCGGGTAGCCCAGTGGTGAAAGCGTTCGCTCGTCACGCCGAAGACCCGAGTTCGATTCCCGACATGGGTACAATGTGAGAAGCCCATTTCTGGTGTCCCCCGCCGTGATATTCCTTGAATATTGCTAAAAGCGGCGTAAAAACCATACTCACTCACTCACAATACAAATGTGAGACAATGACGCCCCACAATACAAATGTAAGAAATAACGCCTCACAATATAGATTTAAGACAATGACGCCCAACAACACAAATGTAAGACAATAACCCCCTACAATACAAATGTGAAACAATAACGCCCCACAGTACAAATGTTAGACAAAAACGCCCAACGATACAAATTTAGGACAATTACGCCCAACAATATAAACTAAGGATAATAACGCCCTACAATACAAATGTGAGACAATAACGCCCCACAATACAAATGAAAGGCAATAACGCCAAACAATGCAAACTTCGGACAACAACGCCCCACAATACAAATGTTATAAGGGTAACGCTATTTTTCAGGGCATTATCATTTGTAGAAGCCCGAGGTTTTCCATAAACTGCCCGACGAAGGAGGGCAGTTGAAAAGACCGAGGGCTTCTGCAAATGATAATGCCCTGAAAAAGAGCGTTACCGTTATTATAGCTAAAATGGATGGAATTTGTAATCAAATAAAAAGAAACAACAACATCGGTTTTGAAACATTTACTGCAATCACTGACCACATTTTACAAATATAGAACAAACTGGATGACGTCACTATAATTCGTGACGTCATTTTCTCTACCCTATGACGTCACCTAACAACGGGCTTGATAATGGCCCGTCGTCAAGCAATATGAGGGCATTATCAAGTTACAGTGGCCCGCTCATTTCTGATAACGTACGGGCGGTTTAATGATAATTCTATCCATTTTAGCTATAATAGACAATAACGCCCCACAATACAAATGTGAGACAAAAACGCCCATCAATGAAATATTAGGACAATAACGCCCAAAAAATACAAATGTAAGGCAATCACGCGCCACAATACAAATGTAAGGCAATAACGCCAAACAATGCAAACTTAGGACAATGACGCCCCACAATACAAATGTAAGACAATAACGCCCCACAATACAAATGTAAGACAATAACGCCCAACAATATAAATGTAAGGCAATAATGCCAAACAATGCAAACTTAGGACAATAACGCCCCACAATACAAATGTTAGACAATAACGTCCCACTGTACAAATGTGAGACAATAACGCCCTAAAATACAAATGTGAGACAATAACGCCCATCAATACAATTTTAGGACAATAACGCCCCGCAATACAAATGTAAGACAATAACGCCCCACAATACAAATGTATGACAATTACGCCCAACAATACAAATGTTTGACAATCACGCCCCACAATACAAATGTGAGACAATCACGCCCCACAATACAAATATGAGACAATAGCGCCCCCTCAATATCGGATCTCTCAATACCATGATCAACGCCATCATACCTAAGAGGAACAGCGACAAGATTATTAATCATAGGAGTACCAAGGGCAAGGTTATTAGTACTCTGTACAACATACGAAAGTAGCATGAACAACCTATTCAGTGCTAACCATTTACCCCTCTGCTTGACCTCCAACTGCATGGCAGCACAGAACATGACGTGTCATTGATCCATTCTCGTCAACTCTGCAAACAACACCGAAATTCGATCCAATTGTTTGTTATAGATTTTCCACATATTTAGATCGTTTGTATGAGAAACATAAGACATATTGCAACGACAAAACAAAGCAAAACCGACCTAGAAAAAAACGAAAGTGCTCACTACAAGCATTCTGGGTCATTTCTAATGTAAATAGTGAGGATCAATGGGCGTTCGTAGCAATCTTTAGATAAGCTGAGCCGCTTGTGAGGCGCATACAAAACATTCAATAAACGTGAAAATGGAAGTATGTATATATACATCCTTTATAAAACACTTTGCTATATACATTAAACTAAAAACAGCATCTCGATTCCTCCTGAACATAAAAAACGATCTAGTCTAAAAAGGCAAAACTAGAGGCTTGGGAACTTTCGTTTGAGAATCTGTCAAAACGGAAAGTATCTCGTCCGGAAACATCCTTGTTCCAACCATGCATGCCACCATTTAATAATCATCACCCAAACATATAACGAAAACATTGTTAAATTCGCACTCAATGATTATATATGTTGTCAAACCCTGCCATAGTTGATGTTTATGCACAAAATCCACGTCACTAGTTTAGGACGAATCCACGTGTATGTGATATTGTATGAGAGCTTCGAATAATCAAGGATATCACTGCTGCATTCGTGGCCAACTCGTGTGTTTCCGGGACATCTTCCTGCAGGTTACGGAAAGAGCCGATTGGTGACGAATGCTCACTGCCACTGTCTGATGTGGAGTTTGCTGTACTCTGCAGCGAGGACGGCATTAAATTGTGGGGGATGTTTATATGATATCGCAGTGTGATTGCGTTTCTAAATGTTGACACATTGTTTGGTAATGCAACCTGGGAATAGTAAATACGCAGTCCTTGTTAATTCCTGGTTTTCAGTTTTTTTGCGAAGCAGGTTATATCACTTTTGACAGAAAGTCACAATATACAACAGTATTCAGCTGGCTGTAGAGTAATAGGGTGTCACTCTCTATTGGTTCACCACACAACATATTTTGTTTTTAATGTTCTGCTTTGTGTTTCACATAAACAGTAGTGTTATGTCAACAGTTAGACCCGTGAAGATCCGGTGTAGAATAGGCTTTCAGTAACCCATGCTTGTCGTGAACGGCGACTAACGTAACCGGGTGGTCAGGACCGCTGACTTGGTTGATTGCGTAGATCGATGCTCATGATGTCAATCACTGGATTGTCTGGTCCATACCAGGTTACTTGCTGGAATATTGCTGAGTGCGGCGTTAAACAGCAACAACCAACCAATAGGTACAAACGAGGGCTGGTCAGTTCTAAGCTTACCAAACAAAACCAACAATTGTGAAAGTGTTTTTGTTTTTATTTTTCAACATAATCTCCCTGCCTTTCAATATACTCATATCGATAGTGAAGCTTTTCAGTTCCTTTTAGGAAGAAGTTTTCTGAAGCCACCCTGAAAAAACCTATTCAAGGCAGCTTTGGGGTCTTCGTTGTAGTTACAGCGCTTTCCACAAAAGTGTTCTTTCAGTTTAGAAAGCAATTGGATATCATTTGGTGCTAGGTCTCACGAGTATTGAGGGTGAGGAAACTCTTCGAACCCAAATTGTCGCACAACAGCCTTTGTTAGTCGAGGTGTGAGATGAGACATTGTCATGAAATAGTAGAACTCCAGTAGTCAGCATTCCTCGCCGCTTTTCTTTGATAGAATTTCTCAGGCAATGACGCAAATTAGCATAGTAGGCACCGGTAATCGTCTTTTGATTTTCTTAGTAATCATCAAGGATCACGCCCTTTGCACCCCAGAATAATGTGGCCATAACTTTCGTCACTGATCTTGAAGACTTGAAGTTCTTCGTGCCGGAGAAGTGGAATGGTGCCATTTCCTGGGTTGACGTTTTGACTGGGGATCTCAGTAGTAGGCCCATGTTTCCACCTCAGTGCTCTCTCAATTTCAGTTCTTTTTTCCTTAAGATCAGAATTTAGAAACTTTGGCACCAAATGAGCAGATATCTTATTCATCTGTAAATGTTCATGAATAATAGTTTCAATGGATCCGTGGCTTAGACCTGTGTCTTCCTCAAGTTCAGGAATGGTAATATGCCTATCTGACAGGATGCGTTTTTCTATCTCCTTGATTGAATCTTCATTGATGGAAGTTGAAGGGCCTATGGTCATCATCAAGGCTTCACCTCCTAACCTTTAACATAGCTCCCCAACGTTTAACGGTGGAATAGCTAGGGCACTTATCCCATACACTTGTGACATGCGGTCATGTATGTCTTGGGGAGTACTTTTCTCTGAAGTCAAAAACTTGATGACTGCTCGGTACTTTTCATTTCTGTGTCCATGTGCACCCCATCACGTTCAACTGACAGTCACTAATATACACACGAACTCAACAGACCAAATACACGTGCAATGAACTACTGAAACAATGTACTACATTGACTAGTTCACTTTGTTTTGTCCCATAGTTGAAAGTCAGTCAGGTTTAGAACTTCTTGACCCGCCCCTGTACGTGGCCTGGTTGATTGTGTATCATTATCTAGACAAAGCTTTGATTTTCCTGACTTGGTCTTTGGGTGGATTCGCGTCCAGATTATAGTTGTTGTCATCATTTCCTTGTGATTTTAATGTCAGTGTTAATCATGGAACACTTGTGGGGCTACAGACTTGACACGCAGCGTTTTCCAAGGTCACCACTTACAGCTGTTAGGGAGACGAGGGACAGTCTGTTGACAAAGTAGATATTGTGTTATGCTTCTTCTGGTAAATTTCTGTTTTCGTGGAATCAAGGAACTTAAATATTGTCTACAGTGCTGGAAGTCAGCTAACTGTGTATCAGGGCGATAGACAGTCCGGTTGAGCCTCTTCTCGGAAAAGTGCAGAAAGAGAAAGAGCACGTTGTTCAGTTTGACGATGTTCTGTTTAGCTGCATTTGCACTACTGATAATCCAGCCATGGTACTCGTTAAAGCTTGATAATAATGTTTGTGCATTTATCGAAGGACAACAGTCACAAATTGTATACAACCATGTATTCTAAATGTGTGATGACATTCCTCCTTTATCAGACGTCTCCACATGTCATCTTCCTTTTCATGTTATTGTATATCATAGACCGAGCTTGTAGTTTTTCAGATTTACAAGAACTAACGATCGAGCTGATCGATGTTGAATCGAGCGACGAAACAGAAGGCCGTTCGGAGGTAATATCGTGACTGCTAAGAAAGTTTATGTTTCATAAGTTGAAAGCTGATGCACAGTCGCGAGGTCACGAGGAATCCCTTTCAAGAAAGTACTTCCGCACTTATCGGAAAATTACTTTTCATAAGTTTTGATTCGAGGTCAGCTTATCAGAATCCCGGAATACAGAAAAACATGACGTGGCATATTATGTGTGTAGAGTAACATCAACCTCCAGTGTGACGTGGGGTATTCTATGTTTAGAGTAACAACAACGTCCAGTGTGACGTGGGGTATTCTGTGTGTAGAGTAACAACCACCTCCAGTGTGACGTGGGGTATTCTGTGTGTAGAGTAACAACCACCTCCAGTGTGACATGGCATATTCTGTGTGCAGAGTAACAACCACCTCCAGTGTGACATGGCATATTCTGTGTGCAGAGTAACAACCACCTCCAGTGTGACATGGCATATTCTGTGTGCAGAGTAACAACAACGTCCAGTGTGACGTGGGGTATTCTGTGTGTAGAGTAACAACAACCTCCAGTGTGACGTGGGGTATTCTGTGTGTAGAGTAACAACAACGTCCAGGGTGACATGGCATATTCTGTGTGCAGAGTAACAACCACCTCCAGTGTGACATGGCATATTCTGTGTGCAGAGAAACAACAACCTCCAGAGTGATGTGGGGTATTCTGAGTTTAGAGTAACAAGAACCTCCAGTGTGACGTGGGGTATTCTGTGTGTAGAGTAACAACAACGTCCAGGGTGACATGGCATATTCTGTGTGCAGAGTAACAACCACCTCCAGTGTGACATGGCATATTCTGTGTGCAGAGAAACAACAACCTCCAGAGTGATGTGGGGTATTCTGAGTTTAGAGTAACAAGAACCTCCAGTGTGACGTGGGGTATTCTGTGTGTAGAGTAACAACAACGTCCAGGGTGACATGGCATATTCTGTGTGCAGAGTAACAACCACCTCCAGTGTGACATGGCATATTCTGTGTGCAGAGAAACAACAACCTCCAGAGTGATGTGGGGTATTCTGAGTTTAGAGTAACAAGAACCTCCAGTGTGACGTGGGGTATTCTGTGTGTAGAGTAACAAAACAACAACTTCCAGTGCGATGTTGGGTATTATGTATATCTAGATTAACAACAACGTCCAGCTTGACGTGGGGTATTCTGTGTGTAGAGTAACAACAACCTCCAGAGTGATGTGGGGTATTCTGAGTTTAGAGTAACAACAACCTCCAGAGTGATGTGGGGTATTCTGTGTGTAGAGTAACAACAACGTCCAGTGTGACGTGGGGTATTCTGTGTGTAGAGTAACAACAATATCCAGTAGGAGACTGGAGATATAACCGAGATGTTCTGATGATGTTCGTCGGAGCGTCTCTCTGTAGCAGATAATTTAGACGAGTTGATAAGAAAGTGCTTCAAGATTTATTTCAGAAACACAAGATCATTTAGACATAATTATGTGAGTATATTAGTCATAGAGGCAAGAACACCACGGATTGTCAGGGTTATAGTAGCTGCATATTGCTTCAGGCACACCTTCAGTATTTACACAACAAATGACAACAATTAAAGGGTGTATAGCCGTGTATTTTCGATGTGTGTTCCAAAAGCTGATTTCTTAATCTGAAGTGCGTCGATTAAAAGGGCCGTGATTTCCCATTCGCAAAACAAACAATATGAACTCTGAACCTTCAGTTGGCATGTGATAAGGTCTTCTAACCAGACTGATTTCGCAATCCATTATTTCGAAGCTATTTTAGTACACACAGAAATGAAATGCTATGGAAATTCTGAAGCACTTTTGTCTTTGTTTGTACGTAACGTTTGTGTTTGTTTTTACGTAACGTTTGGATTTGTACGAGTGTGTATTTGTTTGTAGGTAAATTTTGCATTTGTGTGTACGTGACGTTTGGATTTGTTTGTAGGTAAATTTTGTATTTGTTTATATGTGACGTTTCTATTTTGTAACGTTTGTATCTGTGTGTACGTAACGTTTGTATTTGTGTGTACGTGACGTTTGTATTTGTTTGCAGGTAACGTTTGTATTTGTTTATATGTGACGTTTGTATTTTGTAACGTTTGTATCAGTGTGTACGTAACGTTTGTATTTGTGTGTACGTAACGTTTGTATTTGTGTGTACGTGACGTTTATATTTGTATGTACGTGTTGTTTGTATTTGTGTGTACGTGACGTTTGTATTTTGTAACGTTTGTATTTGTGTGTACGTGACGTTTGTATTTGTGTGTACGTGAAGTTTGTATTTGTGTGTACGTGACGTTTGTATTTGTGTGTACGTGACGTTTGTATCTGTGTGTACGTGACGTTTGTATTTGTGTGTATGTGACGTTTGTATTTTTGTGTATGTAACGTTTGCGTGTCTGTAACCAGAGTAGTTTCAAAAAGGTTTTCTAGTATTTGATGCCCAGAAACACTCCCAACATTTCCAGATTTCGCTCATCTTCAAAACACGGGATGTTTGTCGTCATGTTACCAACTGGTTTGCTTACCAACATACGCTTCATTGCTCACGATGTATAATTGAGCGTAGATCCGCTCTACCACTACTGTTGACTGAAGCAAGCTGCGGTCATTCCACACTGCGAGTGTTGGGTGTAACGCCACCAGTACATCTAAGTTATATCACGGCCCGTTGATCGAAAGACCAAACTCACAAAGGTAATCTACTAGCAATTAGCATTGTGTAGTCGTATCAATTTGTTTTAATCTAATCACCGAATTAGTTAGTAGTTAGTCACAGTGCAAACATTTGTGTATGCTCTATAAAAGAGGCAGTGTGCATCCCTATTCAGGATCTGTGGCAGGTTCCAGGGGGGCTTGCAATATATGTGTACAATACTCAACAACAGGTTAAAGTAACTCAACAGATACCACAACAGCTGGTTTACATAACAAGGTTATAGGTTAGGCAGACTGTACTTGACATGTATTCACATGTATTATGTATATCAACCTCTACAGGGGCATCTGCTGGCTGCAAGTGCGGTGCACCGTAGTGCACGTTTCCCAGGAAACAAGGCAGGTGCTGTGCTCCATCAGATGTCAGAAACATGTTGGAAGGGTGAGCACTTGGTACTACAAGAATGAGCAAGACGGAGAATGGCCATACACAGAATAGTTGACCAGTGCAGCTGTCACGGTGCAGCCTGTTCGTGGGACGCTGTGTTGTCTCCCCTGGTGCGCCACCTGCAATCAAATCAGTCACAACTTAGATCGTTCTCTTGCACAGATTTACAGATACACGTACAATCAATATATCAAATGGCAGAATGGAACGGAAAGAAGAGAAACAGCAAAACGTATGTATGTACCTTCTAATAGGGTACGTAGTTATGTATGTACCTTCTAATAGGGTACGTAGTTATGTATGTACCTTCTAATAGGGTACGTAGTTATGTATGTACCTTCTAATAGGTGTACGTAGTTATGTATGTACCTTCTAATAGGTGTACGTAGTTATGTATGTACCTTCTAATAGGTGTACGTAGTTATGTATGTACCTTCTAATAGGGTACGTAGTTATGTATGTACCTTCTAATAGGGTACGTAGTTATGTATGTACCTTCTAATAGGTGTACGTAGTTATGTATGTACCTTCTAATAGGTGTACGTAGTTATGTATGTACCTTCTTATAGGTGTACGTAGTTATGTATGTACCTTCTAATAGGTGTACGTAGTTATGTATGTACCTTCTTATAGGTGTACGTAGTTATGTATGTACCTTCTTATAGGTGTACGCAGTTATGTATGTACCTTCTTATAGGTGTACGTAGTTATGTATGTACCTTCTTATAGGTGTACGTAGTTATGTATGTACCTTCTTATAGGTCCTGGATACACATGGAGAAGTAGAGGCAGAACACATTATACCTTACATACACTCTTCAAAAAATAGAAACGCATGGGTGTTTTGAGAATTGCAACTAGATTTTTTTCCCAGCTATCGTCATAAAGACAATTCTTATGTTTGATTCCCGTTAATCATGTTATGTTTGTTGTGCATTGCGCGCAAACACATCTCAAAATGCTTTTTTGTAAACGTTTATCATCAAAAAGGATGCACGGAAATTACTTTCAGAAAAGGTTTTCAGCACAATGCACGTGCAAAGTGTTGGAAACAAGAGTAGATACGCTGACTATAAAAGACCGTTTTATTTTCATCAGTTCATTACGAATTTTCTGACGTGAACTGAGATCGTAAAATGCCAAGACTGCAGCTGACCGAAATATCGCCACTGGACGTTTGGGAGCAGGGGAGTCCAAGTCTGCCGTTGCAAGACTCTTCAACGTTCACCAAAGCACCATATCTCGACTATGGGATCGATATACCCGCACTAATTCGACTCAAGATCATCCCAGAAGTGGAAGACCAAGAGTGACCCCCCCCCCCCTGCTCAGGATCGCGGTACATCCGGTTGCATCATCCCCGGAATCGATTTGCTACAGCTACGAACACTGCAGGACAAGTGCCTTGTATGCGACAAATGTCCGACCAAACCATCAGAAATCGTCTGAGGGAAGTGGGAATTTGAACGTTTTGCGCCGAACTGCGTTCGACAGGTGGACCGATTTGGTGAAGGGAGTGTCATGGTTTAGGGAGCCATATACTACACGGGTAGATCACAGTAAGGGGCTGTCCAGGGCAATCTTACATCAAACCGATACATAGACCAAATTCTGCGTCCTCACCTCCTCCCAACTTTGGACCGCCAGAGGGAGTTGTTCCAACATGACAACGCTCGGCCCCACACAGCACGTGCAACATTAATTTCCTTGTTAACGAGAACATCAATGCCTTCCATGGCCGTCCAAATCGACTGATCTCAACCCGATTGAACATTTGTGGGACGAACTTGATCGACGCGTCCGTCAACGTCACCAGCGTCCCCACACACTGGCACAACTCGCCAACGCCTTACAGGAGGAATGGCGAAGAATTCCCCACGAAAAAATCCGACGACTTGTGCAATCTGTGCCAAGGAGGTGTCGAGCAGTGACGGCTGCAAGAGGTGGTGTGACCAGGTACTGACCATGACGCCCCCTTGTGGCTACACATGTGCAATGACTGAACTGAATCATTGCTGACAATGACGACAATGCTTTTATCGATCACTGTGTCTAATTTCATTTGATTGTGTTCACGCATATTCTGTGGTGATACTTTTACCTCCCCTTAATAAATATCCTTATTATTTAACAATGCGCTTTTTTCTTTTTTTTTTGAAGAGTGTAAATAGCCTGTTTTGAGACGGTTGCATTGAGTAAGCATATTAGATTTGTGGCTTGTAGTCGGAATCTCGTAACTTGAAACTATGGTCCTTGTGAGCCTCTAATGAACCAAATATTACTTACCGAACACCTGTCATACCGTGTGGGAATATATCGACGTTGACGCTCGGAGCGACTCACCTGTAATAAGCTGTTATCCCGGAAGGAGGGCGATGGGTGAACAACACGTTGCTTACCCTTTTTGCGGACACCCTGTGTTATCCCTGTTTTTCAATGACCCATTCATATATTTTTCACCACTATTTTGCATTTTACACCTAATGGAGGTCCGTCGTGTGCGAGCGTATCGACGTCAATACAGAGTGTTTCTCACCTGTATTCAAGTCCTATCATGGTATGATGGTGATGAACTTCTCCCCACTGAAGTGTTCTTTCAAGGACAGTGGGGCCTGCAATGTCCCGTTGATATGTAATCTTACTGTCCTGAAAATGTTATTAACAAATGTCATCTCTGTAACATATATATATCTCCATGTGACATCAGTCTCAGTTTGAGTACTGCCTAATATACCGCCGGTAAATTCTACAACAACATGGCACATTCTTCAGGTGAGTCATATCATATGATGTATAGAAGCAACGGAGCAATTGAACGCTACTAAAATAATGGCAAAAATAAGAATCATGTGTTTAGAGAACCGATTTCTGCTTCTGCATTTCAAAATGAGTGTGTTACTCTTATAAACAAAGACAAATGTGTTTCACAAGAAAATATATACAAGATACAATTTCAGTGGCCATTTAATGTGGAAATATAGTAAAGTATGTGACATACAGCACAATTCCATTACATTATACTTTCACCGCTACCCATACAAACACTGAATTTGAAACACTGTTGGAAATTATATTTTTAATACCGCTACCAACAACACCCATGTCTTAGCCCCGCTACCAACAACACCCATGTGTTATCCCCACTACCAACAACACCCATGTGATATCCCCACTACCAATAACACCCATGTGTTAGCCCCACTACCAACTACACCCATGTGTTATCCCCACTACCAACTACACCCATGTGATATCCCCACTACCAACTACACCCATGTGTTAGCCCCACTACCAACTACACCCATGTGATATCCCCACTACCAACTACACCCATGTGTTAGCCCCACTACCAACTACACCCATGTGTTAGCCCCACTACCAACTACACCCATGTGTTAGCCCCACTACCAACTACACCCATGTGTTATCCCCACTACCAACTACACCCATGTGATATCCCCACTACCAACTACACCCATGTGATATCCCCACTACCAACTACACCCATGTGATATCCCCACTACCAACTACACCCATGTGTTAGTCCCACTACCAACTACACCCATGTGTTAGCCCCACTACCAACTACACCCATGTGATATCCCCACTACCAACTACACCCATGTGATATCCCCACTACCAACTACACCCATGTGTTAGCCCAACTACCAACTACACCCATGTGTTAGCACCACTACCAACAACACCCATGTGTTAGCACTACTACCAACAACACCCATGTGTTAGCCCCACTACCAACTACACCCATGTGTTATCCCCTCTACCAACAACACCCATGTGTTAGTCCCACTACCAACAACACCCATGTGTTAGCACCACTACCAACAACACCCATGTGATAGCCCAACTACCAAATACACCAATGTGATATCCCACTACCAATAACACCCATGTGTTATCCCCACTACCAACTACAGCCATGTGATAGCCCAACTACCAACTACACCCATGTGTTAGCCCCACTACCAACTACACCCATGTGTTATCCCCACTACCAACTACACCCATGTGATATCCCCACTACCAACTACACCCATGTGATATCCCCACTACCAACTACACCCATGTATTAGCCCAACTACCAACTACACCCATGTGTTATCCCCTCTACCAACAACACCCATGTGTTAGTCCCACTACCAACAACACCCATGTGTTAGCACCACTACCAACAACACCCATGTGTTAGCCCCACTACCAACTACACCCATGTGTTAGCCCCACTACCAACTACACCCATGTGTTATCCCCTCTACCAACAACACCCATGTGTTAGTCCCACTACCAACAACACCCATGTGTTATCCCCTCTACCAACAACACCCATGTGTTAGTCCCACTACCAACTTCACCCATGTGTTAGTCCCACTACCAACAACACCCATGTGTTAGCACCACTACCAACAACACCCATGTGTTAGCACTACTACCAACAACACCCATGTGTTAGCCCCACTACCAACTACACCCATGTGTTATCCCCTCTACCAACAACACCCATGTGTTAGTCCCACTACCAACAACACCCATGTGTTAGCACCACTACCAACAACACCCATGTGTTATCCCCACTACCAATAACACCCATGTGTTAGCCCCACTACCAACTACACCCATGTGTTATCCCCTCTACCAACAACACCCATGTGTTAGCACCACTACCAACAACACCCATGTGTTATCCCCACTACCAACAACACCCATGTGTTAGCACTACTACCAACAACACCCATGTGTTAGCACCACTACCAACAACACCCATGTGTTATCCCCACTACCAACAACACCCATGTGTTAGCACCACTACCAACAACACCCATGTGTTAGCACCGCTACCAACTACACCCATGTGTTAGCCCCACTACCAACTACACCCATGTGTTAGTTCCACTACCAACTACATCCATGTGATAGCCCAACTACCAACTACACCTATGTGTTATCCCCACTACCAACAACACCCATGTGTTAGTTCCACTACCAACTACACCCATGTGATAGCCCAACTACCAACTACAGCCATGTGTTAGCCCCACTACCAACTACACCCATGTGATAGCCCAACTACCAACTACACCTATGTGTTATCCCCACTACCAACAACACCCATGTGTTAGCCCCACTACCAACTACACCCATGTGATAGCCCAACTACCAACTACACCTATGTGTTATCCCCACTACCAACTACAGCCATGTGTTAGCCCCACTACCAACTACATCCATGTGATAGCCCAACTACCAACTACACCCATGTGTTATCCCCACTACCAACAACACCCATGTGTTAGTTCCACTACCAACTACACCCATGTGATAGCCCAACTACCAACTACAGCCATGTGTTAGCCCCACTACCAACTACACCCATGTGTTAGTTCCACTACCAACTACACCCATGTGATAGCCCAACTACCAACTACACCCATGTGTTAGCCCCACTACCAACTACACCCATGTGTTAGTTCCACTACCAACTACACCCATGTGTTAGCCCCACTATCAACTACAACGGACATGGGTCCAATGTGTGAAGTCCATTTCTGGTGTCCCCCGCAATGATAATGCTGGAATATTGCAAAAAGCGGGATAAAACCATACTCACTCACTCACTCACTCACTGCAACAATAGATACATGTGGAGTGGTTGAGTGGCTGAGTTTGGTATAACGTCGCTTTGTATTCCAGTTATATTCAAGGCGTGTCAGCTTGATGTGGGAGGAAACCGAAAGTAAATTAGGTCGAAGACTTTTACCACTTTGGTGAAACCCTCGAGTACAGGTATGGTGCTGACAAACCTAGAAACATAGACGGGGCGAATTGGGATTCGAACCTACGATCATAGGTTTGGCGTGCCCATGGGACGCACAGCGAATACCGGAGCCTTAAACGACTGTATTGTCTCACGTGTCATTGGTGCAGCTAACAAACACCATGTCACGGAACGTCTTTATGCTGTCACAGATGTTGTCGAACTGGCTGAGGGTGTTGTTGTGGTCGTGGTTGTCGTCACTGTACTTCACCTCGTCGTTCACGCTCCAGTACATCCGCTCTGAAGCCACAACGTGCAGAACACATTCATGTAGCTCCTATATCTGTCTATTTGTGAATGAATATATAACTATAGGTAAAACAAAAACGCCACAACGTGCAGAACACATTCATATAGCTCCTATATATGTCTAATTGTGAATGAATTACCTAAACACGTTCCTTGTCCCATTATTTCAACACGTCTAAATCTGTATTATGTTTAACGAACGTATTTGAAAAGTGGTTAAGACCCCGATCCCCTTGAAATTCATTGTTGGCGCTGTCCATGGGGACGCGCTCTTTCCGTTTAATGGGCATGTCTGTGTGTTGGGGGAGGGGAGACTTGAGAAAGTTAAGGGTCCATCGCAGTAATCAGGTGTATACTTTCATTGTCAGCATCCTGTAAGATAGAAATACTATTAGTCATACAACAAAACATTGGCGAGATACGAAAGTGCAACCTCTTCATTTGTAGACCTTCGCACCACCACCTGTGCTACGGAGACTGTTGTCATTATTGTCATTTTCCCCATCACCTTTACTGGTTTATTTGCCAAGTTCGTCGTAAGTCCTTGTAGTTTCATCTTCCAGAGACAAGAGAGTTAACTGACTTCAAAAGTCCAATTTCCACCCTTGCCGAACTAGGCTTGAATTCCTGGGCTCGATCGAAGCGCCACCAGTGGCTATTACAAGTTATGTCCCATCTATGCCTCTCCTATGGACCAATCAGATTCCACCTCTCGTATCACTTGCATTTGTTTCAAACAAAATGGCGGCGCCAAGTTGATCGATAATCAAGATCTATATTGTGATAAAACGGATCTTACATCGCGATGTGCATCAAATCACGTGAGCACCTTGATTAAAAACATGAAAAGATTTGCAAAAGTATCTGTGACTCCGAATTGGCAGTGCACATGCAGTGCAAATCCTGCAATCGACCTAAATCTGCATGACACTTTACGAACCGGATTTCGATTTCATTGCGCGATTTTGATTAGACTATGCATAGACTCGTTAGTCCAGCCAAAATCTAACTCCCTAATACCAGCCTTGATCGGCATGGTAGGAAACTGGACTGTTATAGTCAGTTTACTCTCTTGCCTTGGGAAGCTGTTGTGGTATGTGTGTCTGTGAATGTTATTTGCGTATGTATTGTCTACATAAATTATACCTCATAATGCCCAATGATATGCACCTTATTTCACCATGTATAAATTCTAACCATTTTTAGATTATGGGGAAATTGTGTTTTGTCTGTGAGACTATAGCTCATTTCATGTGTAATAGACCCAAAACGTGTTTAGACAGAACACACCAGATGTGTTTTCCGTTTAGGATTCCTTCAGAACACACTTTTACATTGTAACTTAGTGAACACGTGTATTATATCAAGATGCCACATTGTTGCAACTAATGAACGTATTTTGTTATTTTAAAAATAAGTAAGTACTGCTTTCTTAAAAATGGGCATTATTGAAACAGACCGTCAGAACAAAGTACATGATTCCCAATTAAATATTTAAAAATTGACTCCAATGAACTCACACAAAGTGAAAGTCAATTCTTATAAGTTTTTTATCACAATTTCTTACCTCAAATGATGTAGGTCAAGATCAAAACACAGTTTTATTTAGTACGTTTGACTTCATGTTTACACTGACAGCCATACAACAACCAGCTATATTGCGGAGTAAAATAGTTCCCCAAAAGAGAGGTCACATGAGCGTATGGATACACAACTTGTTCTTCAGAAACATCTTACGCAGCACATATGTTCAAATCATATCCTCATTAGATGAGAAAGTTCTGTGAAGAACTACCTCAGTAAGTAGTCACAATGACCGCGCGTCGTAATACATTTACATCAAGTACAAGACGTCAAAATCGCCGACACGATAAACGTGACGGGAGAGATTTCCGAAGTTGTTAATGAACCTGTGGCGGTTACATGTGTTAGTCATCACTGATCAACTGGCCGATCATTGAAAGGTGAATAAAGATGCGTCAGACAGACCCCAAGGTAGATTGCTGGAGCCTAGACACGGATCGAGTCGATACTACGATAGTTTAAAAATGCATGTCTTCGTTTGTTCATTAGGATAGGCCGTAGCGAGGATATTTGTGAACAATCATGCAGTCACGCTCTCTGACATTTCTCAATGTATACTGAAACGCTGTGACCAAGAATAAAGGTTCTAAATGATCAGGAAGAACACATATGTATGTTTTCGTGCTAGGGAATTCCCAGGGGTTTCCCCAGGAAGGTGGAAGTAGTCCGTCAGTGTTGACGTCATTTCAAGAACACGGTCTCGTGAAAAACGTATGAACGTCAAATTGTGTCGTTCATACACTTATGAACGTCAATTTCGCGGTCATGTGACCGACCTCTCGTCCAATGAAAAAGCCGTATATCGTGTAAACTTCAAATTAAAAAATTATTTAAGGATTGACTGTGTATTTTTTTCGGTTCATTGAGGTATGAATTGAACAACCAATGTGCAAACTGTATGAATCCGCGTAGCGGATTCTTACAAATGTTTGCACATTGTTTATAATTAAATTCGATAGCATAAAACATGTTTTAGCTACAATAGTTTTACCAAAAACAGTTGTTTTTTATCAAATGACGAGATTGATAAACATTCCAGGTGTAGGAATACATACTGTGGCGTGACATGAATCACGTGATCGTTTATTTTATGCACTTTATGACACACCTACACAGTCAGTAGCCAATCAACGGAGAGCAGGTTCAAAAAAATGTTCATTGGACCTGTCAGTTAAGACAAGAGGCGAAAAGAACTGCAACAGTCAGACCGTAACGAACCGGAAGAAATATGTCCGGGAGAAGGCGGCTGTTTCAAATTACATGGTCAGTTACCGCCAGATTCAAACATTACTTCCCAGATAACGGTAAAACAGAGTTGAAAAAATGCTAGTTAGAAATGAAACCCGAAGACATGAAAGTTGAACCGAGGCGAGCAGAAAAAAAAACAGGCGCGCGAGCCTGCACGTTTGCTGTTTCATTCATTCTCGGCATTCGGTTTCAAAGGGTAGTTTGGACAATGAATATGCATGAAAGTCGCTGAATGTCCTGTGCATGACGATACACGTGAGCAGAAAGGGAATTCCCTCGGCTGTAATATTGGGATTCCCCGACATTCGGAAGTAATAAAAGTAGTGCGCCTCGGTGGGCGTGGCTTAGTTTTTACATTCATAGGTAAATACATGCAATAACACGTGACCAATTCAGCTAATCAGAATACAGGAATTTCAATGAACACAACGAAAATTTAATTATTGTGTGTTAATGTATCATTGCATTCTTCTGTAAGATTATACTAAGTGCGGACCTTAGCTTCTGAGAGAAGTAATCGGCTTTTGTTGTGCTGCTAGCAGCGAGAGGTCATACTGAAATATGTGGAACTGAGAGAGTAGATACTGTGAGAGGTGATGTTGAGAGAGGTGATATTGAGAGAGTAAATACTGTGAGAGATGATATCGAGAGAGGTGATATTGAGAGAGTTGATGTTGAGAGAGGTGATATTGAGAGAGGTGATATTGAGTGAGGTGATATCGAGAGAGGTGATATTGAGAGAGGTGATATTAAGAGAGGTGATATTGAGAGAGGTGACATTGAGAGAAGTGATATTGAGAGAATTGATATTGAGAGAGGTGATATTGAGAGAAGTGATATTGAGAGAGGTGATATTGAGAGAGGTGATATTGAGAGAGGTGATATTGAGAGAGGTGATACTGAAACATGCGGTACTGAGAGTGTAGATACTGACAGTGAGGGACATGATATTGAGAGATTAGACAGTGATGGAGGTGATATTGAGAGAGGTGATATCGAGAGAGGTGATATTGAGAGAGTTGATGTTTAGAGAGGTTATATTGAGAGAGGTGATATCGAGAGAGGTGATATTGAGAGAGGTGATATTTAGAGAGGTGATATTGAGAGAGGTGATATTGAGAGAGGTGATATTGAGAGAGGTGATACTGAAACATGCAGTACTGAGAGTGTAGATACTGACAGTGAGGGACAGTGAGGGACATGATATTGAGAGATTAGACAGTGATGGAGGTGATATTAAGAGAGTAGAGAGTGAGAGCAGTGATATTGAGAAAGTAGACAGTGAGGAGGGTTACACTGAGAGAGGAGACATTGAGAGAGTAGACAGTGAGTGAGGTGATATTGAGAGAAGTGATATTGAGAGAATTGATATTGAGAGAGGTGATATTGAGAGAATTGATATTGAGAGAGGTGATATTGAGAGAATTGATATTGAGAAAGGTGATACTGAAACATGCGGTACTGAGAGTGTAGATACTGACAGTGAGGGACAGTGAGGGACATGATATTGAGAGATTAGACAGTGATGGAGGTGATATTGAGAGAAGTGATATCGAGAGAGGTGATATTGAGAGAGGTGATATCGAGAGAGGTGATATCGAGAGAGGTGATATTGAGAGAGGTGATATTGAGAGAGGTGATATTGAGAGAGGTGATACTGAAACATGCAGTACTGAGAGTGTAGATACTGACAGTGAGGGACAGTGAGGGACATGATATTGAGAGATTAGACAGTGATGGAGGTGATATTAAGAGAGTAGAGAGTGAGAGCAGTGATATTGAGAAAGTAGACAGTGAGGAGGGTTACACTGAGAGAGGAGACATTGAGAGAGTAGACAGTGAGTGAGGTGATATTGAGAGAAGTGATATTGAGAGAATTGATATTGAGAGAGGTGATATTGAGAGAATTGATATTGAGAGAGGTGATATTGAGAGAATTGATATTGAGAAAGGTGATACTGAAACATGCGGTACTGAGAGTGTAGATACTGACAGTGAGGGACAGTGAGGGACATGATATTGAGAGATTAGACAGTGATGGAGGTGATATTGAGAGAAGTGATATCGAGAGAGGTGATATTGAGAGAGGTGATATCGAGAGAGGTGATATCGAGAGAGGTGATATTGAGAGAGGTGATATCTAGAGAGGTGATATTGAAAGAGGTGATATTGAGAGAGGTGATATTGAGAGAGGTGATATTGAGAAAGGTGATACTGAAACATGCGGTACTGAGAGTGTAGATACTGACAGTGAGGGACAGTGAGGGACATGCTATTGAGAGATTAGACAGTGATGGAGGTGATATTGAGAGAAGTGATGTTGAGAGAGGTGATATTGAGAGAGGTGATATTGACAGAGGTGATATCGAGAGAGGTGATATTGAGAGAGGTGATATTTAGAGAGGTGAAATTGAGAGAAGTGATATCGAGAGAGGTGATATTGAGAGAGGTGATATCGAGAGAGGTGATATTGAGAGAGGTGATATTGAGAGAGGTGATATCTAGAGAGGTGATATTGAAAGAGGTGATATTGAGAGAGGTGATATTGAGAGAGGTGATATTGAGAAAGGTGATACTGAAACATGCGGTACTGAGAGTGTAGATACTGACAGTGAGGGACAGTGAGGGACATGCTATTGAGAGATTAGACAGTGATGGAGGTGATATTGAGAGAAGTGATATCGAGAGAGGTGATATTGAGAGAGGTGATATTGAGAGAGTTGATGTTGAGAGAGGTGATATTGAGAGAGGTGATATTGACAGAGGTGATATCGAGAGAGGTGATATTGAGAGAGGTGATATTTAGAGAGGTGATATTGAGAGAAGTGATATTCAGAGAGGTGATATTGAGAGAGGTGATATTGAGAGAGGTGATATCGAGAGAGGTGATATTGAGAGAGGTGATATTGAGAGAGGTGATATCGAGAGAGATGATATTGAGAGAGGTGATATCGAGAGAGATGATATTGAGAGAGGTGATATTGAGAGAGATGATATTGAGAGAGGTGATATTGAGAGACGTGATATTGAGAGACGTGATATACAAGTAGATTCTACCCACTGTTCACGTCAATATGTACAGCCCAGGGTCCTAGATCGCACTTATGCAGCTTTATGACAGTCTCCACACCGTTGCCGTCATACTTCATTCGTTTTATTCGCTTTTCGACGATCCACTCGGCCCAGTACACAAGTCTGCAAAATATGTGTTTGATCATTGTTTTGAGTGGGCTAAACTGAAACGTCATATTATATTTACTGACAGTAACCCGCAGGACATACATTTGGAAAGTTTATCTTTCATGGACAAATAAATATTCAACAACTGTTTTAGTGAGCTGTCAACGTGAGGCTCAACGTAACTAACGAACACTAGACTACCTGCAAGCAATGGACCACCTTCAAACACTAGACTACCTGCAAGCAATGGACCACCTTCAAACACTTGACTACTTGCAAGCAATGGACCACCTTCAAACACTAGACTACCTGCAAGCAATTGACCACCTTCAAACACTTGACTACTTGCAAGCAATGGACCACCTTCAAAAACTAGACTACCTGCAAGCAATGGACCACCTTCTAACACTAGACTACCTGCAAGCAATGGACCACCTTCAAACACTGGACTACCTGCAAGAAATGGACCACCTTCAAACACTTGACTACTTGCAAGCAATGGACCACCTTCAAACACTAGACTACCTGCAAGCAATGGACCACCTTCAAACACTTGACTACTTGCAAGCAATGGACTGACTACCTTCAAACACTAAACTACCTGCAAGCAATGGACTGACTACCTTCAAACACTAAACTACCTGCAAGCAATGGACCACCTTCAAACACTAGACCACCTGCAAGCAATGGACCACCTTCAAACACTGGACTACCTGCAAGAAATGGACCACCTTCAAACACTTGACTACTTGCAAGCAATGGACCACCTTCAAACACTAGACTACCTGCAAGCAATGGACCACCTTCAAACACTAAACTACGTGCAAGCAATGGACTGACTACCTTCAAACACTAAACTACCTGCAAGCAATGGACTGACTACCTTCAAACACTAAACTACCTGCAAGCAATGGACCACCTTCAAACACTAGACCACCTGCAAGCAATGGACCACCTTCAAACACTAAACTACCTGCAAGCAATGGACCACCTTCAAACACTGGACTATCTTCAAGACCTGGACTATCTTCAAGCACTGGACTATCTTCAAGCACTGGACTATGTTCAAGCAGTGGATTATGTTGAAGAACTGGACTATCTTCAAGCAGTGGACTATCTTTAGGAGATGGACTACCTTCAAACGCAACTTGACGACCTCTAAGCACGGGGCTATCTTCAAACACCGGACTGCATTCAAGCACTGGACCACATTCAAGCACTGGGTATCGGTACTAGAGGATGTTCTATCGCACATTGATGTTTGTTTGTTTGTTTGTTTAACGCCGCACTCAACAATATTCAAGGCATATGCCGGCGGTCTGTAAATAATCGAGCCTGGGTCTCACATTGAACACAGTTTTATGTTACAGTATTATGTTACACTTTGAGTATATAAAATGCGTGTATAACAAAACCGATCTTCACTGATCCCCATAGTTTGAGCCATTCAACCTATAGGCTATATCAAACTCAACCAACAGCGAATCTACCTTCGAAAATCTTCAATTTCAACTACAGAAGTGTTACCTCCAAAAACAATTTTGAGAAGTTTTAGTCTACACGAAGTCGTATTGCTCTTGAACAAACTATCATTGAGGGAAGGATGGCGGCTATCTGCTGGTTACCGCTTTAGTCCATGTTGCTAGAAGCAGCCTAGAGCCATACTCACTGACATGCCCATTACCATTGACCTGTAAATGCTCTTATATTATTGCTGCTTATAACCTGTAGGAAATATCAAGATATAACTGATATTTGAAGTTGTATATACGGAACTATCAACTTACCATACGGGATCACGATCCATCAATAGTTGTAGACATGATCATGGGATCACCATGTGAGGGCACGACGCGTCATAGTGTAAGCTACCACTTGAGTTAATATCAACATATATATATATAATGAAGGTAGTACAGTGACACCCGGACTACATTCAAGCATTGGACCACCTTCAAGGACTGGACTGTCTTTAAACGCTGGACTACTTTCAAACAATTGACCACCTTTAAGCACTGGACTACCTTCAAGCACTGGACTATCTTCAGGAGGTAGACTACCTTCAAGCAGTGGACTATCTTCAAGAGGTTGACTGCCTTCAAGTAATTGACTACCTTCAAGCACTGGAGTATCTTCAAGTAGTGGACTATCTTCAAGCACTGGACTATCTTCAAGTACTGGACTATCTTCAAGTAGTGGACTACCTTCAAGTTGAGGACTATCTTCAAACAGTGGACTACCTTCAAACACTGGACTATCTTCAAGTAGTGGACTATCTTCAAGTAATTGACTACCTTCAAGCACTAGACTATCTTCAAGTAGTGGACTATCTTCATGCACTGGACTATCTTCAAGTACTGGACTATCTTCAAGTAGTGGACTACCTTCAAGTAGAAGACTATCTTCAAGAAGTGGACTACCTTCAAGAAGTGGACTACCTTCAAGTAGTGGACTACCTTCAAGGAGTGGACTACCTTCAGGTAATTGACTATCTTCAAGTAGTGGACTACCTTCAAGTAGTGGACTATCTTCAAGCACTGGACTATCTTCAAGAGGTGGACTACATTCAAGCACTGGACTATCTTAAAGAGGTGGACTATCTTCAAGCAGTGGACAACATTGAAGTAGTGGACTATCTTCAAAAGTTGGACTATCTTCAAACACTGGACTATCCTCGAGAGGTGGACTACTTTCAAGCACATGACTTCTTCAAGTTGTGGACTACCTTCAAGCACTGGACTATCTTCAAGTAGTGGACTAGCTTCAAGTAGTGGACTACCTTCAAGCACTTGACTATCTTCAAGTAGTGTACTACCTTTAAGTAGTGGAGTACCTTCAAGCACTGTACTTTCTCCAAGAAGCGGATTACCTTCAAGTAGTGGACTACCTTCAAGCACTGTACTTTCTCCAAGAAGCGGATTACCTTCAAGTAGTGGACTACCTTCAAGCACTGGGCTATCTTCAAGAGGTGGACTACCTTCAAGTAGTGGACTTTCTTCAAGCACCGAACTTTATTCAAGCAGTGGAACACATTCAAGCCGTGGACTACCTTCAAGCACTGGACTGTCTTCAAGTAGTGGACTACATTCAAGCACTGGACTATCTTAAAGAGGTGGACTATCTTCAAGCAGTGGACAACATTGAAGTAGTGGACTATCTTCAAAAGTTGGACTATCTTCAAACACTGGACTATCCTCGAGAGGTGGACTACTTTCAAGCACATGACTTCTTCAAGTTGTGGACTACCTTCAAGCACTGGACTATCTTCAAGTAGTGGACTAGCTTCAAGTAGTGGACTACCTTCAAGCACTTGACTATCTTCAAGTAGTGTATTACCTTTAAGTAGTGGAGTACCTTCAAGGAGTGGACTACCTTCAAGTACTGGACTATTTTCAAGTAGTGGACTACCATGAAGCAGTGGACTATCTTCAAGAGGTGGACTACCTTCAAGCACTGGACTATCTTCAAGCACTGGACAATCTTCAAGCACTGGACTTTCTTCAAGCACTGGACTACATTCAATAGGTGGACTACCTTCAAGCACTGGACTTTCTTCAAGCACCAAACTTTATTCAAGCAGTGGAATACATTCAAGCCGTGGACTACCTTCAAGCACTGGACTATCTTCAAGGAGTGGACTACCTTCAAGTAGTGGACTACCTTCAAGTAGTGGACTATCTTAAAGAGGTGGACTATCTTCAAGCACTGGACTATCTTCAAAAGGTGGACTACCTTCAAGGACTGGACTATCGTCAAGCACTGGACTATCTTCAAGTGGTGGACTACCTTCAAGCACTGGACTATCTTCATGCACTGTACTATCTTCAAGTAGTGGACTACCTTCAAGCACTGGACTATCTTCAAGTAGTGGACTACCTTCAAGCACTGGACTATCTTCAAGCAGTGGACAATCTTCAAGCACTGGACTTTCTTCAAGCACCGAACTTTATTCAAGCAGTGGAACACATTCAAGCCGTGGACTGTCTTCAAACACTGGACTATATTCAAGCACTGGACTACATTCAAGAGGTGGACTATCTTCAAACACTGGACAATCTTCAAACGCTACTTGACTACCTCTTTGTTGTTTGAGCTGAAGATCATCTCTTTTATACCCAATGCATTCATGGCAACACTTACTGTGTCTTTGCTGACTAAAGCTATGACAGGTCAGTTTGTCAATGATATGTAGATGTGGGACGGCAGATCTTTGCTTTTATGTCTCTGATATATTTCTTGTTCCAACTGTTGTTTAAAAAACATGTTATTATCTACTGATTTGCAACGGTTAATACAGCATATAGCTACATTCTGCATGCTATCAATGCATTGCAGATCTCCAGGCAGTAGGATATACTTACCCTGACTTGATATCGATCTCTAAGGCAAGGGGTGTATCCACTACATTAAGGGTTTGTTTCTGACCACCAATTTCAAGTTTCATCAGTTTTGTTTTGTCCCCTCGAATAGCGTAGAACACAAGCTTCTTTTGTCCATCAACGCGAACAAACCCCCCGATGCCTACAAAGCAAGAACACTTACAGTATGGAAATCATTTCACATATATATTCTGTGATACACTCAATCAGATGCACCTGTAATCCTTATGAAGTCACAAAGATCGTGTATAGCTCAACATGCAGTGTAAACCGTGGTAATTTAGATTATTCACCCCTGCACTTACTTCTAAATACTGCCATTAACCACCACCCACCCCACCTCTATTAATATCTACACACTAGTATGTATTCCCATTCCACTAACATCTACATACTGACATTACCCACCACCCACCCCACCTCTATTAATATCTACACACTAGTATGTATTCCCATTCCAATAACATCTACATACTGACATTACCCACCACCCACCCCACCTCTATTAATATCTACACACTAGTATGTATTCCCCCTCCACTAACATCTACATACTGACATTACCCACCACCCACCCCACCTCTATTAATGTCTACACACTAGTATGTATTCCTCCTCCACTAACATCTACATACTGACATTACCCACCACCCACCCCACCTCTATTAATGTCTACACACTAGTATGTATTCCTCCTCCACTAACATCTACATACTGACATTACCCACCACCCACCCCACCTCTATTAATATCTACACACTAGTATGTATTCCTCCTCCACTAACATCTACATACTGACATTACCCACCACCCACCCCACCTCTATTAATGTCTACACACTAGTATGTATTCCTCCTCCACTAACATCTACATACTGACATTACCCACCACCCACCCCACCTCTATTAATGTCTACACACTAGTATGTTTTCCCCTGCTATGTAATTCCCCTCAATAAACATACTACACAATGCAATGTATTCCCATTGCATTAACGTACTACACTCTGCTATGTGTCCTACCCCTTTTAACGTACTACACACTGTTATGTTTTCCTCCCTATATTAACGTACTATACATTGCTATGTATTCCTCCCTATATTAACGTACTATACATTGCTATGTATTCCTCAATGCATTAATGTACTATACATTGCTATGTATTCCCTCCTGTATTAACGCACAACACACTATGTACTTCCAACTGTATTAACGTACAACACACTGCTATGTATTCCCTGCTGTATTAACGCACAACACACTATGTACTTCCCACTGTATTAACGTACAACACACTACTGTGTATTTCCCCCTGTATTAACGTTTTACATACTGCTATGTATTCCCCCCTCTATTAACGTACAACACACTATGTACTTCCAACTGTATTAACGTACAACACACTGCTATGTATTCCCTGCTGTATTAACGTACAACACACTATGTACTTCCCACTGTATTAACGTACAACACACTGCTATGTATTCCCTGCTGTATTAACGTACTACACACTGCTTGTATTGTTCACGTATTAACGTACTACACAATGCTGTGTATTGTCTCTGTGTTCACGCCCGAGCTTACATTGTCAGTCAAGACCTCGGAGGCGGTTTTCATCCTTTACGGAAATCTGCTTCCTTGTTGTCTTCTTGGTTCAATTGCAGCCTGTATGCATGGACATTTACTACACATAAACTGTTAAAGGTGTATCATACAGCTTTCGTAGTTAGGCTCAGACCATTTCATCCACCCATCGTATACTACATGACGACATCTATTAACAAAGTGATTATATCATTGTGTGTCGATTACTAAGTTACCTTTACTGTTGACAATGTTTTCAGGAGTGGTGTCAGTAAGTTTTGCGGCCCGAATCGCATTTTCCTCCGCCCAGAAGAGTTTTTCCAGATGGGGACAGTAGTCAACGTCCTGTATGCTCTTTGAACTGTTAATGAGCAGCACCTCTGTCTCCCTGGAGCGGACGTTTATCATGTGGAACTGTCGTGTTTCCTTCACGGCAACCAGGACATGAGGTGATTTTTCTACAGAACAAAATGTCTCAAAAACACATATGAGATAGCTAGAAGCAAGAAGCAAATACTGTGATTATCTTCAGAAAGGCAAATGAGTGTCTGTTCAAACACTAGCCCCCGTCCACACCCTCACACACACCCTCACACACCACCACACACACCCACACCCACACCCACACACCCCACCACTCCCACACCCACTACACCTACCCCCCATCTACCCTCACAATCCACCACACACATCCTCACTACCACACACACACACACACACACACACACACACACACACACACACACACACACACACACACACACACACACACACACACACACACACACACACCACAACACACAGAGTTTTACCAACTGATGTAGGTCTGAATCACAATTTGTTTCACATTTTTATCCCTAACAACCCTGCTAGTTCATCCTAGAAATGTGTATTTCCCCTATTAACACATATTGGTATGCGAATGGTACCTGTGCATTCTAATGATACATTGAACCATGTTCCGTCCTTGCCGCAGATTGCCTCGCTGTTGCCGCTTGCCGTGAATCCCTCCTCACACTTGAGCTGCATCGTGTCCCCACTGTACCACGGCCCCTGTCCCTCAGCCACGGCGTGCTGCACATCGGGCAGACGCACACACTGCACTGGAATGCCACACAAGAATATACCTGATCAACTGGATCAGTTCCCAGCCTCGCATACCAACATCCATGACAGTTCTAGCAATATAAGAATATCAGTTGTAGGTACAGACCAAAGGTCCCCAGCTTCCCGAGGCAAGAGACTTATCTGACTTTAAAAGTTTCCTCCCTTGCCGAACTAGGCTGGAATTAAAGAGTTAGATTTTGGTTAGACTAACGAGTCTATGCATAGGCCAATCAAAATCGCGCAATGAAATCGAAATCCGGTTCGTAAAGTGTCATGCAGATTTAGGTCGATTGCAGGGTTTGCACTGCATGTGCACTGCCAATTCGGATATTTTTGCAAATCTTTTCATGTTTTTAATCAAGTTGCTCACGTGATTTGATGCACTTCGCCATGTAAGATCCGTTTTATCACAATATAGAACTTGATTATCGAAAAGATCGTCTTGTCTGGGCGCCGCCATTTTGTTTGAAGCAAATGCAAGTGATACGAGAGGTGGAATCTGATTGGTCCATAGGGGAGGCATAGAAGGGACATAACCCGTAATAGCCACTGGTGGCACTACGATCGAGCCCAGGAATTCCAGCCTATTTCGGCAAGGATGGAAACTGGACTTTTAGAGTCAGTTAACTCTCTTGCCTCGGGATATGAAGGTCCCCCAAAACCTTCCTCAGTCATAAATACATCAGGCAGAAATACGAATAGCCCGCGAGTTTGGGAATGCTGATAAACACAGGCCTTAAAAATTCCAAACAGACAAACTGGAGAACCATACATATGATGTCGGTCAAACAATACATGATTTCCCAACACATGTGTTCATTTGTTCATTTGAAAGAGGGGATTGTTTGCTGGATTATCAATATACAGGTGTAACGCATCATATTACGAGGGGCGATTGATAAGTTGTGAGCCTACCTCTGAAGGAGTGTGTTACGGATGAATTCCTTTGTAGTAGTGATAGACTGATCAAGTACAGTGACATACACAGGAGGATTGTTGTATTGGACACATTATTTTGTTTACTATAAGCTATTGACTGCAAGGGGGGTTATGAGTTGAATTAAAATGGAGAAACAGGAAAAGCGAGCTGTTATCAAATACCTTTACAAGAAAGGCTTAACACCCAATGCCATATATGAGGATATGTTATCCACACTAGGGGAAGATGCCCTGTCATATCCAACAGTGAAAAGATGGGTGGCAGAGTTTAAACGTGGGCCATCGAGCACTGATGATGAACCCCGTCCTAGTCCACCTGTTGTGTCTTTAACACCTGAAATGGTACAGCGAATCCTGGACATAGTCATGGACGACCGACGAGTGACACAGCGACAGATAGCCGACTTAGTGGACATCTCTCAGGAGCGAGTACATTTCATTCTGACAGATATTCTAGGAATGAACAAGGTTTCTGCTCGATGGGTCCCCAAACTGTTGACAGCTGATCAGAAACGTCAAAGAGAGAATCTCTCAAGAGAGAACCTCAAGCTTTTTGAAGGCGATCCAGATAACTTTCTCAAACGATTTGTTACAATGGACGAAACATGGGTGCAGCGCTTTGAACCTGAATCAAAATATCAGTCTAAACAGTGGAAACATGTCACATCTCCTACTCCAAAGAAGGCAAAGTCTGTGTCTTCAGCTGGGAAAGTCATGGCATCCGTGTTTTGGGATTCTGAAGGTGTGATCATGGTGGACTGGCTTTCTAAAGGCCGTACTGTTACAGGGGCTTACTATGTGGAACTTCTGAGACAGTTAAGAGAGAAAATCAAAGTTACGAGACGTGGAAAGTTGACGAAAGGTGTGCTTTATCATCACGACAATGCTCCAGCACACACATCACTGATAGCAATGGCCAAAATCCATGAGTGTGGCTTTGAACTTCTCCAACATCCACCTTATTCACCTGATTTGGCTCCGTCGGACTATCATCTATATCCCACAGTTATAAAAGGCATTTAGCTGGAACTCATATCCAGTCAGATGATGACGTCATAACAGCGGTCAACAACTCTTTGAGTGACCAAGAAGTTGACTTCTACAAAAGTGGCATAATGGCATTGCAACATCGCTGGCAGAAGTGTGTTGACCTTAAAGGGGACTATGTTGAAAAATAAAAGCTTTGGTATCAAACTGACTTTGTTTTCTTTGTTAGGCTTTGAACTTATCAACCGCCCCTCGCATACTGAGTTCAGGTAATTGAAAGCATGATATCGCTCGGAGGGACACGGTGACACATGGTTCATGGTTGTATCTGTCCTTAACTTGCTGACTTTTAAACATCTGATTTTCGGGCTTTCATCAACTGATGCCGTTCAATCCTACATCCTCGGTTTGGAATACAACGTTAACAAGTCCCAGACTGTTTGAGAACTCAAAGGTCAAGCGAGAAACCGTGGGCTGAGAGGTTATTCTTGAATGAGAAAAGCTGAATTGATTGCTCTACTGGATAGTCAACCAGTTGTTGAGAATAATCAACCAGTTGTTGCAGAGATCATCCATTGGTAAATATCTAAGAGGCTGGAAGATGGAGATTAATTCCAACATGGATGTTAATTATATTAAACCGATTATTAGAGCAAAATTAATGAGGACTTAGATGATTTAGATAGTATAAAATACCAGCTAATAGTTAAAATGTCATTAAGTAAAAAATAATGCAGACCGTGTTGAATCTACAGAACCTTATTTTAGGGGCAACCAAGAATCTGATTCTATAAGTTCATCAATAGATGCTTCAATTCAGCAGATACAAGAAACTTTAGAACACTTGAATAATTGAGGTTCGGGTTGGGGCGTGGACAGAATCCATACTTTACATTTAGATATTGCAAATTATATGTCTTTGAAAGGTGGATCTTATATAGATTTACCCTCCTATCATAAGAAGCAAAAAGCCATAATTAATGTAAAAAATAATGATGACAACTGTTTGAGATGGATGTTAAGATCTGCCTTCCCGCAAACAAACATTTAGCTATCCCCAAAATGATGGACTCAACTTTGATGGTATAGATGTACCTGCACCAATCTCGCAAATTGATAAGTTGGAAAAGCAAAATAATTTAGATATAAATATTTTCGGACATTCAAAAGGATTTGTTGTACATAGGTTGAGCTTTGCTCCAGAAAATAGTCCAATATTTCGGGTCGGAAAGGATTGTAAACAGTGGTCCGGAATCCGTCATATGCGCCGGACATGTCCGATTGGGAATCCCAAATGTCCGGTTTAAAATATTGCTTACCGGACATTTAAATTTTTCTGTAAGGACATTTTAAAAAGTATTGTCCGGACATTCTTAAATTTTGACCGGACATGATCTACAGTTAGGTCTGAGCAGTTTCTGTCTGCAGTTGTAACGCAGTAAACATTATCTACACTGACAAGCTTTGTTTGTTTTGATTGCTGTAAATACATCGTACCTACACGATAGTCCAAGCGGTCAATCACTGTAATAGGTAATAAACTGAGTTGACACTGATTAATCGAGGATTAATTACTGAGAACACCTTGTTAATTTGAGTGAAAGGTGTTTACAACTGTACAAATACCTTGCATCATCGATGCACTCCTAATAATTAAGCGCATCTAAAAACTAATTAATCTACCAATCCAAAATCCAATAAACATACAAACACCCACCTCACCCGGCTCCCTTAGTTCCCTCCTCCACCCACCTCGGCATTTATTCCAAATTTAAAAAATTCAAAAAAACAATATAAGCAACCCCTAAAAGCCCCCTCTTGGGTTGCACACACCACTTTCACCCTTCTCGGAATACACTAAATGGTCCGGCCAGGCCCGTGTGCGAAATACGCTGCAGTCGGAAAGCGCACGTTAAATTTTCTATATCAGTCAGTCAGATGCACTCCTTGGAAACAGGCCCTAGTCATACCAATCCCTAAACCAAATAAACCAGCTAATCAAGCTAACTCATTTAGACCAATATCCCTAACTTCAAACTTATGTAAAGTAATGGAATCAATGGCTAAAAATAGATTACAACATTACTTAACCCCAAAAAACATCATAAACCCAGATCAAAGCGGTTTCACTCCTGGCCGCTCAAACCTAGATAACCTCGCCCGACTAGAGCAAGATATTAAGACAGGACAACTAAATAAACAATATACCACAGGCATCTTCTTAGACTTCTCTAAAGCATTCGACATGGTATGGCACGACGGGCTAATACAAAAACTTCAAAAAATAGGACTCAGAGGTCAGATAATAAACTACATCCAGGACTTCCTAAACAATCGTAAAATAACCATGGGTATAGACCAAACACTATCGGACCAATGTCCCCTAGAAAATGGCACTCCCAGGGCAGTATCCTCAGCCCCACCCTCTTCAATATAATGATAAACGATCTATTCGAGGGCCTATCCCCTAAAGTAAACACATCGAAATTCGCGGAAGATGGAGCCCTCTGGATCCGCACTAAAAGCATTAAAATGGCCCCAAATTTACTCCAAAAATCTCTTAATAAAATACAACAATGGGCTGACAAATGGGGCTTCTCCCTTAACTCAGAAAAAACAACAGGAATAGTATTCAAACATAAAAACATGAAACCCGCCTCCCCAATCCTCCAGCTAAACAACCAAACAATCAAATTTCAAAAACAAACCAAATTCTTAGGACTTATTTTCAATGAACATCTCACCTGGGATTCTCACATCCAAAACCTAACAACTAAATGCAGTAAAGACCTAAACACCCTAAGATGCCTAACTGGCTCTAACTGGGGAGCCTCCAAAGATATCCTCCTCTCTCTCTACATATCACTAATTAGATCAAAACTAGACTACGGCTGCGCCATATACAACACCCTAAACAACTCTCCATCTAAAAAACTTGACTCAATACAATATCAGGCTCTCAAACTAATTACACGCACCCAACATGGCACCTCCTACACTTCACTTCAGGCCTTAACAGGAGAAATGCCAATAAGTCTAAGCTAAGCTTAAATTTCTGGGCCGCGTCCCAATCAAACCCTCTCATCTAAAACTTAATAAACCAAAATATCAGCCCCAAAAACCAAGCTCTAGCTCGTAAACACCCCTTACTTACCCCAATATCCCAAAGAATAACAAACTACCTCAATGAACACCAAATTAAAATCTTAAACAAAACTGCAAACAATCAAATATCTTCACCCCTAAACTTAAAATACCCAAAATAGACACAACACTAGCTAGCCAAATAAATAAACAAACCGACCCAAACATAGATAAAACCACCACACTAGCATATATACACGAAAATTGGCCAAATTGGTGTCACATTTACACGGACGGATCTTCAGATCCGACCTCCAAACACACAGGTTTCGGAGTCCATACCACACAACCAACTAAAACCACACAATCCTTCCGACTCCCAAACAACCAATCAATATTCACGGCAGAACTAATGGGCATGGCCTCAGCCCTCCATAATCAAGAATCCCAAAACCACAAAAAATCCTAATACTTACCGACTCCCTAAGTGGACTGCAAGCCCTCCAAAACAAAAATACCAAAAACCGACCTAAATTAATAAATCAAATACTTAAAAGCTCCAACGACCTAACTAAGGCAGGCAAACAAATAACCTTCTTGTGGATACCCGCCCACGTAGGAATATACGGTAATGAAAACGCCGATAAAGCAGCTAAACTATCCCCCAAAATCCCAGAAATAAGCTTAAACTTACCCATCTCAAAATCAGAAATTAAAAGCGTAAACAAGCAAAAAATCACCAAAAAAATGGCATAACCTTTATCCAAACTCAAATAGCCAAATCAACAAAGTACTCAGCAAACCACTAACCAAACCAAAAATTCTCCATCCATCAAAAAAAATCGACAGAGTAATCACTAAACTCCAAACAGGACACACCAACCTAAATAACCACCTAAAAAAAATTAAAAAACACACTACAGGTAACTGCCCACACTGCAAACAACCAGAAACCCAGAACACGCACTCATCCACTGCACATACTACCTAACACATCGAACCGCATTAGAAACCACCTTCAATCTAAACAAGGCTCTCACTCTAGAAGCAATACTAAACCCACAAAATTAACTAGAAAACTCCAAGGCCTTAGACGTATTCTTAATCAAAACGGAACTCATAAAACGCATCTAAAAACACAATAACCTACCAAATCAAAATCAAATAAACAAACAAACATCCACCATACCCAGCTCCCTTAGTTCTCCTCCCCAACCCCATCGGCATCTATTCCAAATCTCAAAATTCCCAAATTCTATATAAGCGAAAGTGTGATGACAGCCAGTCGACCGATGCAGATCAGTCGAGCGGATCTGCCAAACCCTCAAAGTCTGGACGATCATTTTGTAAGTCGTGGCTAACGACTTTCACTTGGTTGACATTCAACGAGGATTTGCAGATTTTATTGTTTTCAGTAGCTAGTCGTATATTGAATCTTGATTGACCGCCATTTTGGATAAAGAGTTTAAACAGGCTAATATACGATCAAACAACCTATAAGGAAAAAAATATTTCTGTGAAAGATGTCTGCATGGATACAGCAGACAAGATCTTTTAGAAGCGCATAAAGAAGACTACAGAGGACTGTGAGAAGTCAAGGAGTTGTCATGTTTGTAATAAACCCCTCAATGGTGATTCGGTAAGAGATTATTGTCATGTCATGGGTAATTACAGGGGAGCCACGCATAACGAGTGTAACTTGAAACTTAAAATGAATTCTCATATAATACCAATCATAACCTTAGAGGATATGATTCTCATCTCATCATGCAAGCTATCTCAAAGACTGATGGCAGTTGAATGTGCATTCCTAAAACTATGGAGAGATATATCTCATTCTCCTTGCCCAAAACTATACATTATAGGACAAGGATGGGACAGCGAGAACAAAACAAAGTAATGGACTTAGATTCGTAGACTCCGTACAGCTTAAGTTCTCTTCCCTGGACAATTTAGCTAATGCAAACAATCCCAATGACTTTGCAATAACAAATGAATATACTGATCGGTTAACCCGTAATTTGTTGCTAAGAAAAGGTGTATATCCTTACGAATATATGGATGATTGGTCTAGATTCGATGAAACTAAATTACCACCCATTGAATCATTCTATAGTAACTTAACAGAATCTAAGATAACCGATGCTGATTATAAACACAGTCTTAATGTGTGGGATAAATTAGGTTGTAAGAATTTAGGTGATTATCATGATCTGTACTTAAAAATCGATGTTCTGTTACTCGCTGATATATTTGAGATATTTTGAAAGTCATGTTTAAAACAATATGGCTTGGATCCGGCATGGTACTATTCCAGTCACGGACTATCGTGGGATGCATTGTTTAAGAAGACCGGTTTTAGAATTAAAATTACTCACTGATTATGATATGCACTTGTTTGTTGAGAAAGGATTAAGAGGTGGTATATCAATGACAGCGAAAAGGTATTCTAAGGCTAATAAAAAAATAGCAGAAGGATATGATTCGAGTAAACCTACTACGCACATTTTATTTTTCGACGCCAACAATTTGTATGGATGAGCTATGAGTAAACCTTTGCCCACAGGTGGTTTTGAGTGGGTAAACAATATTGATGTGAATAATATTCCCACAGATTCTGATAAAGGACACATACTAGAAGGTGACTTAGGAGATCCAACAGAGTTACACAAAGACCATAACAGTTATACGCTAGCTCCCGAAAGATTAATGGTTAATAGAGATCAGATGTCAGAAGATCAACATAACTTGATCGGAAGGACTACATTAGCTAACGTAGAAAAACTGGTACCAAATTTGATGGATGAGACAAAATAGTCCACTATAGAAATCTCCAGTTATATGTATATCAAGCATGAAACTAAATTAAATACACAGAGTTCATAAGTTTGATCAAAGCCCTTGGTTAGAGCCTCCTATAAGGCTGAACACAGATTTATGAAAGATGGCTACTAGTTATTTTAAAAAGCACCTATGTAAGCCCATGAATAACTCAGTATTTGGTAAAACTATGGAGAATCTAAGGAAGCGTGTTGATGTTAAATTGGTCAGATTTAATGAGGAAGAAAGATTTAGGAAACTTATAGTTAGTCCAGCTTTTAACAGAAGTAAGATATTTGATAATGACCTAGCGGTATTGCACAAGCGGAAGAGTAATTTAAAACTCAACAGGCCGGTCCCCGTTGGTATGAGTATTCTTGACTTGTCAAAACACTTAATGTGTGACTTATATTACAGTGAACTTAAGAAGCAATATGGTGATAGATGCGAGGTGTTATATACCGACACAGATTCTTTGTTGATGGAAAAACAAACCGAGGATGTGTATAAAGATATGGCAGAAAAAATAGATATGTACGACACGAGCAATTACCCCAAAGATAATCCATTGCACAGCTCAGTAAATAAAAAGGTATTAGGTAAGATGAAGGATGAATGTGCTGTAGGTTTTTCATTCGTTGGAGCAAGACACACTTTAACTTCGTGGTCATAGATCAATATTTGTGAAATCTAAAGTGTGTACTTGCTCCTATAGTTAAACATTCACAGTTTTGGCATTTCGTTCGCTGGAGCAAGACACACCTTACCGTCGTTGACCAATATCCGTTGTCTTTATGGAAAGTAGTTGTTGTTGGACCAATATTTGTGGTCTGTATAGAATCTAGATGGACCAATATTCGTGGTCCTTAGAAACGTAAAGTGTGTACTTGCTCCTATAGTTAATTATTCATTCATGCATTTGTGGTCATTGACCACCCATAGTTTCTTTATTTTTCATTATGAAGAGAATCACGTTCAGTACCACAAACAAACAAAAACCCAAAAGAGTAGGTTTTTCGTTCGTTGGAGCAAGACACATTTTACCTTTGTGGTCGTAGACCATATTCGTGGTCCTTAGAAATGTAAAGTGTGTACTTGGTCCTATAGTTAACCATATTTACAGTGTAGGTGTTTCGTTCATTGCTAATATAAACTATATGGACCAATATTCATGGTCCTTAGAAATGCAAAGTGTGTACTTGCTCCTATAGTTAGTTATTCATTCATTCCTACATCCGTGGTCATGGACCTTCCATAGTTTCTTTATTTTTCATTAAGAAGAGAATCACGTTTAGTTCCCCATATGTCATAGGAAGAGAATCATGTTTAGTTCCCCATATGTCATAAGAAGAGAATCATGTTTAGTTCCCCATTAATCGTATAATTTCAAGTGGAGTAAGAAAGACACAAACAGTATAAAGAAGCATTATTCAATGGTAGAACATTCAGATATGAGATGGATACTTTAAGAATTGATAATCACAGGATATACGGATTAAGAATGAACAAGACATCATTATCCTCCTTAGATACAAAGAGCTGGATTGGTCAGGATGGTGTAACTACCTATGCTTATGGTTACTTAGGGAGGTAATGCTGTATCTTCTGGAACTATGAGCAACTCTTCGCGTACAAATCCCCTGCCTATTATCTCTAAGATTATATAGAAAAGGCTCGCCTTCTTTCATAACCAGTCGTCTAATGTTATATATCTTACAGACAAAATTGGATCAGTTGCACGACGTTGGCCTCCTTCGAGTTTACCTGGCTGGTTTAATTATCTTACACTCACTCTATCCGGTAGTTTTTGTTCTTTTGCCTCTGTGCTAAAAAAAATTCAAAAGTCACAGATTTAATTTTCACCACATCGGATGGTTTCTTCAAAATTAATCTTGTTGCTTCATTATTCCGCACCGATACAACAGCTGATAATCGTGTCAGCCATTCCGTTGATCTTAATCAATCTGATTTCATTTTAATCCCATACTGATATCCAAACAAACTTTCTGCTAATGTCCAGTGAAATCTTTCAATAATAGCTGGGTTAAAGTGGGCCTCTTTTTCACCATGCCTGATTGCTTAATCGTGTTTTGTAAATAGTTCAGTTACTGATCCCATAAACTCGCGACCAGGATCTACTTGAAACAACTTAGGCAATTATAATCGTCCGCGTTTATCTATGCACCCAGTGCACAAGCTGCTTCTCTTGAATCTTTTGAGGTTAATGGTTCAGCTTCTTTATACCGACTAGCTACATCAACTACGGATAAAGCATATTTATATGTTTTGTATCTTACCTCATTGGTGAGAAAGAAACAAGAGGTCAGCCTTAGTTGTGAAAATATCAAACTTTTTCCTCGTTTTTTAACGCAGGGCTGGTAAGTATATTTGCCATATTGCTTGTTTCTAACCAATCCTTGGCAACATCTTTAGATACCTTAGCCGCTGCAGCTAGATTTTGTACTGCCCCTATACCTTTCCAATATCCTCACGGGCTATAGTAAATTGTATCCATTTTAAATTAATATTGATCTTTCTTTAATACAATCTGGACGATCATTGGATCACATTGCATAATTTGCATTAAAAAAATGTAGTAGCATTAGTATGAATCGGGTTTAGGTGGTAGTGATCCAGAACCCACCTTCCCTTTACTACTTGTCGTTTTCAACAAAAAAATGATTAAAGTTAACATTTTAGCTCCAACTACATGTAATAATTCATTTTTGGTGCAGCCATGATTTCAAAAGAAACGATCATTTTTGTGAGAAAAGCAGCCGATATTAGAACTCAAACTAATGTTACCCATGTGATCTTTAAGGCAGCTACCTAAACGCTCATCTCAGCATCCATATTCAAATAATCTTTCTTTTATCTTTAACGAAGCCAAAGTCCATGAACAATAGGATTTAACAAAGTTTCCAATCTTTGAGAAATATAACTACTGCCGGACAAAAAAGAAAGTATACACTTGAAAAATTGGATTTGGCCAAGACATTACAAACGTTATCCAAAACTTCGTCGAACAGTCGCGGAAACACCGGAAACTTAAGGTCCAAAACTATGATACCCGTATCAAATACATCACTATCGAATAATCATTTCTTGTTTGTTTCATTTCAGCCAACATCAAACATGGGTGTATAGTTTCATATGCCCAGTAGTTGACTTTCTGAAAAATTGTTTCTATAGCTATGATTTCTAAGATAACTATTTACACAAAGCCCCTTATCTTTTTTGAAAAAGTTTACAACAACCTTGATGTGGGTTCAGCATATTGTGTTCTGTAGATTCTGAAACTTAAATCTTTAATAATTTAACAAAAATTTCGACGTTTCAGATTTCATTCTACTGCAATAGCATGACGTTATCATGATGCTTTACTTCCTTTTTCACACATACACAAAATCGCATTTGGTTTATTTTCCAAAGGAAAATAGGCACATGTGGGTTTTCAATGAGACTCCACTGGTTTCCATACTGAAAATCGGCTTTGAACTATTGGAATCAACGTTTATATTTGGCATTATCCTAGGGGTGACAATGCATGCAAGCTTGATATTAATAGTTTCAGAGTGGAAGTCATGTATCGTCACTACCGCCGGAGTCGGTGATGACGGATGACCAGGGCTGCACATACTTTCACTTTGGTGATACCAATGTAATTCCATTTAAACTCAATAACAAATGCGACCAACAGGCGTTCCTGCATAGTGGTAAGCATACCTTTAACGCAGCTGAAAGTGACATTGGACCATTGACCGTTTGTCATGCAGGTTTGTTCATTGAACCCAGATGCCGTGTAGCCAGGGAGGCAGTCATATGTCGCAGTGCTGGACACAAGGGTGCTGTTGAATGTACTTTTGGCATTAGGGACCAGAGGTGGCGGTCCACAGTCCACTGAAACATATCGAAGAATGGCTATTCTCTTCACCAGCACAATGATGTACTTTTGTCATCGATCTAAACATATGCCTCAACACAAACTTCTGTTTAATGGTAATGATAAATGAAATGATAAATGATTTCTTCTAGGTGGCTACTAGAACCTTCTGGCAAAAAAATGCATGAGCTTATATCATGGTGAGACAAGTATTGACAGAAGGATGACATGTTAATGGTCCACGTGACCTTGATAAAGTACTTTTTATCCCGTCTTGGAGGGAAATATATTTCTCAGCGTGAGAATAAATCCCTGTTCCCCGCTACCAGCAAGACAGGCTTCACGTGGATTTTTGAGATGCAGAAAAAATCCATCATACCCCGCTCCGAAGCAAAAAGCCGCACGCTTTTGACGAGTTAATAAAAATCACGTGACATAACACAAGCTTCTATCAATTTTGAATTTGTCACATTACATTAGTGTGCAGTAGTGAGTCACTATTTTTAATCCTTTCTTTTATAACATCAGGATATCCCAGTTTCCAAAATGTGTTCAAAACAATAACGATTACACGTGCGAAACCCATCAGAACAATACTATTTCATGACCATGAACTTTCGCTGATGACAAGATGTCAATGTTCCTGCTGACACAACATTGATATCATAAAAATATCTTACCAAGCCATTTCGAGTCAGTATTTATCGTAGAGCACATATATATATATATATATACAAGCATAGTCACCTTTTACGGCAAGACATCGTAGAGCTCATGTCTTGCCGTAAAAGGTGACTATGCTTGTCGTAAAAGGCGACTAACGGGATCGGGTGGTTAAGCTCGCTGACTTGGCTGATGCATGTCATCGATCCCAATTGCGTGGATCGATGGTCATGATATTAATCACTGGATTGTCTGGTCCAGACCTGATTGTTTAAAGACCGCCGTCATATAGCTGGAATATTGCTGAGTGCGGCGTTAAACAACAAACCAACCAACCAAGCAACCAACCAGCGTAGAGCACATGTAAATGATCGAGCCGACATACACAAATACCTGCGACCGGCCGGTGTGTATACACATGCCTATCTTAGTGAGGAAAAGCAGTAAAATGATTCACTATTACATTACACAGCAAATATATATCCGTGTCTTCATTGAAGCACGTCCCTACCCCTGCACACGAAGTCTGTTGGACTCCAGGACCCGTTGGCCAGACAGGTGATGTGCGGGTTGCCACTGGCCACCATGTTCTGGCCACAGGAGTAGGTCCGGTTGTCTCCCTCCAGGCCGCCGCCATCGGACACCACGCTGCCGCTGATATTGGCGGGAGCTCCACAGTCAACTGTAAGACGCAGAAGCATGGAAACAATTGACTATTTGTTTTTACAGATCACGAATCAACAAAACATCATAGCTGTCAGCAAAGGGCTGGGTGTTCCTGACCATATTCATGCAACAATCACACTCGAGAGACCAGGAGGCAACAGATCCTGTGCCTAACCACACAGCTGTTCCAAACTATTACACATATATTTATAAGGTAACAAGTGAAGAAATCTGGGCCACCGTTCCACAAAGAGACCTAAACGCTGCAAGAGCTGTCCTAAATGTTTGTTTTAGAATGTAAGGCTGTAAGGCTGTTTAATGAAATGAAGTGTAGGTAAGTTTACTTAATAAATCAACAGGGGAAGTTTCATTATATTCGGTTAATATTCCCTGGGCATTTGAAATTCGAGTTTCACAAAACATTGTAAGTAGACATGAAAGTGTCAATATTACTGATGGCATCAGTTTCGTGTTGAATAACACTCTGGAGGTGGTCATCATAGTACCAGTGTCATGTTCAATTAGGTACCCCCGTCTATATACACAGGTCGTAAACACACATTATATGTATTTACAGTAACCCATGTGTGAAGACACTGATGCAAGAATGTACAGGGAATGTATGAGAAACTAAGTCGTAAAGGCAATTCCTACCAGGACAGTATATATATTTACAGTAACCCATGTGTGAAGACACTGATGCAAGAATGTACAGGGAATGTATGAGAAACTAAGTCGTAAAGGCAATTCCTACCAGGACAGTATATATATTTACAGTTACCCATGTGTGAAGACACTGATGCAAGAATGTACAGGGAATGTGTGAGAGACAGAGGCGTAAATGCAATTCCTACCAGGACAGTATATATATTTACAGTTACTGATGCAAGAATGTACAGGGAATGTGTGAGAGACTAAGGCGTAAAGGCAATTCGTACCAGGACAGTGTAGGTGATGGCCGCTCCACGTCTCGTTGTTGTGGCAGATGACGGTGGCCGACTCGTTGATGTTGTTGCAGGTGTATGTCCGGGCACTGCCAGCGAGCATGGATCCAGGCGTCAGCACGGCGTTGTCGATCTCCATGAGCTGCCCACACCTAAGACCTATAAACAGGACAAGCTAATGGAATCATGACATGCGTAATATTTTACAACCGACTGCAAACTCCCCTACAACCCACAAATAAAGGGATCAAATTTCCAGTCAAATGTCGAAATAGATTTTTAAACGTTTGACTATTGTCAACATGACATCTGCTTTTTGGTGGCAAGTCGATTTACCAGAATTACAACACTACCACTAAAGATATCTTGAAGAAAAAATCTACATTGACCAGTGCAGAGAAGGGCCCGCCTGGAAACTCAGGTACCATCAGTAAGACACGGTTTTTCTTGTACAAGGTGTATCGTTTCAAGTTACCAGTCTTGACTTTATACAAAGGAAGCAGTCAGTTGCGCTAAAGCTTATTACAATCCGACACACACTGCCTCCCAGTAAACACCTAAACGTACGTATGCACTTTCCGTCCAGGCCCTCCCACCTGCCCTTCAAGCCATGTCTGGTACAGACGCTTCTGTTACTGTTCCCTTTAAACTTGAAGCCTCTCTTGCAGGTGTACGTTGTCACCTTCTTCCGCCATCTCCCGGTGGAAAGTACCCGGGCGTTTGAGAGAGGCTTTGGGCGTGAACAACGGATTCGGGGGGGCTCTGAAAATAATCATTGTACATTTCTTTAATGAAATGAATGATTATTGCATGTCATGTAGACAAGTTTTATCACAACAGAAGTGTTGAAGCTTGTTGGTTATAAAACAACAATTTTACATTTGCCAGAAAGGTTTTGTATATATTATATCACTTATTGATTTCATTATTTGGATGTGATGGCGCGACATCCTTGGTTCGGGATAGAGTTCCGACTCAATCGCCATGCAAATGCATGTACCATTGTCCAAATAGTTCTGATATATTTCAGTAAGATTTGAGGACATGGATTAAATACTGGTCTAATGCGCCGCATTTCACTGTTGCGTGCAGAGTTACGTCCTCTGGGCGTGCCAGGATTGGAATACGAGGTTCGCCCTGATTGTGATCCTTGTTTTGTCAGTACAATATCCATGCTCGTGGGTTTTACCAATGTGACAAACAACTACGGCTTGCGAGACTCCGACAAGACGCTGCACGCAAAGAAATGCCTGAAATATTGTTTAATGTAACACCCGAATCACTCACAATCTCACTTCAGAGACAGACACTCACTTGCATGGACACATGAATGCGTCGTTTCGTAACCAAAACAGGTGAAGCCTTCTTTGCATGGCCGGGCATCACAAGGAGTGCTGAAAGTCTACAATTGGCAGTTGGCATCATGCTTTAATCTAACACTGTACACAACAACAACAACAACAACAACAACAACAACAGCAACAAAACTGTATTGGTTTGTATAATGAATTGTGATTTGATGATATAACTAATTGTGTTTATGAAGGACTAAGACGGCGCCCATTCGGGGAGTAGTGTTAAAATAGTGCCACCCTGACATGTAAGTCTGATCATAATCAGAGTATTTATCCACAACAACTGCCTTTGGGCTTGACTACTACTGCAGCATTGTACGCTAGACTACACAATCGCCAACACTACTACAGCTACAGCTACTGCTACTACTACCACTACTACCACTGCTACTATTACCACTACCCTCGACGATTCGGGGTAGTGTAGGCCTTCACCAACCCATCCCCTCGTAAAAGGCGGCTAACGGGATCGGGGGGTCAGGCTCGCTGACTTGGTTGATGCATGCTATCTTATCCCATTTGCATGGATCGATGCTCATGATGTTAATCACTGGACTGTCTGGTCAAGACTCGATTATTTACAGACCGCTGTCATGTAGCTGGAATATATAGCTGAGCGCGGCGTTAAACACAAACTACTACCATGACCACTACAACTACTACTACTACTACCACTACCTATACAACTACTACTACTACCACTACCTATACAACTACTACTACTACTATAGCATTTAACGCTGGACATCACCACCACTACAACTACTACTTCTACGACTACAACCACTACCTATACAACTACTACTACTACTACCACTACCTATACAACTACTACTACTATAGCAGAATTTAACGCTAGACATCACCACCACCACCACTACTACTACTGCTATTAGTGGTGTCTGGGTGGGTATACAGCGGCTGATTGGTGTTCTGCGAATACATGTGAAGGTATATGTTATATGAAGAGGTTGAACATGCGACCTGCAACGCAAAATCCTACGATGAATATGTATGTATGTACCTTGCACTGAGGTCGGGGCACCACTCCATATACATTGTTGAAATCTACGTCCAGGTCGGTTTGGCGTTGGTGCTTAGTTTTCATCAGGGAGCACTTCCTGGTCTTGAAGGAAAAGTTGACAGTTTTACATGGACTTGTTGACCAGCACAGATTAAAGCACTGCTGTGAATTCCTCAGTGTTTTTTCATGAAACACAACACCGGCAAATCGTAATCGGCCTTTCTGTTCCGCTGGTCCACAATCTCTTTTGGTCAACGCTAGAGCTACCCATGACAGGAGAACGACTAGGGGTAGGGCTGGGGCCATCGTTACCTGCAGGATATAAGTATATGTCTTGCCATACAACAATGCAAACAGTGATAGCAATGGAAGTAGCGCGTGTGTTTAACGCCATATTCAGCAATATTCCAAATAAATAATGGCGGTCTTTAAAAAATCGAGTCTGGACTAGACAATCCAGTGATTGATATTATGAACCACCATTGGGATACGATGACATTCAATCAATCTCGTCACCAGGCCTGACCACCTCATCCATTTAGTCGCCTCTTACGACAACTTCGATTGTTTGGCACCAGCGGTAACCCACAATGGTCCATGGGGTCAACGCAAGTAGTGTAGGTACATCAGTAGTCTTAGGACTGGTAAAACTTGATAGCTATCTGTACTGTAGCTATCACCGGAGAGCTTAACAAGTTGTATATTTAATGTATGTGTATTTATATCCATGCGAGATGACGTAGACGTATAGAAATAAAACACAGAACATAGTTAACGCTAAGAACTCTCAAAGTCGAAATGTGAATAGCCATATTCTCGAAACTATCGTAATGCTAAGAAGTCTTGAACTTAAGTCTAGGGCAGGTCAAGGCCTCTCGTAGGTTGGCTACGAACATTCAAAATGGTGGCTTATTTTCTAATTGGATGTTAACTTGATAAGGAAGATCGAGCAGACACATGAACAGAACTCGTGTATCGTGTGCACGAAACCCTGATACGTCAGACCACCAAGAGCTCGTCAGTCGCAATGGAAGAGTTAATAGACCTTGTCCGTGCCTACCTTGAGTGGCATGCCAGGCGTTTTATTCCCCTTTATCCGGAAACCCCAATGTCTATCACCTTAAGGTATTGCAGCAAGAGGGTGGGTGAGGTGAAGTGGAGAGTTCTGATGCAATACAAAAGAATCATCTTTGCTCATTGCCATCAATATTGTGTGTGCATGATTCATTTTTACCATTTTTTTCAATTATTCGTCGAAAAATTACACGTGCAATAAGTCTATATAGATGATACGGAGGGCATGTCACACACATACACTGATAGAAACCATCACAGAAATGCCAGGACAGACACCCTAGCAACGCGAGCGGGCCCTGGGTATGATACAACTGGGAGCCATCCATGCTCACATTGTTGTAACTAACCTGATGCAGCGTTACAGACAGACCAGGCAGACCCAGGGTAACTATCACCTATGAAAACCGGCACTTGTGTATGTTGTATCTTGACACTGGCTTCATCCATGAGGAATGTGGACATACTACTTCATTGGGAATGTTTAGGGGACATACTACTTCATTGGGAATGTTTAGGGGACATACTACTTCATTGGGAATGTTTAGTGGCCATACTTCATTGGGAATGTTTAGAGGCTATACTACTTTATTGGTTGTGTTTTGACACGTGTTTTAATGTTGACAAATGCATGGTCCAATGTTCGACCCGAAGCCGTATATAAGAATACCTTCGCCCATTTCTTACTTTGGTTAATTGCAATTGAGTTTTGGCCAATTTCCGAGTCGTTACTGCATGAATCATTGCGGAATTTCAGACGCTGTAGGTCTTCATATCACATGACGCATTTCAGACACATGGGCTTGTAACGCAAACATTAGCAGCTAAAAGGAAAAGGGTGTAACGAGGTCACCTCACCAAGTTCGATCAAGGACAAATTCAACAATGTTCACAGTAAATATCCCCATGGAACTATACAATCATTTCTTAGTCCAAAAATAAATCCCGATGTGTAATTTCTTGGAAATCAGTGAGAGAAAACAATTCTTTGAAATCAAACATGACATTTCCAGTGTAGGGGTGACAGGTTGTAGAAATAGCTTTAAAAATGATAAACGAATATATTTCTACAACAAACATTATGAATTAACATTTATTTCACATGTGTAAATCTGATTAGTTAGTTAGCAATTTCCCCCGGTACATAATAAAAAATAAAAATAAACGTCTTTCCACCCCGAACTTGGATGTGGCAGAAATTGACCTAAATCACGGTTACTGACACCTCACAACTCATAATGGCTGACAATGTTGTTGTTTACATTGTCTTGGACAATTAAGTTACATGAAGCAAGATGACAACTCCGATCTATGATGTGGTTCAACATTAACCTGTAGATTCACTGGGAATGAGCATGCTGGTACAATATGATTACCAATGGAACTGAGTATGACTGAAAAGCCGCTTTTAGGCTGTAGTCGAGCAGGCTTTGTTGACACGAGGAATCTGCATGATTTGACCTGTCAATTTCAAGATTTCACGGATTCATGGTGCTGTTCTGAATTGAAATTCATCACGTTTGATAAGCTGCATCTTCCCGAGGCAAGAGAGTTAACTGACTTTAAAAGTCCAGTTTCCAACCCCTGTTGAACTAGGCTTGAATTCCTGGGCTCGATCGTAGCGCCATCTGTGACTATTACGAGTTATGTCCCTTCCATGTCTCTCCTATGGACCAATCAGATTCCACCTCTTGTATCACTTGCATTTGCTTCAAAGAAAATGGCGGCGCCCAAACAAGACAATCTTATCTATAATCAATTTCTTTATTGTGATAAAACGAGTCTCACATGACGAAGTGCATCAAATCCCGTGCACGTGAGCACCATTGAAAACATGAAAAGATTTAGAAAATATCGATTGACAACGAGTTGGCTGAGCACATGTTTTGCAAATCCTTCAACAAATTTCTGAAACTATTGTTTTGGGGGATAACATTACCCCAGAATATCAGACTGTCGGTCACTATCACTATCGGACATGGACAGTTGGGGCAATGGTAGTTTCAATTCCTGGAAATCACTGAAACCACAATGAGGCCCAAATCCGAAAATGTCATCAAGAATGACGAGATGTGGTAGAGGTTATTTCGGAGGAAAGACGGCCAATGGCAAGTTCGGAGGTAGGGATCTTGTGATGTATGAGCCCGGGATTTTAACCTGAGAGCTAGCAGACACCAAGTTTGTCAGTCTGGTGCGCGCCTTCTATCGTCTTGTTGCCACTATCTTTCCAGCCAGAAATAAATCTAAGACACACAAACTTGGAACTTACGGCCAAAGTCTCTTAACTTAGAGGCAAACAGAGCAGTTGGACCAGCAAAACAAGATGCCATTAAAAGCTATAAACCGAAGAGGAGAAGTGAGGTGAAATGGGATTTACTGTCGAGTTAAAAACTATTGCACTTATGTAGCGACGTGCATGCAGGTGTACGTGAACACGTACATTGTACTTAGAATGGGTGGCTTTCACACAGAAATGAGCATTGTGGGGGCAATAGGACTCAGGTCTCAAAGAATTGCTAGAGGGCATATATGCAAGCAACACAATCGAGCACACATTAAGTGGTAAACCGACCTACTTGTAGTTGGAGCCTCTCATGCTATGCTAGTATCTCATGCATTAAGCATTGCACCTCTGTGTTACAACAGCCCAGAAAGGTACTGAAAGCATAGATACATCTGCAGCAGCAGAAGCACCGGGTGAAAGTGATTTGGATTCTGTGCAAGTTACCACCGAGGCATCCTATGTGTCAATGCCAGATGGTATTGTTAATCAGGGCAGTGATCAAGAAGATCAAGAATCTGAAGAAGGTGGGGGTAAGGCGCAGAACGTGCTGCAAATGCATGTAGATTATTCTACAGCATTTGATGAGCAAAAAGGAACTACCTCGGATCCTTCACGTGAAACTGAAGATGTTGCAGGTGAACTTATGCACCAATGCCAGATATCCCAACAGCTGCTGGTAAACTCTATGATGACTTGATGGCTGGGTCTATTACCATCGAGAGTTTACAGGATTCTCAGGTGCTGCTAGGCATTAATCAACAACTGAAAGCAGCACTGCTATTATGTGGCTGCAGTATATAGACATGGTAGGCATCCTCCAACAGTTCATCAAAGCTGAACGGACTGTTAATTGGAAACTACATCTGACATCAATGCAAGATATGTTACCGTATCTGGCAGCTGCAGCAGCAGGCTACCCAATCTACCCAACTAAATCTGTTCACATCTACTTGAGCAAGATGGAAAACCTTGAGAAACAGCATAGACTTTTTTATCAGCACTTCCAAAATGGCTTCCACGAAGGTAGAAGGTCAGATAGATACTGGGCTGGGCTCTCTGAAGATTTACTTATTTAACAGGTACTGTTGAGAAGTACTACTGGTGGCCTTACAAGAGGTCGTGGTATGACTGAGACACAGCATTTAGTATGGCTGTTATTATGTCAACTTGGCAGTGCAGGAGTTCACATCGGTAAAGTACATGACCAGTGAGCAGCAGGATGAGAGCAAAAAAAGAAGAAGGGCCAACACAAGGATGTGTCCGAGGCAAGACAGAAGAAGGATATGTCCGAGGCAAAAGGGCTTCTGAACATCTTAACACCAAGAAACCCCTTTGATAAGAATCCAATGCTGCACAGTATTGTGACTGGTGTAACAGCTGATGACACTGTCGATGTGGATTTTGCAAGACAGGTGGGAGAGAAGATCTTGCATGATATGGTTGGAAAACGTAATGCAGAATATACATTCAGGAGGAAGGATCAAGCTGGCATCTTGTCTGATAGCAGTGCAGTAAAAACAAAAGAGGGAATTGTTCAATTCTCCAGCTGCTCCTTCAGAGACTTATAACATTTGGAACACGTCAAAACAGCAGCATTCAGAAGCATTCCAATATGAGTATGTAGTTATGCGCCAGCGCTCTTCCAGAATACGTGCACTCCATGCCCAGCAAAAAAGGTTCAACTTGCTGAGTCTGAGTCTGATGCCTCAAGAATGTCCACACCGCCTGGAGATGTGCAGTATGTCCTAGATGGAGGAGCTTTGCTTCACAGAATCATATGGACCGAACGCGCAGTGGTCGTCCTAGAGTCACTACTCCCAGACAAGATCGGTTCATGATACGCAAGCATCTGCAGAACCGATTCCGAATGGCCACTGAAACAGCTGGGCAAACCATTGGCTATCACCAGCCCGCCATCAGTGATCGTACAGTCCGACATCGCCTAACTGCCAACAACATCTCGTGCCACCGTCCTGCTCGTGTACCCATCCTGAGAGATCGTCACTGATAGGCCCGACTGCAATGGGCCAGGCAGCATCAAAATTGGAGTCAACAGCAATGGAGAAGAATCATCTCCACTGATGAAAGTCGCAACTTTGTTTCAACGGTGGATGGCAGAGTCAGGGTCTGGCGAAGAAGGGGCGAACGTTAGGCTGATGCCTGTGTTATGGAACGAGACCTGTGGGTTGGCCCAAGCATCATGGTTTGGGCTGGAATTGGACTGAACCAGAGATTGGGACCTGCGATCTTTCAAAATAATGGCATCACAAATCTCCACTACATTGACCAAGACCTCAGACCCCATATCGTGCCTTTTTTCCCCCCGTCATCAAAACCACACCTTTCAGCAAGACGACGCCCGTCCCCACACTGCCAGAGTCACCAGGGACTTCCTCCAGCAGCACGACATCCAAATCATGCCTTGGCCTCCCCTCAGTCTGGATTTGAGTCCCATTGAACACTTGTGGGATGAGATCCAACGCCTTGCAGATCCAACGCCGACTCAACGACGACCGCAGCAGAACTGCTTGTAGCGTTCCTGAGGATATGAGCCCATATCCCAATGGCCTTCATCAACAGGCTAGTCCACTCCATGTACAGGAGATGTGTGGCTGTAGTCAACGCCCGTGGCTGCCACACCAGGTACTGATTTTGAACTCCCCCCAGCTGTGATGTCTTCTCGTGCCTCCCCAAATTCACAATTCGCAAAAACATTCCCCAGACTGTTAATTTCATGTGGGTCAAACACTGACTTTCTCGGATGTCTTTATTTACATATATAAGCATTTGAAAATAAAGATTTTTTATATGATACATCCACATGACGTTTCTTTTGCCTTTCAGTGTATAATGAGATATGTTAGCAGTATGGTAGCTGAGAGATTTGGAAATCCAAACAGCACCACGGCAGATATTATAGCTGCAGGTGAGAAAGCACTTGCTACCTTGTACAAAGTCAAACCTGATGATAAGTTGGATTTTCTTCACCTCCAGCGAATCCAGCAGAAGGTCGGCAGTAGTACAACAAAGCAGAAGCAGAAGTGAAAGCAGAAGTCCTTCCTCAACAGCAGCTGTATGGTATGCGCGTCTACTTGCAAGTACAGCAGTGGACGGGGGACGGAGATGAGATGTAAACTTACTGAGTGGGGTTGGTGTGAGAAAGCTGGGAAGGACATTCCTATTCTTACAGACAAAAAAGCAGCCACTAAACATCTCCTGAATGCAATAAGGTGCAAGTGCAAAACATCTTGTAGCAACAGGCAGTGTACCTGCAGAGCAAATAGTCTTGAGTGTACCAACGGATGTGACGTGTGTAGAGGTGTGTGTAAAAATGTCAGCGCAGTCCCTGAAGAAACTGGAGATGACATTGGTGAATAAAACATGCAATAAGCTGATACAGTATCGGAGAAATTGAAAGGAGGTGTACCATAATGCCTCACTACTAAAGTACTATCATTAAGGCTTGTTTGACCCTGTAAATGAGGTGCAGAGACCACAAATAAGAATCTACCAGTGTTAGATACTGAAACATTACAGTCAGAGGTGGTTTCAAAATGGCTGTCAGTTGAAATTTATGCAAATTAAACATTATGAAATGAACAAATTACATGAATACTGTTAAACTTGGAATCTTTGACAAAAAGACATGTGTACAGACACCAGAATTAGGTCTCAGCCAGTATCAGATCCTAATATATAGTTAATGGGTTCAAAATGGCCACCATTTTGAATTTATGCAAATTAGGCATAAAGAAATGATCCAACTATTACAATATCATTTATAATTGAATTCTTTGACACTGAAAACAATGGGGGTAGACACCTGAATTACATCTCTGCCATCATCACCTACGAAGATATACTAAAAAATGATGGTTTCAAAAAAATTGAATTTATGCAAATTAGGCACTTAGACATTACCCAACCATTAACCAAAATTAGTTTGAATGGCGGCCATTTTCAAATTATGCAAATTGGGCACTGTTCCACTCCAATTTTGGTAAACTTTTGATATGTTGTTTTGTGAGTTAATCCAAGTTATATGCAGGTAAAATTGTTTCTGTTGCAATTTCTTTTGGGTCAAATCATATTTTGACTGTGCTACATGACAAGCAAGTGAGGTAAGATATTGTGACGTGGTATTGTATGTCTTGTCAAAAGGCTACGCAAACGTATTGCTAGATTTTATGTATCGTAATCAATATCTATTTCCTCCGTATGTATGGTAAGTTTGTCTGAAACCAGGAGACCTTCATGTGTCAAATGCCCGTGACGGGGATATCTTACTGTGTCAGTTCTCAGTGACGGGGGTATCTTACTGTGTCAGTTCTCAGTGACGGGAATACCTTACTGTGTCAGCTGTCTGTGACGGGGCTATCTTCCTGTGTCAGCTGTCTGTGACGGGGATATCTTCCTGCGTCAGCTGTCTGTGACGGGGATATCTTCCTGCGTCAGTTCCCAGTGACAGGAATACCTTACTGTGTCAGCTGTCTGTGACGGGGATATCTTCCTATGTCAGCTGTCTGCGACTTGGCTATCTTCCTGTGTCAGCTGTCTGTGACGGGGATATCTTCCTGCGTCAGTTCCCAGTGACGGGGATATCTTCCTGTGTCAGCTGTCTGTGACGGGGATATCTTCCTGCGTCAGTTCTCAGTGACGGGAATACCTTACTGTGTCAGCTGTCTGTGACGGGGATATCTTCCTATGTCAGCTGTCTGCGACTTGGCTATCTTCCTGTGTCAGCTGTCTGTGACGGGGATATCTTCCTGCGTCAGTTCCCAGTGACGGGGATATCTTCCTATGTCAGCTGTCTGCGACGGGGATACCTTCCTGTGTCAGCTGTCTGCGACGGGGCTATCTTCCTGTGTCAGCTGTCTGCGACGGGGCTATCTTCCTGTGTCAGCTGTCTGTGACGGGGATATCTTCCTGCGTCAGTTCTCAGTGACGGGGATATCTTCCTGTGTCAGCAGTCTGCGACGGGGATATCTTACTGTGTCAACTCTCTGTGACGGGGATACCTTCCTGCGTCAGCTGTCTGTGACCGGGAGACTTTCTTGTGTCAGCTGTCTGCGACGGGGATACCTTCCTGTGTCAGCTGTCTGTGACGGGGATACCTTCCTCTGCCAGCTGTCTGTGACGGGGATACCTTACTGTGTCAGCTATCTGTGACGGGGATATCTTCCTATGTCAGCTGTCTGTGACGGGGATATCTTCCTGCGTCAGCTGTCTGTGACGGGGGAACCTTCCTGTGACAGCTGTCTGTGGCGGGGATATCTTCCTTCGTCAGCTGTCTGTGACGGGGATACCTTCCTGCGTCAGCTGTCTGTGACGGGGGAACCTTCCTGTGACAGCTGTCTGTGACGGGGGTACCTTCCTGAGTCTGCTGTCTATAACGGGCATATCTTCCTGCGTCAGCTGTCTGTGGCGGGGATATCTTTCTTCGTCAGCTGTCTGTGACGGGGATATCTTCCTGTGTCAACTGTCTGTGACGGGGAAACCTTCCTGCGTCAGCTGTCTGTGACGGGGGTATCTTCCTGCGTCAGCTGTCTGTGACGGGGGAACCTTCCTTTCTCAGCTGTTTGCGACGGGGACACCTTCCTGTGACAGCTGCCTGTGGCGGGGATATCTTCCTGTGACAGCTGCCTGTGGCGGGGATATCTTCCTGTGTCAGCTGCCTGTGACGGGGACACCTTCCTGCGTCAGCTGTCTGTGACGGGGATATCTTTCTGAGTCTGTTGTCTGTGACGGGGAGACTTTCCTGTGTCAGCTGTCTGTAACGGGGATATCTTCCTGTGTCAGCTCTCTGTAACGGGGATACCTTCCTGTGACAGCTGTCTGTGACGGGGATATCTTCCTGCGTCAGCTGCCTGTGACGGGGAGACCTTTTCTGCGTCAGCTGCCTGTGACGGGGAGACCTTCCTGCGTCAGCTGCCTGTGACGGGGAGACCTTCCTGCGTCAGCTGTCTGTGACGGGGAGACCTTTTCTGCGTCAGCTGCCTGTGACGGGGAGACCTTCCTGCGTCAGCTGTCTGTGACGGGGAGACCTTCCTGCGTCAGCTGCCTGTGACGGGGAGACCTTCCTGCGTCAGCTGCCTGTGACGGGGAGACCTTCCTGCGTCAGCTGCCTGTGACGGGGAGATCTTCCTGCGTCAGCTGCCTGTGACGGGGAGACCTTCCTGCGTCAGCTGCCTGTGACGGGGAGACCTTCCTGCGTCAGCTGTCTGTGACGGGGAGACCTTCCTGTGACAGCTGTCTGTGACGGGGAGACCTTCCTGTGTCAGCTGCCTGTGACGGGGAGACCTTCCTGTGTCAGCTGCCTGTGACGGGGAGACCTTCCTGCGTCAGCTGCCTGTGACGGGGAGACCTTCCTGCGTCAGCTGTCTGTGACGGGGAGACCTTCCTGTGTCAGCTGCCTGTGACGGGGAGACCTTTTCGTGTCAAGGAGCAAATAGGAGGCTTTTATTAATATTTACAAGATGTCCTTCATCCAGAAGTGATTCAGTTTGGTGCACGCTGTTCCTGCAATATGTGTGGAGACAATATAAACCAAGATTCCTGTGACATTCCTGCAGTACAGACCAGTCGGTCTTACCCGGGTTCCATGGCTCCTGTCAAACCATTTTATTGATCAAGTAACAGATGCTACCCTGACATTTGAAGTTGCCGCTCATCACCTACATAATTGATACACATCATATTGAGTTTCATTCGAAGAACGTAAGTTGACTTTGCAGAGAACAGGGCACACGTGAAACAGAACCAATGGACTGACATAACAATAGTTTATACGATGAGGCATACTAACATAGGATAATAATAAATAGTTTCTTAGACATGAAGACTACCAAAACAGTAAAGATTAGAATAACGAAGCTATGCATATGCTAACACAGAAACCCTCGGATACCAAACTACTACCTACACTTCTACTCAATAACCTCGAAAAACCCGTGTTGGTAGCCTTGTATGTATAGATTTGGATAACCTTTCTGAAAACGAATACAGCAATGCGCCTACAGTACTTACCACAGTCAGAGCAAGCCACGACAATGACGTGGACAACAACCAACCCCTGCACACCGCCTGCCACGCATACCGTCACGTGATCAGTCAGACTATACGATTACAGGAGCCCATTTTTTCCAGAGGAATATCAATATATGTGAAATGGTAAAAATATATCAACTTGTAAACAACTTCCAAAATGTCATGTTTAGTATAGAAGGAAGTATTATAAGGTTTATTACATTAAACGGCCGTTCCAATGTTGTGGCTTGTCTGTTGGATTGTCCTGGGAAAATGTCGCAGTAACAATGATTCTCGTTTAAGTCAGAACCGAAGACATGCTCTTAGTGCATACCAAAACGAATCTAGTTGAAGTACTATAAGAAGGGGAATATCTTGAGATGTGAGGATTCAAGTCATCAGGTGACAACCTGAAATAATGGGGGACAGTCTCCGTGTCAAGTGACACTTCGTATAACGCGGGACAGTCTTGGTGACCAGTGACATCTTGAAATAACGAGGGACAGTCTCGGTGTCCAGTGACATCCTGAAATAACGAGGGACAGTCTTGGTGACCAGTGACATCTTGAAATAACGAGGGACAGTCTCGGTGTCCAGTGACCTCCTGAAATAACGAGGGACAGTCTTGGTGACCAGTGACATCCTGGAATAACGAGGGACAGTCTTGGTGACCAGTGACATCCTGGAATAACGAGGAACAGTCTCGGTGACCAGTGACATCTTGGTGTAACAAGGGACAGTCTCGGTGACAAGCGGCATCTTGGTATAACGAGGGATAGTCACCGTGTCCAGCTACATCCTGAAATATAAAGGGACAATCTCGGTGACCAGTGACATACTGATATAACGAGAGACAATTTCGGTGTCCAGTGACATCCTGAAATAACGAGGGACAGTCTTGGTGTCTAGTGGTGCTTGGTATAACGAGGGATACTCTCAGTGTCCAGTGACATACTGAAATAACGAGGGATACTCTCAGTGTCCAGTGACATCCTGAAATATGGAGAGACAGTCTCGGTGACCAGTGACATCCTGAAATAACGAGAGACAGTCTTGGTGACCAGTGACATCTTTGTGTAACGAGGGACAGTCTCGGTGACCAGTGACATCTTGGTATAACGAGCGACAGTCTTGGTGACCAGTGACATACTGAAATAAGGAGAGATAGTCTCGGTGACCAGTGACATTCTGAAATAACGAGGGATACTCTCGGTGACCAATGACATCCTGAAATAACGAGACAGTCTTGGTGACCAGTGACATCTTGGTATAACGAGGGACAGTCTTGGTGACCAGTGACATACTGAAATAAGGAGAGATAGTCTCGGTGACCAGTGACATTCTGAAATAACGAGGGATACTCTCGGTGACCAGTGAGATCCTGAAATAACGAGGGACAGTCTTGGTGACCAGTGACATACTGAAATAACGAGGGACAGTCGCGGTGACCAGTGACATCCTGAAATAACGAGGGACAGTCGCGGTGACCAGCGACATCTTGAAATAACGAGGGACAGTCGCGGTGACCAGCGACATCTTGAAATAACGAGGGACAGTCTTGGTGACCAGTGACATCTTGAAATAACGAGGGACAGTCGCGGTGACCAGCGACATCTTGGTGTAAAGAGGGGCAGTCTTGGTGACCAGTGACATTCTGAAATAACGAGGGATAGTCTTGGTGACCAGTGACATTCTGAAATAACGAGGGACAGTGTCATCCTGAAATTGCAAGGGACAATCTCATCGTTAGGGACATCTTGAAATAACGAGGGAGAGTTTAGGTGACCAGTGACATCTTGAAATAACGAGGGACACTCTCGGTGACCAGTGACATTTTGGTATAACGAGGGACAATATTGGTGTCCAGTGGTACTTTGTATAACGAGGGACAATATCGGTGTCCAGTGACATCCTGAAATAACGAGGGACAATCTTGGTGACTAGTGACATCTTGGTATAACGAGGGACAGTCTCGGTGACCAGTGACATCCTGAAATAACGAGCGACAGTGTCATCCTGAAATTTCGAGGGAAATCTCGGTGACCAGTAAGATCCTGAAATAACAAGGGACAGTCTTGGTGACCAGTGACATACTGAAATATGGAGGGACAGTCTTGGTGACCAGTGACATCCTGAAATATAAAGGGACAGTCTTGGTGACCAGTGACATCCTGAAATACAGAGGGACAGTCTTGGTGACCAGTGACATCCTGAAATATAAAGGGACAGTCTTGGTGACCAGTGACATCCTGAAATATTAAGGGACAGTCTCGGTGACCAGTGACATCCTGAAATATAGAGGGACAGTCTCGGTGACCAGTGACATCCTGAAATATAGAGGGACAGCGCGTCGCTCCTAGGGGAATTGCCTTCGAGTGTATGTGTTAAACCATCTCTACCCATATGCTTGCACTATTACGTAACTACATTGATAGGGAGTGGTGCATGTTAATAGCATTATAACTATTGCAAATTAAAAGACTATTGCAATGCTACTGCAACAGTTGGACCACAATGGCAATAGTGATACGAGACTATTTTTACCTTCTCACATTTCAGAGTTCTTAGATAAGGGGGCAAATCTAGATATGTTGTTTTGAAATCAAAGGTATTTCTGATTTTTGTCTCAATGGATACCACCTTGTCTCCTCAACAAGATGTTAATGGATGAGAATAAATGGTGAACAGATTATGTTGCAAATCTGCTATATTTATGCTACAGAGATGGGCGGTATCGATGTTAACTTACATCACTTAAGTTGCCTTCGACCTAATTACTCTGTTATACACTGTGCCGATAGTTTGATAACAATTTCCACCTTGACGTCAGCCATGGGAATTAGTTTTACCATGTATTATGATTATCAGTATTCTCACTATATATTCCAGTGGTCAATGACAACATTTTGATATCAAATCATGGTGTCACGGTGAGCCAGAGTAGTGACGGCATAGTATCAATGACGTCCTTTACAATAGACGATACGTACATTCACCAGCTATGCTCGTACAGGCTTTTCTTTCTAGATGCTCATGGCATATATGTCACAAGGAGGCAGGGGCCAGGAAACAATCAATACACCTTTCTTCTTCACTTCTCGCTGGAGATATACATGGGGCACAGGGCTAGTGTGTGCAGGGTATAGGGTAATGCACGACATTGCCGTGAGAATCAATAACGCCATCATAATGGGTAGGACATAGTATTGGCAGATGGTAGGAGACACTGGGACACACAGAATGTTTGTAGTTTGGTTTAAATAACTCGCCAAGTTCATACGTAAATGATGTTGTATGACACATCAGCTGCAGTACACCTCAACATGTCCCACCAACCTCAGTACACAGTACACCTCAGCATGTCCCACCAACCTCAGTACACAGTACACCTCAGCATGTCCCACCAACCTCAGTACACAGTACACCTCAGCATGTCCCACCAACCTCAGTACACAGTACACCTCAGCATGTCCCACCAACCTCAGTACACAGTACACCTCAGCATGTCCCACCAACCTCAGTACACAGTACACCTCAGCATGTCCAACCAACCTCAGTACACAGTACACCTCAGCATGTCCCACCAACCTCAGTACACAGTACACCTCAGCATGTCCCACCAACCTCAGTACACAGTACACCTCAGCATGTCCCACCAACCTCAGCACACAGTACACCTCAGCATGTCCCACCAACCTCAGTACACAGTACACGTCGGCATGTCACACCAGCCTCAGTACACAGTACACGTCGGCATGTCACACCAGCCGCAGTACACAGTACACCTCAACATGTTACATCAGCTGCAGTACACCTCAACATGACCTACCAGCCTCAGTATACAGTACACCTCGGCATCTCCCTCCAGTGGCAGTACACAGTACACCTTGACATGTCCCACCAGCCGCAGTATCTAGTACACCTCAGCATGTCCCACCAGCCCAAGTACACCTCAGCATGTCCCACCAGCCCAAGTACACCTCGGCATGTCCCACCAGCCGCAGTACACAGTACACAGTACACCTCAGTATGTCCCACCAGCCCAAGTACACCTCGGCATGTCCCACCAGCGGCAGTACACAGTACACAGTACACCTCAGTATGTCCCACCAGCCCAAGTACACCTCGGCATGTCCCACCAGCGGCAGTACACAGTACACAGTACACCTCTGCATGTCCCACCAGCCCAAGTACACCTCCGCATGTCCCACCAGCCGCAGTACACAGTACACAGTACACCTCAGCATGTCCCACCAGCCGCAGTACACAGTACACCTTGACATGTCCCACCAGCCACAGTACACAGTACTCCTCGGCATGTCCCACCAGCCGCAGTACACAGTACACCTTGACATGTCCCACCAGCCACAGTACACAGTACTCCTCAGCATGTCCCACCAGCCACAGTACACAGTACACAGTACACCTCGGCATGTCCCACCAGCCACAGTACACAGTACTCCTCGGCATGTCCCACCAGTGGCAGTACACAGTACACCTCGACATGTCACACCAGCCGCAGTACACAGTACACCTTGGCATGTCCCACCAGCTGCAGTACACAGTACACCTCGGCATATCCCACCAGCCACAGTACACAGTACACCTCGGCATGTCCCACCAGCGGCAGTACTCAGTAAACAGTACACCTCGGCATGTCCCACCAGCCCAAGTACACCTTAGCAAGCCCCATCAGCCGCATTACACAGCACACCTTGGCATGTCACACCAGCCGCAGTACACAGTACACCTTGACATGTCCCACCAGACGCAGTACACAGTACACCTCAACATGTCCCACCAGCTGCAGTACACAGTACACCTCGGCATGTTACACCAGCCTCAGTACACACTACATCTCGGCATATCACACGATCTGCAGAACACCTTGGCATGTCCCATCAGGCTGAATGCACAGTACACAGTACACCTCGGCATGTAACACCATCTGCAGTACACCTCGGCATGTCACACCAGCCTGAGTGCACAGTACACAGTACACCTCGGCATGTAACACCATCTGAAGTACACCTCGGCATGTCACAGGATCTGCAGTACACCTTGGCATGTCCCATCTGGCTGAATGCACAGTACACAGTACACCTCGGCATGTCACACGATCTGCAGTACACCTCGGCATGTCACACCAGCCTGAGTGCACAGTACACAGTACACCTCGGCATGTAACACCATCTGCAGTACACCTCGGCATGTCCCACCAGCTGCAGTACACAGTACACAGTACACCACGGCATGTCCCACCAGCAGTACACAGTACACCTCGGCATGTCACACCATCTGCAGTACACCTCGACACGTCACACCATCTGCAGTACACCTCGGCATGTCACACCAGCCTGAGTGCACAGTACACAGTACACCTCGGCATGTCCCACCAGCAGTACACAGTACACCTCGGCATGTCACACCATCTGCAGTACACCTCGGCACGTCACACCATCTGCAGTACATAGTACACCTCGGCATGTCTGCTGTTGTGCAATCTTTGACATATAATGGCTTAAGGACACCAGGCATGTCCGTGTTGTTGGTCAACGCTTCAGCAATCTTTGACATATCATGGCGAAATAGGACACCAGAAATTTTACCTCAAATTTGGAAATGTCCTCTTGCATAAAACTTCTTGAAAGTTTTATTGAGGCCTTGAATGTTGTTAACTTTATCAAACAACATCTGGGCATACGTCGTATGATGCTTTTTGAAAATTTGGTAGAAAGAGCATGCTCGATTGTACCAAGGAAAACGAGAGCAGTTTACCACCCTACACCAAGAACATATGTACACAAGATGTATGGCTGTAATCAAGGCCCATGATGGTTACACAAGATACGGACTGAGTTCTCATGGTCTTATCTGATCTGGATCTGAATCCAACTGAAATCTTGCAACTGAGTGAGGTTTCTTTTGTTGTTTCAATTTTAGAACGGTTTTGCAATGCACAACTTGTATACCTTCCAAGGAGAATATGTCATTTTCTAATACTATATAAGGTATCTAAAATAGCGGTTATTGCAGCAATATTGAAAATCAGATCCAAACTATTGAACAAATTAAAAATTCATACCTTGAAACAAGCATGTGAAGTTTCAGTTTCATTGGTCAAGTGTTTTTCTGAAGAGATGATGTTCAAAAAGGTCAAATAAAAGTCAAAACTTAATCTATCGCCAAACAATAAGAACATTTATGCTGAGCCCCACAACTAAGTACATATAGGCCAAATTTCATGACATTTTGAATAATAATGACGTTGGTCCAGTGGTTGCAGGAGATGTTGTTTACAGAGGCGGTCACTAGCATTGGTCCAGTGGTTTCAGGAGATGTTGTTTACAGAGGCTGTCACTAGCGTTGGTCCAGTGGTTTCAGGAGATGTTGTTTACAGAGGCTGTCACTAGCTTTGGTCCAGTGGTTTCAGGAGATGTTGTTTACAGAGGCTGTCATTAGCGTTGGTCCAGTGGTTTCAGGATATAAACTCACTTGCCTTCCAGTTAGGCGAGCTAAACAATTTGAGCGGTTGATAGCCGACACAACGTCTAAAAAAACACTATGATATTCTTTATGGTTTTTGCAATGTATATTTTGAAAAGGAACAGGTAACCATGCATCATGTGTTCAAATTGTAGGTATGTCTGTGTCATAGATATCTTGTAAAACTTCTTCTCAAAACATGTGGTCTGCGCCAATCTTTGTTTGAAGTCCATAAACACAGATCCCATGACAAAAGACAGAAGAAAAACATTTACATTTATTGGGCAATGATAAATAGCACAAATACATATTCAAGTTATCTTTGTTTAATGCAATCCTAGATGAACAATGTCCTGATACTGTTTCAAAAACTTCTTAAGAGGAGTAACCACAACCTCAGAAGGCATACAAGTCATAAAACCATCTAAAATAATAAGTAAAAGGGAAAAGTGCCATGGCTCCTCTGGTATGATGTGTCCACGCAACATATTAACTAAGATATCGTAGATATTACTTAGTGACTGAAGACTCTGGCATAAACATGTACCACCAATAGGGGGATAAATAATAATATGGAAAACAAATTATTTTACTTTGTAAGGGGTGAAAAGGTATTGTCAATATGGCTTGCTTGAATAATTATTCTGCGTACAAGCACATAGCTTCACAAGGCAAGAGTAATAGGAGAGGAATAGAAAAAAAGGTTTTCTTGGCACTAAATTGCTTACATTTTGAACATTTGACGTTCACAGTACACATATATATCCATTTCACGCGACCTATTCTAACATAAGGTTGATCAGGACCTGTAATTTGTCATTGTGTTAACTCTTGAATTTTTTTTAGAAATTGTCTGAGAAACAGAGTGTAATGTCAATGAAATAACAGGTAAATCTTGTGTCTTGAGACTCGTGCAACAGAGGACATAGATCATTAGTGTCAAGATCATCATTATCATCATTATCCTTCGAGTCCACAGTGTTGGCCATGATGGTCAGTGCAGCCGTTATCTGTTGAGTGAATTGCAAATACTAACAGACCTTGGCTAGTTTGTTAAGACTCTGAGAGATAACTGAGTAATGAACACTGCCCTGGCATTAACCAATATAATCCAATTTAAACAAGTGTGACTGTGAGTATAATACAAGTCACAATTATTGTGTCCCTCAGCTCTTCCCTAAGTTTTGTACGTTAAGAGGATCTGTTATGTTTAACAGTTTACCATCTGTTTACCACTTTGAAAACTATTTGTAAACATCTATGCAATGCAAGCACTCAACAATTTATACCATATTCATAGCTAATTGGTTTCCCTATATCCAACACAAACTACTGTCTATATATAGAATGAAATTAAATATGCAATATAGAAGAACAAGATCATTACATAGAATGTGTAACAATTGCATTTAAAATAGAATATTGTTATACACAAGATATTTGACACTGAAAAATGTCAGAAAATAATCTAGTTTTCATATGTTTACAAGACATATTGTCAGTGGCTATATTAATAAAAGTCGCTTGATTCTCTGACATCTGTTTGGACATAGAAACAATCCTCAAGTAAACTACCCTTTCAAACATATACTTTCTTTTTTTCCCAACTAGGTCACTTCTCACAGATGGTATATATCAACTTAAAGGGTTTGTAAATTGCAAAACCAACATTTGTAACGAAATTACCAGATAATGTATGTCAGTATTTGTGACACCTCTTGTTGAACATGTTGAGGTGGAAGGTTGAATGGCTGTGTGATGAAGCTGCATATCAGAACACAAGTAAACAGCATGGCACTTTCATAATGGCTTGCATTGCCGGCCAATCAACATTTCCATTAAAATGGAACACACCAAAGTCTTGGCTGGTTTGGAAAACAATGACATTTTGAACATGCTCCATGTGAAGCATGTTTAATAAGAGATTTCTACAATGTGCTATTACTGATGACTGAACTAAGACTCAGCTGCATCACATGGCTTATCATTAAAACAAGGTTACAGCAAACTATTCTTGAGAATAACATGTCTAAGCTTTTTGTGAAATTATATTTCTTACATTAAAACATAAATATCATAATGATTTGAACAAAATGCAATGTCTTTGTAAGGTAATTGGAATGTCAAATGTTACACCATCAGTCCAGCAGTTCAATAGGAGATGTGCACAGAGCCGAGAACACCTTTGGAGAGCATTTAAAAGCAAGTTAAAATTGTAAAGGTGAAATCAAGTCAAAATTCATGATATTGCAAGTTTGTCTTAAGTACCAGCTAAACACATGCCAACTTGTATTACATTTCATAAGAAGATGTCCAAATGGCCTTTATTGGGTTTTGAATATGGCTGGCATGGCAGACAGTTAGAAAATTTGTGTTGAAAAAATTCAGGTGTTCAGTCATTGGAGTGTGCAAAGTGTCAGCTTCACCAGTTGTACACAGGTCCAGGTGTTTGTAAGGAGTGAATGTTTACAAACGACAACGATGAGGTTGAGGTGGGACAAGCAGACCAGGACATGTGACTCTCAGTCAGGTGAGGTAACACTGACACAAATACTTTACAAAAAAAACCTCACAGAGACCTGGACCTTGACTTCCTATGATCTTTCTTGATTTGTCACATCACCCTCTGAGCATGTCATGTTCATTATTCATTACACTTGCAGTAAAGATAATTTTCCAAGTTATCAGGTAAACAAACATTTTTCAGTCAATGTCTGAAAATAGGTACCAGACAAACATTAAACCAATTAGAAGTGAGAAGTAGTAAAATATTTTCCACATGTCTATGGAGGAGATATATATTTATGTCTCAACTTGTTAAAAGCAGGGACAGCATGGCCTCATCTATTAATCTAAGTGTCTAAGAAAGATAAAAAATAAGGTTTGTTTTTTTTTAAATTCAGAGATATTTTTTTAGTTTAAAGTCCTTTTCCTCTTTTTGACCTGTGATCAGAAAAAAATAACTCACCTTTTCAAAACTTTAACATTGGATACAAACATACTAAGCTGAATTGAGAAAGTCTTAAATGAAAAAGTCCAGTGGTTGAATAACAGCCTCTGGGAACAACTTGTTAATCCCAGGACATGTGTGTGACTACAGACCAGATGCCTCACTGACTCCTTGTTCACCCAGATATACTGAGAAGGCTGTTCTTTGCTGGCTCCACAGACATGCAGGTAGATCTTGTTCACTGTCTCTGAATACCAGTCTACACCACAGACAAGATATGCAGGTAGATCTTATTCACTGTCTCTGAATACCAGTCTACACCACAGACAAGATATGCAGGTAGATCTTGTTCACTGTCTCTGAATACCAGTCTACACCACAGACAAGATATGCAGGTAGATCTTGTTCACTGTCTCTGAATACCACTCTACACCACAGACAAGATATGCAGGTAGATCTTGTTCAATGTCTCTGAATACCACTCTACACCACAGACAAGATATGCAGGTAGATCTTGTTCACTGTCTCTGAATACCAGTCTACACCACAGACAAGATATGCAGGTAGATCTTGTTCACTGTCTCTGAATACCAGTCTACACCACAGACAAGATGTGCAGGTAGATCTTGTTCACTGTCTCCATCTACATCATGGACAAGATACAGGAGTGTCTAAGTGTCTCTGTCTATCAGTTTTCCAATTGATAAGACAACTTTGCACTGCATATGGAATGGTAGACTGTCACATGATTATAATCTGCCATCATCCAAGAACAAAGAACAGTATTATCACAATCACTAAAACAACTGATAAAACTACAATTGCACAGCATTGCCGTCTATCTGAAAAAGACATAATGTTGTATAAGCATACATGACATGGACTAGAGGGTTGAACAATAAGTAACAATATCACATTAACATTCCCACAAATCACTAGATATATTCTCTCCCCTCACCCTTGGTGCTGAAATCTACACATCATTCAGATCCAAGGTTGAGAAGAGAGAAAGTTGCAATATACATGATATATATGAAGCAGCATCCTCCAATGACATAGTGACATAAAAATGGACGTTGATCTTTTGTTGTACATTCATGATTACTTACCTAATCCTTGCTGACAGAAATTCATGAGTATCAAATACCTATCAGTAATATTATAAGCTCATTGTTTAAAGTTGAACCTACTTCACGCTACTCATTGGTTTTATCTGATGTTCATGAAGGGATATCCATTGGTTAATTTGTAAACATGTTATCACCCAGAAACCAAAGTTGTTCATGTATTGTGAGACAGTTGGTCAGGTGGCTGACAAAACAGGGTTCTGTGGTCAGTTGAGGTAATGAGAAGAATCCTCCATCAGACAAAAGCCTGTAGCCATCAGGTTGAAGGGCTACTTGCATCTGTGTGTTATCTGTGACACTGGCCATATTTTTTATAGTTTTCTTTAAAAAATGTGTAGTGCAAACAGTGACACCATGAAGAAACCTGGATCTTCTCTTGGTCATTACATTCACACAATGTTTAATCCTACTAACAGTCTCTCCCAAAATTACTCAAACCAACCATCAAGGTTGGCTTCCATGGCAACCATATGTGAAAACCTATTTCTTGCTATTGCTGCCCAAAGTATGCTGACAAATGATGAAACATGCTGGGATCTAAATTATAGTCCTCAAATTTTCAACCTAATTTGTTTTTACATCTTCCTGTGGCAAGGGAGTTAACCGACTATAAAAGTCCAGTTGCCATCCTAGTCGAACTAGCCTGGAGTTACTGGGCTTGACTGGAGCCCCACCAGTGGCTATTAAGAGTTATGTCCCTTCTATGTACCAATTGACCAATCAGATTTCACCTCTCATATCACTTGCATTTGCTTTAAAAAAATGGCATCGCACAGTAAAGACGATCTGATCGATACAGGGTAAAACAGGTCTTATTTCACGATATGCAGAAAATTGTGTGAGCACCTTGATTAAAAACATGTTATAGATTTGGAAAATATCTGTTGACGCTAAGTTGACGGTTGACGAGCCCAGAAACTCCAGGCTAGTTTGGCACTACCATATTCGAAGTAAAACGTGCCCTGCTCTAATAAGCGCCAACAGCGATATTTACTAATATATTGTCAGAACTCCTTTATCCATACACATTCAAGATCTTTCGCCGTTCAACAGCTCTTCAGGTGTAATGAAAACTTTAACTTAGATTGTAGTCGTAGGCAACGCATAACAGTAGTATTTGTGGCGTCTTAATGCCTATGATGTAACAGTGACAATAGAGGGAGAAGTAAAACGCAGTCCTAGGCGACACAAAACGTTATGCTTTTGACGTCATAAAGCATATGACATCATAGCTAGTGATAATAGTGGGAGGCTTGAATGCATTATGGTGTGAGGGCACAAATACACGTTGAGCTGCGTGGGGAAGTTTTGAAAATAATTCTTTTGAATTAAGTTTAGGTTTCAAAAGCCTAATGAACATCTGTTCTTTGTATGGTAAATACTTGAGCTGATATTCAGAAGTAATTGTATTTGTGACCAAAAAGGTCATTTTTAAAGGAAGGACATTTTGTTATGGGATGGACAATATTTTTTTCTGGTAAAGACATGTATGGCTTGTTCTTATCTTATTGGTTAAATCTGAATGACTTTCAATTAAATCATTTAAATAGACAATGCATGGTTACCAAAAGGATATAGTTGGAAAAACACACATGCATGTCTTGTTTTACACAGTAACTTTTCAAGACATGTTACGGGAAGACATTTTAACCAGTCTTGTGGAAATATCTGTCTGAATGCATCTATTTTGACAAAAATTACACATCTATCCAAAATGATAATTTGATATTTTCCATGAACGTTTTTATTAAACAAATAAACAACACCAACCATCAAAGGGCTGTTATGTGATGGCCACTTTTCTAGTAGAGTAGTGACTTTTATCTACTCAAATCTTCTTTGACTGTTGTGGGAAGGACATTTTTTAAATAAAATCAATTTTCTGCTGAAGCTCCATCAAAGAAAATTGCTCACAGTTCAATCATCAGTGCACCATTGCATACTTACTTTCAAAGTGTTAAAAGAAAATAAGAATCATTTACTAAGTGACAAATCTATTATCAGTCACTGGGAACCTCAGCCAGATCTGAAATATTGACTGTATTTGTTGAGATAAATATTTTACTTCTTCTCTAAATACCAGGACATAATATAGCACTGTAGTTACACGGGCTTTGGCCCTTGGGGACTTATCTGACTCATTTGTCAAAAGTTTGGAGATTGGTTATTACTCATGGGAAACCCCAAACAGAAGCTTCAGTAAAATCTAAATATTTTCTACATTTGGATACTTATCCTGCATTACTACATTAATGCTTTTACTGCTGTTGCTTTACTAGAAAGACTGAGCTGTGCGGCAGCTACTACATGACTGGCAGTGGTGATGTCACGTATAATTACATTGATTCTGATTCTGAGCAGTCTCAACGTAGTCAGACAAAAATATGGAAATGTGTTCCAGGTTGTTGAACACTTGTTGAAGATGATGAGATTGTGAATCATTCTGAAGTTGGATGAATCCTTCTTGGGCACCACGAACACTGGAGAGTAGAAGCCTGGATGCGCAACGGTATCAGGAACAATCTTGACCGCCTGCTTAAGCACCAGAAGATTAAATGGCCTGGAGCAAGAGCTGAGCCTGACGAGGAGGGTGGGTGTCCACCAGACAGTAGGAGGTTAATGGTGGATCTGCTATGAGAGAGAGCTGATACCCCTGATGGAAGACGATGGACGAAAGGATCCCGCAGAATGGTCCAATTGCCCGAAAACCTGCATAATCTCCCACCTACGGGAGTGTCTATGACCAGGACAACTAGGGATTGGAGATCCAAGGTGCCAAGAGCCAGGGTTTCAACGCATGCCTCTGGACTTGTGTTGGTGACAATGAGGTAGATAATTTCCTTGTGGCTAAGAATGGTTTTGACCTTTGCTATGAAAGAAAGAAGAAGCCTGGGGGAAGCTTTGAGAGGCACGCCATGGCTGATAACTGCGAATGGCTGAATGTGGAATTGATTGGCGACGCGCTCCAGGACTATGAGCGCCATTTCATCATGGGCAAAGCTGGAGACATGCACGAGAGTTTCAGAGATAGCACAACTGAAGAACGAGGACACGCTCCAAGGCATAGGAGTTGCCTCTTGAACTTGAATCCCAGTCTGTTAAGGCAAGATAACCGAGGCACCTGTTGGTGGTGATCTCAGCCAAGACCAAAGATGATTATCCAGATGGTCGATTTGGCACTTTTGGAAAGACATCATAGTACCCAAGGGATCCAATTGGGATTGTCCTCAGTAAGGTCTTCATCAATGGCTCTGGCAAAGACAGATAAAGGCGTGAGAGACCGCCAAATCTTAATCCTGACAAAGGCTAGCCAAGTGTCAAGCATAAGAATAGTGGTCAGCCTAGAGAAACCAGTCATACGATGTCAGTCATCATTGAAAGTACATATTATCAGCGGCTTCGAACATATGTATGGGGAAATCCAGTTTCCTGTAATGAGGTCCCTAATGAGGGACAGTTTCGAGAAGTTGTCATCCAAAGCCGATATCAAAGCTGTGAGCAGCGAGATGGTGGAAGGTGACCAAATTGTGTCCTTTTTATAAATATCTGGGCCTGGGGAGGAAGCGACCAAAGCAAACCAGTCCGCCATCCAATCCGGTACTTGGTTAAGCCACAAGTGAGTGTCCAGCTCCGAGGAGGTTGTGTCAAAGGACAGGCCGACAGAGCTCTCCGAAGAGTCCGATGGATAGTTGGTACCGGTGTCTGAATCGAGAAGACCTGGAAGTGCGACAGGAAGACCTGGGGGAGTTAGAGCCACATGTATGAGTTTGATGAGCAGTAGTGGTGTTGAAACGAGCCAAAGACGGACATGAGGTAGTCATAGATACTGGCAACAAGAACGTATTGATATGCTGTACAACAGCATGGGGGCGGGAGCATGGGGCACTGGCAGCATGCTGATCAATGGTTGAAAGCCCGGAGGCTCTGAGGGTGCTGGAATGGGAACAGTGAAAAACGGGGGCGCCAAAGGTGCCGCCTGAGCCACTGATACCGGGAACACAACGATGTGGAACAGGGGTCTTTGCAATTCTTGGGAGGTGTGGATCCCAAGATGATTCACTGCCACAACAGAGCGAGCAATGCAGCATATAACAATAAAGAGAAGCAGGCATGTATAACTCAAACTTTCAAAAGTTTACAGGAGAAAATTATGATAGAAAAAGGCCAGAATATAAGTGTTAATGTGCTAAGATACACATATGAAATATCAAAGACAAGACATGAAGACATTACATGGCAAAAACAAAATGGGGAAAAAGGGGAACACATGCATGAAGTGAAGAGTGGCAAAAATGCTAATGTAAACCTGAAAGGACAACAATTGTACACCAGACTGTAATATATATAACTGAGAACATTTTGGTCCTCAAAAGGATAGGCAAAGGATGCTATCTGCTTGTGGAAACTGGGAACTTTATTCTCAAACATCTGACAGTCCGATGACTAGCAGTATGTGGTTATATGTGACATCGCCACTTCCGGTCCCGTGGTAGCGGTGGGAGGGCATATGCCACACAACTGGTTGGTACAACTTCTGCAGGCAGGACCTCTCACAGCTCAATCTTTCTAGTAAAACAACAGCAGTAAAAGCATTAATGCAGTAATGCAGGGTAAAGGTAAAACATTCAAAACTTCAGAAAGAAGGAAAGTAGAAACAGGTCACTGCTTATTCCATTGTTAAGCCAAACAATAAACGAGATAAACAAGAATACCTAACTGATACTACTCTCTGTTTACTACATCACAAATTACACATCAGTGCAAGTATACATGGCTACTCAGCAATGGACTAAAGTGTCCTCAAAATGTTGGAAGGGATATCTTACCATTAGACATGTGTAAAACTTTGGCCATTTTCTTCATGGTAACATCTAATCTTGATTCAGTATTGTCCATTTCATGCCGAAAGTCATCAAGCATCCTGTAAAATAAATTTTTCTAATGCATGTTGCAACTGTAACTACTGTAGCTAATATTGTTTGATGCTGAACAACAGAGCTGGTGAATGACCAGAACGAGTCAAGAGTTGGCCAGAAAACTAAAATCAATCCTGAATCTACACAAAAGGACTACACTACAACTGATTGGGACTAAAACATCACAACTGTACAACTGTGTCAGCAAAGACAGAATGAATCAACAATGGCTCAAGTACATAAAAGTTCCCTTGAATTTTAATTCCCTTTTGTTGTAATGAAATGTCTCATTATCAAATATTTGGAACTGACTAGGCCTGATGCCTCCCATGAACAAATAATGGGAGACATGCAGCATTACTCTGTAAGTTAAACAGTCCAGCACATGTCCTGACTGGACAAATGGTTGCCATTTATTCATGCCTATGTCATATCGAAGCCACATTTCATTTTTATACTTGACGCATAAGTAAACCGATGAATAATGTTTTAGGCAAACATGGGTTGCCAGCCGGCAGAGAGTCCACTTATTATGATGTAAAGGTGTGGCATGTGCATTCAAATTCAAACAGAAATTCAAGATAAATTCAAACACAAGATAAATTGTAAATACTTCGGAACAAGCCAACTAACCAGCTGTGCTGAGAATAAGTAATGACCCCACTACTTTGTCACACCTTCATTTTTGGCAACTTGAATCAAATAATGGTAAAAAAGCAAGTGAAGTTTCAGCCTCATTGGTCCAGTGGTTTCTTTGGAAATGTTTATGATTTCTGGTTTTTCCAATATGGCCATTGGCAGACACATTTCTTTTTTTTAATCATGATGCCTTTAACCATTGATGACCATCTCTCACAAACTTTTTTTAATCCCTATTAAAGTTCTGGAGAAATTGTCTTGTGAACAAAGTACTTTCATCTTTCCTTCCTCTCCTTCCTGAGCTCCTCCCACAAATACTTTCAGAGTTGTTTTTTAAATTGTCAACACTGTTGCCTTTTTCTCTGAAATGTCTTGATGCATTCACAAAAAGGTTTTGTGAATATCAGGGGTTTGAATTTAATATGGCTGCCAGTTGCCATCTTTTATGTAAGCAAAATGTTACCGAGGTACATAAAAGGGGCAGGATGTTGAACGTTCCCAAGCTATGTTTGTAAACAACAGCCGATAACCCCTGAGCTTACTCTGCTCTGCTCTCATTGGCTTATCATGGGACACGACTTTTCTCTTGTTTGTAAACAAACACACCTATTCTGAAATTAGAACAGATGGGCCTAATGCAAGCATTTCGGTGCACTTTACATATAGTTTAGCATGATAAAATAGATATACTACCATGACTACTGCAACTGTGACAGTGATGACAATATGGCTTGACACATCAAAGTGACTGTATTGCTAGCTATGAAGGGCAACAACGACAGCACTTAGAGGATAATTACACAAGTGAAAATAGTTTTCATGTTTTTGGGCTATTTTCTAAAATAAAACCAATGAAAATCACATGACTTGACTGTATAACATGTTACGATGTGACAGAGGTACTAGGCTGGCCGCAAGGAACTCTGGGTAGGAGTGTGATTGGTTTCATATGACTGAGGCATATTGATATTGTAATCTAGGCTTACTAGCTTCTAATCATATCAAGCTGGCTATAAGGATTTTATGACTCATCCATAAGAAATACACAGAAATTGTTTTGGTTTGAGAACTGAATCGCGCATGGGACATCACACTTGGAAATTATTTCAAGCATGATTTACAAACACACAGAACTGTTGACGCATTGTCCCTTCAATGGTGACTGTTAGGTATGGGATACCCAGAGACAAGCATGCAGGGGTCACATGACAGCAGTCAAGATACCTGCATCAAGGGTCCTGTAATTTATTTGTCAAGTTCCCTCTAGGAGGCATGGCCATTAGAGGTTTTCGTACTATTAATGTTACATGATAAAGATGCCATCTGCTAAGAAATGAAGTGTACGTAAAGTCCGGTAGGCAGTGATGTCATTCTGTATCCTGTGCTCTATGTGCTGTGAGGCATACATGGGCTCAGTGTTACTTACAAATTCTGATCTTCTAGCTCTGATCCAATCTGCTGGCTCATGTTCTTGAGAATGCCAACACTGGAACCTATCTTGTCCAGCTGTTCATCCTGTGACCTCATAAGCAACTGAAAAAAGGGTAGTCAATAATACATTTTCTGAAGACATACTTTGGCTGTACCTTACAGAACGCGCCTAGATTGTTTTGAATTAGTAAACTCTAAATATTTTACAAATTTGTATACTTATCCTGCATAACTCCTTAATGCATTTACTGCTGTTTTCTGACAGAGAGACAAACTGTGTAAGATCCAGCTGCTGAAGAAAAGTTGTTCCAACCAGTAGAGGCAGCACCCTCGCGCAGTCCCCATGTGACCCGGAAGTCATGACATCACATCAAAACACATAACTGCTTTGAACACAACATCTGAAACTTTGTGGGGAGGCAGCGTAGCGACGGGAGGGCACTTAGACATCATAATGCAGGATAAGTATAAAAATGTAAAACATATTTAGATTTTACAAAAAAATGCAACTTATCCTGCATTGCTCCTAAAAGCATCTTTATCAGACAGCACGGCCGGTGGGCATACCTTCAGATGTGATCCATAATAAACCCTCGTCAATGTCCGATGAACCTGCACCACATACCACCACAAACCACAACAAACCCGAATAGGTGAAAGAAATATGATGAGGCGGCTAGCCAAAATCAAGAACTGACCTAAGAGCGAATGGTGTCTCAGTACAGCCCTCTCATCTAGGGTGATAACACAAGAGAGTTCAACAGGCCCCGCTCAGGGTGTCGGAGAATCGTGGGTGTTGGGGACTGGTGACCTGTAAGTCTACCACCAGGGGACCAAAACCGTGGATGTCGGCGACATCATCCAAGCTACATCACTGAGGTAGTTGCTGGCGAAGATGGTGTCAGACTGCCAAAAACAGCCTTCCATGATTGATTTGATGGAGCAGTTGCTATGAATGGCTCTGATTTTGTGAGTGTTGGTAGCCTTGGGGAGGGGGCCGGGGAGGGGGCCAGGGATACTAATCCGGAGGCTTTTAAATCTTGTAGGATGACCGCCCGAAGCCAAAGGGAAAGAGTATTCCGAATGACTGCGACGAGGAGAGACCGGCAGGAGAAAGCATTTCCTAGACTTGCAGCAGGCTACTGACCATCATAGGAAAACCCTCAATGCCCACACCGGGTATAACCAAAACTCCGCTCTGTCCGCCTCTGTCTAGACAAGAGTGGGGAGGGGTTGGTGCACGATCTATCAGGCTGTCCTGGGAGTTGATTCAAAATCAGGGGTTGAGGGATCTGGAACATTTGAAGAACCCTGGGAAAGAGAGCCGGAGGGGGAAATGCGTACGTTGATAAACCTCCCCAGGGAATGCTGAAGGCCTTGACTGCCATAGCTGACGGATCCAGCACCGGTGAGATGTAGGATGTTTGCTAGCAGTTCTGGGATGTGGCGAACAGATTGACGTTAGGGGAGATGATCTTTTGGCAAGTCAAGGTGAACACATCTGAGTGCAGCTACCACCCGAGGAAGCCACCATGTCCGGCCTGGACAGAGCGTGTGCCAGAACATGCTCTCAACCTGGTAAGAGATGAACGAGAAATTGCAGGTCCAGGCTGACCACCAAGTCGAATAAGCGGAAGGTCTGGTTTAGCAGGGATGAAGCATGGAGAGTACCCTGGTTCCTCAAACACCATACCATGGTAATGTTGTCCATGGATATGATCAGCTTGGAGTGATCTAGAATGCTCTGCCAGTAAGTGACAACCAGGATAAGCGCTTTTAATCTTAAGGTTGTTGCTGTGACAATGGAGCTGATCTCCAGACCACAGACGGTCACAACATGGGCTGGCATGAGCAATCCCAGAAGCACTAGCCACTGACAAAGTGGAAAAGCGGAAAGCCATGGTAGAAGAGGTCGTCTACAAGACTGCAAAGTTGAAAAGTCACGGAACGGTCGTGGGAAGAATCATTAAATCGATTCCTATCTGAATAGATATAAGTCTTATATCGAGTGACGATGAAGGAAGGCAACACGATACTTGTCATGTAGTCGACAGGGGTCGATGGAACGGTCATGGGATGAATTAAAAATCGACTCTGTATCTGTGTAAAAATAGAAGATTTGTAGTCTGAAAGATCATACCGTACAAAGTAAGGCAATCTTTTCCATACCCTGAACGCCATATAAGCGCTACCATTCTCATAGCGATGGGGCAATGAAATGTGGTGTCTCCATTCTGCTGTGTTGGTTGTGGAGGTCTGCCGTTTCCATCCTCTACACATGGATGGATTACGACAGGCGTCTGGTTGAGTGGTTGCACCATACGTACAAGTAGACATGCAAACCAATATGTAGAAATCATTGCACTGCTCCCAACAGGTCGGTTGACCTAATTCCAGTCGAATATGTCTACAATGAGTGGAAATAATTTTGGAAAATATATTAGCAATACAAAACCAGTCATCAAAATTTCTAAATTCCATCATGTTTCCATGAAAACTGCAAAAGAGAAAACTTTCAGAATCTTATAACAGATAAAAAACAATCATAGTGGTTAATGTAGCAAGTTTGCTGAAGCTAGGATACATAATATTGTAAACATGGATCGTACAAAAACTCTACCCAAAATTTATGTTTCAACATGATTCCATGGAAACGGCAAAAATAAAAAAATTCAGATCCTTCAAACTAGCAAAAGGCACAAGTACTCATTGTGGTAAATGTATGTAGCTAGCTTCATGAAGCTAGGATGCATAGTTAAAATGATATGGGCCGTACAAAACACCCACCCTAAAAGTTTAAGTTTCTTAATGTGTCCATGGAAACGGCAAAAATGAAAAAAATCAGAATCTTCAAACTAGCAAAAGGCACAAGTACTCATTGAGGTAAATGTGTGTAGCAAGTTTGGTGAAGCTAGGGTGCATGGTTAAAAAGTTATGGGCCGTACAAAAGCTTGGACGAAAGGACTGATGGACGGACGAACGGAACGCTATATACCCCCGTATACGTATACTTCGTAAACGCGGGTATAATTACAAATGGGAAGACCCAAAAGGTAACAGACCATGACCAGGTAACAATATAGCAGCATACGATGAATGCAGAAACACGCAAAGTATAGAAACAATAAGCTTTAATTTCCACAAGGGATACAAAGTAGGTCCGTCCATGGAGGTGCCAACTGTGCAAGGGTGCTGCCACTGCTGGTTGGAACAACTTTTCTTCAGTAGCTGGATCTCACACAGTTCGTCTCTCTGTCAGAAAACAGCAGTCAATACATTAAAGAGTAATGCAGGATAAGTTAAAAAATATGAACAATACCAAAGTGTTAGTTGGGAGTGCACTGGGACTCTATGGCCTTGTTGAGGAAGGCAGAAATATTTAGCGGGGATCACAGGCACAGTTAGTTAAACTGCTTGAGAAGATAGATGGTGATTTAGTCATCAGTTGTTGGCTTAATACAGTCACACAGTAAAGTCCAGTTTCTATGCCGACCTCTTCTGGTCTTCTGGATGAAATTTTCATCGGTGGAGGTACAAATATCTTAAACTTGACTCCTGTCTACAGTTGTCTGCAAACCCGCATAGCTTGCTTGAGAAATACCTACTCATGTTTTATTAAAAGTATTGAAATACAAATAAATACATTCATAAATTTTGCTCTAGATTTAGTAACTTAATTATCATGAAAATTAGAATAAAAAATAATTGTAAGTCCTAATAACACAACATGTAAATATATGATCATCATCTATATGGGGAGCTTTTTGTAAAATCCTAAATATATCCTTTTCAAAACACAGAAAGACGTTGGATTCCAAGAATGCATGGACGGATGGGTAATAAGAATAACAAATAATATTTCTAGAAAGCAGTTGTTTCATATATATTCACTGGATCTTAAATATATTGATAATTATCTTCAATAAGTGTGATATTAACGTTTGCTATTTTGGGATATTTTACACAAATTTCAAATGTTTCATCATTGTGCATTTGCTTGTTTGATGAATACTTGTATTTTCTTTCTTTTAAATTCAGATATTTAAACCACTCGTCCTTGTCCTACTCGATTTTAGATTTAAACATGTATGACTTTGCACTTCAGCATGTATTTATTTGTAGATTAATTTAGTGATCAACTAAAGGTGAGGTGAAATTGGGTTTAACGTCGCGTCCAAGATTATTGCACTTATAAAGCGACGTGCATGCACGTGTGTGTGTGTGTGTGTGTGTGTGTGGCTGCTTGTACTTGACCGGACTGATGGTGATTTATAGTGCTAGCCCACTGAGATACCATGCTGCAGTTTAACATGAATACCCCACTCAGACACAGTATACTGACTCCGAGCTGACCAGTCCATGCTTTAACCCCTTAATGCCGAGCGCCAGACAGGGTAACAACAAGTACCATCTTTGAACGTGGTATGACGCGGGCGGGGATCGAACCATGCAACTTCCGCTCTCCGGGCGGATGCTTTACCATTAGACCACGGAGGCAGTCGGTCAACTAAAGACAAAATAACTGACACGAAGGTGACCCAAAAGAAATAGAGCGGGAGCTCAGGGATTCTACAACATTAATACACTGGCCAAGGTAGATTCTACTCTAAAGGGTTATACAAAGGGATACCACTCCTATCTAGAGTATAAACTAATATAAGCTTCCCTTGAGTTATCCAAAAAGGTCACAGACGTTACTAGTCGCTTGCAGACAACAGTTGTTTTTATCCTTCCCTTGATAAGTGAAAAGGTATGAGGTTTCACACTTCATTCAGTGGGGTGGGAAAGCACTTTTAGCTATTGACTCGATAGTTTTGTGGTTTACTATCACAATCAACAATATTTCTGACGTTAAATCTGTGGTGCGTTGTTTGTGTTGTTGAAGTGTCGATTTGTATCATAAAGTTTAACAAAATAAAGCGGCAATGTTTGAATGTAAAGCAGATTATTTATGTGAAATTTTGTCAAGTATATTCAGGGACTACAGCTACCTAAGATTGGTCCGGATCAATTGTAAATTTCGATTGTATAATTCGATTTGAATAATAGATAAAATTAAACATCAATAGTATAAGGAATATACATACGATAGCATGTAAACACTTCACAAACTTATCAAGGAACTTGGAAACGTTGAGTTCCTCATTATAAAGAAGTGAAGACACTGCAGAACCACCCATGGAGCCTTCAACGGGTGGTGACCCGAACCTGTCTTGTTTCTTTGTGTTGCATATCAAACTAAAACAACAAGTTGTACTAAAAACCGCAGAAAGATTGCAAAATGCTAGTTTCAATAGTGACAAGAGTTTGGATGGTGGAGTGATTTGTCTATGTGTGGGTGAATAACATCAATTATTTACACCTGAAACACAAATTTATTGAGAATGATTTGAGGACCAAATACAAGTCCTAAGAGCAGACTAATGACCAGTTGGTTGAGGGAGTGTAAGTGACCTTGGTGTACAAGGGACGCCAGTGTACAAATGATCCCTGTGTGTAAGTGACCTTGGTGTACAAGGGACGCCGGTGTACAAATGATCCGTGTGTGTAAGTGACCTTGGTGTACAAGGGACGCCAGTGTACAAATGATCCCTGTGTGTAAGTGACCTTGGTGTACAAGGGACGCCGGTGTACAAATGATCCCTGTGTATAAGTGATCTTGGTGTACAAGTGACGCCAGTGTACAAATTATCCCTGTGTGTAAGTGATCTTGGTGTGCAAATGACGCCAGTGTACAAATGATCCCTGTGTGTAAGTGATCTTGGTGTGCAAATGATGCCAGTGTACAAATTATCCCTGTGTGTAAGTGATCTTGGTGTGCAAATGACGCCAGTGTACAAATTATCCCTGTGTGTAAGTGATCTTGGTGTGCAAATGACGCCCGTGTACAAATGATCCCTGTGTGTAAGTGACCCGGGTGTATATATGTGACCCTGGTGTGTAAGTGACCCCTGTGTGTAAGTGACCCGGGTGTATAAGTGACCCTGGTGCATAAGTGACCCCGGTGTGTAAGTGACACACACAGGTAGTGTTGCTGTCGGTACACACACACACAGGTAGTGTTGCAGTTGGTACACACACACAGGTAGTGTTGCAGTCGGTACACACACAAAGGTAGTGTTGCAGTTGGTACACACACACAGACACACACACAGACACACACACAGACACACACAGACACACACACACACACACAGCTAGTGTTGCAGTCGGTACACACACAAAGGTAGTGTTGCAGTCAGTACACACACACACAGGTAATGTTGCAGTCAGAAAACACACACAGGTAGTTGAAGCTACTTACCTGCTGCTGCTGACTTGTATCATCAATGTAGTTCTGATTGGACCGTTCCATGTCTTGGTCAAGGCGAGTGTACCGGTCAACATTCCCACCATTGGCCGAAAGAAGAGACTACAAATATGTAGATGTACAGATCATGCAACATGTCTTATATCCTGAATATACACATTATGTCTTCAGATGACAGTGAAACAGAACATTGCTGAAGTGATAGTGAGTGAGTTGGGTTTAAAATCGCTGTTAACAGTATTCCAGTTACATCACAGTGTGTCAGCTTTATGTGGAAGAAAAGCCTGAAGTGCTGCATTATTTCTATAAAACAGAAATAATACCAAAATCAATAAACATCAGTTACATTTTGTCTAAGAAGCTGGCTAGATATATGATGTGTTGATGGTAACTATTCCCCTGTCATGACAATCCAGTATTTTGAATGATAAACACACATACCTCAGCATATTTTGTTTTTATTTTGAACATGTTCTGGCTGTGCCAGTACAGGACAACGGTATGGAAGGTATGGTAACAATATGGCAAATTAGTAAAATCTAAAAGATTTTAACGTTTGTATACTTATCCTGCATTACTCCTCAATGCATTCACTGCTTACCTTGCGACAACAAAAAGACAGCGTACAGTGATGGTCTTGGGTGAAGAAATAAAGTTGTTTCAAAGTCCCACTCATGCTTTTTATACGGAACATCGCCGCTGCCATGAGACCTTAATGATGAAATATTTAGATTTTACTAATTTTTTTACTTATCCTCCATTACTCCTTAATGAATATGTATCGGAAACCTTCAGTAAGTCCAAAACCACAATAATTCACATCCCAAAACAACACGTGTTTGTCAATAATCCATCAGGTGGAAAAAGCACAGAAAAAACGCCATTATGGTAGGGTCGTTCAATCTTCTTACAGATGGAACGTATGAATTTAAGGGTAGATCCCTATACATATTTTGTAATAAAGAAATACTAGCTAAACAGCTAATTTTTTACCTACAATGTCATCGAGCCAAAGCCTTGTAGAAAAGATAATTTTCTTCCACTTGTAGAGTCTCAGCAACCTGGGTGGGAAATAGACTGGCTCTGTATAGGGTGAGTTCATTATTTGCGTCAAGGGTTGGTCACCTGCTGGGCTATGACCAGAGGGACAAAACTTTACACGCCTTCGACATACTAGAGAACCACTACGCGAAGATAATGACTAGCGAAAACTGTGTCGGACCTCAAAAAACATCCTTCCATGATCGTTGTAATAGAGCAGTTATTAGGTTGGGGCTAATGACCTGATCTCATGGGGATTCATAAGGATGACTGCGCGTAACCATAGCGATTTTGTGTTGCGACTAACTTCGGTCATGGTTGTAGGTGAAACGGGTATAAATAACTGTTTCCTCGAGCCACACCTAGTTTTGGAACGGCAGATGAAAACTTGAAGTGCTCACACCGGGCACAAGAGAAGCTCACCCTCATCATCAACTCCCCCAGTCTTCGAAATAGGTTGGATTGGGAAGGAACGATCGAGTTGGCCTGGTAATTGATTTTTTGCAATAAAATCCCAGCACAACCCGAAATGTACCGCTCCATGCGTACCATGCTCAAAACAGACCGGGTGATGTCAATTGCATGTAGCTTGCTCACCTGTGCCACTGTGGCTAATGCCAGGAGAAACATTGTTTTCTTGGTGAAGTCATAAAATGAGGATGCATAGAGGGACTCGAAGGGGGGTCCTTGCAAACCTCGAAGTACCACGTTCAAATCCCAAGCAGGGGGGCGGAACTTGGCCTTCTGATTCTCAAGCCTAAATGAACGTAGTAGGGCCTGTAGTTCCGGGACCTTGGTCATTTTGCAATTTTCCAGAACGGCCACCACAGCGTTAAGGGCCACCTAATATGTAGTAATGGTGCTACCATTCAAGTGTTTCTTGGTACGCAAATGTTGGAGGTATTCAGCTAGGAATTGTGGTGACGCAGTCGTGGGATCTTGGTTTTTTGCGATGCAAAAAGTGTCACGATCCCCACTTCTCATTCTATAATCCTCTGGTAAAGAGACGATGAGCTAAAACTATAGCTTTGGCTGCCTGTGTCGAATAGCCCTTTGCACTTAAAGCCTTTTTAAGATGAACCAAGCATGCCAACGAAACTTGTCTGGCATTGGGTGAGGCAATTTGCTGTGATGAGTAGGTTGGACCACTGTGGGAGTGGTAGTGGATCATCTTCTGGTGGACTTCTGGGCTCTACGAACCACCCTCTAACCAGCCACCAGGGCGTTACCAAAGTCAGAGCAAGATTCCTTGTCTCCTTGATCTTTTGTATCACCTTGGGAAGTAGAACAGGTGGTGGGAAGAGCAACACTTGTAGCCCTTCCCAAGGGATGCTGAACACATCCACCGCCCAAGCCTGCGGATCCAGAAACGTGGAGACATATGGCATAAGTTGGTGGCTTTGGCACATAGCAAACAGGTCAATGTTTGGTTGCACAAACTTCTGAAGCAGTAACTGAAATGGCAGAATTAATGCTTCCTACTCCAGATTGTTTACGTGCCAATTTGGATGAACACCGGACCATAGCCCTGAGGCTGTCTGGCCTTGGAGGTGAGCACCCCGTCCCTGGAGGGAGGCATCTACAAACAGGTGTAGTTTCGGGGATAACCCGGATAAAGAGACTCCTCCTAGGACTTTCGACACTACCGTCCACCAATGTGAAGTAAGGCCTAGATAGACCGGTAGAGTAATGGCCTTGAGTGGATCCTGACGCCTAATGTAAGGGTTAAGAAATTGTTGAACTGGGCGCAGTTGTAATCGGCCTCTGCTGGTCCTGTGCCGAAGTGTGTAACCCTAGCAACACTTGCAATTGGTGAATCATGCGTTGTTGGTGTAGTGCAGGTGACAAAAGGCGTAAAATCTTTAGCCATCTGTCCCTCGGTACTGAAAGGAGATCCTGGTCTGTCTGAAACACGCCTCCTATGAAATTGAGCCGATAAGATGGAGTTAACTCCGACTTCGCCTCATTGATTACCCATCCCAGTTGATACAGTATCTGGTAGATTCCTGATGGCATACTAACGTTATGTGTTGATGACACAGGAGACAGTCGTCTATGTACGACTCAAACCAAATATTCCTCAGGTGTGGAAACGCAGTTATAGACTTCATTATTCGTGTAAATAGCCACGGGGCCACTGAAATGCCAAATGGTAGAACTGCCCACTGGTAGTGAGCTGGAACCTGAGGAACCCAGTCAGAGGGATGGATAGGTACATGCAGGTAGGCATCCTGCACGTCGAGACTGATCATTTTAATAGCAGATCTTGCTTCCTTGGCCAAGGCAGAGGAGCTGTGGTCAACTGTGGGGTTAACTCTACATCCAGATGGTAACCATGATGTAGTACTTTGAGTATGTAATCGGCCTTGAGAATGGTCCAGTTTTTCCAAAACAGATACAGTCTCCCGCCTACAGGAGAATCGACACTTGGGTCAACTGGGGGCGGGAGATGTGACTGCACAACACTTCAGTGTTGACCCCTCTTATCACCTCCCCTGCCTCGATATTTACCACGACGAGACTTATAAGAACCTTGAGGTTTCCCTCTTCCATGAGCTTTCCCACAAAAGGAATCCAGGTCTTGGCCTTCCTTGAGAGACGCGCGTCTAGGCTTATAATTGCCTGACTTGCCGGCCTGATGGGAGACGTGCTATAGAGTCTCATCCCAAGCGTAATTGGAAACTTTGGCATGTGTGTCTGTGATCTGTTTAATAGCCCGCACTTGAACTCAAGAGTCACAGTTTGAAAGCGCTAAATAACCAAGTCTGCGTGTGAGAGTAATATCCGCCAAAGCGGCCTTAGCTGGTTTCTCATGTGGTCAATCTGAAGCTTTTGGAAATCAACCATGTAAATGGAAATGATCTAATCGGTTAGGGTTATCCTGTGATAGATCCTGATCCATTGCACGTGTTGACAACACTGGTGCTGACAAAGGTTTCAGAACACGCCTGCTCTCTGTTTCCATGAAGGCAAATCCGGTATCTTGTACCTTAAGGGCGGTTGGCCTTGACAAGCCTGTCATCCTTTCTATGTCCTCATTCAAACTATGAGCCTGGCTTGTGACTGCAAGTGCATGGGTAGGAAAATCATCCTTCCTTATCTTGGGTGGCTTAAATGAGAAGTCGTCGTCCAATGACCAAATCATGTCTGTCAACATCGGATCCACCAGAATTTATGTTGGATATGACCATATGGTGTCCCTTTTATCCACCATGTTACCAGGGTAGGGCGCCACTGACACGAGACAGTCTGCTACCCAATCAGGGACTTGCTCTAAGCCGAGATGCGTATTCCATTCCACAGAGGAATTGCCATCCTCGCCATTTGATAAGACAGATGAGTCCGAGCAATGTTGACACACTCGCCAAGACGGAGATTGGCTTCTGCTCCAGTGCATAGGGCCTCCTCTATCAGAAGGCTTTGATGACCCGCCTGGTCATAAAGAGTCATGCGCCGATGTTCACGTACATGCTGGTGTACTGGCGCTGCCCAGCGATGTATGCGCTGTACCAGAATGCACATTAGGCGCTTGGTATATGTTAGGCGCCTGTACAGGAGTTAATACTTGTGCCATAGCTATAGCTGGTACATAGGCCAAGGCGCAGGATACAGGTGTGCCATTGACTGCAGCCACATGGACTGCATACAGTTTTGCATCCAATTAGTGTTCTGGAACGTTGCTGACGCCTGAGTGTACATCTGCTGTGCTGGGAAAGTCGTTGGAACAACGATAAGCTCAGGGTACCCTGTAAGCCCTTGGGCTACCCAAGATAAGGCATCTTGAAAATTAGGATACTCACAATAACCTCCGGTACTGCTGATACATGTGGAGGATGAACATCTGCAGTCACAATGACGGAAGCCATATTACTAGAGCTGGGTATTGCCCCAAATTTCATATTGCGATATATTGCGATACATTCCTCTGTATTGCATTACGTACTGCAATATATTGTGGAAGAAAACTTATTGAGTTCTGTCCACAGTTTAAGGTTCTTTTACCTCCACATTGAATCACAGTACAATCATACAAAGTTTAGCTTTATTCAAAGAAAAAAAAAGGGAAAAACCAGAACATTCAGACAAAACAGACAGTTGTATTTGTGTCTGACTGGCTGTGCTATTTGACTCAAGAATAGGTGGCACCATAATGGTAAAGTCCAACATGCAGTAAATATTAGTGGTATCAATTCTCCAGACTCAGTGACATCATGGTCATGGGTGCGTTTAGCTCATAGGTTCAGGAAGAAATGTTGAAGGTATTCATGTATAATATGGGTCCAGTGTTTGTGGTAACGTAAGTTTGAAATTGTTTATCAAAGAGCTGGTTGCGCAGTTTCATCACAATGACATCGCAGGTAAAAAGATATTAGTTGTTTTAACTCTTTCAACACCAACTAGTCAACCAGAAGCCTTTACTGCTGTGACACCCAGTTACCAGAGATTCTTGTGTGACATAGATGAAACCAACATTTATCAAAGAAAATATCTGCTTGTAAAATATCTTTGCTACTCTATGTTATACACCATTTGAAAGGTCTGATCCTATTGTTTATAAATATGAAAGTTATGTTTATCACATTATTTAAATAATGCATTTACAACTTAATTATGTTTGGTGTAAATTAAAAGATGTAAGCTAACACATTCATAACATCCAGATTAAGGACCAAGGAAGCGAAAATTTGCAGTAACATGAAGAAATACCCGTTTTCGAAGCTTTGTATGAATAACAGTTCGTCGAAGACTGGCATATGACCCATCGCTAGAAAGCTTATTCTTTCATCTACACGCTCGTAACATCGCCTGGATTTTTTCGTAATTATAACAATCAATTTTATTGGATAAAAATTGGTTTCTAATGACGCTTTCGTGCCAAAATCTGCTACAAGGTTTTGTGATTGGTCAAATTTGAGCACGTGATCTAAGGCAGTCAATCAAATTACAGCTGTGGTATGAATTTGAGATTTTTACAAAATCTTTTTGTTAATCCTGCCATTCTGAACATCTTAAGCAGGAAATCGCGATTTATCTTACAAATATGGTGCTTTGTTGATGTATCGTGCTAGGTTACGAGCTGTGACAAAGATTTTTCATGCATATATTTTGGCATTAAACATCGGGTCCGAGCCGAGAATTTAGGCGACGAATGCTGAGATGTCATTTGATTTACATTACAAGCGATCGCAGGAAAAGATGGAAATAATAACTTAGCAGTAATATAAGTTTGACAACTTTTAGATATATTTTTGTTGATTGTATCTATAACTTTATATACTATATTTAAAGCTTTGCCGGGATCGTCTTTATTTTGCTCTTTGACATGTTCGATGTGGACCCGTTTTCGAAGTGCGTGTCCGAGATTTTTATTTTAAATAACATTACGGGAAATAGTGAATAATTTCTTAATCTAATGATAAAAAATGATAAATTGAAATGGAATACGTATTTCAGACATTGTGAAATGTGATAGATTTAATAAATGAAAGATATGACTGGTAGGTTAAAAAAATAATTACTATTTTGACGTGACTACGGCTTGGCCGGTCTACCGGCCTACGGTGTCTTGGAATGCTTCTTGGCCGGTATTACGGTCCTACAGTGTTGAAAGAGTAATAATAATTAGGCATAAGCAAGTTAAATTTGGAAACACAAAATCATTGTCAATATACCGGTACATCACAAACGTATTGCAATACGTAATTGTTTCATTTTCATATTGCGGTATACCGGTATACCGGTAATACCATGCAGCCCTACATATTACGCAATAAAGATAACGGCTGCGTAGTAATGACAGAAGAATGTCCGTCGCTAATCTCTAGCGATTGTGACATCTTCCTCGCCACTCGACGGGACGCACGCAAAATACTTTTGTGAATGACCTGTCTATAATTTCCAAAACTCGCTGGAGTGTGAGGTGCACAAAAATTACATTTAAAGTTTGGAGAGCAAATCTGTTTGCATGAGGATTCTTGGAAGATTTTTTTCCACGCAAGCATAAGTTACGCAAAATAGAGAATTTTAGATTAGACGGAGTTGGAAGATTGACATAGAATTATACAATATACTATCAGCAGATATTTTTACAAGTTGAAAGTGTATACAAATATTGATACTAGCAAACTCTATGTAGCACCAAAGCTACTAGTATTTAAAAAACACATGAATATGTTTATCCATACATAGCTGAGAATTGTAAACAATTTGACTACCCTTGCAGGCAAACAATTGTAACACAATTTCAAAAATGGCGGGAAACAACGAGCATGTGGCGGGAAAAAAGGCAAAGTCTTTATACGCCTAAATAACCCACATTAAACTACACAACTTAGTGAAAGCAATATGAAGAGAATACACCACCCATCGCTGATAAAATTTAGAATTATATCCAAAGCTTATATCCAGTACTTTTCCAATTTGAAGAGCTCTGCTGAGACATGTAGCGCGACAGGCAGTGATGTGGGGAAGATGACTTGTCATCAAGGTCACATAAAAGCTGTGATGGTCCGTATAAATAGCAGGAGTGGGACTTTGAAACAAGTTTATTTCTTTACCCAAGACCAATGCCATACGCTGTATTTTTGTTGTCGTAAGGTAAGCAGTGAATGCATTAAGGAGTAATGCAGGATAAGTAAAAAAATATGGACATTTGTGCACATATGTTGTTGTACATGAACATAAGCCAATAGAATATTATTCCTGTGCATCACTATCCCGGAAATGATACATAAACAAAAACAAAGATTGATTTTGCAACAGAACAATATATTGATGGTCATGAAACAAGAATTCCTCATGACATTGTCACATCATCTCATGCTGAGAGTTGGGACATGCACAATCTTCGTCAAACCCTATTCGCGAATTTCCTGCTTTTGAGTAATTAACAGTGATGCCGACTGACACTTCTCTTCACATCAGTACTGTCCATTGATTTACTCTTTGAAACGTTAACCTCTCATGCAAGCTTTAGTCGACACATTTCTGTGAAATGTCTTTGAAATTTAACTTGTTTGTTGGATTTCCAGAAACATTCCTTTGCTTGGGCAGGAAAAGAAAGACCTTGTATATATAGTGCTCCTATCAACTTCTTTGGATAAGGAACATTAAACCTGGAAAACTCATCCGTCATCTTCAATGTTGCTCATAACTAATGATAACATAGCACATAGGGGAACTGAGTCGTATCAGTCAGTTAAGCTGGAATATACATATGATAAACAATAAAGCATCACCATGATCACATCATCCCACACATGTTCAGCAGGGTGACACCTACCAACCTTACACCATTACAGCCTTGCTTTACTGTAAAGAATCCCACACATGTTCAGCAGGGTGACACCTACCAACATAACACCATTACAGCCTTGCTTTACTGTAAAGAATCCCACACATGTTCAGCGGGGTGACACCTACCAACATAACACCATTGCAGCCTTACTTTACTGTAAAGAATCCCACACATGTTCAGCAGGGTGACACCTACCAACATAACACCATTAAAGCCTTGCTTTACTGTAAAGAATCCCACACATGTTCAGCAGGGTGACACCTACCAACATAACACCATTAAAGCCTTGCTTTACTGTAAAGAATCCCACACATGTTCAGCAGGGTGACACCTACCAACATAACACCATTACAGCCTTGCTTTACTGTAAAGAATCCCACACATGTTCAGCAGGGTGACACCTACCAACATAACACCATTACAGCCTTGCTTTACTGTAAAGAATCCCACACATGTTCAGCAGGGTGACACCTACCAACATAACACCATTACAGCCTTGCTTTACTGTAAAGAATCCCACACATGTTCAGCGGGGTGACACCTACCAACATAACACCATTACAGCCTTGCTTTACTGTAAAGGAGAATAATGAGAGCCTGTACAAAGACCCAGCCATACTCTCGAATTGACAATGTCAAGGTGAACACAGAAGACCATGAAGCATGGTACTGTAGCTGTATGTGTACTTTGTGCTGTGTACTGTGTACTGTAGCTGTACTGTGTGCTGAGTCCTGTGTGCTGTGTACTGTAGGTTTAGCTGTACTGTGTGCTATGTACTGTAGGTGTACCTGTACTGTGTGCTGTGTACTTTGTGCTGTGTACTGTGTACTGTAGCTGTACTGTGTGCTGAGTCCTGTGTGCTGTGTACTGTAGGTGTAGCTGTACTGTGTGCTGTGTACTGTAGATGTACTGTGTGCTGAGTCCTGTGTACTGTGTGCTGTGTACTGTAGGTGTACTGTGTACTGTGTGCTGTGTCCTGTAGGTGTACTGTGTGCTGAGTCCTGTGTGCTGTGTACTGTGTGCTGTGTACTGTGTGCTGTGTACTGTAGGTGTACTGTGTGCTGAGTCCTGTGTGCTGTGTACTGTGTGATGTGTACTGTAGGTGTACTGTGTACTGTGTACTGTAGGTATACTGTGTGCTGAGTCCTGTGTGCTGTGTACTGTAGCTGTACTGTGTGCTGAGTCCTGTGTGCTGTGTACTGTAGGTGTACTGTGTACTGTGTACTGTAGGTGTACTGTGTGCTGAGTCCTGTGTGCTGTGTACTGTAGCTGTACTGTGTGCTGAGTCCTGTGTGCTGTGTACTGTAGGTGTACTGTGTACTGTGTGCTGTGTACTGTAGGTGTGCTGTGTGCTGTGTGCTGTGTACTGTAGGTGTACTGTGTGCTGAGTCCTGTGTACTGTGTGCTGTGTACTGTAGGTGTACTGTGTGCTGTGTACTGTGTGCTGTGTACTGTAGCTGTACTGTGTGCTGTGTACTGTGTGCTGTGTACTGTGTGCTGTGTACTGTGTGCTGTGTACTGTAGCTGTACTGTGTGCTGTGTACTGTGTGCTGTGTACTGTGTGCTGTGTACTGTGTGCTGTGTGCTGTGTACTGTAGCTGTACTGTGTACTGTAGCTGTGCGGTGTGCTGTGTACTGTAGCTGTACTGTGTGCTGTGTGCTGTGTACTGTAGCTGTACTGTGTACTGTGTACTGTAGCTGTACTGTGTGCTGTGTGCTGTGTGCTGTGTACTGTAGCTGTACTGTGTACTGTGTGCTGTGTGCTGTGTACTGTGTGCTGTGTACTGTAGCTGTACTGTGTGCTGTGTACTGTGTACTGTAGCTGTACTGTATGCTGTGTACTGTGTACTGTAGCTGTACTGTGTACTGTGTACTGTAGCTGTACTGTGTACTGTAGCTGTACTGTGTACTGTGTGCTGTGTACTGTAGCTGTACTGTGTACTGTAGCTGTACTGTGTGCTGTGTACAGTGTACTGTAGCTGTACTGTGTACGGTGTACTGTAGCTGTACTGTGTGCTGTGTGCTGAGTCCTGTGTGCTGTGTGCTGTGTACTGTGTGCTGTGTACTGTGTGCTGTGTACTGTAGGTGTACTGTGTACTGTGTGCTGTGTACTGTAGGTGTACTGTGTGCTGTGTGATGGGTACTGTAGCTGTACTGTGTGCTGTGTACTGTAGCTGTACTGTGTGCTGTGTACTGTAGCTGTACTGTGTGCTGTGTACTGTAGGTGTGCTGTGTACTGTAGGTGTAATGTGTGCTGTGTGCTGTGTGCTGTGTACTGTAGGTGTACTGTGTGCTGTGTGCTGTGTGCTGTGTACTGTGTGCTGTGTACTGTAGCTGTACTGTGTGCTGTGTACTGTGTGCTGTGTGCTGTGTGCTGTGTACTGTAGCTGTACTGTGTACTGTAGCTGTACTGTGTGCTGTGTACTGTAGCTGTACTGTGTGCTGTGTACTGTGTACTGTGTACTGTAGCTGTACTGTGTGCTGTGTGCTGTGTACTGTGTACTGTAGCTGTACTGTGTACTGTGTGCTGTGTACTGTGTGCTGTGTACTGTGTGCTGTAGCTGTACTGTGTACTGTAGCTGTACTGTGTGCTGTGTACTGTGTACTGTAGCTGTACTGTGTGCTGTGTACTGTGTACTGTAGCTGTACTGTGTACTGTAGCTGTACAGTGTACTGTGTACTGTAGCTGTACTGTGTGCTGTGTACTGTGTACTGTGTGCTGTGTACTGTAGCTGTACTGTGTGCTGTGTACTGTGTACTGTGTGCTGTGTACTGTAGCTGTACTGTGTACTGTAGCTGTACTGTGTGCTGTGTACTGTAGCTGTACTGTGTGCTGTGTACTGTGTGCTGTGTACTGTAGCTGTACTGTGTACTGTGTACTGTGTACTGTAGCTGTACTGTGTGCTGTGTACTGTGTACTGTAGCTGTACTGTGTACTGTGTGCTGTGTGCTGTGTACAGTGTGCTGTGTACTGTGTGCTGTAGCTGTACTGTGTACTGTGTGCTGTACTGTGTACTGTGTACTGTGTACTGTAGCTGTACTGTGTGCTGTGTACTGTGTACTGTAGCTGTACTGTGTACTGTGTACTGTAGCTGTACTGTGTACTGTGTACTGTAGCTGTACTGTGTACTGTGTGCTGTGTACTGTTGCTGTACTGTGTACTGTAGCTGTACTGTGTACAGTGTACTGTGTACTGTAGCTGTACTGTGTACTGTGTACTGTAGCTGTACTGTGTACTGTGTACTGTAGCTGTACTGTGTACTGTAGCTGTACTGTTTACTGTGTGCTGTGTACTGTAGCTGTACTGTGTACTGTAGCTGTACTGTGTGCTGTGTACAGTGTACTGTAGCTGTACTGTGTACGGTGTACTGTAGCTGTACTGTGTGCTGTGTGCTGAGTCCTGTGTGCTGTGTGCTGTGTACTGTGTGCTGTGTACTGTGTGCTGTGTACTGTGTACTGTGTGCTGTGTACTGTAGGTGTACTGTGTGCTGTGTGATGGGTACTGTAGCTGTACTGTGTGCTGTGTACTGTAGCTGTACTGTGTGCTGTGTACTGTAGCTGTACTGTGTGCTGTGTACTGTAGCTGTACTGTGTGCTGTGTACTGTAGGTGTGCTGTGTACTGTAGGTGTAATGTGTAATGTGTGCTGTGTGCTGTGTGCTGTGTACTGTAGGTGTACTGTGTGCTGTGTGCTGTGTACTGTGTGCTGTGTACTGTAGCTGTACTGTGTGCTGTGTACTGTGTGCTGTGTACTGTGTGCTGTGTGCTGTGTACTGTAGCTGTACTGTGTACTGTAGCTGTACTGTGTGCTGTGTACTGTAGCTGTACTGTGTGCTGTGTACTGTAGCTGTACTGTGTACTGTGTACTGTAGCTGTACTGTGTGCTGTGTGCTGTGTGCTGTGTACTGTGTACTGTAGCTGTACTGTGTACTGTGTGCTGTGTACTGTGTGCTGTGTACTGTGTGCTGTAGCTGTACTGTGTACTGTGTACTGTAGCTGTACTGTGTGCTGTGTACTGTGTACTGTAGCTGTACTGTGTGCTGTGTACTGTGTACTGTAGCTGTACTGTGTACTGTGTACTGTAGCTGTACTGTGTACTGTAGCTGTACTGTGTGCTGTGTACTGTAGCTGTACTGTGTGCTGTGTACTGTGTGCTGTGTACTGTGTGCTGTGTACTGTAGCTGTACTGTGTACTGTAGCTGTACTGTGTGCTGTGTACTGTAGCTGTACTGTGTGCTGTGTACTGTGTGCTGTGTACTGTAGCTGTACTGTGTACTGTGTACTGTAGCTGTACTGTGTGCTGTGTACTGTGTACTGTAGCTGTACTGTGTGCTGTGTACTGTGTGCTGTGTGCTGTGTACTGTGTGCTGTGTACTGTGTGCTGTAGCTGTACTGTGTACTGTGTACTGTAGCTGTACTGTGTGCTGTGTACTGTAGCTGTACTGTGTGCTGTGTACTGTGTACTGTAGCTGTACTGTGTACTGTGTACTGTAGCTGTACTGTGTACTGTGTACTGTAGCTGTACTGTGTACTGTAGCTGTACTGTGTACTGTGTGCTGTGTACTGTTGCTGTACTGTGTACTGTAGCTGTACTGTGTACAGTGTACTGTAGCTGTACTGTGTACGGTGTACTGTAGCTGTACTGTGTACTGTGTACTGTAGCTGTACTGTGTGCTGAGTCCTGTGTGCTGTGTGCTGTGTACTGTGTGCTGTGTACTGTGTGCTGTGTACTGTAGGTGTACTGTGTACTGTGTGCTGTGTACTGTAGGTGTACTGTGTGCTGTGTGATGGGTACTGTAGCTGTACTGTGTGCTGTGTACTGTAGCTCTACTGTGTGCTGGGTACTGTAGCTGTACTGTGTGCTGTGTACTGTGTGCTGTGTGCTGTGTACTGTGTGCTGTGTACTGTGTGCTGTGTGCTGTGTGCTGTGTACTGTGTACTGTGTGCTGTGTACTGTAGCTGTACTGTGTGCTGTGTACTGTAGCTGTACTGTGTGCTGTGTACTGTAGCTGTACTGTGTGCTGTGTACTGTAGGTGTGCTGTGTACTGTAGGTGTAATGTGTGCTGTGTGCTGTGTGCTGTGTACTGTAGGTGTACTGTGTGCTGTGTGCTGTGTGCTGTGTACTGTGTGCTGTGTACTGTAGCTGTACTGTGTGCTGAGTCCTGTGTGCTGTGTACTGTGCGCTGTGTACTGTAGCTGTACTGTAGCTGTACTGTGTACCATGTGCCCTGTGCTGTGTGCTGTGTACTGTGTGCTGCTATACTATCTACCTGTCTGGGATTTCCCTCACGAGCTTTGTGCGACCCTGGGCTGGACAACTCATCCTTCATATCCTAGAACACAAAACACAAACCTTGTCATTATCGCTTGACAAGCTAACATTAACTTCCTTACCTGCTGACTGAATCATAGTAACCCAACAACATGGTCTAACAGTTTCCTGCAGAGTGATAAATCCAAGATGGCATCACTGACACAGTACCAGTTCTTGGAACATATTTCACAGAGGAAGCATCAGAAGATAGTTTTGTTGGTTTGTCTGCATGATGATGGATGAGACACTGAGAAGACACTGATGGTCTCAGCGTTATCTATTTGTGAGTATGCAACACTTGTCTGTTCAGCTTGTCTGTTACAATCAGGGTGTCCCCTTGAAATAACATTTTGCTTTGCATCGAGGTTGAATATATATATATATAGCGACTCATTCTCAAGATATTAAAAAAAAGGAGAAAGTGTGACTGAACTCTGTGTGAATGACTTAGTTACTCCAGAGATGACGACATTGCATTGAACATGATTTTTAAAGAATTATTACCAGGTAAATTTTATACGTTTTTTTTAAATGTTGAACATGTAAAAAGTTGGGATCGACAATAATTAGGAGGAACTGGTAATTTTAGAGTTGCCAGTCCTGGCAGGACTGGCAGTTTCAAAAGCTAGCAAGAACACCATGTTTGCTTACTTAAGTCTCTAAGACTGTCACAATGAATCACAATAGGCCAAGACAGCATTTTGAATCTCCCTTGCAGATATTTACCCAGCTTTGCACTAAAACTTGTCGCCCTTTGACAACATCAGAAAGGAGGTCCTACAATTTGACTGTGGTACTTAACAAGTTTGTGTATAAATTGCCAAGCACAGTCTCTGTGGCCGATGAAGTTTTTTCTTTCCATGTTTTTTTATATATGTATTTATGATATACAATTAGTTGTTAGTTTCCTTCTGTGTAACCTACAAATTGCCCCATGCCTAGAAGATCTGTCTGCTGATTGGCCTAGCTTACACCTGAGATTACCTGTAGGGTCCATAAGAAACATACTTATCTGCCCTTGATTCGCCTGCACTAAGCAACCGTTTTCTAGGTGATTATAACTTCCGGCATGTACACAATCCAGTCCCTTGTAACAATTGCCTATTGTCACTGTTAGAATAGCACAGAAAAGAATCAAGCATTGATATCGCTCACCAAGGTTTGTACATGCCATCTTCTACTCTTGAATATTAACCTTGTTGTACAAATACTGTCTTTTAACTAATGTAGAGAAATACGGGTTCATAATGTCAAACGAAACATGTGTTTCAATGTTGCCAAAACAGTTTATCATATGCTATATTGCCATCAAGCACTGAACTAAAACAACTATAGACAAATGCATCTCCCTGATTGTGATAATGTAGCTCTATAATCCTACATCCTACAACATTCTTCACCACAATATTTGTAACAAATTTATTATTTACAATGAATTAGATCAGTTAAGAAAACTAAATATTGCACTAAACATCCTGATGATGATGATAAAAAGGGTTTTCATAATAATATTTAAAATGACATAGAAGTGATATTTTGTAATTCAAGTCTGCATTGGCATCTGTGGCTGGCTTCTTTCTTGCAGGTTTTTTATTCCAGTGATGGATGTTGGTATGGAGAATTTTGGTTTGTTACCAGCAAATATCTTAGAAGGATAGACATAATATTGTTACTTTTGTACATCGATCCATTCTTTTGTAAACATAAGAGCATGTATATATATATTAATTCCATACAGGTCATCTAATGAAGGGACACTAAAAAGTCGATGTACAGTATAAAGTGCTTGTTATTCATAAACAAGTGTCAAATATTCATCATCTGTCATGTTTTGTTTTGACTCCAAGCTCAGGAAGTGGAGAGTTGTCTGGGGAGACAACTCTGTTGATGTTTCCTTAGGGGTTTCTAAGAGACCCTATAGTTAAACTGCAGGCTTTGATCATCCTGAATAAGCTCTCAGCACATGCGATTTGTCTGGGAACTCCAAAAACTAAACAGTATGAAAAACCCCAGCCTTTTTGTTGTGACAGGAATATAATCTACTTCGAAGCTTTGCATTAGACATCTTCCTAGGGTTACCTTGTTCTGTATGAGGGTAATGAATGTGGCAACAGTGAGTGAGTGAGTGAGTGAGTGAGTGAGTGAGTATGGCTTGATGCCGCTTTTAGCAATATTCCAGCAATTTCACGGCTGGGGACACCAGAAATGGGCTTCACACAATCGAAGCTAGGTCTTATGCTCGAACGAGCAAACACTTTAACCACTAGGCTACCCAACCACCCTGTGACATTAGTGGATGGACCATGCTCTGTATGAGGGTAATGAATGTGGCACTAGTGGATGGACCATGCTCTGTATGAGGGTAATGAATGTGGCAGCAGTGGATGGACCTTGCTCTCTATGAGGGTAATGAATGTGGCACCATTGGATGGACACTGCTCTCTATCAGGGTAATGAATGTGGCACCAGCGGATGGACCATGCTCTGTATGAGGGTAATGAATGTGGCAGCAGTGGATGGACCTTGCTCTCTATGAGGGTAATGAATGTGGCACCAGTGGATGGGCACTGCTCTCTATCAGGGTTATGAATGTGGCACCAGCGGATGGACCATGCTCTGTATGAGGGTAATGAATGTGGCACCAGTGGATGTATCTTGCTCTGTATGAGGGTATTGAATGTGGCACCAGTGGATGGACCATGCTCTGTATGAGGGTAATGAATGTGGCAGCAGTGGATGGACCCTGCTCTCTATGAGGGTAATGAATGTGGCACCAGTGGATGGGCACTGCTCTCTATCAGGGTAATGAATGTGGCACCAGCGGATGGACCATGCTCTGTATGAGGGTAATGAATGTGGCACCAGTGGATGGACCTTGCTCTCTATGAGGGTAATGAATGTGGCACCAGTCGATGGGCCTTGTTCTGTATGAGGGTAATGAATGTGGCAGCAGTGGATGGACCTTGCTCTCTATGAGGGTAATGAATGTGGCACCAGTGGATGGACCATGCTCTGTATGAGGGTAATGAATGTGGCAGCAGTGGATGGGCCTTGCTCTGTATCAGGGTAATGAATGTGGCACCAGTGGATGGGCCTTGCTCTGTATGAGGGTAATGAATGTGGCACCAGTGGATGGACCTTGTTCTGTATGAGGGTAATGAATGTGGCACCAATGGATGGGTCTTCCTCTGTATGAGGGTAATGAATGTGGCACCAGTGGATGGGCCTTGCTCTCTCTGAAGGCAATGAATGTGGCACCGGTGGATGGACCTTGTTCTCTATCAGGGGTATGAATGTGGCACCAGTGGATGGGCCTTTTTTTTCTGTATGAGGGTTATGAATGTGGCACCAGTGGATGTATCTTGCTCTGTATGAGGCTAATGAATGTGGCACCAGTGGATGGACCATGCTTTGTATGAGGGTAATGAATGTGGCACCAGTGGATGGATCTTGCTCTGTATGAGGGTAATGAATGTGGCACCAGTGGATGGGCCTTGCTCTGTATCAGGGGTATGAATGTGGCACCAGTGGATGGGCCTTTTTCTGTATCAGGGGTATGAATGTGGAACCAGTGCATGGATCTTGCTCTGTATAAGGGTAATGAATGTGGCACCAGTGGATGGACCTTGTTCTCTATCAGGGTAATGAATGTGGCACCAGTGGATGGACGTTGCTCTCTATCAGGGTAATGAATGTGGCACCAGTGGATGGACCTTGCTCTGTATCAGGGTAATGAATGTGGCACCAGTGGATGGACCTTGTTCTGTATGAGGCTAATGAATGTGGCACCAGTGGATGGACCATGCTCTGTATGGGGGTAATGAATGTGGCACCAGTGGATGGATCTTGCTCTGTATGAGGGTAATGAATGTGGCACCAGTGGATGGGCCTTTTTCTGTATGAGGGTTATGATTGTGGCACCAGTGGATGGATCTTGCTCTGTATGAGGGTAATGAAAGTGGCACCAGTGGATGGACCTTTGTTCTCTATCAGGGTAATGAATGTTGCACCAGTGGATGGACCTTGTTCTCTATCAGGGTAATGCATGTGGCAGCAGTGGATGGGCCTTGCTCTCTCTGAGGGTTATGAATGTGGCACCAGTGGATGGATCTTGCTCTTTATGAGGGTAATGAATGTGGCCACAGTGGATGGACCTTGCTTTCTATGAGGGTAATGAATGTGGCACCAGTGGATGGGCCTTGCTCTCTATGAGGGTAATGAATGTGGCACCAGTGGATGGACCTTGTTCTGTATGAGGGTTATGAATGTGGCACCAGTCGATGGACCATGCTCTGTATGAGGGTAATGAATGTGGCACCAGTGGATGGGCCTTGCTCGCTATGAGGGTAATGAATGTGGCACCAGTGGATGGACCATGCTCTCTATGAGGTAATGAATGTGGCACCAGTGGATGGGCCTTGCTCTGTATCAGGGTAATGAATGTGGCACCAGTGGATGGGCCTTGCTCTGTATCAGGGGTATGAATGTGGCACCAGTGGATGGGCCTTTTTCTGTTTGAGGGTTATGAATGTGGTAGCAGTGCATGGATCTTGCTCTGTATGAGGGTAATGAATGTGGCACCAGTGGATGTACCTTGTACTCTATCAGGGGTATGAATGTGGCACCAGTGGATGGACCTTGTTCTCTATCAGGGGTATCCATGTGGCACCAGTGGATGGGCCTTTTTCTGTATGAGGGTTATGAATGTGGCAGCAGTGGATGGGCCTTTTTCTGTATGAGGGTAATGAATGTGGCACCAGTGGATGGGCCTTTTTTCTGTATGAGGCTAATGAATGTAGCACCAGTGGATGGACCTTGTTCTGTATGAGACTAATGAATGTGGCACCAGTGGATGGACCATGCTCTGTATGAGGGTAATGAATGTGGCACCAGTGGATGGACCATGCTCTCTATGAAGTAATGAATGTGGCATCAGTGGATGGGCCTTGCTCTGTATCAGGGTAATGAATGTGGCACCAGTGGATGGGCCTTTTTCTGTATGAGGGTTATGAATGTGGCAGCAGTGCATGGATCTTGCTCTGTATGAGGGTAATGAATGTTGCACCAGTGGATGGACCTTGTTCTCTATCAGGGGTATGAATGTGGCACCAGTGGATGGAAATTTTTCTCTATCAGGGGTATGAATGTGGCACCAGTGGATGGGCCTTTTTCTGTATGCACACTGCTCATTTCTCATATAAATATACCAAGCAAGTAAATGTTCCAGAATGTTAATGAAATGAAATTCTTTTGTATTAGAAACCATGCACTCAGCTGCCTGACGTAGTTATTACTCTTGCAACATTATTAATTACACTGATGTGGCAATGCCAAGCTTTAGAATGACAGCCACAAACCTGACTCACCTTCACTGTCCATTTGGTCTTGTCAATGAAACTGCGTCGTTCTTTCAGCTCATATTCATCAATTTTGAATTTCTTTGGATTTTTTTCAACAATACCTGTGTTGACATTAAGGAACACCTCCAAGAGTTTACTGTGTGTGTTTACAGTGTCGGTCACTAATACCAATCTACATCTTCTTGACAAAAATAAAGAAAAGAAACATCTTTTGCTGATGGGTTTACCATGAGCTAAAACCTTAAAAGTGAAGAAAATGGTTCCCAGCTAAGAAAGTTAACTTAAGCTTAAAGACCACTATTATCTTAATTATTGGCTATAGTTCATTATCTGCAAAATCTAACTTAAGTGTCACAGGACTGCTGTAACATGTTTAACACAAAGGATACCAACAGTTTCTTCTAGATCTTCCAAGTCCCATTCTATACTTCTCAAACTGTTCCGTAATTCATTTGTGGTCCATTCCAACTCTTCTTTTGACCCCCCTCCTGTCTGTGAGTGCAGCTCCCTCCAGCGCGTGTACAGTCCACCAGCTGTCTGCAGCGCCTTCTGCACCTCACTGACAACACATGACGCACCACTGTAGCAGTTCTTTCATCTACATTTCTCAAATTGCCTTTTCATTACATCATTACTTAACAATGCATAAACATCAACTATAATTTCTATAATGTTTTAACAAGAAAAATCCTGATAACACATAGGCCCAGTAGGAATCTAGTATATGATAAATAGGATGTTTCTTAATCCTTTCGCATAGTTTTCATATCTTATATTTTGATATTTACCATGTTTACATGAATGATACATAGAGAAAAATGCTATAATTTCATTTTACTAACATGAATAATCAATCTATTAATCAATGGATAATATGGTTTAATTGTAGAATACAAACAGGAAATCGACCAATGTCATTCATAAACATTGGTCAAGCAGAGGTATAACCTTCATTGGGGATTTAGTGGATGAGAAAAGGTAAATTTATACATTTGATTCTTTTGTGCATATGTATGGAATTGAAACAAATTATATAGAATATGATGGGGTTGTATTTTATGCAGTTAAAAAAAATTGTTAGGTAAAGGAATACAATGTTTTCGATTCAATATCTACTCGACCAACCATGCCATTCAATATATCACATCTGCTAACATGCTAAACCAATATATACAGATATAGGTAGTGAAGAATTTTACCAGATAAACAGCATCTGAGTTTGTTTAAATTTCATGGCATTGAAAAATGGGAAAGTATAATAAATAAGACATCTTGTGAAACAGATTGGCAAGAACATATATTGATTGCAAAAAGATGCACTCAAAGTGAAGATATTAGATAGTTTCAGTTAAAGATTATTCATTACATTCTTACAACTAACAAATATTTATATCAATTGGATATGTTGACTCTCCTTTGTGTACTTTCTGTACAAATCAACCTGAAACTATAATCCATATGTTGTATGCGTGTGAATATGTAAGAAAGATTTGGGAGAAACTGTACATTTGGATAAAATCTGTTGTGGAAGGAACCATTGATTTGAACAGAGAAAATGTTTTGTTTGGATTTCAAGGCAAGCATAACAACCCATTAAATATTGTACTTTTAATAACAAAACAAGTAATATACAGACAATGTAGGAAAAGATTAATGCCACGTTTTGAACAAATACAGCATGAGATAATTAGTTATTGCAAAGATAATGTCATTTACAAATAGTAGCTATGCAAACTTGTTTAGTTTCTGATCTTCCTTCCACACTTTGTTTAAAAACCAATCTGTAATAAATACTGATAATACAGTATGTTGACTTTATAGGCAAGAATACATATATATATATGAATAGCTGTATGCTTCTTGAATATAATGTACCACAATTCTATTGACATGACATGTATACATATGTACCTGCTGAGATGAATAAAGAAGGAAAGTAAAAAAATAATTTTTTTTAAATTAATCAATGGTTAGTCCAATAATCAACTTGGAATGTATGTTCCACAGGTTTGTCAAACGAATCCAGCACATGAACCATGCTGGAGTTGGTCAGCTACACATGATCACATGTAGGCTACACTGGTGTATGGTCAACATCCTCAGTGTCACAGGTTTACAAAGTAGGATAACATTTTTGTGAATATTTATGTTCACTGCCTCGTCATTATCTGTTAAATAGATGATGGATGTTGGTACTAGTTAGATCAATCTGCACATGCCATGTGTTGATCCAACTGGAAGCGACATAGAGGGTCTGGGCGTTTTACCTTGCGGATTGGCATGAGAAGATCTAAAGGTGCGTCGGCAAAACCTTCACAGGCAATAATGGCAAATATATCGTATGAACATAACTTGGAACATGTAAAATGAACATAAACTTGAATATGTAAAATTATGTTGCAAGTGCTTCCAATCTGCTAACAGATTTTCATGTTTGGGACCATGCTTGAGTTGATGTGGCGGCACAAAACAGATTCAATGAATCATATATTTCTGAAAATCAAGATCATACTTTATGCTGGCTTACCCTCGTACGACGAAAAATGGATCTTCAAGTGACATGTTTAGGATATTAAAACCAGAAGCCAAGTAAAAACTGAAACTGTCACAAAATGACAACAAACTCTGCGTCTAATAACATGGCGACCGGAGATTCGGTGTGACGTCACCGGGGTTTCCCCGACCTCTGGGATTTCCCTCAGACATTTGGAAAGCTGAACAGTTTAGCTCGCTATATATATTACCCTCGCTCTTGATCATAGGCATTTTCTACGATGCTTTGATGTATATCGATTGCATATCAATGTTACACACATTGGATGTCCACGGGTAAAATAATCTCAAAACCAGTCAAAACGGACCAGTGCCAAAATGAAACATGCACTTTCGTCAAAACGCCCCATTTTAAAAAAAAAAGATTGGACATTGGAGCAAATCACCGAAGTAATTTTATAACTGGAATGTTACAAAGAAATGGATTTACACCAAAGGGATCTAACTGATCATTTCGAGAAATGGCTGTTAATCGAATATTTTGGATTCTCCATTGGGTGTACGTGTATTTAAAATTATGAATGTGATTGTGTGTATGAAAAATTTGACAAATATTACATAAAGTAAGACCAGTCCGAAAACCAACAAAACATTAATCTATCACGTCTTGACGAGACTCATTGGATGAGGTAGTCTTTTTATTTGTTTTTCAAAACCTTGCTTTGGCTTGCAATTTGTCAGAGAACGTGAACGTGCACGTGACTTGTTTCAATTTCTTCAAGACATTGTTGTTAGAACCTGCTTGTGTTTGGTTCGCCTTTTTTATGTTTGTCTACTACTTCGGTGTTCTATATGTGCGCCGTCAGGAGGTCATTGTTTTGACAATCATAATTTGGAAATACTGGTGCTTGCCTAGTTTTGAGAACTATTAGCATAGGTTTATCTACGTGATACATCTGTTACTCGAGTTTGATCTAATCTCATTTGCAAATCATTACAATGGTCCTTGAAAAAAATCTTTTATCGGCAACATAGTAAAAGCCTGGCTATGTCAAACTATTACAGCATTTATGAGCTCACAAGTTTATTTTCCCGGGTAAGGCCCCTGTGCAGAGGTATCACCTTGATATCCAAGGTGGGTAAACTGTTTGAGAAAATCATCTTGGAGAGAATTTAGCAGAACGTCAAATGTATGAAGCCCAATTTCCCACATAATTGTTACAGTGTGGTTTCAGACTGGTGCATAGTACAAACACAGCGAAGTATATGTACTACAAAATAGTATATGATTCTTGTTGGATATTTAGCCGTCATACCCAAATGTCCAATAGTGAGTCGTCATACCCAACTGTCCTAGTGTGTCGTCATACCCAACTGTCCTAGTGTGTCGTCATACCCAACTGTCCTAGTGTGTCGTCATACCCAACTGTCCTAGTGTGTCGTCATACCCAACTGTCCTATAGTGAGTCGTCATACCCAACTGTCCTATAGTGAGTCGTCATACCCAACTGTCCTATAGTGAGTCGTCATGCCCAACTGTCCTAGTGTGTCGTCATACCCAACTGTCCCAGTGTGTCGTCATACCCAACTGTCCTATAGTGAGTCGTCATACCCAACTGTCCTAGTGTGTCGTCATACCCAACTGTCCTATAGTGAGTCGTCATGCCCAACTGTCCTAGTGTGTCGTCATACCCAACTGTCCCAGTGTGTCGTCATACCCAACTGTCCTAGTGTGTCGTCATACCCAACTGTCCTATAGTGAGTCGTCATACCCAACTGTCCTAGTGTGTCGTCATACCCAACTGTCCTAGTGTATCGTCAAACCCAAATGTCCTATAGTGAGTCGTCATACCCAACTGTCCTAGTGTGTCGTCATGCCCAAATGTCCTAGTATGTCGTCATACCCAACTGTCCTAGTGTGTCGCCATACCCAACTGTCCTTGTGTGTCGTCAAACCCAACTGTCCCGTAGTGAGTCGTCATACCCAACTGTCCTAGGGTGTCTTCAAACATAACTGTCCTAGTGTGTCGTCAAACGCACCTGCCCTTGTGTGTCGTCAAACATGACTGTGTTAATGTGACGACAATCCTAGGTGTCCTAGAGGGGGCATTTGAGACTTTTTATTTTATCATATTTACATATTCTCTACGATTGTTGGGAATCACATAAGACCTATACAATGCATTTACATTCTCATCGAAACATAGAGGCATACTACTGCACTATTTCCTCTTCTATCTGACAGAAGATAATTTTCGTTTCTTTTTATTTTAATTTTCTATCTTTTTCTCTTTACGCGATTTGCTCAGTCGACGGCTTTACGGAGAGGTGATGACAACCTGCATAGTCGCACACAAACATAGTTCTATACCATCTGACACGCATGTAGTATCATCAGCAAATTGTGACAGCAAATAATCAGTGTTGCCTTTAAGTTTTTATTGTTTCTTATAAGGGTTTCCAAGATTTCCGCACATAATTAAAAGAGGCTGTTCTCTACACTATAATACACAAAAAAAGGGGTACAGGGGGTTCAGTGCGTCCCGCGTTAGGTTTTATACCACGTGCCGGATGAGTCGTATAACAAATATTGCAAACAGGATCAAGATGTAAATAATGTGACGAAGGTAAACAAAAACAGGGCTATAATGAGAAATATAATATCATAACCTCTTTTGTAAAAACCGAAATTATACCAAGTTTCAAATCGGACCATTCTCTAATAATGATCACAATAAAAAATAACAGATTTAAAACGTGGTAAAGGTTTTTGACAATTAAAAAATATTATTATTATTATTATTATTATTATTATTATTATTATTATTATTATTATCATTATTATTATACCCTTGCTCGTGGGTTTCACCGAAGTGGCAAACGTCTGAGACCTGCATCACTTCGGGCTTTCCTCCCACATTAAGCTGGCACGCCATGATATAACTGGAATACTGTTAAACCGGTGCCAAACCCAACTCACTCACTCACTATTATCATTATTCAGCACGAAAGAAAACAGAGAAAGATCCATACAGCTGAAGAAATGGTTAGTAAAACCAGACACTTTTAATATGATCTCTGGTAAAACACACATTTTAACTTGGAGGAATTTTACGAAACAAAAACACAGGGCATGCTAATGCGCTCTACAGCAAGAAGGTCTGGATGGGGAGAAATACCAATTGTATGTTCTGGGACTTGAAATAAGACGTTATTTACTCAATAACATGGATAGAGGATTCTATAGGAAAAATAATGGACAATCCAGAATATATTCTTATCGAGGTAAAATGTTACTACACATTCTAAACACGATGCGATTTCCCTCTTCAATGAAGAATGGGGGAATTAACAGACACACTCCCTTATAATACCCTCAAACTACAGGTAGGTTGCCATTTTCTGGTGAGATATTTCAGTAACGGTATGTTCATTCACATATTTCAACCACATTAATACATTTGTATTGCAAGAATACGCTTAAAACCAGGTGATTAATTATTTTCTCCTCGTGTCAATCCGTGAGAAAACGAAGGATATTACGGAAAATACCAATCCATTCGTGAACAACTCGTCCCATTCCCGACCAACTCGTCCCGATCCCATTCCATTCGTGACCAACTCGACCAAATCCCATTCCATTCGTGACCGACCCGAGAATATTCCGGGGTAGAATAGGTCTTCAGCAACCCATGTTTGCGGAAAAAGGCGCCTATGCCTGTCGTAAAAGGCGACTATCGGGATCGGGTGGTCAGGCTCGCTGATTTTGTTTATGTATGTCATCGATCCCAATTGCGTGTATCGATGCTCATGATATTAATCACTGGATTGTCTGGTCCAGACTCGAATATTTACAGACCGCCTTCATATAGCTGGAATATTGCTGAGTGCGGTTACACAACAAACCGACCCACCAACCAATCCATTCTTGACCAACTTGTGTTATGGGGACAAGCAGGTTACGGAAAGGGGCGAGTTGTGACGAATGATTTCGCATTCGTGACCAACTCGTATTATTCCGGGACAGGTTACGGAAAGGGGCGAGTGGGGACGAATGGACTGATCTATAACTAAGGGAGACCACTCTATCACCTGGTGGCTGAATTAAGAATCAAGAGTAGATAAACGATTGAAATACACGTCAGTATTTGACAGGAAGACCTCGTTTACTTATGAACACGTTGAGAAGATCACCATGTTTTGTCGTTTATCTGTATTCCAGACAATGATGTGATGGAAAATGAGGAAATTTAGTGTTAGTGTTCATATTCTCGTGGCAGTTTTATATTTTCAAAGGTAAGTCTTTATTTTACATTTACATTTCATATTTTACCACAGGCGCAGTATACAGACAGAAAGACCTCATGTCTGATTCATTGATTGAACACCTGTGTCTGGCTATATTCGTTATTTGTCAGGTAGTGACAGCTTATAAAAAACTTGCAATTACCATTGACACACGTCCTCTAATATTTCAAACACGCTTTTGATACCAACACGTTAGGTGGGCTCGGAATACTTATCAAATTAGTGAAGCAAGGGCAGGGGTTTTATTTTTTTTTCATATTATCTGTGATTATAAAATCTATTCACCACCCAGTAGTATAATAATAACTAGACAAATGTCTCAAGAAAAAATATTTTGTAGAGGAAAATACATATTTATGCTGTCTTGGATCCTTAGGGTTGGTTGTGTTAGGGTGGGGCAACAGGGTAGGTTACCCCACCTCTATCCTTAGCCCATTGATCCTTGAATGAAAATAAAGGAGAAAATATTCAATTGTGGCTCTAGTTAGGTAACTACTTCCTATCAACAACCCCATCGTCAAGGTTAGGCACCTGTTTCTGATCCTGACTGGCGAGCGACCTGTCATCGCAGAGGACCAATGATCTCCACCCCAAGTTATAGCGTGCATGTGATAATGACTCATTTCACTATTGGTCATTTTCATTAGAAAAGTAAGGTCTCTTCCTAAAATGATGATCAAAGTTGACTGGTTAGGTAATATAAAAAAAACCCCACCTTGCTCAAGTGTGACTTTTCAAAAGACATTCGGGGTGGGGATGGTGATGGAGGATGTCACATTACTAATTAATGTCACATACACAAAAATCCAACAATAAAACATCTCAATGTGATCATATTAAGAATATATGCGCATGATCATGTGACACATGCTGTTTGGACAATGTAGACAATGTTGATTACTAAAGGGAAATAAATCAACAGGAAAGACTTATTTCCACTGTTTTGACTCCCTCTTGTCCCATTATAAACAAAAATCAATTCAACCTTATGCATGGACAGAAATATGTGCATTTGCTCATAGTTTCCCCCAAAAAGTTATTGGAACATTAGGTGAAGGAATATTTCTGAAATAACACGGGGAAAACAATAGGGTTAGCCATCTCATCACATGTGTATTACCTGTGTATTGTGTAATAATTCAATTCTATTTTGTGTGGATATGTCAGGGCTCATTATCCATTTTTCATCTCCACTGAAGCAACAAGGTTTATGATGCTGAAACCAGGATGATAACGACAATGATGTATCATCATGTAGATTGTAATCTGCCTGTCTCTATGCTCATGTTCTGTTGGCAGTTATATATTCTTTGGTAAGTAATTCATTATTTGTGTTATCAACTCTCTGTAGCTCCAAACTTAATAAGGTATTGCCATTATTCTGGCTCATTGTCCAATCACAGGAAGTTTCAGCTGTTCATGAAACATCAATGTTCATAATCATGATAATCATGTATCCAGTGAGGGGAACAGAAGTGAAAAACCAACACTCACCTTGATTCTGATCCAGTTTATTGTTTATTATTAATTAAGGATTGACTGTGTATTTTTTTCGGTTCATTGAGATATGAAACGAAAAATGGATGTGCAAAATGTATGAATCGGCATAGCGTATTCTTCCAAAAGTTTCCAGATCGGTTTTTCTATTCATACCTCAATGAACCAAAAAAATACACAGTCAATGCTTATAATTAAATTCGACAACGTGAAACATGTTTATCTAAAATAGTTTAACCAAAATCAGTTGTATATGTCAAAACAGACGAGATTGATAAACATTCCAGGTGTAGGAATACATACTGTGGCATGACATGAATCAGTTGATCGTTTAATTTTTGCACATGACTTGACACGCCTACACAGTAAGTAGCCAATCAACAGAGAGAAGGATCAAAACAATGTTCATTGGACCTGACAATTAAGGCAAGAGGTGAAAAGAACTGCAACAGTCAGACTGTAACGAACTGGAAGAAATATCTCTGGGAGAAGGCGGCTGTTTCAAATAACATGGTCAGTTACCGCCAGATTCAAACATTACTTCCCCGATTACGGTGAAACACGGTAGGAAAATTGCTGGTCAGAAATGAAACCCGAAGACAAGAAAGTTGAGGCAAGCGGGGAAAAAACAAGCGATCGAGCCTGCACGTTTGCTGTTTCATTCATTCTCCGCCTTCAGTTTCAAAGGGTAGTTTGGACAATGAATATGCATTAAAGTCGCTAAATGTCCTGTGCATGACGATACACATACGCAGAAAGGGAATACTCTCGACTGTAACATTGGGATTCCCCATCATTCCGCAGTAATAAAAGTAGTGCGCCTCAGTGGGTGTGGCTTAATTTTTTACATTCATTGGGAAATGAATGCAGTAACACGTGACCAATTCAGCTAATCAGAATGCACGAATTTCAATGAACACAACGAAAATTTAATTATTTAGAGTTAATAATTTATTATTCCAGTTAACTGTAATTTTAGGTGTCAGTGTATGTTGAAACTTGCCATGGAAACTGGCAGATTCCAATCACTCTCTTAGGTGAATCTAAACAGGCTAGTTCACAGGTTTCAGATTTTCCTCAAAATCCATCTACAGTCGACTTTCTCCTTTCTGTTGTCTGTTATCATGATTATATCACATTGTGAACTTCTTGACACTACTGCAACCTTTGGCAGGCTCTTATCTAGCCAGGTCACAGAACATGCACCAACCAGAGAGCCATGTTGAGAATGTCAATTTTACTCCTTGTTAGACATTTTAGCATGAATAATTATGATAGTTATATACTGTTAGTATATCATGGTATGTGGTATGAGAAATAAAAGATAACAGAAACAATGTTTCAATACTATATCTTTGTAATATATATTTAGAATTAATCCCATTGTGTGGCCACACATACAAACTGTACATCCAATTTGACTAAATTGCTGCATGAACAATCATGTTTATCGACTAAAACAATTTTGGCCAATCACTTTAATGCTTAATTTGTGCAAGCATGAAACACTAGGCACCATAGTAAGACAAGTTTAAACAGACATTTTTTATCACTAGTGTATGACACTAATTGATTTACATGGCTTGTCGATTGTTAGCAACCAGTCATGCTGATGATCTGGAAATTCTTAACAGTTCTCATTGGTAGCAAATACCAAATTAAATTATTGGTAACATCTCTTGTAGCTCTACATGCATGTGGAGAAACCATTAAGAAATAGAAAACAGCCAATGTCTCCTAATGATATGTTTGATGGACGTGGTGAGTACTTGCTTAGTTTGATGACTGATTATGGCTCACTTGAACCAATGTACATGTCTAAGTTCTTAAAAAAATAGCCCAACAATAATGTCAACCTTTACATGTACAATTATTTTATCTCATCTGCAAACTTGGTGCCCGAATACTTAGTCTGACATGATGTAACCATATTCTGGCGCAGCATCTCCAGCATCTGACATGATGTAACCATGTGCTGGTGCAGCATCTCCAGCATCTGACATGATGTAATCATGTGCTGGTGCAGCATCTCCAGCATCTGACATGATGTAACCATGTGCTGGCGCAGCATCTCCAGCATCTGACATGATGTAACCATGTGCTGGTGCAGCATCTCCAGCATCTGACATGATGTAACCATGTGCTGGCGCAGCATCTCCAGCATCTGACATGATGTAACCATATGCTGGTGCAGCATCTCCAGCATCTGACATGATGTAACCATATGCTGGCGCAGCATCTCCAGCATCTGACATGATGTAACCATGTGCTGGTGCAGCATCTCCAGCATCTGACATGATGTAACCATATGCTGGCGCAGCATCTCCAGCATCTGACATGATGTAACCATGTGCTGGTGCAGCATCTCCAGCATCTGACATGATGTAACCATATGCTGGTGCAGCATCTCCAGCATCTGACATGATGTAACCATGTGCTGGTGCAGCATCTCCAGCATCTGACATGATGTAACCATATGCTGGTGCAGCATCTCCAGCATCTGACATGATGTAACCATGTGCTGGCGCAGCATCTCCAGCATCCGTTTGACTGTCGGGTCAAACATCGCGTGCTGGATGGACTGAAGCAACTATTATTTGGAAGGATGTACATTGAGATGTTCAGTTCTGTTTGTACCCAAAAGGTTTAGGCTTTGAATTGGTGTCATTTTGAAACATAATGTGGGTATCAAGGGTAACACTGATTGTCTTCTGATTGTCTTTGTTGTGATATCAGATGATGGTGAACGGGTGTGTGATCAGTGATGAGATAAGCATTCTGATAGCCATGATAGTTGGCTTGGTAATGTTGCAGTCATGACAACAGTTCCTAATCGGTCTGTCGTCATGATAGTCACCATTGACTGTGCAAAGATAATTACTCTGATCAGGTAAGCTTGTTTTCAGATTGAAATTTGAGTATAATCCTTAGTGAGGTATGGCATAAAGAACGGTTGGTAGAGTCAAACATATCTTCTTACAATCTTTCCATGGCTGCCTTCAGGGCAGTAGTTAACATTTATGATCTGAATGTTGTGTTAGTAGGTCATCATTGTTATTTACAGGATATAACTGTTTTATATTGTGCTCTATGTCATGAGTCTGCATCCATTGTGCCTGTCCATCCATGGTTTGACTCTGAAATAAAACTCTTCTTCAAAACTATTACACATATATGTCCTGGTAACATACTGTGAAAATACTGTGAATTCTGCATGTAATATTACAACTTTATACATCATATTTTAGGGGGCATATTTGGAATTTTATCCACCTCCTTACTACCTTTATCTGAGCTTGATTTTTCTGGTGTTATTGCATTTTGAACCTGTCCTCTGAAACATGTATAAGGTTTATGGAGCTGAATCTTTGCATCTATGATCTTAACTTTTATAATCCTTACAAATACAAAACCTCTGTTACGTCGGTGCCAGAGAGTCTCTATTTTGGCTGTCACCAGAAGTCGTCTTCACTTTCTTTCAACCTCCCATAACCAGTTGAGATACTAATACTGTCTCCCATTCTATATCTCTGCACATGCGCAGACTGGAAGTTTTCGCTTCTACCTTGTGTTGGAAGGTGTTTATGTTCAGTTTACTTGGTATTTACAGAAAGACTAGATCATGCTTCTTGCCTGTGTGGAAGCGGGGGGGGGGGTGTGGGGGTGTAAACTGGTAAACATGTTGTGTTGGACAAGATGGCTTTTCCTCCATAAACATGTAGGACGTGTGGGCATTTCAAGGCCTTGGGTGAACCACTCTTAATCTGCTGGAAGTCCTGATCTGTTCAATGCACAGACCATCTGGACGGAACAGAGAGCAGCATGGTGATTTGGATCTGATGCAGGGAACTTGGATTCACCTGACTCAGGATACACATTAGGTCTGACCAGGGGAACACCAGCAGGCTGAGAGAGTTCCCCTGTCCTGGTGGCCACATTTGGGGGGAGCATCTGTCATGGTTGGATGATTCAGATCTGATGCAGGGAACTCCATCTGACTCAGGATACTGTATACTGCCAGTACAGACTGGGTTCGGCCAGACAGCCTTCGGACGTGTAGTCCGAGTGGGATGGGGCGGCTGTGTGGGAGAGTTTGATCTTGGAAGACTGGCAATGGAGCCGTTTTCCACTGTACTGCAGATGTCAAAGTATACAGGGTGCCGTGGGATCACCACCACTTTGCCATCAGTACACAATGTATACCATCACTGCACTGCCTCTCAGACTTACAATTACATCTCAGCTCAAGCTCTTGCCATGACTGAGAAGCTTGTGGTAGTGTAGTCAACAAAGGCTCATAGCCAGCCATATGCTACTGGTCTTACCCATCCCCATTTAGTTTGTGTGAGAAGGTCTGTTTCGTCCTCCAGTCTTCATCCCCAATAGTGACCAGCTTGGAATACAGCTCTTTTGACATACGGGTATGAAGCAGCTGATGTAGGAGGAATGGAATCAATTGATATACCTATCTTAGTGAATAAGTCTTTGCGTGCTTTATCTACTCCTGCAAAGATACTGGCCGATCATACATTGAGACCACAAAATCATCTTCTCGACATTCTGTTCGGTTTGTACACCATCAATGAGATTGAAAGTCTCTGTCGCTTCATCATACACATTCGTGTTTCCCATGCTGTTGTTTTTCCCCCAAAAGAAAGATGTCTGGTCAGAGCCACTAAGTGACCAAGCTTTCACTGGTCCAAGGAGTCTGATACGGACATGAACAGCCAAATATCTGAACTGTTTGCCAGTTCCAAAAGCTATTCAGAGGTAAGACATATCCATTTGACTCGTGCAAAACGAGTCTTGTGTCAGCTTCTTTATGTGAACATTGATGCAGATTATTGACAACATCTGACCCTTTGTCATGTTTGCCATGAGTGTTTATTCTTTGTTTCTCTCCTCATTCTAATGAAGTAACTTGTTCAGCTGAGAACTTAAACAGTTTTGTCTTGTTCTCGTCAATGCTCAGAAATGCCTACCATTTGTGAGGAATTTTGCTGTTTGTTTGAACGTGGCATCTTTTTCCCGTTTGCTTCTCCCAATGCCAACTGAGTAGCGATGGACAAGATCAGTGGCACATGGCTATGACCTTTTGTTGACTACACTAACTACCACAGGCTTCGGAGTCCTGCCAAGAGCCTCTGAGATGTAGTTGTAAGGTGTAAAAAGCACAGTTGATTAGTACACAACTTGCAAATGTGGTGGTGACTGTGATTGCATTAAATATTCACTTGCTAACCAAAACATCAGCCATTTACAACCTATTTCAATAAATAATAATGTTGTTCTTTAAATATTCTGTTGTTGACCATTTGAGTATATGTTTAATGAAGTATGTCATAAAGATATGCCTAAAAAGAAAGAAATGCATACTTTTTTACACTTTAGAATATCTAAATCAAGATAAATAGTTTATTATAATAATGTTATGTATATTACAGATGTAGTGTTCGATAAATATATTCCAAATTAATAATTTTGCACAATATATTTATGTTGTGGTTAAATTTTGTACACGATACACGAGAATTTCATTCCTCCTTTGGTGGCCATTTGGATTATTTTGGGTGGCCCCATGTCTTAAAATATTTGGAATGTCATTACCTACAAGTGTGCCAAGGTTCATGCTTTTATATATTTTTTTATGTTTCTAAAGTAGCATTAGAAATATGACATATACTGATAAGGATAATAATGCATCTTGTTTATTTGCAGTGTAAGACCACAACAAGCAGGGGAGAGCACTGATGGCTCCATGTCACTCAACACTGGTGTTCACACAGGGAAAGGAGAGTCCATCACTCTACAGGCCAACAGTCCAAGTGCATCCCCGCATATTACAGCCAGGTATTATGGGTATACAGCAAAGACCCTCCTTCACATATCTCTTTACTTAGGAACTGATCATTCTGACAGTAGTTATTCAGTAATGTCTTCAAACCATCCTTTTTTTCCCTTTAAAGTGGGACCAGACAATTTAAGTAGAAGATAAGCATGATACGAGTAGCTAAGTTTTTGGCAAGTGCAGTCCTGCACTTGAATTTAGTTATTTCTTTTAAATATGACTCTAAATAAATATTAACATGATTAATTTTGAATGTACCATAAAGAGTTAATGCCAATCTTTCTCATATAAGTGAGTGAGTGAGTTAGGTTTAACGCTGCTTTTAACAGTATTCCAGTTATATCACGGCCTGTCAGCTTAATGTGGGAGGAAAGCCCGAAGTGATGCAGGTCTCAGACATTTACCACTTTGGTGAAACCCACGAACACGGGCATGGTGCTGACCTAGAAACATAAACCTAGAAACATAATCTGGGCGAACCAGGATTCGAACCCTCAATCATAGGTTTCTGGCATGCCCAAGGGACTCAACTCTGAACAGCGAATCACGGCGCCTTAGATGACTGGGCCACCTGCCCCCCCCCCCCCTTTCTCATATGAAGATTTTACACAAAGTGTATGCATTCAGGCCAGAAGCTGGCAGTGTGGCTTTTAGAACTGCTGTTCCCATTCATATCCAAATAGTCGCTATGTAAGTGCAATCATTTTGGACGAGACGTTAAACCCAATTTAATTTTTGATACCCAGTAAGTCTTACTAATGTTGGATGATAGACATTAATAGATAGTAACATTTCTTGACCAAACAAGATGCTGGAATAGTTATTATTTTACACCAGTACTTTATAGCATGCAATTATGTACATGGGATATCTTCCACATTCTCCTATAACAATATGATTTGATGATGACTGCTTCACATAAAAATCGCCTACGTGCAATCTTTTGTGCAACTTCTATTTCCTCATTTTTATTAATCCTCCATACTTCAGTGACATAAAACAAACTGGACGGAATTTGGGAATCAAATATATTAGGCCACAGATCATTGGGTAGAGGTTACAGCATGTGTAATGATTTGTCCACAGAGAATTGTTTCTGCCTGAATGGATGAGTTTTCGATTCATTTGGAACATGACAATGCTCCAGAAAAATATAATCCAAGATATGAAATGATTGTGATGACCCACATTCAAGCTTAAATAAATAATAATAATATATGATTTTTAGAAACTTGATAAACACAATTTTAGTCTTATCTAGGTTATATGACAAATGATAGTTGAACCAAAAAGATTTGACGACATCAGTATGTTTTGGCAGCCCATGGACAGTGTCCGCAAAGAGGACAAATTTTGTCTGCAAATAACAAAAGTACTTGTATGACATCAGGGTGTAGCTGTACACCTGGAACACATGATGATGCTATTTGTTCAAGTCCATGGATAAACATTGACAATAGGAAAGGACTCCTTTCATGGCCCTGCCTAAAATCTAGCGGACACTTAAAACATTCAGAAAAATTATAAATCTTTGGACAAAACTCCTCTATATTTTAGAATATACCAGTTGTTGAGTTAGCCTGTCAGCACATTCTGTACTAAGCTTTCATCTCCATGCTTGACAGAAGCAACTACGCCCTCAGAACTTCCATCTTCATTCTGTCCTACTTCTGAATGGATGTGTTCTGAAGCCTCACTCAACAATGGAGTTTTCTCCAATGACTTTGGTGGTCTGGGTTCTTTTTGAATTCTCCTGGTATTCTTTATACTAAATATTAATACAACATATTTTATTATTTTATGAATCATATTTTTAACATTTTGTTTGTTTGTGCAGTGTTGTACACCTTCACAGTTTGTTCTAAATAGTGGGTTGAGTTGCATTCAAATGATTCTTCGTCGTTTCCAACTCGTTTTCCGGAAGTGTGTGTGTTCATTATCAACGTTTCACATGCTTTTGTGCCTTTGAAGGTGTTTTTGAGTTTTCTATGGTTAAGACGGCCTCATCATCCCAAGAAGTTTTTGTGAGGTGTGTGGATTGAGACGATCTGTCCACGACCAACACAGGTTATGTCTTTCCTGTATTGCCAGAACCTTATGACCTAGAATATTGATGCTTGGCCTGCCAAATCTGTCTCTATGGACTTTGCTTTTCAGACGTTAGAAGACATGATGGGGATTGTCTTAGACATCTCCAGTCTACCAAGGAGTTGTCATTGTACTCCCCATTGCACTGTGATGTACGGGATGAGCCTGTGTCCTCTTGTGAACCTGAGGATTCTATGCTTGTGCATGGCTATCCAGTACATTGAAGCTTCCTGCATCTGAACCATGTTCATCATACGATAAAGAGTTTCCTGAATCAGGTGCTTGACTGTCCTCCCTGCTGTTGCTCCAGCACTAGTACATGATCACCTTACATGACTGTGCTATCTCTGTGGATGCCACTAGTACATGATCACCTTACATGACTGTGCTATCTCTGTGGATGCAGCCTCCTTCACAGGGGCCACCTACAACAGTGTGGCTCCTACACTAGTACATGATCACCTTACACGACTGTGCTATCTCTGTGGATGCCACTAGTACATGATCACCTTACATGACTGTGCTATCTCTGTGGATGCCACTAGTACATGATCACCTTACATGACTGTGCTATCTCTGTGGATGCCACTAGTACATGATCACCTTACATGACTGTGCTATCTCTGTGGATGCCACTAGTACATGATCACCTTACATGACTGTGCTATCTCTGTGGATGCCACTAGTACATGATCACCTTACATGACTGTGCTATCTCTGTGGATGCCACTAGTACATGATCACCTTACATGACTGTGCTATCTCTGTGGATGCAGCCTCCTTCACAGGGGCCACCTACAACAGTGTGGCTCCTACACTAGTACATGATCACCTTACACGACTGTGCGATCTCTGTGGATGCCACTAGTACATGATCACCTTACATGACTGTGCTATCTCTGTGGATGCCACTAGTACATGATCACCTTACATGACTGTGCTATCTCTGTGGATGCCACTAGTACATGATCACCTTACATGACTGTGCTATCTCTGTGGATGCCACTAGTACATGATCACCTTACATGACTGTGCTATCTCTGTGGATGCCACTAGTACATGATCACCTTACATGACTGTGCTATCTCTGTGGATGCAGCCTCCTTCACAGGGGCCACCTACAACAGTGTGGCTCCTACACTAGTACATGATCACCTTACACGACTGTGCTATCTCTGTGGATGCCACTAGTACATGATCACCTTACATGACTGTGCTATCTCTGTGGATGCAGCCTCCTTCACAGGGGCCACCTACAACAGTGTGGCTCCTACACAAGTACATGATCACCTTACATGACTGTGCTATCTCTGTGGATTCAGCCTCCTTCCTTCCGGCACCTGAGATGCAGGCTACATCAGCTCCTATGTGCAGCTACCTTACGTCAGATAGTGGAGCATCTCTTTGACAGCTACAAATCCTAGGGTTCTCAAGTAGATGGATCTATGCGGACGGTAAGAGTGCTTTGGTCACCCCTTTTGAAACTGCTGACCTCATTCATCTAAGACTGAAGACCATCTTCCACATGGCTTTGGCAACCTTAGCCCGAGTTAGTGAGTTCCTTGTTCTAGATGTCATACAGGTGGCCTTTAGTGGAGGTCAGCATGGTGTCACTCATTTAGTACTCACGTTTGTATTTCATCGGCAAAAATCTACTTCAAGGCCAGCGAGAAGGAGGATTCCATATTACTCTGCAGTCTTCCATACTAAATATCTTGCCATGTGCCCAGTGAGAACACTGCACCGTTGCCTTGTCATTTCCATGATTAGTAGGGAGTTTAGCTTCAGAGGAACTGACTGTTTCTCTCGGTACTCCACACTGAAATATCCAAGAATGCTGTTCTCTTTTGCCTCTGTTCTACTGTCTTGGAAGCCCATGCACCTGCCACCCTTCTGCCTGTACAGGCTCAAGATCCTCATGAAATATGGACGTTGTCACACCAACATTTGTGTTCAAGCGCTCATCACCTTTACTGCCACTGTTTGAACTGGGCCGATGTGCTTCCAGTTCCAAGAGACTTCTTAATTCCTCCTCCATACAGCTGTGGGATAATGCAGAATGTGACAAGAGGCTAAAGTAGATTAATTGTTATATCTAATATTTGGAATATTAGAAACTTAGCCTGTTACCTGTTACCGCCCATCCTGCCCCATGGTCAGATCCTATAGCATGAAGAAGGAAGTACTGAGGGCTTAATTGTAGTCTTCATCAAGCGTTGAGATGAAAGAAGGATTATGCAGAATGTGGTAACAAGTTAACCTTTTTTAGGTAGTGTTTAATAGCAGTTTGAAGAATGAAGATATCCTATTGTCATGATTGTGCTGTATTGTTTTTATTATAATTATCTTAAAAAATGTTTTGAGGAACAGTTTATGTGTACTAAAGCATCTAAATCCCCACCCCACCCCATATTTAGCACAAATGGTTGGCCACCATTACCAAACTATATTTATAAAAGTAAAATAAAATGTTGCTTTACCTTGTAACAGATGTTGCACTGCTTGGCATTATCTCCATCACAGGTATAGAAGCCAGCTGTGCTAACTTGTCTGGATAAAAAAAACACACTTATACATCACCTGTTGGTCCCCTGCTGTTGCACACTGCTGACATCAGTGTTGGTACTGATTGGCCACAGAGGCCACAAGACTAATGTTACTCACTTGCTCCCAAGGTCCATATGTTCATAAGGCCAGACTTGTTTTAGTTGACCTCACTGAAAGTGTGTCATGTCATGGTGCATTGTTTAGTGTCCGTCTATCCGTCTTAAGTTATATATTTTTGACATCTCCTCTGTAGTCTAAAGATCTTAGACTTTGTATGAATAATCCCAGCTATATTTTCTCTAAATGGTGATTTAAACATGGCCTCCATGGTGGCACAGACATTTCTGTTGTGTCTTTAGGATAATTTGATAAGCAGTAAGTAATTAATATGTCGAAAAGCATATGATACATTTTTGACGACTCATTTGTCACCACCAAATGTTGATGCATCAATAAATGATTTCTTCCTACTGCAGGTGAGCTACAGAACCTTGTGGCTCTAGATTTGTTTTTGTCTACAGATTCTGGCTCGGAGGTGGTAAAAACCGTAGTAAAAAAACCCACATTTGACACTCTTTAAAATGTTAACTGTCGTACTATTGCTCTAAGCCTGTGGTGTTTACATTTCCTCTTGTCATGAAAAGGACAGTTTGCATTCGGCAGAGTACATGGAGTAAGGACATTTTGTTCTTCAGATGTATATTTTTCCAATGTTCACTTTTTAGTGGTTTATTTATATTTAACAAAAGCCAAAACTAATTTTGAAAACAAGCACCTTATTTTGTGATTTTATGGACACTACAATGTCATGTATTTGCAGCATGAATAAACCCGAGTCAACTAGTGTGCTTGCGCAACCAAGTGTGGTGATCACTGCTGACAGTTCACACCAGCAGGTGGAGGCCAGCGTTGTGGCAGTAGGTGCAGTGGACAGCAGTAGTGCAGCAGTAGCCAGTGATAAGGTGCATGACCCCAGTGACCAGCGGGGAGCTCACACACAGAATGGTCAAGATCATCTTAAAACAGATGCCATTAAAAGCAATGTTGAGCCCACAGAGTCCTCGTCTCAGAAGGAAAAATTGGCTAGTCAGACTGAATCATCAAATAGTGATGATGTTCAACAAAAGCAGCACAGTGACCACCACTCATCAGTGACAACTAATGAGACACTTGGAGATAAAAGCAAAGATGAAGCACTGCCTGCATCAGAAGACAGTTCTACAGTATCACTGTCTGAGCCTGAACTTAGTGTGGACACTAGAGATATGAGTGGGGGCAGTAAGGTTGACATCAGGGACAAAGTAGCCACTGATAATCAACAGGACTTTCAGTCATACACTGAGTGGAGGCAGAAGGTCCTGGAGGAAGAACAAAAGTCAAAACAAGACAACACAAGTGAGTTACTGACAGTAATTAATGTTGACACAACACTTGGCTCACAACATAACTTAGATGAAACAGCAGAATTTAGTTAAAGCAGCTTGACATCAGTTACACTCATCATACAACAGCGAACGCACAGCAGAACTTACATCCCCAGGCTTGACAAAGCAGTCACACAGCACTTGAAACACAGTGATCGCACACAGCACTTGATATAAAGCATTCACACACAACACTTGAAATAGAGTGGTCACACACAACACTTGAAATAGAGTGGTCACACACAACACTTGAAACATAGTGGTCACACACAACATGTGAAATACAGTGGTCACACACAACACTTGAAATAGAGTGGTCACACACAACACTTGAAATAGAGTGGTCACACACAACACTTGAAACACAGTGGTCACACACAACACTTGAAACACAGTGGTCACACACAACACTTGAAATAGAGTGGTCACACACAACACTTGAAACATAGTGGTCACACACAACACTTGAAATAGAGTGGTCACACACAACACTTGAAACACAGTGGTCACACACAACACTTGAAACACAGTGGTCACACACAACACTTGAAACATAGTGGTCACACACAACACTTGAAACACAGTGGTCACACACAACACTTGAAATAGAGTGGTCACACACAACACTTGAAACACAGTGGTCACACACAACACTTGAAACACAGTGGTCACACACAACACTTGAAATAGAGTGGTCACACACAACACTTGAAATAGAGTGGTCACACACAACACTTGAAACAGTGGTCACACACAACACATGAAATACAGTGGTCACACACAACACTTGAAATAGAGTGGTCACATACAACACTTGAAATAGAGTGGTCACACACAACACTTGAAATAGAGTGGTCACACACAACACTTGAAACACAGTGGTCACACACAACACTTGAAATAGAGTGGTCACACACAACACTTGAAACATAGTGGTCACACACAACACTTAAAATAGAGTGGTCACACACAACACTTGAAACATAGTGGTCACACACAACACTTAAAATAGAGTGGTCACACACAACATGTGAAATACAGTGGTCACACACAACACTTGAAATAGAGTGGTCACACACAACACTTGAAATAGAGTGGTCACACACAACACTTGAAACAGAGTGGTCACACACAACACTTGAAACATAGTGGTCACACACAACACTTGAAATAGAGTGGTCACACACAACACTTGAAACACAGTGGTCACACACAACACTTGAAACATAGTGGTCACACACAACACTTGAAACATAGTGGTCACACACAACACTTAAGATAGAGTGGTCACACACAACACTTGAAACACAGTGACAAAAATTATGACTGCAATAAGAGCTATTCTTGAAGCTTTCTTAAACCTATTGCAACATTATCTTACAACACAAATCTTAGCTGATCTTTTTTGTGACGGAAGTTAAATAAGCTGGGTGTTTCCCAATGATGTCATCGATTATTCAGGGAATTCCCAAGATTGAAATTTTATTATTACTGTTTATCAAGTTTTATATAACTTTTGAAGACAAACAGTTAAGCCCCTATTGAAGATAAATGTTGATTTTATGATTTATGTTGTTGCCCCACATTATTAGCTGTTGTCCTTTATAGATGGATAAAGCAAGCATGGAAAATTAATATGTAGAATTCAAAAGGATGATTCCGAAGGAAAACAAATGTGATAAAATATTATGTGTAAATATGTAGCAGTGATGTTGCTGGACGTGGCAAGTATGTGGCAATCATGTTGTATTGCTGTGATATAAAGGGGTTTCACATGTTAGGGCATTCCAGTCATTTGGTTTAACATGTTTAATAACACACCTGCAACCAGAATAGTTGTAAACAAAGCCACTGCTCAACCTTAGAAACAACAATGTTCAAATCTAACTAGGCTAATTGCCCCAGTGAAATCATTCATCTGATAATGGTACGATATTAACTTGATATCCAATCATATCTCTGTTATGTTGTGGAGTATCTTTACGAAGATAACTCCATAGCAGTAAAAGATTCAAGATTTCATTCCTGACAGACAAAGAAAATGACAGATTACCACAGTAAAGCTACTCATTACTGCCGAATGTCATCATTACAATGATAGAGGCATACAGACTACACAGTATCAAGTAACACTGCACATCTCACTGACAGGAAACACTCGGGGGGGGGGGGGGGGGGGGGCATGTAAAAATACCACTGCATGTTCGTCACTTCAGTCGTTCGAATTAAAAGGAATCAAGTATGCACTCAAATATATAAAAGTAATTGGGCAAATTGATTGAAAACTGTGAACCAAAATATTTGTCTTCGCTTATTGTTTGGAATTTGAGTGCAAATTCAACAGGCGATGGCTGTGGCCATAGCAGTGACCACGTTTTCTGAACCCAGATGTTGACTTTGTAAAAGCTCCTTTGATTGGACTATTGATATCATCTTTTAGCACTGAAAATTTGGCTTGAAATGGCAAGGGTGAAAACTAGACTTTGATATGGGCTAGTGGTTAAATATCAGATTTAACAAATTTGTTGAGTGGTGTACCACAAGCGTCCAGGTTATTGGTGTGTTTCTTGTTTCTTTATTTCATAATTGCGCAAAATATATTTGACTTCAAACAGTTAATTAGCTGCAGACTTTTGATAGCAAAAAACAATGGTAGACTGGTTTCAAGTACATTGGAAATGTGAATAATTTTATACATTTATTTATGAATATGCAATTTGTAAAGTCCAAAAAGGTAAAATTGACTATTTTTTACTAATTACTCCTTAATGCATTCACTGCTTACCTTACGACAACTAGAAAGACAGCGCAACAGCCATGGTCCTGTGTGAAGAAATAAAGTTGTTGTTCTGAAGTCTCTTTTACTGACCCTCGCTGCTGTCCTGTGACCTTGATGACACCTAAGGTCACCTTCTTCACATCACTGCTTGTCGCACTACAGCAAGGATGTGTCCCAGTGGAGCTCTCCTTTTGGATTAGTTTAGACCGTCAGTTTTCGTCTACAATCCTAAAATTGATCTGCGATGGGTGATGTATTCTTTTCATATTACTTTCACCATGCTGTGTAGTTTTATGTGAATTAAGTAGGCGTAAAAAGACTCTGTCTTTTTTCCTGCCACATATTTGTTTTAGCCGCCATTTTGAATTGTGTTACATTTGTTTGCCTGCCAAGGTAGTCAAATTGTTTACAATTCTCAGCTTCGTATGTATAACATATTCTTGTGTTCTTAAATACTACTAGCTTTGGCTTAACAGTGAGTTGCGTATATATATGGGCGAAGCGCAGACCCAAGCCATGGTCAAGTCAATACCAATGAGCTTTGGGTCTCACTTATCCACGCCGAGCGCAGCACCTGACTACTACCCAAGCGCCTCTACAATGACTTCAGCGTAAATGTTACGCAGGCGACGCATGATCAGTTTAGCGCTGTTCCAACATATCCAACGCAGCAGACGTGTTCTCAGGCGTCAACACCGTTCCCGAAAGCTAATTGGACAATGGTCCAAGCGCTTCTACAATGATCCAGTCATCACCGATGAACCTTGTCTCATAGACCTGCGCTGAGCGCAGCGTCTGTGTACCAATAAAGGTCTCTACAATGACAGTGTATGCAACTGGCACATGATCAGCTTAGAGATGTTCCAACAACTTTGGCACAAGTGTAAGCACCTGCACCTGTACCTGTGCCTTACATATACCAAACGCCTAATGTGCTTTCTGGTACAGCATACTTCGCTGAGCAGCGCTAGTACGCAAGCACGTACGGGAACATCAGCACCTGGCTCCTTATCCAGGGAGGTCATCAAAGCCTTCTGATAGAGGATGCACTACGCACCGGAGCAGTTCACCGGCTTAGCGCAAGTACCTGATTGGGTAGCAGACCATCTTGTGTCAGTGACGCCTTCCTCTGGTAAAGGTGAAAATAAGAGGGACACCACTAGGTCATTGGAGGAAAACTTCTCCAAACTTACATTTGCTCCGTCATTTAAGCCACCAACATCGTCAGTGCTTGCGGTTGACCAGGATCTATCAGAGGATAACCCTATCTGATTAGAGCTCTTCCAAACTATGGTAATTTTCCTACAGCGTCAGATTGACCACAGGAATGTTCATCTTGAGGCCGCCCTGGTGGAGATTACCGTCTTTAGACTTTAGAGTTTTTCCAACTGGGACTCTGATTTCAAGGGCAGGCTGCTACGTCAACCTTGGTCATCTACTCCCCTGTTCAATAAACAGATCGCAGACATGCACCCAAAAAGTTCCCAAAACGCTTGGAATGACACTGTGCTCAAGACTCTAGAGCACGTCTCTTTTATGGTTTCCGTATTCATGTAGATGTAACCCCACCGTTGACCACAGTTCGATTTGGAAAATCCAACATAGACATACTGTTGGTGAGAAGAACTGTAGAGTTGGTTCACAACCCAGTCTTTACACCGGGGTTTTATCTTCACATCTGACGGTGTCCATGAAGGATCCAGACAAGATGAAAATGATCCACAGTCTCTCAACAAACGTTATCTGAAGCGTCCACATTATTGTCGCCTCACCACGTAGAATCATAATCAACATCAATGCGTTTGATCCTTGATCAGTCTCGACTATCCATCCCAACCGCAGAGTCCTCAGGTCCAGTTCAATGGAGTTCACTACCTGTTCCCATGTGGCATTTCAGTGACCCTATGGCTATTTACAGGAGTAATGAAGCCAATAACTGCATATCTACACTTGGTTTCGAGTCGTAGATAGATAGAGTCATCAACACATGCCAACATTAGGCCTCTTACAACTGCGACCAATTCATCATTTCCTGAACCCTTACATCAGGAGTCAGGATCCATTCAAGGCCATCACTCTACTGGCTGAATTAAGGCCTTACCTCAGTTGGTGGAGTTGAATGTCCTAGGAGGAGTCTCTTTATTCGGGTTTTCCGCGAATAGACACCTGTTCATGGACACCTCCCTTCAGGGGTGGGATGATCACTTGCAAGACCAGACAACCTCAGAGCTATGGTCAAGCACTCAGCGAAAGTGGCACATAAACAACTTGGAGTTGGAAGCTTTACTTCTGGCCATATCACATTGGCAGAATCAACTGCAGTCAACCCAACTCGCAATATCCACAGACAACAGCACTGTGGTGTGGTGCCTGCTCAATCAGGGAACAACGCACTCCCACTCTCTACTTCAACAGACTTTCAGATTTTTACATAGAGTGGATCGGCTGCAACTATAGTTCATAGTTCAGCAAATCCCCGGATGTCGAAACATACTGGCCGATGCCTTATCACGTCCAAACAGGATACCTCCCACCGAGTGGAAACTTCTCACAGAAGCATTCCAGTTACTGCTTCAGAAGTTCAGGCAACCAAACATCTACTTGTTTGCTACTTGCCTTACCTACTTACCACCAACTCATGATGTATGTGTCCCCGTTACCGGATCTGCAGACTTGGGCGGTGGGCGCGTTCAGCATCCCAAGGGCTAAAAGCATACACCAGTTTAACTTTCCAAGGTGATACAAGGGATCAAGGAGACAAGGTATCTTGCTCTCACTTAGGTCGCGCCCTTGTGACCGGCGAGAGGGTGGTTCGTCGAGCTCAGAAAAATCTAGCAGAAGACGATCCACTACCCCTCCCACAATGGTCCAACCTACATCAACCTCACAGCAAATTGCCTCACCCAACGTCTTCACGCATGGTTTGTCTTTAAAACGTGTTTAAGTGCAAAGGTTTTTTTTGGCACGGGCAGCAAAGATATAGCTTTAGTTCATCGTTCCTCTCTCAGAGGACTATACAATGACAAGTGGGGATCATTTGAGACTTTTTGCAAGACAAAAGAATCAAGACCCTACGATTGCATCACAACAATCCCTAGAGGAATACCTCCTACATTTGCGTACCCAAAGACCATTTGAAGGTGGCACCATTACTAGATAATTGGTTGCATTAATTGGCTGTTCCAGAAAATCACAAGGTGATTAAGGTCAAGGAACTAGCCCTATTACGCTTATACAGTCTTGAGGATCAGAAGTTCTTCCCACCTGCTTGGGACTTGAATGTGGTACTTCGAGGTTTAGGGGCGGTCGGGTAGCCTAGTGGTTAAAAGCGTTCGCTCGTCACGCCGAAGAAGTGGGTTCGATTCCCGACATGGGTACAATGTGTGAAGCCCATTTCTGGTGTTCCCTGTCGTGATATTGCTGACATATTGCTAAAAGCGGCGTAAAACCATACTCACTCACTCACTACTTCGAGGTTTGCGAGAGCCCTCTTCGAGGCCCTCTATGCATCTTCATTTTATGACTTCAACAAGGAAACAATGGTTTCTCTTGGCATAAGCCATAGCAGTACGGGTGAGCGAACTACATGCGATAGACACCACCCGGGTCCGCTTTGAGCATGGGACGCATGGAGCAGTACATCTCCGGTTATGCTGGGATTTTATTGCTAAAATCAACTACCAGGCCAACCCAATCATTCCTTCACCATCCCACCAATATCGACCATTGAAGGTGAATTTCTCCTGGGCTTGGTGCGAGCAGTTCGAGTTTTCTTTCACCGCTCCAGGACTAGGCATGGTTCGATGAAGCAGTTATTTATACCCGTGTTTACTACATCCACGCCCGAAGTTAGTCGCAAACGCCATATCCCTATGGTTAGGCGCAGTCATCCTTGAGGCTAAGAGAACGCCAAAATGGAATCTGCCGAGAGCAAATTACCCTCACGATCTCAGGGTGTTAGCCTTTACCATGGGTCTACACTGCAATTGTTCTATTAGAACAATCACGGAAGGATATTTCTGGAGCTTTGACACAGTTTTCAATAGTCATTATCTTCGTGTTGTGGCTCTCGAGTACATCAAAGGCGTGCAAAGTTTTGGCCCTCTGGTTGTAACCCAGCAGGTTACCAACCCCTGATGCAAATAATGAACTCGCCCTATACAGAGCCAGCCTACTTCCATGTGCAGTCACTCAGTTTCCACCAGTGGAAGAATATTAGACAATCTTGTTTGTCAACGACGGCTCTATGACGTAGTGAGTAAAGAATTAGCTGATTAGCTATTTTTTTCTTTATCACTAAATGTGAATAGGGAATTTCTCTTTAATTCCTATGTTCATTCGTTTTGATTTTTGAACAACCATACCGTAATTGTGTTTTTCTGAACTTTTCCGCTTCACGCTTTATCGACCAACTGGTGTTTCAGGGTGTGAATTATTGAGGTTTCTGTTATACTGAGGGTTTACCCTCCTCCAAACCATCCGATAACAGATGCATTAAGGATTTATGCAGGATAAGTAAAAACTTTCGTAAAATCACAGGACAGCAGCGAGGGTCAGTAACAGGGACTTCAGAACAACAACTTTTTTTCGTCACCCAAGACCATGGCTGTTGCGCTGTCCTTCTAGTTGTCATAAGGTAAGCAGTGAATGCATTAAGGAGTAATGCAGGATAAGTATACAAATGTAAAAATATATTTACATTTTACTAATTTTTGGCATTTAAAGTAAAGTGCAATATGGCATGATTGGCCGGGTGGCCTAGTGTTTAAAGCGTTTGCTCATTAATACAGAGAATTTTCTCCCCTAAGTACCAGGTTACACACTGCAGGGCATAACACAGTTACAGTAACGTAGGTGGTAGTTTATTTATATGTTTGTCACCATTATGAGAATTAGTTCAAAATTGAACTCTGTGAACTTTGAAAGAATTGGGAAGGTATGTGGTGAATTAGAAACCGACATAATTTCAGACTGACAATATGGATAAAAGTTTACAGTTTGTGAGTGTGAGCTGTTGTTCAACTAGTCAACATTACATGTGACTGTCATTGTAGCAGATTAAGAAACCTTGTTGAAATTTAGTTACTTTTTTCATATCTGTCTGTTTGTTTTGTATATCTATATAAGTAGAGCTCCAGGTATCTTTTTGAGCAATTGAGTTTTTACTCTAGGGTTTGTATTTTAATTGGGTTATTAAATTTGTCATTGGGTAACCAATATTTTTTCACTCATCTATTCATCACTCTATTGGGTTTTTTCCCAAAGTAGTGAACATTTTAAGAGTCAAAAGAAATGAAATAATGTTTTAGATGTATATGACTGTTTTAAATATATAGGCTTGACTCGGAAAGTAAATTAGGGCGTAATTGTTTCTCGGAAATTAGCTCCTTTGTATGCATGCTGATAAAGCTTCATTGGGTATTTACGCGAGCTGCTTTTATACATTTGAGTTTTTCATTTAATGCATGCGTTTCTGTATGCAAGTTAATTGAAAGTAATTGGGTTTTGAATATCTTTGGGGGGTATCTTACGCAAATACGCTGCTTATCTGTAGCTCTGTCATGTATATGTATGTATGTATTTTAGTATCTATGACACAGTTGTGTTTTGCTCCTTACCAAGGTGACCGACAGTGCTGTGGAGGTGTTTTTACCTTTGGATTTAAAATAATTTAATATTTGACATAACATATACTCCTGGTTGATGAAATGCCAACGTGTTGTTGCCAGTTCCTGTGGTGTCCATGCCTGTTCCTCTCAAGTCCAAGCAGCGAATCAACTTTTCCTCCAAGAACTGTGGGGCTAAGGTGTTGGCATCCAATCAGGAGGCTGAAAATGTGCAGGGTGTGCTCACTGGGAACAAAGATGAGTACATGCTCAATCCATGCGGCGCTCAGAAGAAATGGTAATGATACGTTTGAAACTATTGTACGACACACACAGTATAAACACAGGTTAACATAAATGTTTTCATATGAACCTAAAATTCAACAACCAACAAGATATTGTAAGGTACATGATTTCACTGCCTTGAAGCAGCTGTCAACTTACCTGTAGTGATATGAATATATCAGCAGTATGGCCTGCAGATTACATGACATCATTGTTTCCAACGTGAACCCCAGCTGTGTCCTACCTGTTGCACACTGTAACAATTCCAGGAAATGGTCAATGTTCACCTGCCTGAATTTACTATTATTAAAATTTGAATACACAATGCCATTTTAGAAAGTGGTTAAATGTAACTAATGTTATATTTGGGATAACACTTTCTTAGTAAAGTCCTAGTACTTTTGGTTGAGTCCCGTCCGAGATTCGGACCCACACCTGCCAGGGTGAGGCACCTAATCGCCAGCACACAAAGTCAGCGATCTAACCCACTCAGCCTGGCAGGTGTGGGTTCGAATCCCGGACGGGACTCAACCAAAAAAAGTACTAGAATCTGGACTTTACGAAGAAAGTGTACTCCCAAATATAACATTAGTTACATTTGACCACTTTCTAAAATGGCATTGTGTATTCATAGCTTTCGGCCTTGGGAGCCGTGCCAATTTACACTTGTCAGAGGGGTACTCAAAGTACGTGATCTAGACTACCAGTTGTCGGACTTCCATTTTTGTGGAAGCCTCGGTGGCTGAGTGGGTTAGATCGCTGACTTTGTGTGCTGGCGATTAGGTGCCTCACCCTGGCAGGTGTGGGTTCGAATTCCGGACAGGACTCAACCCAAAAAAGTACTAGAATCTGGACTTTACTAAGAAAGTGTTATCCCAAATATAACATTGGTTATATTATTAAAATTTAATTACAAAACCATGATACACCTTAAACATTGACAACTGATAAGGATTGAAAGTAAATTTTGTTTGAGTGATAATGTGTATTTCTCTCCCAAACGTTACTTTTTCCACTTGTTGTGTGTTCTCAACCTTCAGGAATGAATAGCAGGATACAAATAAGGCTGAGACAGGTGAACCTGCGGTGACCATAAGGATATTCCAAGTGTTGTTACATTACATGAGCTACAATGATGTATACATAGACATTGAGAGTGACTAGCTAGTAAACTATAATAATAATAATAATAATAATAATAATAATAATAATAATGTGCTTATTTATACTGCACCAAATCCATGCCCTAAAGCGTGCTCAAAGCGCTGTACAGTAAACCATGTTTATAACAAACTCGCATATAACAAAATAAAATTAGTGGTGCTTTTGAGTTTGTTATGACAGTAGTTTACTGTATTTGATAAGCATGCATGGAGTAAGGTATCAGATCGAAGTGTTATAGACAGATGTCCTGTGCTTGATTTGGCTTCTTTGTATCAGAAGAATTGGTTACAGGTGGCACATGGTATAAACATACTCAATATGTATGATTGTACGGAGGGGGGGGAGGACATGGTTTATTTTGTGTTGGGGGCATAGTACAATGTGTGTTCGGGACATGGTACAATGTGTGTGTTGGGGGCAAGGTATAATGTGTGTTGGGGGCAAGGTATAATGTGTGTTGGGGGCTTGGTACATTGTGTGTTGTGGGGCATCCTACAATGTGTGTTGGGGGGCATGGTACAATGTGTGTTGGGGGCAAGGTATAATGTGTGTTTGGGGGCAAGGTATAATGTGTGTTTGGGGGCAAGGTATAATGTGTGTTTGGGGGCAAGGTATAATGTGTGTTTGGGGGCAAGGTATAATGTGTGTTGGGGGGCATGGTACAATGTGTGTTGGGGGGCATGGTACAATGTGTGTTGGGGGGCATGGTACAATGTGTGTGTTGGGGGCAAGGTATAATGTGTGTTGGGGGCAAGGTATAATGTGTGTTTGGGGGCAAGGTATAATGTGTGTTTGGGGGCAAGGTATAATGTGTGTTGGGGGGCATGGTACAATGTGTGTTGGGGGGCATGGTACAATGTGTGTTGGGGGGCATGGTACAATGTGTGTGTTGGGGGCAAGGTATAATGTGTGTTGGGGGCAAGGTATAATGTGTGTTGGGGAGGCATGGTACAATGTGTGTTTGGGGCATGGTACAATGTGTGTTGGGGGCAAGGTATAATGTGTGTTTGGGGGCAAGGTATAATGTGTGTTTGGGGGCAAGGTATAATGTGTGTTTGGGGGCAAGGTATAATGTGTGTTTGGGGGCAAGGTATAATGTGTGTTGGGGGGCAAGGTATAATGTGTGTTGGGGGGCAAGGTATAATGTGTGTTTGGGGGCAAGGTATAATGTGTGTTTGGGGGCAAGGTATAATGTGTGTTGGGGGGCAAGGTATAATGTGTGTTTGGGGGCAAGGTATAATGTGTGTTGGGGGGCATGGTACAATGTGTGTTGGGGGGCATGGTACAATGTGTGTTGGGGGGCATGGTACAATGTGTGTTGGGGGGCATGGTACAATGTGTGTTGGGGGCAAGGTATAATGTGTGTTGGGGAGGCATGGTACAATGTGTGTTTGGGGCATGGTACATTGTGTGTTGGGGACATGATATAATGTGTCTAGGAGGACATGGTACAAATCACTTAAGCCGATTACAGCTACTGTAAATAGTCTTTGTGTTGTATTCATTAGAAAGTTCCTCTAACAAATATCTTGATCTTGTCTTGGGGGGTTTGGTACATGTAATGCAGTATTATATAGGATGATAATGTATCATTTACACTGGAATTGCACTGCTTCATGTTGACTGTTTTAGGTTTGCCATAGAACTTTGTGAACCAATTCAAGTGAAGACAGTGGAAATTGCAAGCTTAGAGCTGTTTTCTTCTCAGCCAAAGACATTTCGAGTGTCCCTGAGTGACAGGTAAATATATCCTCATTCTTACATCATTTCTGTCTTCCAGTATTCCATGTTCATTAAGAATGTGACTCCGACTGACTGAACATGGCTCAACAGCACAACCGAGCATGTGGTAAGATAATGCAACCAACTTCAGAAACAGTGATCAAATTATTTGTGTGTGGCAAACAATACAGATTGATTGTGGGAATGCTACTTGCAGGTTTCCAGCCAAAGATTGGCGTGAGTTGGGCGAGTATGAAGCGACACAAGAGAAGACTGCACAGGCCTTTCAGGTGGATGACCAGCAGTTTGTGAAGTTTGTCAAGGTGGAGCTGCTCAGTCACTACAGCAATGAACACTTCTGTCCTGTTACCTTGTTCAGGTCAGTCAGCCACAATTGTACGTGAGTTGTGGTGTTACATGTCGGCATGTTCAGGCTAAAATGTTACTGTTTGGGTTGCATTTTTTATCCATCGCAACACGTTTTGCAGGGGGTAAAAAATGGGCTCAGTCAGTCCATCCGTGCGTCTGTACGTCAGCGTAAGGTCATCTCCGGAGCAGATATTGAAAAATGTACATTATTGCTTCACAAAACATCTAGTGAGAATATTGCATGCCATTCTGAAACTGAGCAGGTCATTGCTGTAGAAATTGACAGATAGGAACACATGGAAATGTTTGGCCATGAAAGAAGTCTTTATGAAAATGTTGATAATACAACATGGAGCAATAACTATGATCAAAGTGTTGTTTTCTCAGTGTAACCTTGTTCTTATATAGTTAAAACAAGATTCAAAACCTCAACCCTTGTAGCCAGCACTGACCCTCCTATACTTCCACACACGTGTGATGCAAGTACCAATCCTTCTCACCTCTTGTAGCCAACACTGACCCTCCTATACTTCCACACATGTGTGATGCAAGTACCAATCCTTCTCACCTCTTGTAGCCAACACTGACCCTCCTATACTTCCACACATGTGTGATGCAACTACCAATCCTTCTCACCTCTTGTAGCCATCACTGACCCTCCTATACTTCCACACATCTGTGATGCAAGTACCAATCCTTCTCACCTCTTGTAGCCAGCACTAGCCCTCCTATACTTCCACACATGTGTGATGCAACTACCAATCCTTCTCACCTCTTGTAGCCAACACTGACCCTCCTATACTTCCACACACGTGTGATGCAACTACCAATCCTTCTCACCTCTTGTAGCCAGCACTAGCCCTTCTATACTTCCACACATGTGTGATGCAACTACCAATCCTTCTAACCTCTTGTAGCCAGCACTAGCCCTTCTATACTTCCACACACGTGTGATGCAAGTACCAATCCATCTCACCCCCTTGTAGTCAGCACTGACCCTCCTATACTTCCACACGTGTGATGCAACTACCAATCCTTCTCACCCCCTTGTAGTCAGCACTGACCCTCCTATACTTCCACACACGTGTGATGCAAGTACCAATCCTTCTCACCTCTTGTAGCCATCACTAGCCCTTCTATACTTCCACACGTGTGATGCAACTACCAATCCTTCTCACCTCTTGTAGCCAGCACTAGCCCTTCTATACTTCCACACACATGTGATGCAAGTACCAATCCTTCTCACCACTTGTAGCCAGCACTAGCCCTTCTATACTTACACACACGTGTGATGCAAGTACCAATCCTTCTCACCCCCTTGTAGTCTTCACTGACCCTTCTATACTTCCACACACGTGTGATGCAAGTACCAATCCTTCTCACCTCTTGTAGCCAGCACTAGCCCTTCTATACTTCCACACATGTGTGATGCAACTACCAATCCTTCTCACCCCCTTGTAGTCTTCACTGACCCTTCTATACTTCCACACACGTGTGATGCAAGTACCAATCCTTCTCACCTCTTGTAGCCAGCACTAGCCCTTCTATACTTCCACACATGTGTGATGCAACTACCAATCCTTCTCACCTCTTGTAGCCAGCACTGACCCTCCTATACTTCCACACACGTGTGATGCAAGTACCAATCCTTCTCACCTCTTGTAGCCATCACTGACCCTCCTATACTTCCACACACGTGTGATGCAAGTACCAATCCTTCTCACCTCTTGTAGCCATCACTGACCCTCCTATACTTCCACACATGTGTGATGCAACTACCAATCCTTCTCACCTCTTGTAGCCATCACTGACCCTCCTATACTTCCACACACTTGTGATGCAAGTACCAATCCTTCTCACCTCTTGTAGCCATCACTGACCCTCCTATACTTCCACACACGTGTGATGCAAGTACCAATCCTTCTCACCTCTTGTAGCCAACACTGACCCTCCTATACTTCCACACATGTGTGATGCAACTACCAATCCCTCTCACCTCTTGTAGCCATCACTGACCCTCCTATACTTCCACACACGTGTGATGCAAGTACCAATCCTTCTCACCCCCTTGTAGTCAGCACTGACCCTCCTATACTTCCACACACGTGTGATGCAAGTACCAATCCTTCTCACCCCCTTGTAGTCAGCACTGACCCTCCTATACTTCCACACATGTGTGATGCAAGTACCAATCCTTCTCACCTCTTGTAGCCATCACTGACCCTCCTATACTTCCACACACGTGTGATGCAAGTACCAATCCTATTCAGCCCTTGTAGTCAGCACTGACCTTCCTAGAATCTTCTTGCAGAGTGTTTGGCGTACCAATGGCAGATGATGATGATGACAACAATGAGAACATAGAATCAACCAACTCCGAAGATGAAACTGGTACGTATAGCAAGTGAGGCATGTTTCATCCCAGGAGTTGACGTAGAAATGTGCATCCAGTGCCCACAAATGTATAGAATGGACGCAGGAATAGAAATATGTTGCGTCCCAAGGGACACACAATGTATTCATATAAAGGTCCTGTAATTTAAGTAATTTCAGTACAGTTCACTACATTTTATTATTTAACAGGAGCTCATATTTTCTGTAAGGGCCCTTGAAATAAATTATTTAGGGTCCCTTTGGCCCATAGTTATCTGAGTGGAAAACACTGCGTCCGCATGTAAATTGGTGTGCCCAGGCAATTTCTGGTACTGTACATGCTGGAAATAATATGTTTCTGTCGATTAGTTAGTTACCATTGCTTTCTTTCATATTTCTTTTATAATGAAGTTGAATATGCCTAAATGTTTGTAGTTGTATCCGTGCTACTGTTTTTGTAAACTACAAAAAGATATTGACACATAACTAAACAATATCCTAACAGCGACATGAACATCTTTTGAATGGTTCTGGGTAATTGTTTTGGCCAAAGGTCAAGAGCACGAGATTAAAAAGTGCTCCCTACCTGTTGTTTACACATTCTAAAAGCATTTGGGTCTTGATCTCTCACTAAGATCAAGGTCATGTTTCTGTGTACTGTAACATAGAAGCATTATAGGCAGTTTCATAAAACAAACTTTACAGTTACGCTTACTATAAACATTTTCAGGCATCCTTCATGTAACTTAGTATATGCCCTACCAAGGATTGGACCAAAGTGTGGGGAGGGGTATCAGTACATAATGGTTTAATACCACATCTAAGATATTTAAAATCCTTTGATGATCCATAAACCTTAAATTTCTAACATAAAATTCAAAATCAAAGACAATATGAGTTCTAAGAGTATGCAATATGTTACCATTGGGGTTTTTGCTGTCACTCCACATATACCTTCCACTTGTCATCATCAGCAGTGACTGTTCTAGGGAGCCAGGTAAGCCAGGATTTGACCATTTCAAACAGTGTGTGGCTTACTGTGTCAAGAGCCTGCCCCTTGCTATTGCAGTGATCCTTCAGGATGGCGATGAAGATGAAGCCAAGGACAACTCAAGAAACCTCTTTATGAGTGCCAAGGGTAGGTTGGCGACAAGCTTGAGTCAGTGTATATGTTCGGTAGGACTGCAATATTTCTAGAAGCAGCTCATGCAAACATTCTAATATCTGTGATATTATGGAAATTGTATTTAAACAACATCTGCATGAAAATCTTCAAGTGCTAAAAAATGTTTTGAAATAGAGACTTGGTGATGCTTGAGGAAGGCTGAAGTCAGTATGAGTTGATCTATAAAGGCCAGTGGCATGCTCAGATAGAGGCAGCCAGTGGCATGCTCAGATAGAGGCAGATACTTCTGATATAGATAGAATTTCTATCTTTTAACAGCATTTTGAGATTGAAGTATTTGTCAAGTTTGAAGTGAAAGTGATAACGTGATTGTATGTGAATATGTATTTTACATACAGTACTCTGTCAAGCTTGTTGGATGCCAAATATCACCTGACCAATCTTGTAAAATCAGACTTGATACAGTCATTTCCTTGTCTCTGTATACCACATCTGTAGGTCTAATTGTACAGAATTGCCCTGAGATGTATGAAAAGAGCATTGTCTCAAAGTGCAGAATGTTTCTATGTTGTTGTGACGTTGTAGTTACAAACTTTCTGTAGGATTAATAACTGCCAAATACCAGACTGTTTCAGTTAATGAAACTCAATATTGGTTGTTTTTCAGACACAGTGATGAACTTGGTGAAGAAGGTATTGAATGTGGATGAGGCTGAACAGAGCACTACAGGAAATCCTCCAAGTAAGGCACTTTGTGTACTGAGCACCGGACAAGAAGCCCTGATGTCTGGTCTGATGATCAGGAGCTGTCTGTCTGTCTGTCTGACATTGGGTGCAGTAGTTGTCATCATTGTGTCACCAAATAGCATCTCCAAAGAAACCTTAAAAAAATGAATTGTTTCTCAATGGCTTTTGAAATATTTTGCAGGTGGGCGGTGTTTTTTGGTTGTTGTTGTTCAAACTGGTATGGAACCAAATAAACAGTTGTGTACAATCCACCTGGGAAAGGGCCTCCCTTCATAAATGTATTCCTTGATGAGTAAAATACTGGAATATACTATTTGACTAGTATTGGACTGCTAGTGTGTACCTTATACATGCATACAATGAGCTTTGATTTTATTTCACAACGCGAAGATGTTATCATGAGCTCACAACACTGGAGAAGCATGTCATAAAATCCGTACTGAAGTATGAAAGTTAGTCCTGTTATTACACATCTGGCTATAAGGGTGTTCATTGTTCAAATACACATGTAATCTTAATCTCTGCATATGAAACATTGTCCGGCATACAGTACTCAAATATCATTGTATTTGTAAATCATCATGTCTAGTGACGTTTTATCATAAATTTCATGCTTTCATTGACCTAATTTACAAACGGCAAAACAAGACCACAAACTCCTATTGCCGCGAGGACCATAACACGAGATGCACATTAAAGCATTGTGCATGTAAAGGGAAGTAATTGTATTGGATCGCATTGGTCATAAGTATTTTGCGTTTCGCTGCCGGGGTGGTGTGTTTAAGATGCCGAATATTTAAGGATTTTATTTTTTTTAAATGGAAATAAAAACGAGACATGCGGCAGACTTTGTGATGATGTGGGCAGTGACTGAGAACAAAGACTATTATTGCTTTTAGCCTAAAATATTGAAGCTGAATCTTGTGCTATTTAAGCTACCCCCTGTATCAAGGCTTGCTTAATGTGTTTGCTGAAATTTGAGCTGTGGTCTCAATTGGTTTTCTCATCCAGTGTCCTCAATTCTGTAAATTTGGAAAGTTTTGCACCATGAAATTCTTTCTAGCAGCTGTCAATAGCACATGTAATGTAATTAAGGAAACAGGATGTGAGAGATTATGTTTGCAGTGATGTATTGGCTGGTTTCACAAAGTTCTGGAAGGGGCTAAAAGAAATATGCCTCCGTACATTTTGTTTGTTGTTGGTCTGACAAACTATCTGCGTCATGAAGCTACAGGTTTCAAAGTACTGTCCTGATTGCAAAACTTTCCTGATTTACAGGATATGCCTGCCCCATGGCTACTTTCTTTTCTTTCTGAATTGTGATAATAATATTCAGCTGTTACAACTTACTAGAACATGTAGAAAACAGATTTTTCTCAAGTGGTAGGAGATGGCATCATATTACCATAACTACCTCATGTTGCCATAGGCTAATGCCCTGCTGAATTGATATGGACTCAGTTGGAAGTCTAACTTTGCTGAAACTTGAATTATATTTTCTTGCTGTGCTTGCTGACGTTATCAGTCAGAAGTGCATGTAACTCTCATATTAAGTCAGCTGAAGGCGCTAGACATTATGGTTTGGAATTGTATTGTATATATTTTTATTGTCATGTTATGAGCCATACACCCATGATGCAGATGTACATTAATAGTTACTCTCAGAGCAGAACATTTACTAGTTTCTAGAACTGTTTCTCAGAAATAGGTGAAATTCTTATGTTGGTAACTAATTATGGGTTCAGTTCTATTTATGGCATCAAAGTAAGACCTTTACCTTCAGCAACACAACTGATAAAAGGTTAAACCTTTGTGTTAATGAAGTTTCACTGCTTTGATTTCAAGCATGTTGTACCATGTGTTTCTCCTGACATTCGTGCTTGGTTCCTACTTGTCCATTCGTGCTTGGTTCCTACTTGTCCATTCGTGCTTGGTTCCTACTTGTCCATTAGTGCCACTGATCATATGGAAAGTACTTCTGCTGCAGGTGAGACGGATGTTGTTGGGGGGAACTACTCCCATGATGGCTACTTGCTGCCCTGTGTGCCAGAAGCTGACACCAAGTAAGTGGAAGGCCCAGTTCCTCTTGGAGGGTGCAACATGACATGTGAAGGACCAAAATGCAATCCTCATTCTACACTTACATTTAAGAATCCTGCATTCTGATTGGTCCTGCCAGTAGTATCACATGCATGTCACTCTATTAATTTTGCTGATGACTACATTGCTGAAAAGAAAATAGTTATTTGAAAGCATTTTTTCAAACCTGATAGGCAATTTAACAGACAACACATACAGGTGATCCTTGATTAATTTTAACTAGAGTGATGATAGTGTTTAGGCAGAAACACATCAAACAACAATTAATAGAGTGGATTGTAAAATTCAGTCACATTATGAGATCTTGACATTGTACGGTACTCTCAGACATACTTTGACGACATATTTACTGTGTGAAACTGCTTGGACTTCCTGTTAAACATCACATGTTATCCAAGTGGTTTGTACTTTAGAACTAAACATTAAATGTTTATTGTTTGATGGTGAAAGTTTTGGTTTGAGTATAGTATCTACTGCTCACATATATATAATTATGTTAGAAAATGCACTATGATATAATTGTTAAGTATTCTTGACAGTCACATTTAATTTTCCTAACTGTTCCTCATGAAGTCTGTGCCGTAATGTTAGTGTTGTAGACAGTACTGTATTGTGTGTTCCATGCCCCAGGTTATCTCCCTTCAACCAGGAAGTGACTGACGCCCAATGTCTATACTTGATGGCCACACAACTGTAATTAAGTGTAAATAATATATCTTCACTGAATTGTTATTACTCACTTGTAACTATTTTCTATGAACTAATACTCAACCAATGACATTGTAAATCTATAGTTTGTTTACCATAAGGACTTTGTAATGTAATGGGACGAACAACGGAGATAGTTCTGTCACTATAAGCTTCTATGTTACAAGGAATGCGATGTTTGGTGTAAATACTAACACTGTTATCAAGCAAGTGATGTACTTGGAGCTGAGAAATCAATGGGAATGCACGCTATTCCGGTGACCAGGCAATAATGCCATCAGTATGGGGGGATTTGCAGTACTCTCTCCCACACAAAGTTTTGCAGGAGAAATAGCCCTAGTGTCATAGTTTGCAGACACATCATACATCCATTGAGGACTTGCTTTAGTTTTTGGTTTTGTAAATATAATTTAGTGTTCGTTGTAATATATGAACTTTTGATAAGAATTATCAACACAAATTTACTTGATTAAACGTTATGGAAAGCATTTGAAGAATAGAAAGAATCATATGGTGTCAGTGTCATGGACAGTTGAGTTGGACAGGGTTCCACGTAATGTCACTTGTTCTCCAGGGACTTCACATTTGGGACTAACCACAGTTTGGCACAATCAGATGTATCATCAAGACAAGCAGGAACTTTTCTGTGACTGTAAAGTCATATAATTTTATCTTAACACATACTTATTGCATATATCTACTCATTTCCAAAAGGTAGTGAGTGAGTGAGTTGGGTTTAACGCCGCTTTTAACAGTATTCCACATCGCGGCGTATCAGCTTAATGTGGGAGAAAAGCCCGAGGTGATGCAGGTCTCGGATTTTACCACTTCGGTGAAACCCACGAGCACGGGTATGGTGCTTGTAATCCTAGAAAAATAATCGGGGTGAACCAGGATTCGAACCCACAATCATAGGTTTCTGGCGTGCCCAAGGGACGCAACTCTGCACAGCGAATCGCGGTGCCTTAGATGACTTGGCCACCCGTGCCCCCCTGAAAGGTAGTGGAAACTGCCTGAACTGTGTTCCCAGACAACAGAGAAAACATCTCATCCGAATGCACCTCAGGACTGTGCATGCGCAACGGAAGTATTTGACCAAGACCGGTTACTCGTCATTCTCTCATTTTCATGCCAACCGGGTGGTTGAGGAAAGATTTCCTAAGCTTTGTTATCCGTGCCACCCTTTCAAAATTAACACGTTTTCATATAAATTTGTTTGTCAGAAACAGAAAAACACCACACCACATCTACACCCTCTTCAGAGGAAAATAGATAGACTTTCTAGGGAAAGTATATACTTATCTGCCTTCTTTACAGATTATCCCTGAGCGACTTCCCTGGGCAGTAGAAGTGTTGACACCCCTGTAAAGGGTACAACCAGACTGAAGAAAAATTATCTGTGGTTGCCTGCGTCACTAAGAAAAATCTGCAATTGCTGGCGAAGAAGAATACTTCTTCTACTTCATCGAAGTCAACGCCAACAAAGCATCAACACATCTGTGCTAATGTGAATATCACAAAGCAGACTGCTGCAGCTGATAAGGGGTCTATGAAGTCTACATTATAGATATTCCACCACATAGCAGATAACATCTGCGACGTAGGAACAACCCCCTTATGTTGGATTCGTCCCTCATGCAGGTGCAGACCTTCACGCAGGCCTCAGCCTTTGTGCAGCCCTAAGGGTTTGTCTAGGGGTTCGTGCAGCCTACCTGCATGCAGAGAGCCTTCACGCAGCAACCCATCTACACAGAGGTGCAGACCTTTGTGCCGCCGGTGGCTCTTTCACAGTGACAGCTACCTACCTGTGCACAACCTATAGGGTTCGCCCCGCCTGCCAGGTTCACACAGCCTACTACGGACTCCAACTTAGTCACCAAGTTTTGCTTGCAGTGCAACAACATCAGACATTAGCTCAAGATTCCAATCAGCATATGCCGTCTTTATCCTGTTCTGAAGAGACTTTACAGACTTCCCACTGTTCATCTACAGCTCCGAACCCTTGTACGTCATTCCTTTTATAAGATGACAATGTGTACAGGCCTTTTTTGAAGATAAGTCCCGATCTGCTGTTCGTACCTCTTTTTATCCAGACCATTAATTACTTACCTGGATTGCAGATAGATCACCTATCTCATCACCATCTAGAGAGCCATCACTGGCAGATACGTATTGTATAAAAGGGGAAGATATCCATACTGACTATTCCACCAAGTCACCAAGAACATTAATACATCGACCGCCAAGGCCACTATATCACAAGGGCTACAATGATCACACAAAAGAATACTAGGAATTCATCTCAGAACACATCAGCTCAACGTCTGCTGACCTTGTTACGGCGACAGGGACTCATAACTACCTCCCATTGGTAAGACCTGTATACGAAGCCTCTTCTTCGGCAGACATGGGACGGTCAAACCACCTTTGATGGCCATGTTAGAAGCACCGACAAGGAAGGAAGATTCTAAGGACCAGATGCAGATTAAGTCAGCCCAGACGATGAACTCCAAACGACAAAAAAAGAAGGTTGTTCATTCTGTTATCTAGGAAAATAGTACAGAAGTATCCAGAACAACAATTTCCTTCTGGATGAGAGTAGTAATTCTCAGAGCCTTCAGAACAGTCAGGGCTAGCCCCCTCCCTGTCAGCCTCCAACCCCCATAAAGTAAGAGCCATTACTCCATCCCGACAATTATGGAGGCTGTTTCTGGAGATCAGATACGGTTTTCGCTAACCATTACCTCAGAGATTTTTCTACACAAGATGTGGCTGGAATTCACCAGTTGGGACCACTAGTGATCGCGCAACAATTAACTCCTACCAGAAAACTTAACCAATATTCACTTATTGACGTCAGGTTACTGTCTCATAACCATGACTGAAAGTCCATGTTCCCCTGTTTTACTGTAGAATTCAGAGCATGAGTGAAATGTTTATGTTAAGATTATGTCCTTTTCTTAACTACTTATTCGTTCAAAGTAAGTGACCTTTACAAAATCCACATACAGATTTACTTCTCTCTGTCACAAAAAGAAGGTGGTAATACAGAAGGAAGTAAGAAGAATATCATGTTCCCAGGGGTTAAAGAACAGACCTCTATCTGAACCCCAAACAGGTGGAACCCACAACCACCTGTTGTATTCAAGCATCAAGTGTGAGTCAGGATAAGATAAAATATGTATTTCTTAGGGTAAAAATATTATTTATACTTATCCTGACTCATACGCTAAAGCACCCACCCCACCGTCCCTTCTTACCCTGTTTCAGATGATTTAAGTACGGGAAATGAGAGAGTGATCAGTTAGCAGGTAGGTCACATGCTTCCCGTGCGATCGCGCGCTCCTGGGGTTCGTTCAGGTGAGATGTGTTCTCTCTTCTCTGGGAACACTGTTCAGGAAGTTTCTACTACCTTTCGGAAATGTGTAGAAATGAGTAGTGTCAGGATTAGTATAATAATATTTTTACCCTAAAAATACATTTCTAAAGGACATGGTATATTGAGCACTTTGTTTTGGTGTTAATATTTTTTGTGGTCTGAAGGTTTGCATGTGAGATTGACAGACTTTGGTATGCAACTTTAGAGTTGGTGAGATGAGGTGGGAGAGCAGTGGAGATGTCCCCACAGTGACAGTACCTCTACCCAGCAGTCAGGCAGGACCAACAGGTGGGTGCAGCAGACAACAGATATGGACAGGTGTCTTACAGTCCACCTGTTACTAGTCATAGGAGACTACAAACCCATTACCCTTGCAGTTGGTTCTAGCTTCATTTCACACAGTTTGTGAGCTATCAACACTTGTGTTGCCTTATTGGGGTCTGGACAGTAAGGGAATGGGGATGTGTCCAAATTGTTCAAGTTGTTGCACATACGTTTTGTGATTGATTATAAGAACCTGATGAAATGCTATGTCTAAACAATAACAACTGTGTTGTTGGTTGTAACAAGAAGTTAAATAGAAACACAGGCACAAAGTATATCTGAAAGCTTATCATTTAAATGGGAAGAAAATATTCTGAAACTCAATCAAAAGTGTCATTCAAGCTGCACTTAGAAATAGATACAGTCCGTAAATATTCGGCATTTACAACTTTCAGGTAAGAATATTGATTTCATGTATCTTGGAATCAAACAATTCTGTATTCCAACTTACAAATATAAGTTACATGATGCCATGGCTACTGTCAGAGGCATGCTGTTTGTTGTGTGGAACTTTCATGTATATACATATTGCTTTCAGATCTGCCTATTGTAACCAAACTTCAAGATGATGAACAGATACCTAGTGAGCACAGTGGGAATGAGAATCTGGTGACATTGTTGTCATCTCAGTATCCGGGTGCTGTGGAGATTTGTACCACACCTTCACAGCACAACAAAACAAGCCCTCATCGTATGGTTTGCTCCTATATTCAGACAATGCTAAGTAACAAGATCACACAGACATGTTCCTCACAGCTGGAATCCACTGTGGCCCCCTCCTCCAGACAGAAGACAGACACTTCTACCAGGACTTTGTCAGACACCAGCAGCACACCTGTGGCAGACACCACTCTCTCACAAAGTTGGATGGAGGAAAGTCCAGTGCCTCACACAACAGAGAGATCAGCAAATACTGCAGGCAGCTTCAGTCTGCAGGAAACACAGGCAGATAAAGGGGACAGATCTATATCCGCTCACAAGATATCTACTGATGATGATGACAGTAAGAAGTCTGTACCCGACACAACAACAGATACATTGGTGGTCAAAACCCAGAGTATTACTGGAATAAAGACAAAAGAATCTGTGACAGTGACCCTTGAAGCTGAGCAGGATTTCTCAAAGCCTTCTGAGTCTAGCCCCTCAGTGAGTAGCAGCCAACAGGAGAATGAGGTAGTGCCTCACCTCAAGCCTAGCAGCACCCCATCCTTTGTGGAGGATTCCCACAAGTTGACTCACACCCCAGTGCTAGAGACACAACAACCCTCGACAAGTGACACTCAAGCTGAAGACCTCGGGAAAACATCAGTCAGCAGCAAAGTGTCTCCATCTCCAGCTGTGGTTGTTTCCAGCAGCGTAGACACTCTACCCACCAAAGTTATTGCTACAATGTTGGATGAGGAGGTGGATGAACACAAGGACAGCCCTGGTCAAGAGTCTGATGTGACAGAGAGTGTTGTTAAAGCAGAGAATATCACAGCTAACAAAGACAAGCCCCTTGATCTCATGCAGGTTCCACTGGCCCCTGTAGCCAAGAGGGAGACTGCTATTATGAGGCTTACAAACCGTATTAAAGCACTTGAACTGAACGTCTCTCTCAGCAGCAGGTACTATTTTCATCACAGCTTATTGTATCCGTACAAAAAGTATTCTATGGATTTAAGACACCCTTTCCCCCTTTGAAAGTTAAGCTTCTATATACTACATTATATCAAAATATAATCAACAGATGGAAAGAACATCTCTGTGTTATGCACTATACACAAAACACTTTATATTAACACTTAATATTCATTCCTTTGACTTCGAATACTTTTGTTGTGCAGGTTCCTAGATGAGTTGAGCCATCGCTTCAAGAAACAGTCTGAGGATATGATGAGACTACTTAATAAAACAATCGCTCATTTTAACAATGTGACAGGCAGAACTGAGGTAAAGGTAGGTCCTCACTGTGTACACATGTCCATTGTGTACCTGGTTGCTGCATCAGGGCTGATGTATAGGTAGGTACTCACTGTGTACCTGGTTGCTGCATCAGGGCTGATGTATAGGTAGGTACTCACTGTGTACCTGGTTGCTGCATCAGGGCTGATGTATAGGTAGGTACTCACTGTGTACCTGGTTGCTGCATCAGGGCTGATGTATAGGTAGGTACTCACTGTGTACCTGGTTGCTGCATCAGGGCTGATGTATAGGTAGGTACTCACTGTGTACCTGGTTGCTGCATCAGGGCTGATGTATAGGTAGGTACTCACTGTGTACCTGGTTGCTGCATCAGGGCTGATGTATAGGTAGGTACTCACTGTGTACCTGGTTGCTGCATCAGGGCTGATGTATAGGTAGGTACTCACTGTGTACCTGGTTGCTGCATCAGGGCTGATGTATAGGTAGGTACTCACTGTGTACCTGGTTGCTGCATCAGGGCTGATGTATAGGTAGGTACTCACTGTGTACCTGGTTGCTGCATCAGAGCTGATGTATAGGTAAGTACTCACTGTGTACCTGGTTGCTGCATCAGGGCTGATGTATAGGTAGGTACTCACTGTGTACCTGGTTGCTGCATCAGGGCTGATGTATAGGTAGGTACTCACTGTGTACCTGGTTGCTGCATCAGGGCTGATGTATAGGTAGGTACTCACTGTGTACCTGGTTGCTGCATCAGGGCTGATGTATAGGTAGGTACTCACTGTGTACCTGGTTGCTGCATCAGGGCTGATGTATAGGTAGGTACTCACTGTGTACCTGGTTGCTGCATCAGGGCTGATGTATAGGTAGGTACTCACTGTGTACCTGGTTGCTGCATCAGGGCTGATGTATAGGTAGGTACTCACTGTGTACCTGGTTGCTGCATCAGGGCTGATGTATAGGTAGGTACTCACTGTGTACCTGGTTGCTGCATCAGGGCTGATGTATAGGTAGGTACTCACTGTGTACCTGGTTGCTGCATCAGGGCTGATGTATAGGTAGGTACTCACTGTGTACCTGGTTGCTGCATCAGGGCTGATGTATAGGTAGGTACTCACTGTGTACCTGGTTGCTGCATCAGGGCTGATGTATAGGTAGGTACTCACTGTGTACCTGGTTGCTGCATCAGAGCTGATGTATAGGTAAGTACTCACTGTGTACCTGGTTGCTGCATCAGGGCTGATGTATAGGTAGGTACTCACTGTGTACCTGGTTGCTGCATCAGGGCTGATGTATAGGTAGGTACTCACTGTGTACCTGGTTGCTACATCAGGGCTGATGTATAGGTAGGTACTCACTGTGTACCTGGTTGCTGCATCAGGGCTGATGTATAGGTAGGTACTCACTGTGTACCTGGTTGCTGCATCAGGGCTGATGTATAGGTAGGTACTCACTGTGTACCTGGTTGCTGCATCAGGGCTGATGTATAGGTAGGTACTCACTGTGTACCTGGTTGCTGCATCAGGGCTGATGTATAGGTAGGTACTCACTGTGTACCTGGTTGCTGCATCAGGGCTGATGTATAGGTAGGTACTCACTGTGTACCTGGTTGCTGCATCAGGGCTGATGTATAGGTAGGTACTCACTGTGTACCTGGTTGCTGCATCAGGGCTGATGTATAGGTAGGTACTCACTGTGTACCTGGTTGCTGCATCAGGGCTGATGTATAGGTAGGTACTCACTGTGTACCTGGTTGCTACATCAGGGCTGATGTATAGGTAGGTACTCACTGTGTACCTGGTTGCTACATCAGGGCTGATGTATAGGTAGGTACTCACTGTGTACCTGGTTGCTGCATCAGGGCTGATGTATAGGTAGGTACTCACTGTGTACCTGGTTGCTGCATCAGATCTGATGTATAGTTAGGTACTCACTGTGTACCTGGTTGCTGCATCAGGGCTGATGTATAGGTAGGTACTCACTGTGTACCTGGTTGCTGCATCAGGGCTGATGTATAGGTAGGTACTCACTGTGTACCTGGTTGCTGCATCAGGGCTGATGTATAGGTAGGTACTCACTGTGTACCTGGTTGCTGCATCAGAGCTGATGTATAGGTAGGTACTCACTGTGTACCTGGTTGCTGCATCAGGGCTGATGTATAGGTAGGTACTCACTGTGTACCTGGTTGCTGCATCAGGGCTGATGTATAGGTAGGTACTCACTGTGTACCTGGTTGCTGCATCAGAGCTGATGTATAGGTAGGTACTCACTGTGTACCTGGTTGCTGCATCAGGGCTGATGTATAGGTAGGTACTCACTGTGTACCTGGTTGCTGCATCAGGGCTGATGTATAGGTAGGTACTCACTGTGTACCTGGTTGCTGCATCAGGGCTGATGTATAGGTAGGTACTCACTGTGTACCTGGTTACTGCATCAGGGCTGATGTATAGGTAGGTACTCACTGTGTACCTGGTTGCTGCATCAGGGCTGATGTATAGGTAGGTACTCACTGTGTACCTGGTTGCTGCATCAGGGCTGATGTATAGGTAGGTACTCACTGTGTACCTGGTTGCTGCATCAGGGCTGATGTATAGGTAGGTACTCACTGTGTACCTGGTTGCTGCATCAGGGCTGATGTATAGGTAGGTACTCACTGTGTACCTGGTTGCTACATCAGGGCTGATGTATAGGTAGGTACTCACTGTGTACCTGGTTGCTGCATCAGGGCTGATGTATAGGTAGGTACTCACTGTGTACCTGGTTGCTGCATCAGGGCTGATGTATAGGTAGGTACTCACTGTGTACCTGGTTGCTACATCAGGGCTGATGTATAGGTAGGTACTCACTGTGTACCTGGTTGCTGCATCAGGGCTGATGTATAGGTAGGTACTCACTGTGTACCTGGTTGCTGCATCAGGGCTGATGTATAGGTAGGTACTCACTGTGTACCTGGTTGCTGCATCAGGGCTGATGTATAGGTAGGTACTCACTGTGTACCTGGTTCCTGCATCAGGGCTGATGTATAGGTAGGTACTCACTGTGTACCTGGTTGCTGCATCAGGGCTGATGTATAGGTAGGTACTCACTGTGTACCTGGTTGCTGCATCAGGGCTGATGTATAGGTAGGTACTCACTGTGTACCTGGTTGCTGCATCAGGGCTGATGTATAGGTAGGTACTCACTGTGTACCTGGTTGCTGCATCAGGGCTGATGTATAGGTAGGTACTCACTGTGTACCTGGTTGTTACATCAGGGCTGATGTATAGGTAGGTACTCACTGTGTACCTGGTTGCTGCATCAGGGCTGATGTATAGGTAGGTACTCACTGTGTACCTGGTTGCTGCATCAGATCTGATGTATAGGTAGGTACTCACTGTGTACCTGGTTGCTACATCAGGGCTGATGTATAGGTAGGTACTCACTGTGTACCTGGTTGCTGCATCAGGGCTGATGTATAGGTAGGTACTCACTGTGTACCTGGTTACTGCATCAGATCTGATGTATAGGTAGGTACTCACTGTGTACCTGGTTGCTGCATCAGGGCTGATGTATAGGTAGGTACTCACTGTGTACCTGGTTGCTACATCAGGGCTGATGTATAGGTAGGTACTCACTGTGTACCTGGTTGCTGCATCAGAGCTGATGTATAGGTAGGTACTCACTGTGTACCTGGTTGCTGCATCAGGGCTGATGTATAGGTAGGTACTCACTGTGTACCTGGTTGCTGCATCAGGGCTGATGTATAGGTAGGTACTCACTGTGTACCTGGTTGCTGCATCAGATCTGATGTATAGGTAGGTACTCACTGTGTACCTGGTTGCTACATCAGGGCTGATGTATAGGTAGGTACTCACTGTGTACCTGGTTGCTGCATCAGGGCTGATGTATAGGTAGGTACTCACTGTGTACCTGGTTACTGCATCAGATCTGATGTATAGGTAGGTACTCACTGTGTACCTGGTTGCTGCATCAGGGCTGATGTATAGGTAGGTACTCACTGTGTACCTGGTTGCTACATCAGGGCTGATGTATAGGTAGGTACTCACTGTGTACCTGGTTGCTACATCAGGGCTGATGTATAGGTAGGTACTCACTGTGTACCTGGTTGCTGCATCAGGGCTGATGTATAGGTAGGTACTCACTGTGTACCTGGTTGCTACATCAGGGCTGATGTATAGGTAGGTACTCACTGTGTACCTGGTTGCTACATCAGGGCTGATGTATAGGTAGGTACTCACTGTGTACCTGGTTGCTGCATCAGGGCTGATGTATAGGTAGGTACTCACTGTGTACCTGGTTCCTGCATCAGGGCTGATGTATAGGTAGGTACTCACTGTGTACCTGGTTGCTGCATCAGATCTGATGTATAGGTAAGTACTCACTGTGTACCTGGTTGCTGCATCAGAGCTGATGTATAGGTAGGTACTCACTGTGTACCTGGTTACTACATCAGGGCTGATGTATAGGTAGGTACTCACTGTGTACCTGGTTGCTGCATCAGGGCTGATGTATAGGTAGGTACTCACTGTGTACCTGGTTGCTACATCAGGGCTGATGTATAGGTAGGTACTCACTGTGTACCTGGTTGCTGCATCAGGGCTGATGTATAGGTAGGTACTCACTGTGTACCTGGTTGCTGCATCAGGGCTGATGTATAGGTAGGTACTCACTGTGTACCTGGTTGCTGCATCAGGGCTGATGTATAGGTAGGTACTCACTGTGTACCTGGTTGCTGCATCAGGGCTGATGTATAGGTAGGTACTCACTGTGTACCTGGTTGCTACATCAGGGCTGATGTATAGGTAGGTACTCACTGTGTACCTGGTTGCTGCATCAGGGCTGATGTATAGGTAGGTACTCACTGTGTACCTGGTTGCTACATCAGGGCTGATGTATAGGTAGGTACTCACTGTGTACCTGGTTGCTACATCAGGGCTGATGTATAGGTAGGTACTCACTGTGTACCTGGTTCCTGCATCAGGGCTGATGTATAGGTAGGTACTCACTGTGTACCTGGTTGCTGCATCAGGGCTGATGTATAGGTAGGTACTCACTGTGTACCTGGTTGCTGCATCAGGGCTGATGTATAGGTAGGTACTCACTGTGTACCTGGTTGCTGCATCAGGGCTGATGTATAGGTAGGTACTCACTGTGTACCTGGTTGCTGCATCAGGGCTGATGTATAGGTAGGTACTCACTGTGTACCTGGTTGCTGCATCAGAGCTGATGTATAGGTAGGTACTCACTGTGTACCTGGTTGCTGCATCAGGGCTGATGTATAGGTAGGTACTCACTGTGTACCTGGTTGCTGCATCAGGGCTGATGTATAGGTAGGTACTCACTGTGTACCTGGTTGCTGCATCAGGGCTGATGTATAGGTAGGTACTCACTGTGTACCTGGTTGCTACATCCGAGCTGATGTATAGGTAGGTACTCACTGTGTACCTGGTTGCTACATCAGATCTGATGTATAGGTAGGTACTCACTGTGTACCTGGTTGCTGCATCAGGGCTGATGTATAGGTAGGTACTCACTGTGTACCTGGTTGCTGCATCAGGGCTGATGTATAGGTAGGTACTCACTGTGTACCTGGTTGCTGCATCAGGGCTGATGTATAGGTAGGTACTCACTGTGTACCTGGTTGCTGCATCAGGGCTGATGTATAGGTAAGTACTCACTGTGTACCTGGTTGCTGCATCAGGGCTGATGTATAGGTAAGTACTCACTGTGTACCTGGTTGCTGCATCAGGGCTGATGTATAGGTAGGTACTCACTGTGTACCTGGTTGCTACATCAGAGCTGATGTATAGGTAGGTATTCACTGTGTACCTGGTTGCTGCATCAGGGCTGATGTATAGTTAGGTACTCACTGTGTACCTGGTTGCTGCATCAGATCTGATGTATAGGTAGGTACTCACTGTGTACCTGGTTGCTGCATCAGGGCTGATGTATAGGTAGGTACTCACTGTGTACCTGGTTGCTGCATCAGGGCTGATGTATAGGTAGGTACTCACTGTGTACCTGGTTGCTGCATCAGGGCTGATGTATAGGTAAGTACTCACTGTGTACCTGGTTGCTGCATCAGGGCTGATGTATAGGTAGGTACTCACTGTGTACCTGGTTGCTGCATCAGATCTGATGTATAGGTAGGTACTCACTGTGTACCTGGTTGCTGCATCAGGGCTGATGTATAGGTAGGTACTCACTGTGTACCTGGTTGCTGCATCAGAGCTGATGTATAGGTAGGTACTCACTGTGTACCTGGTTGCTGCATCAGGGCTGATGTATAGGTAGGTACTCACTGTGTACCTGGTTACTGCATCAGGGCTGATGTATAGGTAGGTACTCACTGTGTACCTGGTTGCTACATCAGAGCTGATGTATAGGTAAGTACTCACTGTGTACCTGGTTGCTGCATCAGAGCTGATGTATAGGTAGGTACTCACTGTGTACCTGGGTGCTGCATCAGGGCTGATGTATAGGTAGGTACTCACTGTGTACCTGGTTACTGCATCAGGGCTGATGTATAGGTAAGTACTCACTGTGTACCTGGTTGCTGCATCAGGGCTGATGTATAGGTAGGTACTCACTGTGTACCTGGTTGCTGCATCAGGGCTGATGTATAGGTAGGTACTCACTGTGTACCTGGTTGCTGCATCAGGGCTGATGTATAGGTAGGTACTCACTGTGTACCTGGTTGCTACATCAGGGCTGATGTATAGGTAGGTACTCACTGTGTACCTGGTTGCTGCATCAGGGCTGATGTATAGGTAGGTACTCACTGTGTACCTGGTTGCTGCATCAGGGCTGATGTATAGGTAGGTACTCACTGTGTACCTGGTTACTGCATCAGGGCTGATGTATAGGTAGGTACTCACTGTGTACCTGGTTACTGCATCAGGGCTGATGTATAGGTAGGTACTCACTGTGTACCTGGTTGCTACATCAGGGCTGATGTATAGGTAGGTACTCACTGTGTACCTGGTTACTGCATCAGGGCTGATGTATAGGTAGGTACTCACTGTGTACCTGGTTGCTGCATCAGGGCTGATGTATAGGTAGGTACTCACTGTGTACCTGGTTGCTGCATCAGGGCTGATGTATAGGTAGGTACTCACTGTGTACCTGGTTGCTACATCAGGGCTGATGTATAGGTAGGTACTCACTGTGTACCTGGTTGCTGCATCAGGGCTGATGTATAGGTAGGTACTCACTGTGTACCTGGGTGCTGCATCAGGGCTGATGTATAGGTAGGTACTCACTGTGTACCTGGTTGCAGTTTCATGTCACTTGTAGTGTACAGGAATTACCGATGTATGATGAGGTGTTGTTCGCAATTGGAGAGTTGTGTCAATAGGCTTCTGAGCTTTGTACAGGGATATATGTACTTTTCCACCTTGTGAGCAATAAAAATTGTTTGAAATATCAAATTTGCAAATGCCTCAATCAAGGATATGAATTAGAGACAGAATAGGAGAAAAGAAAGTATTGTGATATTTGTTGAGTCTGGTGTGCCAAATAATCATTGTCTTATTGATGGCTAGTGTGACTTCTCTACAAAATAACTACCGTATTCCCACGCAACACATCGATCAGGGGTCTATTAGGTGTCCAGGGCTCGAATTACGGTGATTCCACCGGTAATATTACTGTATGTGATCCTTCAACTTGGTACTTGTTGCAGGATTAATGGTATTATCATAGTATAGCACCTGGTCTAGGCTTCTTTTAGTCTTGTCAGCATTGCTACAAAAAGACCATTTAATAACACAATTTCAAGCTGTTAGAGTGAAATATTTTGGGTTCGTTTGACAAACTTGAATTTATTTCCCTAGGATACACTACAACAGGAACAATTAGAAAAACTGGAATCACGTGTGGAAAATCTGACTGCCCTTATGACTGAGTTGTCTATAAGCATGGAGGATCTAAACAACAAGGTATGTCTATCTCTTTTGTCGGAGCCCGAGCCCATCTACTGCAGGAGGGGGACTATCCCGGGATACTTAATAACGTAAGATGTCACATAGTACCTTGTCTCATTGTATGTTTACATGTTTAAAAGATCAACAACTGTTGTCACCTTTTCAGATTACAGACAGACAGCTAGTGTGGACAACAGTTGAGTTTTTTCTGCTGGGGATTGTATGTATTGTGTGTCTACGGCGTGGTGGTTCTCCAAGCATACACCCAGATGTTCGCCACTTGCTGGAGATGATGCCCAGCCATCCAAATCACACTGCCAGTGTGCGGCGGAACTCTGTGGGCGCTGTTGGCAGTGTTTTGTCAACAACACCAATGAGAAAACAAGCAAGTGAATCTGCCCTTGGTCAGTATTGCCTTACATTCATTGATGTTTGTGTTGGTTAAAATGCACAACAATGCATCATTGCTTGAAAAGAAAAGTAACAAAGATAATTTAGCAGTATCCTGGCAAGACACCACAATTGGTTTTCTAAACCATGCACTTTTAACAGACGTCAGAGACTTCATTCCTGTTAAAATACATAACCTGGGAAGTTCTTAGGTCACCTGACTGGAAGTCAAGTGAACTTGTATCATGGCATTATTGTCTGTTATCCAAAATTGGCCACACATCGTATACACCTTCTCAGACACCACTGGTCCAGTGAAACTGAAACTTCACATGCTTGTTCCAGCCAATGATGACACCCCAATTTGCTGAATATATTCAAATTTGACTTTTACTGTGTGATTCTGTCATTGCTCCAACACATACTATTTGATGCACGGAAAGGGAACCACAACACATTTTTTACAGGATTTCTATTTGTTACATACAACAATGTGTCAGTACACTGATTTACATTTCACTGAGTGGAACTGTTTATGCTGGAATCATTTGTTGTGGATTTTTTAAGTGGCTACACATTGTTATATTCAATATATGCATATGCTTACATCGAACAAGAGGAGAACTAAGGGAGCTGGGTATGGTGGATGTTTGTTTGTTTATGTGATTTTGATTTGGTAGATTATTGTGTTTTTAGATGCGTTTTATTAGTTCCGTTTTGATTAAGAATAGGCCTAATGCCTTGAAGTTTTCTAGTTTATTTTGTGGGTTTAGTATAGCTTCTAGAGTGAGAGACTTGTTTAGATTGAGGGTGGTTTCTAATGCGGTTCGATGTGTTAGGTAGTGTGTGCAGTGGATGAGTGCGTGTTCTGGGGTTTCTAGTTGTTTGCAGTGTGGGCAGTTACCTGTAGTGTGTTTTTTTATTGTTTTTAGGTGGTTATTTAGGTTGGTGTGTCCTGTTTGGAGTTTAGTGATTACTCTGTCAATTTTTTTTGATGGATGGAGAATTTTTGGTTTGGTTAGTGGTTTGCTGAGTACTTTTTTGATTTGGCTATATGAGTTTAGATATAGGTTATGCCATTTTTTGGTGATTTTTTGCTTGTTTACGCTTTACGTAAGTATTAGGATTTTTTTGTGTTTTTTGGATTCTTGATTATGCCCATGCCCATTAGTTCTGCCGTGAATATTGATTGGTTGTTTGGGAGTCGGAAGGATTGTGTGGTTTTAGTTGGTTGTGTGGTATGGACTCCGAAACCTGTGTGTTTGGAGGTCGGATCTGAAGATCCGTCCGTGTAAATGTGACACCAGTTTGGCCAATTTTCGTGTATATATGCTAGTGTGGTGGTTTTAGCTATGTTTGGGTCGTTTTGTTTTTTTATTTAGCTAGCTAGTGTTGTGTCTATTTTGGGTATTTTAAGATTAGGGGTGAAGATATTTGATTGTTTGCAGTTTTGTTTAAGATTTTTAATTTGGTGTTCATTTAGGTAGTTTGTTATTCTTTGGGATATTGGGGTAAGTAAGGGGTGTTTACGAGCTAGAGCTTGGTTTTGGGGGCTGATGTTTTTGGTTTATTAAGTTTTGGATGAGAGGGTTTGATTGGGACGCGGCCCAGAAATTTAAGCTTAGCTGTTCCCTGCGTAGACTTAGTGGCATTTCTCCTGTTAAGGCCTGAAGTGAAGTGTAGGAGGTGCCATGTTGGGTGCGTGTAATTAGTTTGAGAGCCTGATATTGTATTGAGTCAAGTTTTTTAGATAGAGAGTTGTTTAGGGTGTTGTATATGGCGCAGCCGTAGTCTAGTTTTGATCTAACTAGTGATATGTAGAGAGAGAGAAGGGTATCTTTGGAGGCTCCCCAGTTAGAGCCAGTTAGGCATCTTAGGGTGTTTAGGTCTTTACTGCATTTAGTTGTTAGGTTTTGGATGTGAGCATCCTAGGTGAGATGTTCATCGAAAATAAGTCCTAAGAATTTGGTTTGTTTTTTTAAATTTGATTATTTGTTTTTTGAGCAGTGATTTACATAGTGTGGTTGGCAAGTATATATACAAGTAGGAGGCAATGTTTATACAGTAGAGTAGGTATTGTTATCCTGGAGTAGAGAAGCCTGTTATGTACACACAAGGGTAGTGATGACAATCATCGATGAAGTCAGTGACATAAACAAAGGATGAAGCCGGTAATGTAAACAACGGGATTATGTCTCGCTTCCCTGAATCTAACCTGTTCCCATGGTATTACCTGACAGTATCTAGCAAGAACCCTACAAGCTTAATATACTACTTTAACCATACCATAATACCTCTTTCTAAAGTACTAACATTTAATTACTATAACCAAAATAATAGCTCTCTAATATCGTGGTGTAGATACATTCTCAGATTACTAATTTAAAATGGTTCTGATAACACTTCTCTGATAGCATGGTGGAGATTAGCTGTTAGGTGACAGTTGAGCACAGACCTACCCCGAGACACAAGGCTTTATGAGACAAGTGATCAAGACAGAAGTCAGTTTCTGAAAGTTGAAGTGATTATGTTATTATCATGCAGATTTCTCAGTATGATCTGACTTTGATGGAGTCTGTACCTGGATCCTCTCTATTTCAGCTGCTGCTATAGCTAATGAATATAATCCAAGTTTTGAGATTGTGGAACAGGGAAATTCACTTCTTAGTCAACAGCCAGTGGTAAGTAAATATTAGGTAGTGAAGACTTGACTGAAGAATCCTCCTTGTCAGCATATTATCTGTAGTCCATGAGTTATGACAAAACTTATCGGTTGTCAGTAATATTACGCTATAACCTCTCCATGAAATAATTTAATCATGTTACTAGAACAGGCATTCAGTAGACATGTTATGTTCAAATGTGTAACACAGCTCTGTTTGTTTACTGACTTATTTGGATCTACATGTTGTCATTTACATGGAACATTAATGTTATTCAAAGCCATACAACTGTCAGAGACAATTTAGACTGCATTATAGCTCTATGTTCTCAGGCAGTTTGTTTACACCACAATACTTCACATGACAGGCACTGAAAGCATGTAACACAGCAACCTCGTAAGCCAACATGATGGTAGCATAAAAGATGGTACTTGTTGTTACCTTGTCTGGCGCTCGGCATTAAGCGGCTAAAACGAGGACTGGTCAGCTCGGAGTCAGTATACTGTGTCTGAGTGGGGTATTCATGTTAAACTGCGGCATGGTATCTCAGTGGGCTAGCACTATAAATTGGCATCAGTTCTGACTAGTACAAGCAGCCACACACACACACACACACGTGCATGCACGTCGCTTTATAAGTGCAATAATCTTGGACGCGACATTAAACCCCATTTCACCTCACCTCTCTTTTTGAGGAACTACTTCATTCCACTATACAGATGGAGGTTGTATGGCTGTCAGTGCAAACATGAAGTCACACGTACAAAATAAAATTGTGTTTAGAACTACATCCTTCGAGTTCAAAACATGTCCCTGGTGTTCAAATAGTTTGGCCCTAATGCCCCCTTTCACTACGACCACGAATATCCCGAATCACCCCGAATTGGAAACTTCTGAAATTTGTGATGATTCGGCCAATAATGCAAATTTTCGTGGCTAATCGGTTCGAAAAATATGAAGAATGCCAGGAATGGGTTAAGAAACATGTATGAATTACAAGATTCATGTACGGATCATGCACAAATTGTAAGAATCACCTACGACTAAGTTACGAATATGCTGAAGGTTGTTCTTACTTAATTCTTACATGATTAGTAGTTGACTCCGGACATTCGTGGCTGTTTCGGGATATTTTCAGGTTGAGGACAAGAAATTTTGGGAGCCACGAATTGCTAAGAATAGCCAAGAATGCTAAAGAATTGATTACGAAGCTGTTACGGAACATGAGAATTAATTACGAATGGATTACGATCTGGTCACGAAATTGCAATTCGGGGACCCTTCCCACAAATGCTTTTGCCAAACAAAAACTTTTTTACCAATTAGATGAAATCTATTCGGGGTGATTCGGGATATTCATGGTCGCAGTGAATTGGGGGCATTACTCTATGAAGGTTCGTTCTCCAATGATCTCACACAAAGTGAAAGTCAATTCTTAAATAATAACCTCAGACTGACCAATCAAAATCGAGTAATTTCCAGAATTCATGAGATTATCAAATTTGTGTTTTTGTAATGAGTGCAATGTGAAATTGTAAAAATTTGAAGATGAGTGAGTGAGTTTGGTTTAACGCCGCTTTTAACAGTATTCTAGTCTTATCAGCTTAATGTGTCAGCTTAATGTGGGAGGAAAACCCAAAGTGATGCAGGTCTCAGACGTTTACCTCTTCGGTGAAACCCACGAGCACAGGTATGGTGCTGACAAACCTAGAAACATAATCTGGGCGATCTGGGATTCGAACCCACAATCATAGGTTTCTGGCATGCCCAAGGGACGCAACTCTGCACAGCGAATCGTGGCGCCTTAGACGATTGGGCCACCCGTGTCCCCTGGAATATGAGTGAACTATCTATAGTTTAAAATGTAAACAATTAGGCTTGGATGTACTAAACAGCCTAGACAAAATCAGTTGTATTTTCAGTTGTCACTGAGCCTGATTTAGTTTACATATGACAATGGAGTATTTTGAATTGATAAACAAATTTAATTTCTTGCTTTTTTTTCAAGCAGAAGGATGGTAACAAGAAAAAGAAGAAGAAAAAGCATAAAAATCTGGAACCTAAATCATCAACTGAGGCAGTGTCTCCAGAGGGCTCCGACTCTCTGTCTGCTACGCAACTCACAGAGAGTGCAGGCCTGTTGTTTGGTGCAGATGCTTTGACTGTCCTCACAGGCATTCCTGATCCTTCTTGCACTATTGCTAAGACAACAGATGAGAAATCCACATCACATAGAATGAGCACCAAGAGTCTTCCAACTCACAGCAGGCAAAGTTCCCAATCGTTTATTGAAATCCACAAGAATCCATCTAATGTGACTGTCCTTCCTAAGAAGTTATCGCTGCCCAACTCTGGTAGCCAAGCCTCACAGTGTATCAGTCACACAACTAAACACAGTAGTTGTGCTCCTCCCAGTGGACTCAAGGCACACAGCCTACACAGCCTACACAGGCTGCCCACGCATCCCCCTGCAGGCGGTACTGTGCAGGCAGCCAGTAGTGTTCTTGCTGGTACACAGGTGAAGACACTGGCTAATGGTGCCATGTGTGATAGCAAACCAGTGAGTGGAAGGACATCAGCACACATGTGGAAGTCCACAGGCCAACACAAGCCGGTGCCGCCACCGCCGCCACCACCACCACCACAAGGTGGCACACGCTACCCAGGTTTGAAGGGAACCAAATCCAACCCCAAGCAGAAGAGCTGGAGTTTCAAGAAATCCATTGGTTTTGAATAATATATATGTAAAGTATATGCTTATTACTTCTTCAAACCTGTGATTTGAGGTATAGGCTTGACTTGGATGGCTTGTTACTAAATTATGGAGTGCATATTTGTTGAATGAAGAACTTGATTGTGTGTTTTAGTGACAAGGAATAGTGCTATCTGCTTTGCAGGCTCTTGGTAACTATCATTATTTACTGAAAGAGATTATATTGTGTAGTTGTCCTTCACTCTCCTTTGCCGTCCAAGGAAATTGTTACTTCCAGTCTTGTATTCATGTGTCATGTCATTGTGCAGTATCATACTTATTTTCAATTAATCATATGTTTTGTTATGAAATTAGTAAACGTGTATGACTGTGTTACATATTTAATGGCAAGAACAAACAGATGGGCAGTTAACTCAAGATGAAATCAGTTGGGATCAAGTAAGGACAGAGAATCATGCACACGTTGATAGTCAGGTGTTAATTTAGAGAATCATGCACACGTTGATAGTCAGGTGTTAATTTAGAGAATCATACACACGTTGATAGTCAAGTGTTAATTTAAGGCATTATTCATTGAATTCCAGTGAGAATTCCAGGATGTTTTAGGGACAGGCATACATTTTCTCAAATCAATATGATTATTCACATGAAATGTTGTAGATGTGGATGTCCAGCATGAAATCTCTAAGTCAGCCTTATGTCTTATGACTACCCTATTCCTCAAGTCATCACACCAGAAGGTTATTGTCTGGGATATCAGATATTTGTAGTTTGGATATCCAAATGTTCATGGGTCTACCAATACAGGGTTAAAGTTCAAGTAAAAATGCAGCTGCAATTTTATTGTGAAAACAACAAGTGATAATACTTGAAATATATGGACTGTCTAATGCGGGTATTTCTCTGTACCCAAAGATACATAATCAAGGGAAATACACAACATTGAGCATGTCACATATGTATGAACAAAGTCATGATGTAGGCTCACAGGCCTACAGGTTTAGAGACTCTGGTAGCTGAAAGTTTGCCCAGGAGGCTCACAGTTCTACAGGTTTAGAGACTCTGGTAGCTGAAAGTTTGCCCCAACAAGATTCACATCCAATGTAAGAAAATGTTGAGAGGATGAAAGATCAAAGGTTGTCAGGCTTGGCTTCTGGTAGATAGCATGTCAATGTACACTGATAGGTATTTCAAAGTATTGTTTACATTAACCATACAACCTCAGCAGAGGTGCCATTGATAAGTGTATGTAAACTTGTGTCAACCATCAAAGAATTTAAAACATTATGTACAAGACTGCAAATACCTCAAAGGAATAATAGCTATATGGTAATATCGTCATGCAGGGGTTATCTTAATATCTACTGTCATTCATGGGAGATGGGTTATACTTTTTCACATGTGTTTTATTAGTGCCTGAAAATAGTAATTATCGTTTGTTATGTTGAATAACTATAAAGAGTACTGTTCTTATCTCCCTTTGATTAAGATATCTTTGTTGCCAACAGGCATGGTATATCTATTGTGGAAATTCTATATTTTGTGCCAAATATCACAATGCACCACAAGTGAGATCATTTCTTCAGCAATACAGAAAGAATTCTGTCATTATATAAGGTTAATGCTCATTTGTGTCATGTCGAGATTAATGTAGTTCTACAATCACTGAATATTATATGTGCTTTACGTAAAATTACTTACTTCAAATAGCATATTCCAGCAGGTTTTTGGGAGCACCTTTAGAATACAGCACCACCTCTTTTTGAGAGGACGATCTCTGCTGTAGGTCACATTTCACTAAGACAAGCAACCAATTTTTGTGAGAATCTGTTGATGCGAACTTGAGACCTTCGGATTGCTAGCCCGACAACTAACCGAATGAGCTACGTTCACACTGTAAAACCAAGTGCATATTTACCTAGTCGAGCCTACGACGTTATGGAACTGAACAGAAAGGGTGGAATAGGTGACGGACACTTACGAAGGCTACAGGTAGCCATGGTGTCTAGTGACTTTCGTCACTTACAAGTGATCCCGATACCATTCGGCACTCTCGTCCCATTCTGTGATCTACAAGATACCAAGTGGTGAGGGATGAGCCAATATGGCACAAACTGAAAACAACACTAAACAAACCTAACCCTAACGATTGTAAAAGAGTGATTGATCGTAAAGGGGATCCAAGGGCAAAGGATAGAGTTTGGGGTAACCTAAAAAAGATGTCCCATGTTAGATAAAGTGTTTGGACCAGCAACATTTGGATGTGTGCAGTGTCAACTTCATATACCTAATAAGCTGCATTCCTATGAAAATTAATAAATTGACGTTCATACATTTTGGCCCTCACTCTATGAAAGTTCATACTCCAATGAGCTCACACAAAGTGAAAGTCAATTCTATGTCGCCGTGAGCCATCAATAATCAAGTCAGGATCAGACAAACCATTGACTGAAAAAATGAGCAATGATCCACACAGTAAGCCTTAGCACAGAGCCAGACAACCTGATCCACATCATAGTTACATACTGCAGGACGTAGTCTGGGGACCTACTGGTATTCTGAATTGGAGGATTGTAAACAGTAACGAAGTGAGTATGGTAATTTTACCATGTAGTTATGAGAAATTGTAAAATATCTCTTAGAATGAAATAATTGTACAAATGAATTTTACTTAAAAATGAGTTGATATGTTGAAGTAATTCAAAGTAATTTTATATTAATTTGATTCAATTTAATCACATGACTCGAAACATTCCATGAGTGCAATGTGGAGCTGAGTTTATGTGAAAATGGCCTAAAGTTGGGTGATGCTGGTTGTTGTGGGTTGCGGTTGCATCTCTCTTTCCAACACTAATGTTAGCAGACCACAGCAACTGCAAGCCATGAAAGAGTGTGCACACCCTGCTGCTTGCTGCTTACATGTTACCGTAACCAACGTGCATCGGCAGCCTGAGGCATGATATAGCGGAGCTAGAGCAACAGCGGCCGGTTTATTTGACTGCTGTATATTGTTAAATGCCATACGCTGAGCAACAGGTCTACGTGTGGTTATGAAACTTTTTAAGGATTGCTCATTTCTTTGTCCTGAGAGACATACATAATTCCTAGGGCACCAATGCACCTCAGAAAGTTTTGTGGACACAGTAGTTTGAATATGTTGGGGGAAAACCCCGCGGCATGAAAGATCATCTTGACATCATCTTGCCATATTTCTTCCAAGGTAATAATGTTAAAAAATTTAAAAGTTTAAAGAAACTATTTCACCGATTAATATGATGTGGATGTGCCATCTTGTTTAACAATAATAAAAGAACAGTTTTACCAAGGATATGTTAGATCACGGTAGAGGTAATTTGGACAATCATGACGTCAGCCAATCATGAACTCAAACTCAAAAAGTGTAGTTTCTTGCAGGATAAAGTACAGTCGGAGCCTTTGATATTTTAGTGAAGCATCTAAGAATTATAGTTGTTCAACTTGAACTTTACAGGAAAATATGTGTTATTTTGTTAAAGTAACAAATGAAATCATTTCTGATTTTAGTTGTTTCTGATTGTGTTTATTGGTTTGTTATATTTTTTTAAATAATTTTACCATGAAATAAGCAGTGTAACACCAGTGACCTTTGAAATGAGCCAGTGTATGTTGGTGTTGTACAATGCAGAGAAAGTGACATTGTGTGACCCCTGTGTGTTGGTGAGATCCTGTCTGTGTTGTACAGAAAAAGAGATACATGTACAGTCTGGCCACTCACCTAGTCGCAGTCATCCGGTGAACTTCTTCAGCATTGTTCCGACACAATCATTGATTGACTGTTGCCTCATCATCTTTGACAACAGTTGAAAATGCCAGCCAACACACACACACACACACACACACACACACACACACACACACACACACACACACACCCCACCCCACCCCACCCCACCCCACCCCACCCCACCCCACCCCGGTGACATGTCAGAATGTGGGTTGCCTTATGTATTAATAATTGTTGTTAGTATTATCTTGGATATATACCAAAGAACAGTATATTGGTGCTACAGGGTGTGCATTTAATGGTAATAGTGGAAATATTGTTATACTTATTAACCTGTTGTCTTGACAACACACATATTGATATGCAGTAACTACTGTTAGAATGAACTCGAAGGGACCACTAATTTAGTTTGTAATAACTGAAGTTTGTTATATGTATATATACAGCAATTATACAAAAAATAAGTTTGTTATAAGCGTGTTTACAGTATACTAATAACACTGAAGGGTGCTGGTAACTATGGTTTTTCATAAAAGTATGTGTGAGGACACTGAGGTAGAGTTTTAGGCATGTTTGAAGAAAAGTCCTTGGCAGTCTGTGTATTATTGAACTTCATTGCAGTCACATATGAGAAGCAATAAAGATGAAGACCATCATATTTTCTTGTTGAAACCATTTTAATTACTGTATGGAAACAATTGAGATTAATTGAAGCAAACCATGCTGTGTGAGCCATGCTTTCATTTCCCAGGCCAATTATTTGTATTTTTGTTGAAGCAATATATCATTTTAAAAAACAATATGTTAGCAAATTTCCAAATGTCATAAATACCGGTAAGGGTGAAACGATACACCGATATTCCGATGCATCGCGATACTTGACCCACGATACGATATACGATATACGATAAACGTGGGCCCATTTATCGATACGCCACGATACGGAACGCAAATCTCAAGTACAGCGTTTGCTCGCTATTGTGCCTTTCAATAAACCGCAAACTTGGTTATAGCGCGCGGTAACGCATGGCTCCCAAAAACGTACTTACATTTTTAATAAGCTCAGGTTTTACACCGACAGATGTTTTTCCCCATCTCATTAAACATTATCAGCTGATCCCCGCAAGCACATAACAATGGAAATACAAGTCAGCAAGTCCGAACTGAAGTACGCAATTCAATACCATTATTATACTATCTTGTTATTAAAACGTGTTCATTATATATCTGGACTTGTGTTTGTAGTATATTTTATTAATTTTACTCAAAATTTCATTTAATATTGTGTTCATTAAGTTAGGTGAAATCGTGTGTGAAGAGATACAGCAACCACGGTCAGATTACGCATTTGTACGCATTGAAACGAACTTTAGTTGTCAGAGAATGGATACATATATGAAAAAAGGCCCTACTTTGACACGTCAAAAGTCATATTTGTGGCAATTTGGCTAATATATGTCAACATAACGTTTTCGCAATCGAAATACATGTAGCACGGGAAGTCCCTAGGGTGACTGGTCAAATTGTTCCATACATGTACGTACAAATATCCTGTAACAGCAATCACCAGTACCAAAATGCTACACTTGTGGTTCTTATAATTTTAAACATATATATAGTAAAAGCTGCAACTAAGGTAACACGATATTGAATATATTATTCCTGATAAAACAAAAAATTCAGATACAATTTCTTCGACCATTGCATCAAAATTCTTTGACGTTGTATCACTGGTGGAGCACATTAATTATTTGCTGGTGTTTGAACTTTGAATTGTTTTTAAGGAAAGTTAGAGAAAGTTCCACTTTGAAGCTGAACAACTTCAGTAGTCTTGTTATTATAAAATAATTTTGACTGTTCCAAAATCATGAAAGGTTCAAACTTGACATGCTTTAAGTCTTGTTTTTTTTATCATTGCGTATCGAGATACGTATCGTATCGTGACCAGAATATCGAGATGCGTATCGTATCGTGACCTTCCTGTATCGTTGCAGCCCTAAATACCGGTAATTAGTGCATTTGAACAAATAACAAAGAGTGTTGACAGGGTTCAGTGCTACAGAGTGATCTTAGAGCTACATGTTAAGCCTATGTTGAAGTATGAGGCTTATGATCACCTTATTGCTATATTCAAGTATAGGAGTTACGATCACCTTAGGGCTACGACTGACGTAAGTCTATGTTGAAGTTTGAGTGTTATGATCACCTCAGGGCTACGACTGACGTAAGCCTATGTTGAAGTATGAGTGTTATGATCACCTCAGGGCTACAACTGACGTAAGCCTATGTTGAAGTATGAGTGTTATGATCACCTCAGGGCTACAACTGACGTAAGCCTATGTTGAAGTATGAGTGTTATGATCACCTTAGGGCTACAACTGACGTAAGCCTATGTTGAAGTATGAGTGTTATGATCACCTTAGGGCTACGACTGACATAAGCCTATGTTGAAGTATGAGTGTTATGATCACCTGAGGGCCACGACTGACGTAAGCCTATGTTGAAGTATGAGTGTTATGATCACCTTAGGGCTACAACTGACGTAAGCCTATGTCGAAGTATGAGTGTTATGATCACCTCAGGGCTACGACTGACGTAAGCCTATGTTGAAGTATGGGAGTTATAATCACCTGGGGGCTAAGATTGATTTGTGGAACAAGGCCCTGATCCTTGGGTTACAGTGTAGCAATTGTTTACAATCAGTCATGAAGATGGATCAATTTCAAGTATTAATATTACATGAATTGTAAAGCTGTGATATTATTCCAATGCATCCCAGTTAACTGATTTTTGAGTGCAACAAATGTTATTCATTTTCTAAATTAAATTGAGTACATAATAAATCAATGAAGTAGTACTTGGAAATTGGTGGCATAACTACAAATATGCTGGTGAACACTTAGGTGGCTTAGGTTATGGAATTTCATACTTTAGTAGCTTACAATTTGACAGGTAAAACCGAAAGATGCTTGACTTTAAAACAGGGGAAATTAGGCATTTTCAACATGTGAATCCTACCATTACGTGTGTGTTTGGCCTACTATACTCCTTAGCATCATGGGGGTAGAAATAAGAAAACAGATTGGTTGTAAACAACGAGTGTCCCGAGGATGGTGTGAAACCATTCTGTTTGGGTGACTGCATCTTGAAAATGGGAGCTTCAGTAGACCAGTGTTATGTTTGAAGCTATAGCCATGTTTTACCCAGAAGATGACCGAGAGCCTTGGTCAGCATTTCTGTCAACTATCCAATGATGATTATCTTCAATTTATGCATTACTTTGTATAATCAAGTCAGTCAACAAAAAAACATGTTAAGTATACATGAAATGTGTGCAAATTGATTTACGTTTCTTGATTCTAACACAATGTTTTTCTCTTTTAGTTGGATGTTCCTATGTTGTTTACTGATTATCAACACTCTTTAATTGGCATCCATGAGTGTTGATGGTCACTAACCATACAGTCGGTGATCTATGCTATTGTTTGTGATTGTTTATCAGCAATAAGAAGTAAGAGTTCATGTGTTTGTTACAGTATGTTGTGCTTTTGTTGCCAGTGCCACTCACCCAGTATTATCAGCTCTGTGGTAGATACACCATGCACCATGTGGGAAGCGGGACTTGCACACCTATGTCTAATCAGATGTACCAATCAGAACAAAGTTGAAAAAATTGTTGTTTGAGCAACTTTGTTAATAAATATAGGTTCCTAACCATAAGATTGTGTTCATGTTGTGTAAAGATAGGATATGTCGAGACTGATGAAGGGTGGATGTGTAAGTGGCAAGGTACAGACTCCTGTAAGGCAGGGTAGAGGTGGATGTGTGTGTGGAAGTGGCAAGTTACAGACTGCTGTAAGGCAGGGTAGCGGTGGATGTGTGTTTGGAAGTGGCAAGTTACAGACTGCTGTAAGGCAGGGTAGCGGTGGATGTGTGCGTGGAAGTGACAAGTTACAGACTGCAGTAGGGCAGGGTAGCTGTGGATGTGTGTGTGTAAGTGGCAAGCTACAGACTGCAGTAAGTCAGGGTAGAGGTGGATGTGTGTGTGTAAGTGGCAAGCTACAGACTGCAGTAGGGCAGGGTAGCTGTGGATGTGTGTGTGTAAGTGACAAGTTACAGACTGCAGTAAGTCAGGGTAGAGGTGGATGTGTGTGTGTAAGTGGCAAGCTACAGACTGCAGTAGGACAGGGTAGCGTAGGATGTGTGTGTAAGTGACAAGTTACAGACTGCAGTAAGGCAGGGTAGCTGTGGATGTGTGTGTGGAAGTGGCAAGCTACAGACTGCAGTAGGGCAGGGTAGCGTAGGATGTGTGTGGAAGTGGCAAGCTACAGACTGCAGTAGGGCAGGGTAGCGTAGGATGTGTGTGTAAGTGACAAGTTACAGACTGCAGTAAGGCAGGGTAGCGTAGGATGTGTGTGTAAGTGACAAGTTACAGACTGCAGTAGGGTAGGGAAGCTGTGGATGTGTGTGTGTAAGTGACAAGTTACAGACTGCAGTAGGGCAGGGTAGCTGTGGATGTGTGTGTGGAAGTGGCAAGCTACAGACTGCTGTAAGGCAGGGTAGAGGTGAATGTGTGTGTGGAAGTGGCAAGCTACAGACTGCAGTAGGGCAGGGTAGAGGTGGATGTGTGTGTAAGTGACAAGTGCAAGACTGCTGTAAGGCAGGGTAGCTCTGGATGTGTGTGTGTAAGTGGCAAGCTACAGACTGCAGTAGGGCAGGGTAGCTGTGGATGTGTGTGTGTAAGTGACAAGTTACAGACTGCAGTAGGGCAGGGTAGCTGTGGATGTGTGTGTGTAAGTGGCAAGCTACAGACTGCAGTAAGGCAGGGTAGAGGTGGATGTGTGTGTAAGTGACAAGTTACAGACTGCAGTAAGGCAGGGTAGCTGTGGATGTGTGTGTGTAAGTGGCAAGCTACAGACTGCAGTAGGGCAGGGTAGAGGTGGATGTGTGTGTAAGTGACAAGTTACAGACTGCAGTAAGGCAGGGTAGAGGTGGATGTGTGTGTGTAAGTGGCAAGCTACGGACTGCAGTAAGTCAGGGTAGAGGTGGATGTATGTGTTTAAGTGGCAAGCTACAGACTGCAGTAGGGCAGGGTAGCGTAGGATGTGTGTGTAAGTGACAAGTTACAGACTGCAGTAGGGCAGGGTAGAGGTGGATGTGTGTGTAAGTGACAAGTTACAGACTGCAGTAGGGCAGGGAAGCTGTGGATGTGTGTGTGTAAGTGACAAGTTACAGACTGCAGTAAGTCAGGGTAGAGGTGGATGTATGTGTTTAAGTGGCAAGCTACAGACTGCAGTAGGGCAGGGTAGCGTAGGATGTGTGTGTAAGTGACAAGTTACAGACTGCAGTAGGGCAGGGTAGAGGTGGATGTGTGTGTAAGTGACAAGTTACAGACTGCAGTAGGGCAGGGAAGCTGTGGATGTGTGTGTGTAAGTGACAAGTTACAGACTGCAGTAAGTCAGGGTAGAGGTGGATGTATGTGTTTAAGTGGCAAGCTACAGACTGCAGTAGGGCAGGGTAGCGTAGGATGTGTGTGTAAGTGACAAGTTACAGACTGCAGTAAGGCAGGGTAGAGGTGGATGTGTGTGTGGAAGTGACAAGTTACAGACTGCAGTAAGGCAGGGTAGAGGTGGATGTATGTGTTTAAGTGGCAAGCTACAGACTGCAGTAGGGCAGGGTAGCGTAGGATGTGTGTGTAAGTGACAAGTTACAGACTGCAGTAAGGCAGGGTAGAGGTGGATGTGTGTGTGTAAGTGACAAGTTACAGACTGCAGTAAGTCAGGGTAGAGGTGGATGTATGTGTTTAAGTGGCAAGCTACAGACTGCAGTAGGGCAGGGTAGCGTAGGATGTGTGTGTAAGTGACAAGTTACAGACTGCAGTAAGGCAGGGTAGAGGTGGATGTGTGTGTGGAAGTGACAAGTTACAGACTGCAGTAAGGCAGGGTAGAGGTGGATGTTTGTGTGGAAGTGACAAGTTACAGACTGCAGTAAGTCAGGATAGCGGTGGATGTGTGTGTGGAAGTGGCAACCTACAGACTGCAGTAGGGCAGGGTAGAGGTGGATGTGTGTGTGTAAGTGGCAAGTTACAGACTGCAGTAAGGCAGGGTAGCAGTGGATGTGTGTGTGGAAGTGACAAGTTACAGACTGCAGTAAGGCAGGGTAGCTGTGGATGTGTGTGTGTAAGTGACAAGTTACAGATTGCAGTAAGGCAGGGTAGCGTAGGATGTGTGTGTGGAAGTGACAAGTTACAGACTGCAGTAGGGTAGGGAAGCTGTGGATATGTGTGTGTAAGTGACAAGTTACAGACTGCAGTAGGGCAGGGTAGCTGTGGATGTGTGTGTGTAAGTGGCAACCTACAGACTGCAGTAAGGCAGGGTAGCTGTGGATGTGTGTGTGTAAGTGGCAAGCTACAGACTGCAGTAAGTCAGGGTAGAGGTGGATGTGTGTGTGGAAGTGGCAAGCTACAGACAGCAGTAGGGCAGGGTAGCGTAGGATGTATGTGTAAGTGACAAGTTACAGACTGCAGTAAGGCAGGGTAGAGGTGGATGTGTGTGTGGAAGTGACAAGTTACAGATCGAAGTAAGGCAGGGTAGCGTAGGATGTGTGTGTGGAAGTGACAAGTTACAGACTGCAGTAGGGTAGGGAAGCTGTGGATGTGTGTGTGTAAGTGACAAGTTACAGACTGCAGTAAGGCAGGGTAGCTGTGGATGTGTGTGTGTAATTGACAAGTTACAGACTGCAGTAAGGCAGGGTAGAGGTGGATGTGTGTGTGGAAGTGGCAAGCTACAGACTGCAGTAGGGCAGGGTAGCGTAGGATGTGTGTGTAAGTGGCAAGCTACAGACTGCAGTAGGGCAGGGTAGCTGTGGATGTGTGTGTGTAAGTGACAAGTTACAGACTGCAGTAAGGCAGGGTAGAGGTGGATGTGTGTGGAAGTGGCAAGCTACAGACTGCGGTAGCGCAGGGTAGAGGTGGATGTGTGTGTGTAAGTGACAAGTTACAGACTGCAGTAAGGCAGGGTAGCTGTGGATGTGTGTGTGTAAGTGGCAAGCTACAGACTGCAGTAAGGCATGGTAGCGGTGGATGTGTGTGTAAGTGGCAAGCTACAGACTGCAGTAAGGCAGGGTAGCTGTGGATGTGTGTGTGTAAGTGGCAAGGTACAGACTGCAGTAAGGCAGGGTAGAGGTGGATGTGTGTGTGGAAGTGATAAGCTACAGACTGCAGTAGGACAGGGTAGCTGTGGATGTGTATGTGTAAGCGGCAAGTTACAGACTGCAGTAAGGCAGGGTAGCTGTGGATGTGTGTGTGTAAGTGGCAAACTACAGACTGCAGTAAGGCAGGGTAGAGGTGGATGTGTGTGTGGAAGTGGCAAGCTACAGACTGCAGTAGGACAGGGTAGCTGTGGATGTGTATGTGTAAGCGGCAAGTTACAGACTGCAGTAAGGCAGGGTAGCTGTGGATGTGTGTGTGTAAGTGGCAAGCTACAGACTGCAGTAGGGCAGGGTAGCTGTGGATGTGTGTGTAAGTGGCAAGTGGCAGACTGCAGTAAGGCAGGGTAGAGGTGGATGTGTGTGTGTAAGTGGCAAGCTACAGACTGCAGTAAGGCAGGGTAGAGGTAGATGTTTGTGTGGAAGTGGCAAGCTACAGACTGCAGTAGGGCAGGGTAGCGGTGAATGTGTGTGTGTAAGTGGCAAGTTACAGACTGCAGTAAGGCAGGGTAGCGGTGGATGTGTGTGTGTAAGTGGCAAGGTACAGACTGCTGTAAGGCAGGGTAGAGGTGGATGTGTGTGTGTGGAAGTGACAAGTTACAGACTGCAGTAAGGCAGGGTAGAGGTGGATGTGTGTGTGTAAGTTACAAGTTACAGACTGCAGTAGGGCAGGGTAGCTGTGGATGTGTGTGTGTGTGAGTGGCAAGCTACAGACTGCAGTAAGGCAGGGTAGCGGTGGATGTGTGTGTGGAAGTGGCAAGCTACAGACTGCAGTAGGGCAGGGTAGCGGTGGATGTGTGTGTGGAAGTGGCAAGTGTTATCTGTGGTATGAACAACAGGGGTTCCCGCTAATACCACAAATAACAATTACAAGAATCACACAACAATCTCTGAAGTTTAAAGCTAGATTTAATAATTAAAACAAAGATAAGCATTTAACAATTCTCAGTTACTGGGCAAGGCACTCATACACATCTATTTAGGCAAAGCAATATGGCAAATGTGCAATATAGATAATAGTCACATCAGATTTCTTGACATCACATTCCCAGTGAATTCCATTTCACATTGTTCCAAACTTATACATCACAGGATAACTGGGTAACAACAGTTTCCTCCTTTGAAGCGTCGACATGACCTTCTAACTTTGTCTCCGGACATAACGCTGTGCTGAACTGCCCTCGTTCAGTTAAACCTTATTTCTCCCTCTCCAATTCTTTTTCCTTCCCCCTTTCTGTTCGATAACTTGCCCTCATATAGTAAACAAATTTCCAAGTAAGCTATCTACTAGCTTGCATAACTCTATCAAGCATGACGCCATCCACCCAAACTGGACCCCTTGTGAACCACACAAATACACAACGTGACTCATAACACTCTTCCCCCTTAAAAAAGAATGTTTTACAGAACTTCACAATGATAAGGAAATGCAGTAATACATATTTTATCAATTTCATACAAAAGTACAAATTATATACACACATTTTACCAAACACATAATCTTTGTCAACATATACAATTGTAGGGTTTGTTTCCCTTCTGTACAAATGCAAACAATTCTAGTGTCAACACCATGTTTTTGTTCACATACTCATTGTTCATTTTCACACCTTTACTGTTCTGTACTCCACATACTGTAAGTACACGTCACGTAGTGAAACCTCTGGAAAGTGCGTTGGCGATGATATTATCCTTGCCCTTGATATGCATAATTTCCAGGTTGTATGTTTCTACAGCAATGCTCCACCTCATCAGTCTCTGGTTCTTGTTTTTCATTCTGCTGACAAACACAAGTGGATTGTGGTCTGTGTATACTAACACTGGCCACACTGTTGTGCACACATATATGTCGAATTGTTCTAATGCCAGTATTAGTCCAAGTGTCTCTTTCTCGATAGGTGGAATAATTCTTATGGTGTTTGTTAAACTTCCTACTGAAGTAACATATAGGGTGCTCAATACCCGTGGCATCTTCTTGTTGTAGCACTGTCCCAACACCAAGGTCACACGCATCCACATGAATGGTGAATTGTTTCTGGTAATCGGGAGCTATCAGCAGTGGAGAGTTTGTTAATGTGGCTTTGACTTCCTTGAACGCTTCTTCTTCTTGTTCTTTCCAGTGAAAAGATATGTTCTTCTGAAGCAAACCTGTCAAAGGCGATGCTACTTAGGCAAAATTTCTACAGAACTTGCGGTAATATCCCGCCACTCCTAGAAAATTTATGGTCAGTTGAGCTCTTGATAACTTTTCAAACAATTGTCTATTGGCTCCCCTATACTCCTCCCACGTGTCCGTAGCAATGATGATGTCATCGATGTATGCGTAACAGTGTTTCATGTCACAGATGACTCCATTTATCAAACGCTGAACTGTTGTTGGCGCATTTTTCAGACCAAATGGCATCACATTATATTCGAACAGTCCTTCAGGTGTACAAAATGCACTTACTTGCCTTGCTCTAGATGTTAATGGAATGCCCCAGTAACCTTTTAACAAATCAAACTTCGACACATATCTAGCATGCCCTATTCGATCAATGCAATCGTCTATCCTAGGTAAAGGGTTTGAATCTGATTTTGAAATGGCATTGACCTTTTTAAAGTTTGTACAAAATCGTACACCTCCTTCTGGTTTAGGTACTAGGCTGCATGGAGAACTCCAAGGACTATTGTTAGGCTGTATGATGATAATTGTCAACATGTAATCTATCTCTTTTCTCAACTGCTCTAGTTTGATTGGATTACACCTTTAAGCATGTTGCTTAACCAGAAGAGCTTCCCCCACGTCTATATCATGCTCAATCAAGTTTGTGCGAGATGGTGTGTCAGGAAAAAGATTTTCAAATTCCATAATCAACCCGGTCATTTCCTGTTTCTCACTACCGATCATATGAGATAGTTTCACGTCCAAATTGTTCAAAATTTCAGAATTGTAAAATTTAACTGCTGGTGCATCAGCACCTTCAAAGTGAAATTGTTCTTCATTTTGATCTTCACTGACATTCCCCACACACATTGGTACACTATTCTGTCCTCTTTCATGGTATTTCTTTATCATGTTGACATGACAATACGTGCTAGACCTACGTGTACCTGGAGTATTGATCACATAATCAGTGTCACCAACTCTCTTTGATACTGTATATGGTCCTGAATATTTGGTATGAAGTGGTTTTCCCTGCAGAGGTAACAATACTAGTACTTTCTCACCAGGGTAAAATTCACGCTTGACTGCCTTTTTATCAAACCATTCTTTCATCTTTTCATGGCTCGACTGTAAGTTTGCCTTAGCTAACTCGCTTGCACTTATCAATCGTTCTTTGAAGTCGGACACACACTGCAAGATGTTTGTTTCTGAACTTTCATTCAACCATTTATCCTTTAGCAGTTTCAAAGGACCTCGCATCTGCCTTCCAAACACTAACTCATAAGGACGGAACCCTAGCGAATCCTGCACAGTTTCTCTGGATGCAAAAAGTACATAAGGAACTCCCTTATCCCAGTCCTTATTATGGTCCATACAGTACGATCTTAGCATGGTTTTTAAGGTCTGATGGAATCTCTACAAAGCTCCCTGAGACTCTGGATGGTATGGGCAGGATTTAAATTGTCTGACCCCTGGCTCACACATAAGACTTTTAAAATGATTCGACATGAAATTGGAACCCTGATCTGATTGCAATTCCTTTGGTAATCCAAATACTGTGAAAAACTTGGTTAACGTCTCACAAAAAGGTTTTGTCTTAATGTTCGGCAATGGAATGGCCTCAAGGAATCTGGTAGATGTACACATGGTTGTTAACAAAAACTTATTCCCTGATTTTGACTTTGGCAATTGCCCTACACAATCGATCAATACCCTACTGAATAGTTCCTCGAACGCTGGAATGGGTTTTAAAAAGTACTTATGAATTGTTTGATTTGGCTTACCTACCAACTGGCAAGTGTGACAAGTTCTACAGTATTCCCTTACATCATTTTGTAAACCTGGCCAATAGAAATGGTTCAACAACTTCTGGTAAGTTTTGTTAACACCTAAGTGGCCTGCTAACAGTGAATCATGCGCTAGACTGAGGATTTCCTCACGATAACACTGGTACTACAACTTGATGTTGAACACGCCAAATCTCATCTGCAGGAACGTCTGTCGGTCTCCACTTTCTCATCAAAATATCCGAATCCAAGTAATACCCCACAGGTATATTCTCTATCTCCTTCACAGACAAAGCCATTTGCCTAAACCTTACCAACTCACTATCAGCCTTTTGCTTCTGAATCAGTTCCTCTCTAGACCACAACCCCCTAAAATCATCACCATATTTTGATTCTACACCAGGATACATAACTTGCTTAGCTCCTACATCATCCAATCCACACATAAATGTTTCTGACAAATCTACATGGCCTTCTTCAACTGGCAAATCTATTTCCTCTGACTGAACTTCAACTGGCAATTATACATTCTCTGATTAAACTTCATTCCTAGCCATAGCTCTAGTAACAGCACATGCGGGGTATAAATCAATGCTTTTTACCATGTCCTGATCCAAAACCTGAGCTGTGTCTAAACTGTCTTACTGATTCCACAGAAATCGTAGGTTCATCACACATAACAGGGTCAGCGCTGATTACTGAAACTTTAGGTTTAACCTCACCTCCAGCTAGATCATTTCCTAACAAAACATCAACATCAGACACTGGAAGTTGTGATCTAACTCCTACAACAACTGTTTCCGAAACAAGTTCTAAACTCTACAGTATGAAGAGAAAAATGGACAACACCACATTCTACACCTTGCATGGGTACACTTGTTCCTGTATAAGTTCCTTCTGATAGAGGAACTATACCTTCCAGTATGAGAGTTTGTAATGCACCTGTATCCCTGAGAATAGTGACTGCCTTTGGATCGCCACTGCCTATCATGATCTCACCTTTAGACATGAAATGATCGTAAGTTGCCTTAGACCTATCAATTTTCACTTCATCCTTGGACTCAACAGCAGGTATGTCCTGACTGAGTAAACTACTAGGTGTCTTACTAAACACTGCGGCGCAACCATGACCTTGGGGTCCCCCACTCTGAGTTTGATTTTTCCTACCATTACCATAGCTACCATGTCCGTTTTCCAGACTACCTGAGTTACTAGCTAAGTGAGATTTACCACTGTAACCTTGGTTACCACCATGACCTCTAGAATAACCTCTACGCTGACCTTGCAACTGCTGACCTTGAAATTGCTGACCTCGAAATTGCTGACCTCGACTTTTTTCACCATTATTCACAGACTTGTGATCGGGCTGACCCTGCCACGATTGACCATAGGATGAGCGACCACTCCCCTGGCTTTGGTAACTGGACTGAAATTTTCGATCTGGATAATTGTTGCCACTACCACGACCTCCGCCATGATAATCTCTAGACTGAAAAAATTCCTTGAAAATACGCTTTTGTGAGTGAGTGTGTACCCATCTGCTAACGTAGCCGCTTCCCGCCACGTTTTTTCATCATGTTCAACCAAATACACCTACACATCAGTTGAACTACACATTTGAGCTCTTCAATCAATATTAATTGTTTCAGTTTGTCATAGTTTCCACCTACGTTCTCGGATGCACACCATCTGTCAAAATTAGTCTCCTTGACCATACCAAACTCAACATGGGTTTGATTTTCATTTTTTTGGTACTTTTTGAACTTTTGCCTATATGCCTCTGGAACATTTTCGTAAGCGCTTAAAATGGCTTGTTTAACAACTTCATACTCTGAACTTTCCTCCACAGATAAAGCTGCATAGGCCTCCTGAGCCTTACCCACTAGCCCACTGTGTAATAAAGTAGTCCAACAATGTCTAGCCTACTGTGTAATAAAGTAGTCCAACAATGTCTAGGTCACTTTAAATTTGTTGCTGTCTTTTCAAAATGAGCAAAATAAGTGTCTATTTCACTTTCGCGAAAGCGAGGAACAAATCTAATAAATTGGGCAATGTTCTCTTCCTGTTCAACAAATCTATTTCTAGTCCTTCCTAATTCAATCCCTCTGCTTAGTTTTTCCATCTCACGCTCATGCTCCCGCTGTTTTTCTTGTCTTTCAAGCTCATATCACTCACGTTCATGCTCACATTCTTTTTCTTATTTTTCACGTTCACATTCTTGTTTTTCTCTCTCTATATCTCTCTTTACTTTCAGCAATTCTATTTCCCTGTCAAATTGCATCTTAGCAACTTTATCACTCTCAAATACATCCAATGTGTTATTCTCCTGAACTAAGTTTTTGCAAACAAATTCTCCCCACAATACTTTTTGAATGACATCTTTTTTAGCCTCGTCACGATATGGCTGAAATATTGCCGTAAAGCATTAACTCACTCACTCACTCTTGTTTAGCTGTCTCATCTATTCTAATGTCGTGAAGCTCAGCTACTTGCGTAAGCTCTGCCTTTGACAAGGTTTTAAATTTGGTTTGAGTTGCTGGTTGCATAAACTCACTAGGTATAAAACTCATGATGCTACTGACATGATATATAAAACAACATAAAAAAAACAAGATTGTTGTGATCTTCAGGACTTTTCTTTTTGATTAATGATTATAGAAGGGGAGTAAATAATACAAATATGCTTCCCACTTACACTTTAATCCCTTATGATTTAAATAGGTTCATAAATCGACGAGCCCCCATTTGTTACGTGTGGTATGAACGGCAGGGGTTCCCGCTAATACCACAAATAACAATTACAAGAATCACACAACAATCTCTGGAGTTTAAAGCTAGATTTAATAATTAAAACAAAGATGAGCATATAACAATTCTCAGTTACTGGGCAAGGCACTCATACACATATATTTAGGCCAAGCAATATGGCAAATGTGCAATATAGATAATAGTCACATCAGATTTCTTGACATCACATTCCCAATGAATTCCATTTCACATTGTTCCAAACTTATATATCACAGGTCACAGGATAACTGGGTAACAACAGTTTCCTCCTTTAAAGCGTCGACATGACCTTCTAACTTTGTCTCCGGACATAACGCTGGGTGAACTGCCCTCGTTCAGTTAAACCATATTTCTCCCTCTCCAATTCTTTTTCCTTCCCCCTTTCTGTTCGATAACTTGCCCTCATATAGTAAACAAATTTCCAAGTAAGCTATCTACGGCAAGTTACAGACTGCAGTAAGGCAGGGTAGCGGTCGATGTGTGTGTGCAAGTGGCAAGGTACAGACTGCTGTAAGGCAGGGTAGCGGTGGATATGTATGTAAATGGCAAGGTACAGACTGCAGTAAGGCAGGCTAGCGGTGGATGTGTGTGTGTAAGTGGCAAGTTACAGACTGCAGTAAGGCAGGCTAGCGGTGGATGTGTGTGTGTAAGTGGCAAGGTACAGACTGATGTAAGGCATGGTAGAGGTGGATGTGTGTGTGTAAGTGGTAAGTTACAGATTGCAGTAGGGCAGGGTAGCGGTGAATGTGTGTGTGTAAGTGGCAACCTACAGACTGCTGTAAGGCAGGGTAGCAGTGGATGTGTGTGTGTAAGTGGCAAGGTACAGAGTGCTGTAAGGCAGGGTAGCTGTGGATGTGTGTGTGTAAGTGGCAAGCTACAGACTGCTGTAAGGCAAGGTAGTGTAGGATGTGTGTGTGTGTCAGTGGCAAGTTACAGACTGCTGTAAGGCAGGGAAGCGGTGGATGTGTGTGTGTAAGTGGCAAGGTACAGAGTGCAGTAGGGCAGGGTAGAGGTGGATGTGTGTGTGGAAGTGGCAAGCTACAGACTGCTGTAAGGCAGGGTAGCGGTGGATGTGTGTGTGTAAGTGGCAAGTTACAGACTGCAGTAGGGCAGGGTAGAGGTGGATGTGTGTGTGTAAGTGGCAAGTTACAGACTGCTGTAAGGCAGGGTAGCGGTGGATGTGTGTGTGTAAGTGGCAAGTTACAGACTGCTGTAAGGCAGGGTAGCGGTGGATGTGTGTGTGTAAGTGGCAAGTTACAGACTGCAGTAGGGCAGGGTAGAGGTGGATGTGTGTGTGGAAGTGGCAAGCTACAGACTGCTGTACAGCAGGGTAGCGGTGGATGTGTGTGTAAGTGGCAGGTTACAGACTGCAGTAGGGCAGGGTAGAGGTGGATGTGTGTGTGTAAGTAGCAAGTTACAGACTGCAGTAGGGCAGGGTAGAGGTGGATGTGTGTGTAAGTGGCAAGTTACAGACTGCAGTAAGGCAGGGTAGCGGTGGATGTGTGTATAAGTCGTAGGTTACAGACTCCTGTAAGGCCGGGTAGCGGTGGATGTGTGTGTGGAAGTGGTAAGCGACAGACTGCTGTAAGGCAGTGTAGAGGTGGATGTATGTGTAAGTGGCAAGTTACAGACTGCTGTAAGGCAGGGTAGCTGTGGATGTGTGTGTGTAAATGGCAAGCTACAGACTGCTGTAAGGCAGGGTAGCGGTGGATGTGTGTGTGTAAGTGGCAAGCTACAGACTGCAGTAGGGCAGGGTAGAGGTGGATGTGTGTGTGTGTGTGTGTGTGTGTAAATGGCAAGTTACAGACTGCTGTAAAGCAAGGTAGCAGTGGATGTGTGTGTGTGTGTGTGTGTGTGTGTAAATGGCAAGTTACAGACTGCTGTAAGGCAAGGTAGCAGTGGATGTGTGTGTGTGTGTGTTCGTGTGTGTAAATGGCAAGTTACAGACTGCAGTAAGGCAGGGTAGCGGTGAATGTGTGTGTAAGTGGCAAGTTACAGACTGCTGTAAGGCAGGGTAGCGGTGGATGTGTGTGTGGAAGTGGCAAGCTACAGACTGCTGTAAGGCAGGGTAGCTGTGGATGTGTGTGTGTAAGTGGCAAGTTACAGACTGCAGTAGGGCAGGGTAGCGGTGGATGTGTGTGTGTGTAAGTGGCAAGTTACAGACTGCAGTCGGGCAGGGTAGAGGTGGATGTGTGTGTAAGTGGCAAGTTACAGACTGCTGTAAGGCAGGGTAGCGGTGGATGTGTGTATAAGTCGTAGGTTACAGACTCCAGTAAGGCCGGGTAGCGGTGGATGTGTGTGTGGAAGTGGCAAGCGACAGACTGCTGTAAGGCAGTGTAGAGGTGGATGTATGTGTAAGTGGCAAGTTACAGACTGCTGTAAGGCAGGGTAGCTGTGGATGTGTGTGTGTAAGTGGCAAGTGGCAGACTGCAGTAGGGCAGGGTAGCGGTGGATGTGTGTGTGTAAGTGGCAAGCTACAGACTGCTGTAAGGCAGGGTAGAGGTGGATGTGTGTGTAAGTGGCAAGTTACAGACTGCTGTAAGGCAGGGTAGCTGTGGATGTGTGTGTGTAAGTGGCAAAGTGGCAGACTGCAGTAAGGCAGGGTAGAGGTGGATGTATGTGTTTAAGTGGCAAGCTACAGACTGCAGTAGGGCAGGGTAGCGGTGGATGTGTGTGTGTAAGTGGCAAGTTACAGACTGCTGTAAGGCAGGGTAGCGGTGGATGTGTGTATGTAAGTGGCAAGTTGCAGACTGCTGTAGGGCAGGGTAGCTGTGGATGTGTGTGTGGAAGTGGCAAGGTACAGACTGCTGTAAGGCAGGGTAGCGGTGGATGTGTGTGTGTAAGTGGCAAGTTACAGACTGCAGTAGGGCAGGGTAGCGGTGGATGTGTGTGTGTAAGTGGCAAGTTACAGACTGCTGTAAGGCAGGGTAGCGGTGGATGTGTGTATGTAAGTGGCAAGTTGCAGACTGCTGTAGGGCAGGGTAGCTGTGGATGTGTGTGTGGAAGTGGCAAGGTACAGACTGCTGTAAGGCAGGGTAGCGGTGGATGTGTGTGTGGAAGTGGCAAGTGGCAGACTGCAGTAGGGCAGGTTTAGCGGTGGGAGGGATCAGCTTCACCTTTATCATGTTGACATCTGATTGGTAGTTCGAAGGTATTAGTTATACCCCCGACAAAATGTCGGGGGTATATAGTTATACCAAGGTTCTGTCCGTCCGAAAACTTTGTTCGCGCGATTTCTCTGAAACTATTCAGGGGATTCATCTCAAACTTAGTACATATAATCTGTGTCATATGAAGGGGTGCAGTCAAAAGAAAAAACATCTTTTTATTAATTTTCCATTTTTTATGAATTTTTCAAACCCTAACCCTATCCTAGCTATTCAATTTGTAACTACTGACACACTAGGCGGGTCGGAGGTATTAGTGAGCCTCGCTCACTTTTGCACTTGTTTCTATTGAGATACATTTACAACAAGCCTAATGAGCTAATGATGTCGCGTTTTCTCTCTGAGCACACATGGCATTCTGATATTGGAAATGAGAAGTCAATTGGTAGCAAGGACACACTGGTTCAAATGTGTCACATTTCTTCCCAGATCATAATGAATTTTAAAGAAACTATTTCACCAAAAGCCGATGTGGATGCGCCATCTTGCTTGACAGAAATGAAGGAATGATGTTACAAAGGATAGTCAGATCGCGTGGAGTTAATTGGAACAGTGTCATGACGTCAGTCCATTTTGACGTAACGCCAAAAGTGTACTATCGGAGGATAAAGTAAAGTAAAGTCAGTGCCTTGATGTTTTAGCGAAGCATCTTAGAATAGCGGTTCAGCCACGGCTCTACCTATCATAGGTCAGACCGATGGATCCTGAGAATATGATATGAAAACTAAAAGTAATCACATTGTGACCAAAGGTTGTGCAGTTCATGTGATTACTCCTTGGGAAGATTTGTCTGTAAGGATGTTGTCACACTCCAGACACACGCTGCAGTCTGCGTGTTGTTGATATGGCACACACTGTTTCCGTGTACACCGCTCACATACCACCTGCAACAAATAACAGTTTGTAACGCAATAACAGGTCCATTGTGAACTGTACTGAGAACAATTTACGAGAGATTATATTTTTATTTTTAATTACCCGGTACTTGCTTTACTGAGACAACAAACTAACCTTTCATGAATTATAACTTTGATAAGGTTTTTATTCTTTCCATTGAATCTGGTATCTAATATTAGAAATGAAAAGTAATATAAATAGGGAAGTATCCCTTTGACTGTTCATAACAAAAAACACTTTTGCATTTCTGTTTCTTAATCCACCTGACAACTGTTTTTTATAGATCATTAAAAACACTTTTGCTTTAACTTTTATTTTTGTTCAGTTTATCTCGACTATCTACTGTTGTTTTTACAATTGGTAAGCCAAGTAGGGAGAATGTGCCAGATGGAAGGAGTCCCTCTACAGCAGATACAGCTGGCTAACATTCCCTCTACAGCAGATACAGCTGGCTAACATTCATTCTACAGCAGATACAGCTGGCTAACATTCATTCTCGTTCCTTGTTAGTGACGATATATATTGTTCACCTGCTTTGTTTAGCATCATATATGAATCACACAAATAGTGTCATGCGTTCACTAATTAAACTGTATGTTTCATTCCAGTATGCATGGCGAAACTGCATTGTCAGTGGTTCATATTGGGAAATTATAATCCTGGTACAAGTGCAGAGCGGTGTTGTGTACCTTGGATTCCAGATGTGATTGATCTTCTCATTGTAATTTATTTGTGAGTTTTTCACAGTTAATTCATCATATTATTAATAATTCATCTGCTTCCTGGAGGGAACAACATTGGGAAAAGGATTCCCCATTACGATGTCTAGATTGTGGCACCAACCAGTTTCCTTTGGATGCTCATCTATTCTGGTACAAGTGCAGAGCGGTGTTGTGTACCTTGGATTCAAGATGTGATCGTTGTTATTCACTTGAACAACTTCATACAGTTAAGTAGATTGGGATGTGGACGGGTGATATGAGGCAAACATATTAAAACGGGTGGAGCCAGTAGTATAAACAAAAGGATTATGACTGATTGGAGTCTTGGATGACTTGATAGTACGCAGCGGGTATATAGTATCCTAGATCACGGCTGATTGGTGGTTGGACTCTTTTGATGTTCATAGTTTCTTGGCGTTTTCTGTTTTTGGCGTCTTTAAGGTTGTATGTAAGGGCTTTGATTTTGTTCCAATGGATGCTGTGGCTGTGGTTGTTGCAGTTATGGTCTGATAGTGCTGACTTAGAGTCAAAATTGGAAACTGAGCTTTGATGTTCTTTCATTCGGGTTTGGGGGGACCTTGATGTTTCACCAATGTGGTACACTGCTTGCTGTTGACTGGATGGTAATTTCCTGTGGCTTTGATGGTGTTCTGTATGATGCTACTTCTCTTGAAAACTACATCAATGTTGGCCTGTTTCTTTAAGAGTCTCTGGGTTTTCTTGGTGATGGTCCGTATTGTCTGTTGCACTAGCTGTTCGGGGTAGTGGTTTTACCGTGTTTAAACTTGTTTGGGATGATTTAGTTGAGTAGTAAGACGTTGCTTGGTAGAACAGATATTGTGAGCTCGTCCTGTATAACAATTGACTTTTACAACTAGGTTTCACAAAAAGCTAATGATCAACTGGCTTCTGCTTGAACTATACACAAAGAAAATAAGTTAACCACCCCCTGTATAATTTACAATGACTGGTTCTACGAGCTTTTTCAATGAAACACCGATAACACAACCTCGGAAAAACGAATGTGGTTTGCAAAAAAGACACCTCTCACAATGAGAAACATATCCTGTTTTGAGATTTTAGCCATGATTCTATCAAAACCTCAGAGGCATGTATTTAATTTGTGCCAAAAAAAGTAGCCACAATAAGTATGGTGGTCTGAGTAAGGAACACAATTCCACATCATGATTGATGATGAAAACTGTCATTTTCAGTCTAAAGACGACATTCATAACACAGATCATCAGTAGCGGGTAAACCTGCCACGTGCCCGGATGAGAGATTCCAGCCTTCTTATCACTCCAGTAATTGGCAACTACAGCCATTTCCAATGAACAATTGCCTCCAATTGGGCCAGTGTGTTAACCGATGGGTCCTGTGCCTGAACTCATCGCCCAAAGGTGCCCAAAATATGCTCCAGCGGGTTCAGGACAGGACTCCTGTCAGCCACGGCAGTATCGACACAGCGTAATTCTGGAGAAAGCTGTTACTGCTCGGGAACGATATGACCAAGCATTGTCGGGTGAGTGGATGGCTGCCAAAATATGTCACAACAACTGTTTGCAGGTATTTTCCTATCACAATTGAGGATTCCATGGATGGTGACAAAATCCAGCTAACCAGTCGTGGTTGTAGGTCTTAGGTTCCTGGGTGTGTAGGCCGGATTATCTTCCCGAGGCAAGAGAGTTAACTGACTTTAAAAGTCGAGTTTCCACCCTAGTTGGACTGGACTTTTATAGTCAGTTAACTCACTTGCCTCGGGAAGATAAGGCCATATCTGTTTGCCTCCAAACCTATATTGGCAACCCGTGGCTTGGAGCAGGAACCTGCTCACATCAGACCAATGGACTCTTCGCCGAGTCCTCAGATCCGAAGCTTTCCTGGCCAAACACCATGCAAAACAAATTCTCCGATGATGATCGGCAAGTGAGGGACGCTTGATTACCCTCCTGGACATCATACCCACCGATGTCAGTCGATACCTAACTGTTCTGGTTGACATTCGTCAACCATTGGCTCTTCAGAACAGGAGATGTTGCAAAAGGTTGACGACGTATAAGCCGAAGCAGGGCCATGTCCTTACGCCTTGACGTCATGCGACGTCTTCCTGACCCTGGGAAGTCCCGTACAACATTGGTTTGGCCGCATTTTCGTACCCTAGTTGACGTCTTGTCGAATGAATACCAACAATACGCCATCTTTGTGCCTCTGATAGCCTTCCTCGTGCCATGTTAACAGATAATGCATCAACAATGCAAGACAGTGACATTAAATACCCACAATTGCCTTGTACAGGTACTGCATTTTGAAAAATGCATGGGTGGTATGCAGCATGCGTATGTCGTGATGCGATGTGATGTCACTATCATTTCGACGGAACACAATTCTTGACATATTCATCAAGAAATTTGCGAAAGGGGATAATTCAGTATAATTCCTCGGGTTCTTAACTTTTTTCTTGGTATATACATATACCTACCAATCCACATGTGGCACAGTGAATTTTGGGACTAGCGCAGGTCTCAAATGACATATGGCAGCTGAGACAACTGTCCGTGACGTCCTCACTCATTTCCCGGGGAGACCACTTGCCAAGGAATATATTGGGCATCTGTGAAGGATTCAGAATAGACACAGTTGTTTATTCCCAGCATCAACAGACCCTTAATCTAACAGCTTCACTTCCCATAAAATAATGAAGCACTAACAGACTCTCCATCTAACACCTCCACTCCCCATAAAATAATGAAGCACTAACAGACTCTCCATCTAACAGCTCCACTCCCCATAATATAATAAAGCACTAACAGACTCTCCATCTAACACCTCCACTCCCCATAATATAATGAAGCACTAACAGACTCTCCATCTAACAGCTCCACTCCCCATAATATAATAAAGCACTAACAGACTCTCCATCTAACACCCCCACTCCCCACAATATAATGAAGCACTAACAGACTCTCCATCTAACAGCTCCAATCCCAATAACTACACCTAGCACTCCCAACAGTCCCCCGAATTGTAGACAACAATGCCAATGACTGCATGTAGTAGCTACACTCCCTCCAACTATTACAATTCGGCGGTCGGGTAGGCTAGTGGTTAAAACGTTCGCTCGTCACGCCGAAGACCCGGGTTCCATTCCCGACATGGGTACAATGTGTGAAGCTCATTTCCGGTGTATCCCGCCGTGATATTGCTGGTATATTGTGAAAAGCGGCGTAAAACCACATTCACTCCAACTATTACCATCATTGCTTTTGTCTGAGTGCAGTACCACCTCTTGTGTACGCCATTGTTGTTATTTACATTCACTTGAATGGCAAAATATATCTAACGGAAACTGCTTTATCTATTCAAAGTTATTCTGAAATTAAATAATGCATCTTTCAACACAGAATAAGAAAGACATCTCCTCGACCTAAAGGTCGTGATTTACAATTTAGATGCGTATTTGTTGGGAGCATAATTCTCACACACGTGTTGTGGAATGTGAACAGCACAGAATGATTGTATGGCAATCTGTGCTCGTAGCAAACTTTCGTTTAACTCTAAATAACGCTAAAGCAATACCACGGCTTGCTGGAAATCAGCATCTACGCGCCGTGGGTATGCTGCAAACAGGATGGCGCAACACGAAGCTGCCAGACATTTTAATGTTTATTGAAACACAATATCATCTCTTTGGAGACTTTATCTACAACAGGGCAACACTCTTTACTTGCCACTTGACAACACGTCAACAAGATCATATTCAATTGGTGCATCTATGGAATTGATACCAAACTGCCACATTAACAGCTAGGACCTGGGTTAAGCCAAATAAGCGGCAGAACCCAACCGGTTGAAGGAGCACAACTTCCGGCACCGACGTCCAGCGATACGCCCTTTCTGCTTTCATGTCAACGTCAAGCACGCCTGGCTTGGTGTGGACAGCATCTGTTGTTCAGAAGACAGACACTGGGACAGTATACTGTTCTCGTATGATTCCAGGTTTGCATCTGGTCAACTCTAATGGTCGTGCAAGTGTCTGTAGGCGTCCAGGATGTTTTGGCGACGATTGCTTCACTCAACGTTGTCAATTTGGGGTGGAAGTGTAATGGTATGGGGAGGCTCATGGGCGAACACAAGTAATTATTTTATTTGCAATTTGAATCGTGTACTCTACCGGGACGATATCGATCGAAATCATGTTCTACCCTTTGTGTAAATGCAGGGACGTCGCGTTTAGCAGGATAACGCCCGTCCACACGTTGCGCGTGTTCTAACACTTTTTAGGCAGCATAACATTGCTTTACTGTCATGGCCGGCTGTTTCTCTAGACGTCTACCAGTTAAAACATATCTGGGATGAGATGGACGGACGCCTACAAGACCAGAACCAGTCGGTAACGTCAGCTCAGTTGCATTGGGTCAATATTTGGTTGACATTTAGAGCAACGTTCCCCAAGCTAATTTGAATCATCTGGTGTCTCATATGTACCGCCGCTGCCTTGCCTGTATCAAAGCAAATGGTGGTCACATACGATATTGTCATTTTAATTGAATTGTCACACCACCCCTCTTTTAGGGCGTGTCGCTCCGTCTCCTGTTACCAGGTATGGGGTTCGTCCATATATTTGTGATGATAGAATATTGATCAGACGAATGACCAAATATCGTGTTGCTATTTTCAATAACATAACATTAAACACTATTTTATATGAAGTACATTTACATTTTACATTCTGAGATCAATGAATCAAGCCTACCCTGCTGTATGTATACGTGTCTTCGTAATTGCCACAACGATTTGTCACTGAAGTAGTAAGTGCCACCTCTGCCCTCCTCTGCATTGCCTTGTCCACCAACTTCTGAATTTCCTGCATCAGCGACATTGAAAGTGAAACTAAAAAAATGTTTGTAACATGATAGTAGTATAGTCTCAGTCCGCAGAAACCTTTTTTGGTTGATCCAGGCGGATCCGAAGTTGATTGGCTGATCCAAGTCACGTGATCAGATAGGATGACTCATGCATCAACAGCGCGTCGGGAAAGGGGCGGGGTGGGGGGGGGGGAGGGGGGTGAAAGGTGTGTGTTTATAAGGCAGAAAAGAATTCATAAGAAAACAAAAGTAAAGGGTTATGAATAGAGCTCTTTGTATAGCGTGCTGCCCTAAATAGACAGACCGTACCCGTCAGCCCAGTTTGAATTGAGCGCGCTTGACAACTCACGTGGCCTCGTCGTTTCAAATAACCCGCGCTCGCTAGAGCGTGCGACCTGGTTTGATGAATACAGGGTGTGTGTTGAAAGTTCATCATGCCACAATAGAGACGGGTTGTGTCAACATGATATACGCCGGATAATGTAGGAATAATGGGTGAGTGAGTGAGTTAAAATTTATCGTCACATCGGCATTATTTCAGCCATATCGTGACGAGAAAAAGTACTATATTCAAAATACATATATTTAGACCATAAAAACCTGTCTTCGAAGGACAGTAAAATAACTAGATTTATCACAGATTTTATTTAAAACTAGCTGATAATCATTTAAATATAACTTCATACGTAACAATACAAGATAAAAATGATCTATAGATCGCCAGCCACTGAAAGTAGATCACCACACTGGAGTCCATGGGGACTTACTAATGTAGGAATAAAAAATGTACGTCTATCTGGATCAAATTCATCTTGTACGGTCTACAAGTTGTACACTATGAATGTTAGACAACCTGTATAGAAAAAAATATAGACAAAATAGATAAGACTACACAATCAGTTAGCTTGCAGTATAGTTTACATTTAGCGCGCAAGAACGAGGTAGTCATGTCACCCTGCATTGACTATAACGCTGAATGCAGCCGGATTTCGAATCACCCGCGCTGCGTACTATTGTGAACCATTTGTATAGAGGGCGTTCACTCATTCAGGTCTGTCCCGACTTGCATAGTTGATGTTTCAATGCTAGCTTTTCTTTTTAACGCGATGATAAATAAACCGTGCGGTTTGAGTTTTAACCGTGTAACATGATGTGCACAGTTTTACTTCAGAACGTGCTATTTTCAAAGTAGATAGTTAGAACCATGTCTCTATAATCGCCCTTTTAACATACTCACAAGTGTACTGTGAAGAAAAGAGTGTCTTCCAAGATTCCCTGACGTGTAAGACAGTATAAACTCTACAGTAGTGTAGCCCGACAAACAGTTTTACTCTCGCCAGCAAACGGATTGGACGTGTACAACATGAAGAAAGCATCAGAGCTTAGACTTGACCCTAGAGATATATTTAGGAAGACTACGTTGTGAAAATCACAACAGAGAAAGAAACCACAAGCAGCCAAGAAGTCGACGCTGAAGACAAAGAAGAGACAGGTAACACCTAAAATGAAAACGATGACAACCAAACAGGGATCGAAGACAACCCCCCAACCCGTGAAAATACAACATGTGTCGGAGGTGAAGGCTGTGGTGGAACGGGCACTTGCTCCCTTGAAGCGTCAACAGAGTCAAGGGTATAAAAGAAAGCTTCATACCCTCTAATCGCAAACCGTATTGGATCACCATGGGGGTTGCCACCTGTCCGGACTGTGAAAAAATGTTTTCAAGGAGAGATGTCATGTTACGACACAGAAGAAATAAACATAGCATACCGCCGCCGTTACAAGCCCACCCGCCGCCGCAAGTCCACTTGCCATTACAAGCCCACCCGCTAACGCCGCCGCCGCAAGCCCATCCGTTACCGCCGCCGCCGCCGCCGCCGCCGCAAATCCAACCGTCATTACAAGCCCACCCGCTAACGCCGCCGCCGCCGCCGCAAGTCCACCCACCGCCGCCGCTGCGTCAAGCCAACCCACCGTTACAAGCACATCCGCCGCCGCCGCCGCCATCGCAAGTCCACTCGTGGCTGCCTCATTTACCATGTATATCTGATCTTCGAGAACAATTCAAGTTCCTGATTACCTCAAATGCGCTCGTTGTGGGACCCAGTGGTTGTGGAAAGTCTGTGTTTACCTCTCATGTACTCCGGCATGGCCTGATCCAACCCCAACCTACCCGCATCGTTTGGTGTTATACTCAATGGCAGCCATTATATCATGACCTCGGTGAGCAGCTGCCTCAGCTGACCTTTGTAAAAGGAATTCCCTACGATATCTTACGAGGACGAGGATTACTTTGATGCTCGTCAACAGAACGTGTTGGTCCTGGATGATTTCCTGGCCGAAGCAAAGCACGACAAGCGTATTTCGCGGCTGTTTACTCAAACCTCACATCACAAGAATGTATTGATCTTTCTCTTGATACAAAATCTGTTTCCGAGAGGTAAGGAATCGAGAGACATTGCTTTGAACGCGCATTATGTCACCCTGTTTCATTCCCCCATAGATAAACAGCAAATCAAACTCTTCGCTCGCAGAATTTTCCCCGAACATATGGATCACTTTATGGCTATGTATGAAAAGGTTGCTGAAACACCCTATGGACAACTCACCATCGATCTAAAACCTACCACCAAAGATAAGGATCGACTGCATGTTAACCTCATAAATGAGGAAAACAGGAGAACAACAGCACAGTCTGAACCTGATCTGCGTAGGGAGAAGTTGACTACAACAGAATCTCTGGATAGTCCTCTGACACAAGAAGAGAGATTGCCCCAACATCCGCTCACTCCAACTGAAACCGATTCAGACACGAGTAGTGAGACATCATCGACTATGGCCACGGTTTGCGCAGATTGCGGGGTGCTGATATATAACATGCACGATCTACAGCAACATATCAAACACTGGTGTCCGGCCAATAGCCTTCAACCTAAGAGAAAGCATGCCAGACTCGAGAGTGATGACGATGACAGTGACTTTGACGACCTAGCCTCTTCCCAGAAAGGCAGTGGTCTTGCCATCAAACCTCCACGTGGGAAGTCAACATTCACAAATATGGAAGCCGAGAGGTGGCAAAATGTAGGCTTACAACGCATCTGGAAGCAGGTGTACGATACGTTTCATGACAAGATGAAACTGCAGAAAAAACAGTACAAGCGACAGGGACGAACGCAAGAATGGATTGAGAGAAGATTGAAACTGAGGTGGGAGGATCTAGTGCGTAGTACTCTCAACTATGCGATGGAATATACCACGTACTTTAAAGAGGCACCTCTGTTTCAAAACATGCTATACAACCTGGGAGACACGAATCCTTCCACGGAACAATCCGTTCTCAAAAATAAAATCAAACTCCTCCTAAAACCCAAGATGAAAGAGATCCTGCCTATGATGGATATGCCGGAAATAGAAAGTGAGACTGAATCTGATAGCGTTGCAGAGGATAACGACGGTGCTGACGAGGAGGATGATGATGATCGTGAGCAGAACGATTAGGCATAAATACCCATCACTACTATATCAGTCTAACAGTCAGAAGAGAATGCCCAGTCAACGCCACGCGTCTAGTTTGATTCATATTTTGAAAACACCTCGTAAACTGAGGCGTTTGAATGATAAGAAACGCCGAATTTCCCTCTACGTGAGAGGAATTGTGAAACTGGGACCTCCTGGACGGAAATCGTTACAAGCAATGGATAAAGCATAGACTATAGACAACCATTCAACTTTAAAACAGCGTAGGAAAGGAGACATTCAACAGTGCGAAATGTGTTTCAAAACATGGACTCGCTGTTTAAACAATAGGGCCTTCGAGCAGCAGCAGCAGCATGTGTATATGAGTGACTAAATAATGTTCCAGAGTGAATACTATTGTCCATTCGTATATCACGGCTTTGTATGGAACCGATTGACTCGAATCAATAAATGATACGAATGAATTGTTTGTTTTTTCTCAGTTTTTTTGCATATTAGTATATAGTCTTCGTCATACTACACCCGTGAAGGTCCGGGTTATTGAATCGACCTTCAGTAACCCATGCTTATCGGCGAATGACGGGGATCGGTTGGTCAGTCTCGCTGACTCGGATGACACGTGCCATCGGTTCCTAGTTGCACAGATCACTGCTCATGCTGTTGATCACTGGATTGTCTTGGTACTTATAAGTTTTCTATCTATTTTCAAAATAGCACGTTCTGAAGTAAAACTGTGCACATCATGTTACACGGTTAAAACTCAAACCGTACGGCTTATTTGTCATCGCGTTAAAAGGAAACGCTAGCATTGAAACATCAACTATGCAAACCGTCTCTGTTGTGGTATGATGTACTTTCAACACACACCCTGTATTCATCAAACCAGGTCGCACGATCTAGCGAGCGCGGGTTATTTGAAACGACGAGGCCACGTGAGTTGTCAAGCGCGCTCAATTCAAACTGGGCTGACGGGTACGGTCTGTCTATTTAGGGCAGCACGCTATACAAAGAGCTCTATTCATAACCCTTTACTTTTGTTTTCTTATGAATTCTTTTCTGCCTTATAAACACACACCTTTCACCCCCCCCCCCACCCCCCTTTCCCAACGCGCTGTTGATGCATGAGTCATCCTATCTGATCACGTGACTTGGATCAGCCAATCAACTTCGGATCCGCCTGGATCAACCGGATCAACCAAAAAAGGTTTCTGCGGACTGAGACTATACTACTCATGATGTCAACAGCAGCAGCTAAAAAGTAACTTCCTTGACATTTTGCCTGAAGCAAGCACAGATGTATGGGAAATGTTATAACATGCGCCCATAAGCACGACCAGCTAGGCCATGGTTCAATGATTGGAACTAGCAACAATGGATTGAAAACAGGATTTAACAAAAACAAATACAAACGTTGTCAAAACCTCATTCGGCTAAAACAGTGCAAATGTAAGGTCCAAAACACAACTATCATAACCGTATCAAATACATTGAATAACCATAATTCCTTCGAATACCCTACGTTTTATTACATCATAGCCATAAATTCCCTATTTGGGCTATACACTAAAAATTCGTTTAGGTTTTCAACAGACGTCCTGTTCACTGTCAGCTATTTACCATAGTCTTGGGGTACCCCTTACACTTCCTGTTTTTTGCGTAAGAGCGGGACGGGAATACCTCATTTTTTTCTTCTGTGTGCTGAAGTAAACATCAACAGTTTTCATTATGTTCCAACACATTTTTGGTTTGCGTAATGACACTGCAAGTTCGAAGATCATATATCAAGACTGACAGAGGCACTGAGACTAGCAGTACCTACACGGGGAGTATAGAAGATCGACAGCTCATGTAGTGAGTTGGGCGTATTATGGGGAACGAAATCTCCCCCACCATCGTTGTCTGGAGTATGCGCGGGGTGCGGTCTCGATCAAGTCATCGAGGACCGTCATCCTATGTGCAATAAGTGCAGCAATATTGAGTGCACTCCTCGAGTGAGATTTTCATTTGGCACCCAACTCCAGGTTGCATCGAACTTCTCCAAATCAAAGTTGTCAAAGGAGACCAGATCGTCAACTAATCGTCTACTAAATCACAGTTTAAACTGATCAGTGATGATAGAGTGTCGCTCGATTCGGCACAGCCACCGACAGGTACTTCGGCAACAAGAAGATGACACAAGGGCCTCTGTCTCACCCGATGCCTACTCTTTCTTCTAACCCAAATCAATTCTCCAAATCCATGCAGGCGTCCAACACCACGTTTATGACAGCTGTTTGACCAATGAATTGCTTCGATGTCGCACGAGATATCGGAACTGAAAAAGGTTACCTTTCGGGTAGATAATAGATCTCGTTCATATCATACGGATTACGATAGCTCTTCCCATGAGGTTGATAGGTCATGGATCCTCCCACCAGTTCAGGGGACAACGACAACGTCATTTGAGGGTATGTCGATGTCCATACCTATACCTCGGGACAAGGCTCGTGCTCCACGCACTGTTCACCATAGTGGTCGTGGTAAGTCCCCAAGGCCTACCATCTTGACCGTTTGAGACATACTGCGAGATCCCAGACGTATGTGTATACTGGCTATGATGTAATAGAGGTAGGGTATTCGAAGGAATTATCAAACAACAGTTATCCATGTGTATAATTCTAAGAAAACTACCTCTATTACATCAGGAAGTAGTCCCCCTCACTCCCTAATTTATCTGCATCCAAGGTGTTGGTTATTGAAAAGAAGTGAGGTATTCCCGTCCCGGCTGCCGTGGCGGCCATATTGAAAATCAGATTCCAACATCTTGAAAAAATAGGGTGTAATCCTGGTGGGAACAATGATGTTAATTGGACGCACGATGGAAGACGGACATATGGATAAACATATGAACTAATAGAAAAGCCATAAACGCTGCCCTTACATTGCTGGTAACAAGAAGGTCTACGACATGTATACCACCTGGAGATAACAAGAATATATGGGACACGTTATCACTATAGGAGATAACGATATAGTCTTGTCATGTTATGATGAACACAGCTAACAGGAATGTCAACTAAAATAATATGGCAGCAAATACTAAAAAGACTTAACATAACAATAGTATTTTAGAACATGAATGTCTGGGGCATACTATATGACAGGAACTGACAAGATTGTCTAGGGCATAGTGTATGGCAGGAACTTACAAGAGGTCGAGGGCATAATCTATGACAGGAGCAAGAATATCTAGGACACATTAAATGGCATACGGTAACATGAATGTCTAGGACACAGTAAATGGCATACGGTAACAAGAATGTCTAGGACACAGAAAATGGCATACGGTAACAAGAATGTCTAGGACACAGAAAATGGCATACGGTAACAAGAATGTCTAGGACACAGTAAATGGCGTCCGGTCACATGAATGTCTAGGACACAGTAAATGGCGTACGGTCACATGAATGTCTAGGACACAGTAAATGGCATACGGTAACATGAATGTCTAGGACACAGTAAATGGCATACGGTAACAAGAATGTCTAGGACACAGTAATTGGCATACGGTAACAAGAATGTCTAGGACACAGTTAATGGCATACGGTAACAAGAATGTCTAGGACACAGTAAATGGCGTACGGTCACATGAATGTCTAGGACACAGTAAATGGCATACGGTAACGTGAATGTCTAGGACACAGTAAATGGCATACGGTAACAAGAATGTCTAGGACACAGTAAATGGCATACGGTAAAATGAATATCAAGGACACTGTGTGACCGCATGTAACAATAATGTCAAGGACGTAAATAATAACGATTGGAGATAACAATAATGTATGCGACAAGGCATAATGACTGAAGACGAATAGCTGTGACATGTTTTTATGGCAGGAGCTAACAAGAATAATTCGTACATGTTATAATGCCAGGAAATAAATAAGAATGTTTTCGACATGGTAAAATGACAACAGTTTAGATGAAATGTGGCGACAGGAGCTGCAAGGAATGTTTAACTGACATATTGTGATTGATTTGATCAGCAAGACCAACCATACTTAATCCTGCATCATCCTGCTCTGATGATGCTACATATGCGGGAGTTTCAATTGTTTACTGACCTGACCCCAGCACACCCTCTTGCCGTCTTGGTCTCTGGAGAACAAGACACTACATGAGGTTACAGGGTTAAACACTTCATCTCAGTATATGTCAGTCACCGTGCATGCGCACTGCAGATCATTACAAGCCAGACGATAAGTATTATACATACTTTAGAATAATGGTAGTGTGTGTCAGAAGACAGCACTAGGTAACCACATATACACACTGTAGTTGCTCCAAAGGTAACAATGCGTGCACGCTGCAGTTCATGGTGTATCCCTTAGAAGCCACTTATGTACATCGTAGTTCAGTGTTAGTCGGTAGGTCAGAATATATGTACATCGTAGTTTAGTGTTAGTCGGTACTTTAGAATATATGTACATCGTAGTTCAGTGTTAGTCGGTAGGTAAGAATATCTGTACATCGTAGTTCAGTGTTAGTCGGTAGGTAAGAATATATGTACGTCGTAGTTCAGCATTAGTCGGTAGGTAAGAATATATGTACATCGTAGTTCAGTGTTAGTCGGTAGGTAAGAATATATGTACATCGTAGTTCAGTGTTAGTCGGTAGGTAAGAATATATGTACATCGTAGTTCAGTGTTAGTCGGTAGTTAAGATTAAATGTACTTCATAGTTCAGTGTTAGTCGGTAGGTAAGAATATATGTACATCGTAGTTCAGTGTTAGTCGGTACTTTAGAATATATGTACATCGTAGTTCAGTGTTAGTCGGTAGGTAGGAATATCTGTACATCGTAGTTCAGTGTTAGTCGGTAGGTAAGAATATATGTACATCGTAGTTCAGTGTTAGTCGGTTGGGTAAGAATATATGTACATCGTAGTTCAGTGTTAGTCGGTAGGTAAGATATATTTACATCATAGTTCAGTGTTAGTCGGTAGGTAAGAATATATGTACATTGTAGTTCAGTGTTAGTCGGTAGGTAAGAATATATGTACATAGTAGTTCTGTGTTAGTCGGGTGGTAACAATATATGTACATCATAGTTCAGTGTTAGTTGGCAGGTAACAGTGAGTGAGTGACAGAGTTGGGTTTAACAGTGACTGTTATATCGCGGCGTGTCAGCTTAATGTGGGAGGAAAACCGAAGTGATGCAGGTCTCAGACGTTTATCACTTCGGTGAAACCAACGAGCACGGGTAGGGTGCTGACAAACCTAGAAACATAATCGGGGCAAACCGGGATTCGAACCCACAATCAAAGGTAACTATATTTTAGCATAAATGGGGGTAGAGCAAACTTGATTTCTTCTTGCGGATAGAGTCTGCCCGTAGAGCAGAAGGTCGGTGGTTCGATCCCCCATAACATAATACCAAAAGATGCTAACAGTTGGTACTTGTTACCCTGCCTGGCGCTCTGCAGTAATGTGTTGAAAAAATGACTGGTCGGTATTCTATGTCTGAGTGGGGTATCCACGTGAAACTGCGGCATGGTATCTATCTCATTGGACTAGCACTATAAAACTGGCATTTATACAAAATAGTACGCGCAGCCCCGCACACGTTATTGTTAATTCTTGCCATGTATATAGGCACACATTATTGTTCATTGTTGGTCATTAGGTAAGTATATAGGCACACATTATTGTGCATTGTTGGTCATTAGGTAAGTATATAGGCACACATTATTGTTCATTGTTGGTCAGTAGGTAAATATATAGGCACATTATTGTTTATTGTTGGCAAGTATGTAGACACATTGTTCATTGATGGCAAGAATATAGACACATTATTGTTTATTGTTTCTAAGTAGATGACTATATAGACACATTATTGTTTATGTGACACATAGAGACATTATTGTTTATTGTTGGTTAGTAGATAAGTATATTGACATATTGTTTATTGTTGGCAAGGGTATAATAATGGTTCATTGTTGGTCAGTAGGTCGGGAAATAGGTGAGGTGAAATGGGGTTTAACGTCGCGTCCAGGATTATTGCACTTATATAGCGACGTGCATGTACGTGTGTGTTTTTGTGTGGCTGCTTGTACTAGTCCGGACTGATGCCGATATATAGCGCTAGCTCCCTGAGATAGCATGCCGCAGTTTAACATGAATACCCTACTCAGACACATTATACTGACTTCGAGCCGACCGGTCCTTGTTTTAACCCCTTAATGCCGAGCGCCAGAAAGGGTAACAACAAGTCCCATCTTTGGTATGACGCGGTCGGGGATCGAACGCCGGACCTTCCGCTCTCCGGGCTGACGCTCTACCATTAGGTCAGGAAATAGACATACGTTATTGTTCATTGTTGGTAAATATATAGAGACATTATGGCAAGTATATAGACACTCTATTATTCATTGTTGGTAAGTAGATAAGTATGTAGACACATTGTTGTCCATTGTTGGTAGATATAGAGATACATTATTGTTGATTGTTGATAAGTATATAGACACATTATCATTTATTGTTGGTCAGTAGGTAAGTATATAGACAAACATTATTGTCCATTGTTGGAAAGTATATAGACAATTTATTGTTTATTGTTGGTCAGTAGGTAAGTATATTGACACACATTATTGTTCATTGTTAGTAAGTATATAGATACATTATAGTTCATTGTTGGTCAGTAGGTGAGAATCTTCTCCCATAGTGTTGGAGAGTACATACAGTTAGTAACTCACATCAACACACGTGTATTATGAACATACCAGTGAACACAATAAATAGCTTCACTGTTACAGAAGGATTACTGACTGCAAGTTCCACGAACGTACCTCTGTGACAACGATATTGATAAGGTTTACCCAGTTATCAAGACTCGTGGCTTCCACAATACTAAATATACTTAAGAAATAAAGATGCTCTACCCCCATGTGTAGTGTAATAAAGAATAGTTTTGCCCCGTACCGTTTAGTTAACGCACGAGTACATTGGCTGGCCGTGTTGCTGAGCTACGGATGAACGAGGATAATGTGCTGAACATGTTTCTGATATGAGGTGAACGAAAATACTGTGCTGAGCATGTGTCTAGCTATCATTGAGTGAGGATAATGTGCTGAGCATGTGTCTAGCTATCATTGAGTGAGGATAATGTGCTGAGCCTGTGTCTGGCTATCATTGAGTGAGGATAATGTGCTGAGCGTGTGTCTAGCTATCATTGAGTAGGGATAATGTGCTGAGCGTGTGTCTTGCTATCATTGAGTGAGGGTAATGTGCTGAGCTTGTGTCTAGCTATCATTGAGTAGGGATAATGTGCTGAGCGTGTGTCTAGCTATCATTGAGTAGGGATAATGTGCTGAGCGTGTGTCTAGCTATCATTGAGTAGGGATAATGTGCTGAGCGTGTGTCTAGCTATCATTGAGTAGGGATAATGTGCTGAGCGTGTGTCTTGCTATCATTGAGTAAGGATAACGTGCTGAGCCTGTGTCTAGCTATCATTGAGGGAGGATAATGTGCTGAACGTGTGTCTAGCTATCATTGAGTGTGGATAATGTGTGGAGCATGTGTCTAGCTATCAGTGAGTGAGGATAATGTGCTGAACGTGTGTCTAGCTATCATTGAGTGAGGATAATGTGTTGAGCATGTGTCTAGCTATCAGTGAGTGAGGATAATGTGCTGAGCCTGTGTCTAGCTATTATTGAGTGTGGATAATGTGCTGAGAGTGTGTCTAGCTATCATTGAGTGTGGATAATGTGCTGAGCGTAAGTCTAGCTATCATTGATTGAGGATAATGTGCTGAACATGTGTCTAGCTATTATTGAGTGTGGATAATGTGCTGAGCGTGTTGCTAAATTTTAGTTAGCGCTGATACGGTTCGAGATATGTTTCTAGATATAACAGTGAGAAACCACATACCTTTCATTGAACTGGAAGGCGTTATCTTTGCTCAGGATGACAAATAGCTGTCTATTGTCTCCTTGTCCTTGTCGCACCTGAAACACCAGGAACTGAAGCAAGTGGGAGCTTACACTATTGCAGTTGGGAGCGATGTATTTCACATTAGATCTGTTGTGTAAAGTTACATATATTTGTATTCAAGTGTAGGCACCCCGGGGATTAGTTGTCCAATATGCATGAATCAATAACGTAGGTACAAGATTTCTTCTGAAGTTCAATTTACAGAAATAGGAATTGAACAGTGCTGATGGAAGGTATGATTTAGGTAAATGTATTCTGAAGAGTGTATATTATACTAATATTCTTTGCTTCGGTTTAAGAGAAGAAACACATTTCATATTTGTTTTTTGAGTAAGCCAACTTTTCTCATTTTAAAAACGGCTCTTCTCAGTTGACACACACCAGCGTGCCTAAACAAAACTTATGCTAATGTCTTTTTTTGTTTTTACTATGTGATATCAATATTGAACGCAGAGGTATACCCAGAAATCGGTATGCACAGAACTAAATTGTGAAATCGGGAAAGCAGTAAATGACACAAATTCAATGTTTTGCAAACGGCATCGATCATTGACAATTTCGGCAATGAATAATCAATAAATCATATTTAAACTGAAAGAAAACACCACCAGCACTAATGTGACTTGCATCACTTGCCAGTTAAAATGTTTTCGAAACATCTGGTGCTCACAAGACTGGAGAATTCATGGGTATAGCGTTTATTCCCTCAAACGCTGCCGGACAGTTATCCCAAACACATTAGCGAGAGTACCAATACATCAGAGAATGTTTGCCAACCATTTTTTGTTTGTTTGTTTATTGTTGTTTAACGCCGCACTCAGCAATAGTCCAGCTACGGCGGCCTGTAAATAATCGAGTCTGGACCGGACACTCCACTGACTGACATCATGAGCATCGATCCACGCAATCGGGAGACGATGACATGCATCATCCAAGTCAGCGAGTCTGACCACCCGATCCCGTTAGCCGCCTCTTACGACAAGCATAGTCACCTTGTACGACAGGCAAGACCTATTCTACCCCGGATCTTATATATAAAAGTTCCTTGTAGGCCTGAAGTAACGTCACTGATGAGGCGTTCAACGCAGGTAGCAGGTGTATTTTTTACTCCAAATGGCAAAACTTTGTACTGATAAAGACCATCAGTGGTAGTAAAAGCAGAACTTTTGTGCAGCTCATTGGGATCTGGTAATTTCATGTTTAACATCCAGTTTAATCCCCCAAATCATCCTACTTTACATGCTCACCGGTAAATTCAGAATTGCACATGTCTGATACAGATTCAACTGGAGTGACAACAGCAATAACTTGTGTTACATTTGTCAGGATATTGCTTTATCATACTCTAAGTACACAGTCGTTTCGTTTACAACGGCCTGGGGTTTTCACAATAAAGGCAGACGTTTTCATCAATCATATAAGGACCATGGTATCTAGCTTTCGAAGGTTGACCAGGTAACATCCCCAAAACTCTATTGCCAGTATAGAAATGTCAAAATCTGTTGTATAATAGCTGGCTTTCATTTTGTCCTGTGGTAACTACCGACTTTCCCTAACAACTGCAGGAGCCCTTAGAAGTCTATTTCAGAGTGAGTGAGTGAGGTTTTACGCAGCTTTTAGCAATATTCCAGCAATATCGATGCCTGGAACAGGGAGACTTTTGAAACCTTTTACAAAACTTGACATCAAATCTAACTGCAAATCAACGAAATGGAGCGGCGCACCAGTATCTACATGTATGTTTACAAATGTAGAATTTTCAGCAAATTGAATTCGGATCCCGGTGTGGCAGGATTTAATCACTCCACTTAAATTTCATTCGAGAGGGATTCTGTCCTAGGATAGAATCACTCTAGAGTGACCTGATCCTAGAACTGAGCTTTCAAGTGATGACTTTTTTGTATTAAATCTTGATGTATAAATGAAGTGTTTAAACTGTAAATATAGCCAATTTAAAGTTTTGGATAAGTAATTTATTAGGGTATGGCGCTGCTAATCGCCAATGCAGAAGGCAGAAGGTATGAGGAGGGTGTTTTCATCCTGCAAAGGGGGAGTGTCAGGATCCTAAGCGGAGTGACTTTCTTCCAGGATAAGATCATGCTTGAGTGATTTGATCCTGGAAGGTGGCCTGACCCTCCTACGACGAGCCCCCAATCTTTGTTACGAGATGGTTTCCAACTTGAAACGCAGATGTTAACCTAGAAATCGGTATGCACAGAACTAAATTCTGAAATCAGTAAATGACCACACAAGATCAATGAATAATGAAGAACATATATCTAAACACGCGATGTTAGTTTTACAATACAAAAGACAATATAATGGGTCGAAAGAGTGACATCAGCAATAAGTAACATGCCCTAGACCTAATGTTAATGAATATCTTAAAAGAGGTCTGTCCCCGTTCTTCGATGCAGAAGCTGGCAGAACCTCGATGTGTCCATGTAGGTATCCAGCTGGCAAGTAGATTAGAAACAAAGCTCGCCCTCTTGCCCCCATAAAGGTTCCTACAGCCTCTTAGACACTGTCCCACCCAGACACGTACAGACCCACCAAGCTCGCCCTCTTGCCCCCATGAAGGTTCCTACAGCCTCTGAGACACTGTCCCACCAAGACACGTACAGAACGATCAAGCTCGCCCTCTTGTCCCCATGAAGGTTCCTACAGCCTCTGAGACACTGTCCCACCCAGACACGTATAGAACCATCAAGCTTGCCATCTTGCCCCCATGAAGGTTCCTACAGCCTCTACTACACTGTCCCACCCAAACACGTACAGAACCATCAAGCTCGCCCTCTTGCCCCCATGAAGGTTCCTACAGCCTATACTACACTGTCCCACCCAGACACGTACAGAACGATCAAGCTCGCCCTCTTGCCCCCATGAAGGTTCCTACAGCCTCTGAGACACTGTCCCACCAAGACACGTACAGAACCATCAAGCTCGCCCTCTTGCCCCCATAACGGTTCCTTCAGCCTCTTAGACACTGTCCCACCCAGACACGTACAGAACCATCAAGCTCGCCCTCTTGCCCCCATGAAGGTTCCTACAGCCTCTTAGACACTGTCCCACCCAGACACGTACAGAACGATCAAGCTCGCCCTCTTGCCCCCATGAAGGTTCCTACAGCCTCTGAGACACTGCCCCACCCAGACACGTACAGAACCATCAAGCTCGCCCTCTTGCCCCCATAAAGGTTCCTACAGCCTCTTAGACACTGTCCCACCCAGACACGTACAGAACGATCAAGCTTGCCATCTTGCCCCCATGAAGGTTCCTACAGCCTCTGAGACACTGTCCCACCCAGACACGTACAGAACCATCAAGCTCGCACTCTTGCCCCCATAAAGGTTGCTGCAGCCTCTTAGACACTGTCCCACCCAGACACGTACAGAACCATCAAGCTTGCCATCTTGCCCCCATGAAGGTTCCTACAACCTCTTAGACACTGTCCCACCCAGACATGTACCAAACGATCAAGCTTGCCATCTACATGAAACCAATTCCTGTCAAATCTGACAACAATAACACTTGCCAGTTTTCTACTTGTAGTTCAATCATTTGCTGCCACTGACTTTACAGTTCGAGTAACGTAGTTGATATTCACGTCACAATGTAACTGTTTTACAATCGGCGTGACGCCAACATAGCGGAACTTAACCTTTGTAGTTTGAAGTGTAACTTGTTACTGTATGGACAGGGAGTTCTCGTAAAATATTCTTCCTTAATTTTACACATTGTAAAGTCTACAACTGCCATGGGATTGGGAATAAGTTCTATAACTTAGAATCGCATCCTCGCTTGTTATTTACAATTGTACAGATTTTGATACTTCTGGACAAACCTGAGATTATGGTCCAACACATCATGTATGACAATTCAGCTTAAATCTTCAGGTTGGTTGGTTGTTTTGTTTGTTTAACGCCGCCCTCAGCAATATTCCAGCTATATGACGGCGGTCTGTAAATAATCGAGTCTGGACCAAACAATCCAGTGATTAATGTCATGAGCATCGATCCACGCAATTGGGATCGATGACATGCATCAACCAAGTCAGCGAGCCAGACCACCCGATCCCGTTAGTCGCCTTTTACGACAAGCATAGTCACCTTTTACAGCAAGCATGCGTTGCTGAAGACCTATTCTACCCCGGAATCTTCACGGGTCTAAATCTTCAGGACAAGGAGATGGAAAAGTTTGTAAAAGACGACAACTGACGACAATGGACGTGTAACAACTTGCCACGACACTTCGGGTCAGTAAAACACAGTAGCACTAGTAACCGTCATTTCTATAACGTGTTCATATATAACTATTATGTATCTGAGAAGGATATAAACTTACCTGAATATCATTTATCATCAACTCTTCACGAAGTGTAAATTTGCCTTGCTTTGTGGTATCACACATAAGAAGTACATCTGTAAACTACAAAGCAGGGATAGTCATGATACATGGATATGGCTGATCATGTTCCTCATGTGTAAACTACGAAGCACAGATAGTCATGGTATATCAATATAACAAGTAGAGATTGCTGCAGAGCATCAATTGCTCCCCGCAATATAATGTTATGTGCAGAGGAAGGAAGTGTAAGCTATGGGAGGAGGGGTTGGTGTGAAGTACAAATTAGTTGTTATTAATGTAGTTATCTTTGGAAAGCACAATAAAAGAAACAGTGTCTTTAAATGGTCAGTACAAGGAAAACCCAGGCAAGAGTGAGTGAGTGAGTGATCATGAGTTGGGTTTAACGCCGCTTTTAACAGTATTCCAGTTATATCACAGCGTGTCAGCCTAATGTGGGAGGAAAGCCCGAAGTGATGCAGGCCTCACACGTTTACCACTTCGGTGAAATCCACGAGCACGGGTATGGTGCTGACAAACCTAGAAACATTATCGGGGCGAACTGGGATTCGAACCCACAATCTTAGGTTTCTGGCGTGCCCAAGGGGCGCAACTCTTCACAGCGAATAGCGGCGCCTTAGACGACTGGGCCACCCGTGCCCCCATCCAGGAAAGAAAACCGGGCCTGTCAGGCAGAACTTGATATATACCCTATATTAGTTCCAATATACAAAAAAAATAATTGATTACAAGTCCTGTATAGGTAACACAACAAGTGTCATTCTTAAACATGCTTTTGCTGCAAATATCAATATTTCTGGTGAAAATGTTGGTTGGGTTCAATAAAACAAACTTTTTAAACAGTAAACACACACACAAAATGTAATGAATCCAGTGTAAATAAACTTCAGTTCAAATGTAAATATTCACGCAATTATTAAGGGATTCCAATTTATCTAACAGCAAGTTAAGAACACACAGTTTGGTCAAGTCATCTATAAATATTGAGAATTATCTTACATATTATAAACACAAAGGTCATAGGTCACTTTTCTCAAAACTTCGTTAAGTAATCGCAAACTAAAAATTGAAAAATTGGTAGATATACAAAAACACCAACCCCATTAGAACAACGTCTCTGTGAAACATGTGATGTCCCATAAAATATGAGCAACATTACGCACTGTCTTGTATAAAATACAACCAAGTCACAAATAATGCTCAATCATGATAGAGAATTTGGTACACTCTGTTAAAAGGAGCAGTTCTTAATAATTTTACCAACAGTTATCCAGAAACAACTTCCAAGATCTGTTATCATATCAACAATTACAAACAAATTCCTTGTGTGTAAAACATTACCAAAGTTTTGCTCAATTCTCAAATTGTTTCCATATCATTATAATACGTTGTTTTGAAATAATATTGTTATAATGTACCTCCTTTGTATGTTGAATCTACCTGTGTTTTTTAATTGTCGTTTATTGTGCATGTATTTTGTAGTTTGTGATAGTGTTATATTGCCACTGTTTCTGCATGGAACGTTCGCAATACATATCTCATCTAAAACATCTTTGTTGTATAATAGTTTCTTACAGTTATTTTACGGGGGCACGGTTGGCCCAGTCGCCGAAGGCGCTGCAATTCGCTATGCAGACTTGTGTCCCTTGGGCACGCCAGAAACCTATGACAGTGTGTTTGAATCCCGGTTCGCCCCGATTTTGTTGTCAGCACAAAACCCGTGCTCGTTGGTTTCACCAAAGTGTCGAACGTCTAAGACCTGCATCACTTCGAGGTTTTCTCCTACATTAAGCTGACACGGAGTACTATTCAACGGCGTTAAACCCATCTCCCTCACTCACTCTTGTGTACGATTCCGTTTGGTTAACTGGGTTTGTGTTGTGATTGCTTCCAGTTTTGATTCGAAGTATGTTTAGAAGAATGTTCCTATGTTCAACCCAAACATCGTGAAGATATCATGCAACTGTATTACCTTTTAGGAAAATAATTGCAAACTACAAACCAACCTGTTGATTTCCTATGTATCCAGAAGCAAAGAACATATACGGAAGTTAAAAAAACCTGTAATTTCTAGTTTTTGGATGGCATATTGTTTTCAGTAACCGTAACGTGGAAATAGATAGTTAATTGGTTTTATATTCAAGTTGGGATTTCCGCTATTCAAAGTGTGCAGTGAGGCCGTCTTATCAACAGTAATTTCTGAGACATAAATACAAAGTATAATTAATTAAGTCTACTCTCATTTTTTTCATTAATAATTAACTCTAACGTTAATATTCAAGATTTACAGTACACACTATTCAAAAGAAGTTAAAGAACACCCGATGCTTTCATATGACTATGGTTAGTCATTAGAAAAAGCGATAGAGCGAGAAAGCGATAGAGCGATAAAACGATAGAGCGATAGAGCGAGAACGCGATAAAGCGATAGAACAAGAAAGCGATAGAGCGAGAAAGCGATAGAGCGAGAAAGCGATATTTCCCATTATGCCGTACATTAAAACGGTTTTTGCTGATATTTAGTGATCCATTCCTGTATTTCTCACCGCTATTTTGCCTCTTATGATTAGATATTTTAAACATCTTGTAGTAGATAAATATGTTACAAATGCACACATATTTTTCTCTCGTTTAGCTTGTATATTTTCTTGTAGTGTAGTAAATACGCAAGATTCACAGAATACAGATAGTCACTGTTCATTTTTTCATTTTGTTCATGATATCCCTAAAAACAACTCGTTTCTTATAATAACTTTCGATCAAACTGTCTTCGGGAATTAAATTTAATGCTAAAGTGCTTGTAAAATGAAGTTTAACTTTTCCGCCAGGAGAGACTAGATATCCGATTATAGTATAGGCTCAGGCAGGAATATATACTCTTCAAAAAAAGGAAACTTGACATAGATGTAAAACCACTTTTTGCCAAATATCTAAAATAATTACATTAAATGAGAACCAAATAAGTCAAACAGAAAGATGATATGTCTATAATTCGCGAAAACACATGCAAAGCACATAAACGTAGCGTTTGGGGATCAATTTTACAGCTTCATCCAAACGCAACTGTCTGTAAAAAACGTGCAGCACAGGATCCTGCATTTAGACAGGCTTCTTCCTCACGTCAACGTTCATGGCGGACAGTTCCAGCAGGACAACACTCGACCGCATATTGCACGTGTTTGTCAGGACTTCTTACAGCACAACAACATCCAGATATTACCTTGGCCAGCCCGGTCACCAGATTTGTCCCCGATTGAGCATCTGTGGGACGAGTTGGATCGACGCGTTCGCAGAAGGAATCCACCGCCACAAACACTTCCGCCGCTTCTTGATTACACTTCAGCATGAGTGGCAGCACATGCTACAGCGCGTTATTGACAACTTGATTGCATCTATGGGTAGTCGGTGTCAAGCGGTGATTGATGCACGTGGTTGGCACAACCGATACTGACATTTTCTGTACCCTTGTGACATTAACTGTATCGTGTACGTGTGTCTGTCTAGGTGACACGAATAATGTTTTGAACATTGTGTACATTGATCTTCAAACAGTGTTTCAAATATGGTTTCTGTGTCCTATTTTGAAACAATCGCATTATATGACATTTTGAAAGTCAGTGTCAAGTTCCTTTTTTTGAAGAGTATATATAAACTGACGGGCAAAAGAAACTATACCAACATTGATTTGGTGTTGACAACATTATCAAATATATCACAAAAATATAGTGTTGCGAGTTGGAAAGAAAATTTATCTGACAATGTTCTGATTCAAATTCCGCAAAGGTGGCATTTACAGGAACTTCAATATCAGGTAAGGAATGACACAGGGGGTAAATGTCAATTTCCAAAATAAACAAATCATCTGAACGAAAACAGAAAACGCATTTTTTTCACAAATGCATCACTGTCAGTATCTTGAATGGCCTCCATTGCTCTGAATTCAGGCTTGGACACGTCGCCACACGGAGTTTATAAGATTCTGATGACGTCAGTGGGGATGGCTCGCCATTCTTCCAACAGTGCCTGAATCAACGTTTGACGACTTGGCGGAGGGGGATTTCTTTCCCTTATTTGTCTGTCCAGATAGTCCCACAAGTGCTCAATGGAGGTTAAGTCAGGCGATCTTACTGGCCATTGCAAAAGGTTTACATTATTTGCAGTTATGAAGTCTCTGGTGATCCTGGCGGTGTGAGGGCGAGCGTTGTCCTGTTGGAAGATTACTCTGTGATTCCTCTGGAGGAAGGGAAGCACCACAGAATGCAATACACGGTCGATGTAGACGCATTTAAATTACGGTCAAAGGCAACCAGGTCTGTTGTACGGTCCCTGCAAATCCCACCCCAGACCATGACGCTTCCACCACCGAATGGCACGGTCTCCTGAACACAACATTGGGCTGTTCTCTCTCCTCTCCGACGATACACACGCACACGGACATCAGCTCGATACAACTGGAACCTGCTCTCATCAGAGAATAGAATTCGTTGCCAGTTCCTGTTTTGCCACCGCTGTGCCATTCTTGCCCAATGGAGGCGGTTACGTCGGTCACGACGGCTCAAGATCATCCCGCGAAAGGGCCGGTAGGCCCGAATACCGTGTTGTCGAAGACGCCTGGCAACTGTCCTTCTGCTGACCACATGATGTAAGGCTGTGGCTGTGGCTGTGTCACAGTGACGAAACGATTGCGTAGATGTAAGATGCGGAGGTACCCATCTTCATTGGCGGTTGTGACCCTGGGTCTTCCACTTCTTGGCCTGTCATCTGTACGACTTGTTTGTGTGAGTCTTGTCTGCAGCCTCAGTTAGTTTATCTATATGTAACAATTCTCTATCCATTTAAACTGTATGGTTAACAACTGTGCCTTCTGATGTGAGTTATGTAGTTATCTACTACATTTTTACACAGACAATCGCTCGTCAAGCCGAAGACCCATTTCGATTCCCCACATGGGTACAATGTGTGAAGCCCAATTTCTGGTGTTCCCCGTGATATTACTGGATTATTGTTAAAGGCGACGCGAAACCATTCTCACTCACTCACTCACTCACTCACTCACTCACTCGCGGTGTTTATCAAATTACTATATGCAAGTTCATATATTTATGATTTGGCAATACGCTCTAAATAAATCAGGTTAAAATCTAAATATTTACTTTTCAAAAGAAGTTAAGAAGACTATGGTTAATTAGTCATGGCTGATTGGTTTGCAAAAATACAATCTTATAATTGTGGGTGTTTTATAACTTGTTTTCGGTAGTATATGATGTTACAGTGTGTCATACTGTTATCCGTAAATGTTCTTTTTGACATTTAATGTATGTTTAACTTGAATTGTGTTTCTTTTCTTGTGCAAATCTACAAATTTATCATATAATGGGTAGGTTTCTCGGCAGGATAAAGCCAACGGATAAAAACGATATCCGTTGGGGTCATATGCGGATAGAGATGCAAATATCAAAGGTCAAGTAGGGACTACTTTCAGTGTTTATAAACAAACATGGCGTCGCCCTCGTCATTCGGCGATCGAGTCAGAATTAACCATCGGGAATCTGGATAAACTACAGGGATAATTGCTATCATTATCATACAACAGTCTAATATACTGAAAATCAGTGTCTAACTGTGACACACCACTTACCCTGTGACGTAATTTTCCAGGAAAACTCGCAATGTTTCGGTAATGTAAGTGAGAGAGGGAAAGCGATTTTGAAGCATAGAATTAAATAATGACATTATATGATAAAGAGGTTATCACGCGAGTGTGTTTGGGGATGGTAAATATTCTGTATTAGGAATAAACACTATGTATTTAGCTCGCCAAGGCTCGGTAAATACAATGTTTATTCCTAATGCAGGATATTTACCATCCCCAAACACACTCGCGTGATAACCTCTATATATGTACATGCATATAGTAAACTGATAAACACCGCTGTGAGTGAGTGAGAATGGTTCCACGTCGCTTTTAACAATAATCCAGTAATATCACGGGGAACACAGAAACGAAATGCATTACTATGATTATCTATAACATATATCAAATCAGCTATCATTGTAATATTTTATGTATATCTTAAGTATAGTTTTGTCAAAATTATGTATGTGTGTGTGTGTGTGTGTGTGTGTGTGTGTGTGTGTGTGTGTGTGTGTGTGTGTGTGTGTCCGACTCATTGTCTGTGTAAAAATGTAGTCGATAACTACATAACTCACATCAGAACGCACAATTGTTAACCATATACAAGCTAAACGAGAAAACATTATTTGTGTATTTTGTAACATATTTATCTACTACAAGATATTTAAAAAATCTAATCACAAGAGGCAAAATAGCGGTGAGAATTACAGGAATGGATCACTAAATATCAGCAAAAACCGTTTTAATGTAAGGCATTATGGGAAATATCGCTTTCTCGCTCTATCACTTTTTCTAATGACTAACCATAGTCACATGAAAGCATCGGGTGTTCTTTAACTTCTTTTGAATAGTGTGTACTGTAAATCTTGAAATTAACGTTAGAGTAAATTATAAATGCAAAAAATGAGAGTGGAACCTTTCTCGATGGCTGACTGAATAACATACGACACATTGCAAAGGTAGTTCGCAATAGACGATTTTGAAGTATCGCTTATTGCTGGAAAAGATTAGCACCAACATTCCATGCACATGAATTGTATGTTTCGTTTCGGTAAATACGTGGCTTATAATTTCAAATAAACCAATATGTCGACATCCCCCCCCCCCCCCCCCCCCAAATAAAAATGAAAAAATTAACCGTTCCCGTATACTTCGATGCCTTCAGAGCGGGGAAGAATAATTTATCACTTATCAATTTATCGCTTTCGCTCGTCAGATACCAGAACTATTCACTCGTTTCATAAAATTGGTATTGCACGGGAGCTCGTTTAGTATTCTATATACTATGATGATGCACGTGATGTGGAAACTCTGGTGTCAACAGCATTAACTAAGATGTACCACACATCTACACTTAGGAGAATACCACGAAGTGGCTTTAATAAGATGTCAACACGTCCAGCCTCCGCGTGTGTAGACTCACCAGGAAGAGATAGCTGGTGTGTGACTGCTCCGTGATTCCATCGATGTAGCTGATCCTGCCCTCTTTCACCAACACGCGTTTCCTCGTGCTGTCCGTGAGTTCACCATGTATCTTCTGAAATGCTTTAAGCGTGCTCTGAAGATTGTCCTGAAAAATTAAAAAGTAGACACAAAAGATTGTACTATGAAACTTTCACTAGGTAGTGTATGGAATATGGCAACGAAACAATTGAGACACAACGATGAAGAGATCGGTAATATAAACGTGGGTGATCACCACCATGTGTTCTCAGTGCTGGCCGACATAGATTCTGGAATAACAGCGTGTGTATCTCCATTCCAACACGACACAATTAATGAACTCCAATGGTGACAGCTACTTCGTACGCAAATATTTAGTCGACACCCTTCGAGAAATGAAACAACCTTTGCAAAGTTTATTTGAAAACGGAATGCAGCTCCAATGACGTCACACAGCTCATCGTGATGCACAGTATATGACGTTTTGTGCAGATGAATAAAATTTTCTGGATATGACGTCACAGTAGGAGCTCTCTGTTGTCCCAATTATAGTAGTCGATTTCCCTGCTCCACATATCCTGTAGTGTTGTATTAACTACTGCATGATGTCAATAATAGTTTTTGCGAAGTAGCTTTTGTGATTTCAAACGTCTAATTGATCAATCGGAATCGAGTAATTTCTAAAGACATATTCATTATTAAAGTACTGATGCCCGTAACAGTTGCACGAGACTTATATATAAGTCTTATTTCCTATGTTCATATGTTATGAAGATGCGAAACGCGACCAATGAACGTCGGTTTTATTTCACTCACCGTTTTCAGCAACACGTCGTCTGCATACTCCGCCACCCGTTTTATCATGTTGAGTGCCACTAGACATTGCAGAACGTTCCATGAGGCATTGTGAAGATAAATGACGACATGCACAAATGGAAACAAACTTTACAAACTTTATGAATTATGACATGTTCTATTTGAACTTTATGCGTTCCCTTATTGAGACAAAAACCGGGAAGGGTTAAGCACCTGAACACGAAGAGTGTCGAGTGCCGCAATCAGTATTACCTGTAGCGTCCTCCATGTCAGGGGAGTCCTCGCGCAGATAAGTCAAATATCCTGAATAGTAATAGAGAAAAAACAAAAATACTATTACTTTCGGCTCAATTTTCCCAAATAAACTGCCGGGCATAAGAAAGTATACACCCATATATGAAGGCGGGTTAACCTGAAACTAACAAGGAATGTTGACTGGTTCTGTTAGTATTCTTTTTGTGAAGTCATGGAGGTTGTTGGAGAGGATTTGGACGTTTTCCCAGTTGATGTTGTGATTGGGGCAGTTGCTGATATGGTCCGAGATGACTGATTTACCGTCTGATTTTGAAGTTAAAGTTTTGTCCACATTCGCCGCCACATGCCATCAATTAACAGAGATCAAGGCTATTTCATCCCATCCGCCTACTATGGAATCATTAAGCAATAAACAACAACCTTATGCTACCTTAACCTTATCCTGTTTAATTGGCTTCATGTCCCATTGGCTTCCACCTCATGTGTCTGTGCATCTTCTAGCTACAGTATTATCATTCTTAACCTTACTTAACCTAGTCATGTTATCCCACTCATGTTGTAACTGTTATTCCCCCACCTACTATAACTATGCTGTACCATGTTCATCATTCAGTCTTGCTTGACAACGGTATAAGGATCTATGGAGGAACTATGGTACACAGCGTTCTACAGACAAACGATTGGACTTTCTATGGTATCTGACCGAGCGAAAGCGAGGACAAATACCATAGAAAGTTCACGAGTTTCGTAAAAATGGTATCTAACGAGAATGAGTGTGGTATTTTATTTATTACCCACGTTAAATATATGTTTAAGTGTAAATACATAACAACTTTCGTTCGTTGACAGACCAAACTGAAACCGATTGCAAAATCTGGTTGCGCATGAATATTGATACATGCCCAAATATGGGCATTGTTGAAATTTCTATGCATACGCATTAACAATATGCTCTTGCTTTTGTGTTTGCAAACATAACAGCGCCGACGCTTTGAATATCGGACCAACAGTCGGTCACTCGCGCTGCCGGGGTCCCGGTTGTGGAATCAAAATGGTTCGGTTTCCTTGACCTATCAGCTGAATTTATATCATGCCCGTAACAATTTTGGAAGAGGGAAATCAGATTGTTCGCCAAGACATTCATGTTAACTGTACCACCCTATACTGAAGACGTGAAAATCAACAAACTCAAGTCTGCTTGCATGTCAGTGACAGCTTCGAACGAAGGGCAAGTTCACCACCGGAATAAGAAAGGATAACCGTGATCTACTCATAGAGATAGGGAATATGTTATTTTTCACATTTGGGATGTTTTGGGCCACATAATCAAAACACTTTTACGAATTTTTCGAATGATTTGTATCGGTTATGTTCACTTTTAGTGCTATGGTCGTGCAGTCGTGTATTTTCATTCATGAACAAACACCTTCGGAATCAATATAACAAAATACGCTTCAAATGGCGACACTGATGGCACAACCGGAGCGTCGAACGTAAGTCTAGATATATATCCAGATAGTTTCAAGTGACTTCATTTCACCACGCTTAACCTTTTACGTTAAATCAAATTGAAAGTCGCGAAAGTGGTCGGGTTCTTCACGCTCATTGGGACCCTTGATCCATCTGTAGACATTGCATATGGATATTGCTCGATTATGTAATGTCTGCAGTAGCTCTATGCATAACTAATATAGAATGCAAAGCGAATTTAATGCGTGTGACGATCTTGTTTGGTTTATATAGTGTGTGTAAATGATTCTCGCGTTCATGAAATTCCTTCAGTTCTGCCTTGTAGTTGTAAAAGTGAAGGATGTCTCGCGATTTTTTATGAATTAAAAAAGCAGTCCCGGTGTGACAGAGGTCACGGTTATCCAAACAAAACGAATGAAACGAGGTCAACCTTGTGACGTACGGATTTAGTGTCTTACCACTTGTATCTTCACCACGTGGGTAATAAATACAGAAACGTCGCCTTTACAGTAATGGAAGAAGTTGTTATCCATAAATTGTGTCTACTTTGTCATCCGTCAACTTCTAAGCAATGCTTATCAAACTATTTAATATGCTTGTTGTTATTATATACTCTCCCACGATAGATAGGAGGGCGTGAATTATAAATGTTATTATCGGCCGTCAGAAGACAGATGTGTTACTCACTCTGCAGCAGCAGCTGGTACCGGGGCAGGCGTTGTATGGGCTCCAGCATGTGAGTCTCCAGTGTCAGGTTATCACACTCCGTGCTTTGCTGAAACAGTTCATCCCCAGTCATAAAGGCATGCTTCGCTGGGGAAATGTTCCCTGTGCTACATGTAACTAGAAACAATTTCATTACGAAGTCTAAATATGAATAATGTCCAGCGATATAAGTGCATGTCTTATCTCAAACTGCACAGTTCTAGTATACAACCAACATCTGCTTTATACAAAAATCTCGCTGCATATATATGTCTTATCTTGGATAGTAACACCTTGAGACATCCCCAGGTTCAACCCTTACCATAGTACCAGCCACATTCTACTGCTTCCCTATCACTGCATAATCGCCATGTATAAGAAACATTTGTAAAGTTCATTCGCTACACTAACTTCTACCACACAAGTACTGCAAACAGCGTGTCGAATGGTGGGGTATTACTGACATAGTTCAGATATATTACTGGGATAACTTAAATGATAATCGAAAAGATGAAAATGCGTAGTTTCATAGGAAATCGCCAAAAGAAACCAAAGAAAACACAATCATTTGAAATTATTTATCGTCATTTGTCCTGTATTTGATAGAGCCATCAAATCTCCTGAAAAGGGCAGAAATATTAATCAATATTTTACCAAGTGTTACTATTCTCATTACTCATTCATGTATCGACTGCTGGAGACACAACAACTGCACCACAGTCATCTAAAAGTGGCAAGTCAGAACCTCACCACCTTCACGCCCTGGCGTGGTATCGATGGGTTCACAAGCTAGTAGTGTTATTTGGTGCCGTTTCTGCCTGTTTTTTTTTTTCAAATAATCTAAGGCCACTTCAATTGGTCAGTATTTTCCATAAGTTAATCATATTTCTATGTGTCACGTGAATACAATCATATTTTTGAATGAAGTCAACATGAATGATTTTGACTATTTTGAAAACTAACATTGTACAGTAGAAGTACAGTTGTAACAACACATAGCTAACATTAGTCAATCGATCGCCAGCATATAAACATATGAGAAAAATGAAATCGTCATCTTTTCCCACCAAACCCATGAGCGTATGATATTCACTAGAACATCGTTACTCGTGAACCCAGTCAGTTTGAGTTAGACTTTAACAACAATACTTAAAATTACCTAAGACTATAGTGCAAAATGAATTTGCGTTTTGCGTTCTTCAGATATGTGAGACTATATATCTTAGTTTGAACAAACAAATAACACCGGATTCAATGTCCTCCGCATGGCTACCATAAAACATTTTGAAATCTTTACGAAGGCCTTGAAGGATGCTTGAACTTTTCATAGAAAGAGCATGCTCGATTGTTTCCACAAATGTTGGGACATGCCAACAGATCAGCATTGCCAGCAAATGATCAGCAAGAAAGGGGGCACACTTGGGGCTCATGGGGAGGCCTACTTCTTGCCGAAATGTGATATCTATCCCAAAATTTCACATTTATGTTTTCTATGACGAAGTCCAGCATTTTCCTATTGAACTTCGGAGGACATTTGAAAAATTGTCATGAACACTTTGGAGATAGAGATGTAACTATATCTATGGTTACCACCTGTAGTGAGAAATGTTCCATGGACCAAGGAAAATGTTTTCCCTGAGGAATGTCGTGTGGGATCGTGGTGCCCTAAGTTAAAAAATCAAATGTTTTGTCAGAATTTAACTGAGATTGCAGAAACCAAGCAACTCCTTTGAGTTTTAGCGTGGTATTAATTCCTATTGTCTCAAGAACTTTATGTAAATAAACAGAAAGTCCTTCCTTGATAGTTTTATGAAAATTGGATTTGGTGGAACATTTGCTGGACCCAACAATTTATGTCCTTTGTAGGGAATTATTTTAGCTTTGGAGTCCAGTTAAAAAGAAGAATGGACACAAGTTCAGGTTTCAGAGTCAAGCCAAAAGTCGATAGAACTGATGCATTGTTTGGGCAGATTTCTTCCTAAGATAACATTCTTGGATTATATATAACATCATTTCATTTATATCAAATTCTTTTACAAAGCAAACACTGTAGTAATGCTTACATTATAATGATTATGTGATTTGAGGCTGACGAACTTTTCATTTGGGGCAGCCACACTTTGGATGACAGCTGGATGGGACAAAAAGGGTTTATTCCAATTCTGTTTCCTTTTGCAGTTTGTGCATTCAACCAACGACACCACAACCCTGAAAGACATTCTCAATTGGATAATATTTTGACATATGCTTCGACATCATCCTTAATTATTCTAAAGTTGGTCCATACTTGAACTTCTGACAGAGGTTGTTATTGTCACCTGTGATTATGACTAACGGGTAGATAGCAGAATGGAGAGTTGTAAAGAATATACGGCTTACTTAACAAACGTTATATGTGTATGTTATATATACAGGCGACTATGCTTGTCGTAAGAGACTAACGGGATCGGGTGGTCAGGTTCGCTGACTTGGTTGATGCATGTCATCGATCCCAGTTGCTTGGATCGATGCTCATGATGTAAATCACTGGATTGTCTGGCCCAGACTCGATTATTTACAGACGGAATAAACTAACAAAAAACAAACATGCCACCAGCCTAACATTGTATTGTATAATTCATTAATGCTGTGAAGTGCATATTAAGTTTTTAGTATTCGTATTTAAGTTACCGTTCAAAGAAGGCTAATGACGAAGATATAGTAATGTGACTATACACATATGCATGGTAACCGGGAAAGTGTAAATTACTGGAATGGAAGTTATACTTTACATTCATTGTTCTTTTTCTTTAGTATTCGTAAAGAGTATTTAGTATTTAGTATTTGTGGTTAAGTTACCGTTATGTTTGAATTAGCTTACTTGTATGTCTGTAATTATCGATGCAAATTTTACAGATTTCTTTGCCCACTCTGCCAATAGCCTTTGACCGCCCCGCAGTCCGCGCATGTAGTCCGCGTATTGACGAAGGAATGGCTGACACTGGCGGAAGATGTCGCCTATCTTTGGCTCGTGTTTCCTTAAAAAGAGTTACACATGTTATGTTCATTTGTAAACAACAAATAACGTAAGCAAGATGTAGCACGCATCGCTATGCTTCATAAACTCATATCACAAACAACATTTTGTTGGCCCTATTCATTTTGTGAATGTCTGATGAGGACATGTGCGACGAGGACATTGTGCGACGTTGACATTGTCTGGTGTGGATATGTGTGGCGAGGATATTATGTGACGAGGATATGTGCCAGGAAGATATTTGTGATGAGGACATTGTATGACGAGGATATGTATGATGAGGATATGTGCGACGAGGACATTGTATGACGAGGATATGTATGATGAGGAAATGTGCGACGAGGACATTGTGAGATGAGAATATGTGTCAGGAGGATATTTGTGACGAGGACATTGTGAGCTGAGAATATGTGTGATGCGGAAATGCTTGGCAAGGATATGTGTGATACGATGATGTGTGTGACGAGAATATGTGTGATGAGGGTATGGTTGATGAGGATATGTATGGCGAGGATATTGATTGACGAGAATATGTGTGATTAGGAAAGGTTTGACCAGGATACGGGTGATTTAAGGATATTGTGTGAGGAGGATATTGTGTGACGAGGACATTGTGTGATGTCGAAATAATGTGACAAGGATATGTGTGGCGAGGACAAAATGTAACGAAGATATATGTGGCGAGGACAAAATGTAATGAAGATATATGTGGCGAGGACGTCATGTGACGAAGATATATGTGTCGAGGACGTTAAGTGACAAAGATATATGTGACGAGGACGTTATGTGACGAAGATATATGTGTCGAGGACGTTATGTGACGAAGATATATGTGTCGAGGACAAAATGTAATGAAGATATATGTGTCGAGGACGTTATGTGACGAAGATATATGTGTCGAGGGCGTTATGTGACGAAGATATATGTGTCGAGGACGTTATGTGACGAAGATATATGTGTCGAGGACGTTATGTGACGAATATATATGTGGCGAGGACGTTATGTGACGAAGATATATGTGTCGAGGACGTTATGTGACGACACCATGTGTTTTATTACTTGTGACGAAGTAGTGTGAATATATCATCACACGTATGGTCACCGGGAAAGTGCAAATAACTGGCATATTGGTTATACTTTATGTTCTTGTACTGTTTCTATGACTGTACATGTGCGATAAGTACATACTTTGAGATTTATGTTTGGAGACGTTGATATATTTAGATACGACGATCAATAAATGGATGATGACGTAATTCAGACAAATTGATCCTTTTTTGCAGCCTAATCTGACATGTTATTATATTTTAGAAAGTAGCGAGTGCGAACCTAAGAACGTTAAAACTGGCTGTTGTTTATTACACATGTGACACTACCTTAAATAATAATAAAACACACTTCATTGGAAAAAGCAGTTTACTTACCACTTAGAGAGTCTTTCTTCCAATTGCGGCAGTAAGTAATCCTTATGGAATTCCCAAATCGATGCCAAACTCGGAAATATTTTCTTTATGATATCATCACTGACAGCTTTAACGCTTTTGTTCTTTGTGTTCACCTGTAATGATCCAATATTACAGAACCGCCAACTGTACATTGTATGTCAGAACATTCAACAACTTATGTTACCCCATGTTACACTCATAGTTACATAACAGCGTTCTATTCAGAACACCCCATTGTGGCATCAGCTACTCTACCTGATTGAGTATGTCTAATCTTGAGACATAGGTTCTCTCAGTGTCGACAATTTCTGTCACTGTCAGATAAGCCATATCGTCCTGGAGTGCCGCCTGTGCAGTTGTGCGCCGTTTGATGACTCGCTGTCTTCTTATCCGTATTTCGGTGACCTCCTAAAAAGGAAGGACATCACATATACTCTATGCTCATACTGCAAGGAATACGTACAGCGACCAGGAGCAGATTAGGATGTCACCAACCTCATGCGTGGTGTGGCTGCTGCTGCCCGCTGTTTCCTCGGTGATGACAGCGTCCACACTCCCCCGTCTTACTTGGAATGTGTCCCCTGGCTTTAGGGACATCAGTATATCAGCATTCACATAACCCACATTTTCCTGCAAGTACACATTTGAAACATATATTTTCTTCGAAAACAATGCACAATGGTATTTTAACTGGTTGAGATAAATGACAAGTCATAAATGAATATATTTTGTTTCCTTCATGATATGAAATTTGAAATGTTTTCCCCCATAGTATAGAATGCGTTTACCAAAATCACACGTTTGGAAAGCACTTCTGTGATGCACATGCAGTAATTCAAGGTTAACAAAATGTTTCAGCATTTGCACACCAAGCATATAAAAATTATCAGCATCAAGTAATAAATGCACATCCTAGCTTCAACAGGCATATGATTGATAACTTTAAGAGTTTGATATGCGTTTAAACGTTGTTCTGAATTTGCAGCAGAAGGTGATAGAGAAAATATGTCGCTTAACATTACATGTAAAAAGTATATAGTTAAAACAATGTAATTTTACAAAATAGTCCACGCCTTAAATCTAACTCTTAACCCTAGCTGTCTCATGGGTTCAAGGAACAAACAAGTTCACAATTTTATACGAGGAACAATATTTACGGGAACCCCTGTCATGACAGCAATAACAAAGAAATGACCAGCATTGTTGAACGAGACACAGTCACAGGGTTACAATTAGCGTGGGAAGAGGAAGGCCTAGAGAGACTACTCCCAGGTAGGTTCGATATGGTCGCACTATTGCTTTGAGGAACACTTTCATTTCTAAACCAGAACTGATAGACAACTTTAGGGCTGCCATAAGAATCCGACTTTCGCCGTCAGCGATCCGAAACAGGTTACAAATTTCTGAGGAATGCGTCTGACTGTGGCACATAGGTGCCTCAGACAACAGTGGGCACAGACGATTGGTGTTCGTCAACAGCGGCTTTGGAGATACACCATGTTTTCTGATGAATCGAGGTTCTGTTTGAGCTTTACATATGGTAGACAACGTGCTTGGAGAAGGCGTTGAGAGAGGTACTATCTGGCGCGATAGAGCACGATAGGTACGGTGGTGGTAGCATCATGATCGGGGCTGGCGTTACATACGACACCATTTATGTAGACTAAATCTTAAGACCAGTGATCATCCCATTTGCCAGCGCGTAGATCAGTGCTTTGAGTTCCAGGGTGAAAAAAGCACGTCCTCCTAGACCTCGTGTTGCAGTATGAGGTAACAAAGGTGTCACAACATTGCCCTGTCCAGCCAAATCTCCAGACATGTCACCGATTGAACACCTTTGGAAGATTCTTGACCTCCGCGTTCCCAGAAATTGCAACAGGCCTCACAAGAAGAATAACGAAGGATACCACGGTAGACAATCCGGCTTTTGATTTCCAGTGCCCAGATTATGTCGTGCCTGCATCGGTGCTAACGGTGTATGGACCAGATATTGACTTTCCTATGAAGATCGAATTCCACAACGTTGTTTCTCTACATATCATTTCTGAATATATTGGGGGGGTCCCTTAGATATTGTACCTAGTATTTAGCATTTAACCAGTCTGACATGCTAGGGGGCGTACTTGAGAGACAATCTGTGGTATTCACTATTTCTATAGGAGTTTCTACTGTTGAACTGTTGTATGATCGTTGTTCGTTTCAAATCTATTTAACACATTTCAACACCAGGAAAGTCACACGTTATACATTCAGAAGTCGTTACATAACGTCTTCTAGTATTGTGTATACAATAAGTAGCATAAGAACGTCAATACCTCATTGTCAGGGGGAATGTCCTCAGACATGCTGGATGGGTTTTGTTCTTTTTGACTGCCGCGTGGATCTAAGCTGAAATAAATGGACAAATGTGAAAAAAATTAACCGTCGTAAAATAATATTACAACCCCATTAATCAGCAGGGCGGTGTCCAGTAAATTCATCGTGAATGACAAAGGACGAGGAAAGTTAAGGACACTTTCTGACTCGATGACAACATCATCGTTTAAAGTCAATTTTGATTTGTGTGTGTGTGGAATAAAAAGCAAGCATTGAAATGGCTGAATTACAACCTTTTGTCTGTAATAAACTTAAAACAACATACGTACGTACACAATGAATGCTAACAGGAAGTGGTTCTTCACCAAACGACCGTTCTCTTGTTCCACGTCTCGTAAAACTATCAGCTTGTGTCGCGGACTTGACAATCCTGGAAAATGTAAATAGTACTCACAAAGCCATTTTACACTTACCTTTAGCCTCCACTTGATTTGATCAATCAGCATTTATTTGAAGATTTAAACATAAACACTTACATGAACAAAGACACATATACACAGTTACACTCAAAGGTACTTATCTATTATACATATGCATTTTGCCAGGTTCTTGATTTCTTTTACATTTCTGGTACTCAGCAAATTTGTTGTATTTCATTATATTCATAAACCGTATATTTATTTGAGATAAGTTTAGATCTAGATTCATGGAGAGCTTCACATTTAAACAGGCAGTGGAATTCATCGGCTATAGCTGGCGACATACACAGTTTAAATTCTCTATCTATACCAAACCAACGGCCAACTTCGACAGGTAGATTATGGTTACAGGTTCTATGTTTTAGATTAGGATGATATTTTTTTCAAATGACGGGATATCTCTTAAATATTTATAATAATACCCTTTTGAACTTCTCTCGACGTCAGATCTCCAATTTTGCTAAAACTGATCTTTTTTTCTATCTGAGCAGTTAGCCACTGGCTGGAAACGCTTTGTGGGTCATAAAATACATAGGACAGACCACACTTATTAAGTATTTGCCTCACATTTCTTATCCAGGAATTTTGTTCATAATTAGATACAAATTGCAAATCAGCAAACTTATATTGCTATAGTTTCGGTGCACGTCCGGGTTTACAGAGTTTATGCCAAAGTTAACTACCCCTTGAGTTGCATAAATCGATTTAGGCATTCTACCTAGTTCTCGATAAACAATAAAAAAATTTAAGACCCCATGCTAGTTTAAGGAATTCTGGATCTTTTCAATCATGTTCATATTTTCGTATGCCTAATTTTCACAGCCATATAATAATATTGGTAGTATCATTACATCAAAAGCCTTAAGTAAACAATCCAAGGGTATGTTTTTAATATGGCTTTAGAAGAAATCTCTGCTAAACATGTTATTGCTGGCTTGAAATTTCTGATTCTACGTAATGAAAAGGGCTCTGGCTCACCAACGCCTGAGCCATTTCCGAACCCTAGCAATGCTTCTATGCTGTGACTGATATAATTTTTTTTATAGGGAATGGTGATTCTGCCGCAACTCCACTGAAGCCAGATTTATACCCCAATACCTATACCACAGAGGTAATTCTTTATGCAAAAACCGCGATGTGATACAACGATCGTCATGCGTTGTATTAAAAGAAACATCAATATTAATTAATAATGAATAACATTTATTATAGACTGCGAGGATATTGGAAAGGTATAGGAGCAATACAAAAGTTAGCCACTGTGGCTACGGTATCAAAAGATGTGGCCAAGGATTGGTTAAAGAAACAAGCAATATGGAAAATATACTTTCTGGTCCCAGGTTATATCCCGAGGAAGAAGTTTGATATTTTTACAACGAATGAAGTTCATCAGGCTGACCTCTTGTTTCTTCCTCATGATAAGGTAAGACGCAAAATATATAAATACGGATGTGGCTGGTCGGCACAATTAGGCTGAACCATAAAGCTCGAAAGATTCAACAGAAGCAGCCAATGTACTGAGCCGCATATATAAAAGCTGACCACTAAAATGGCCCAAGTTATTTCAAGTAGATCCCGGTCGCGAGTTTATTGGATCAGTAACTAAACTATTAACAAAGGCGTGGTGAAAAAGAGGCCCACCTTAGCCAAGCTATTGTTGAAAGATTTAACCGGACATTAGCAGAACGTTTGTTTGGATATCAGTGTGGGATTGAAATGAAATCAGATGGATTAAGATCAACGGAATGGGTGACACGATTATCAGCTGTTGTATCAGCGCTGAATAATGAAGTAACGAGATTCATCGGGAAGAAACCATCTGATGCAATTAAAATGAAATCTGTGACTTCCGAATCTTCAGCACCACGGAGAGGCAAAGAACGAAAACCGGATAGTGTAAGATATTTATACCAGCCCGGTGAACTCGAAGGAAGCCAACTTTGTGCAACAGATCCGATTTGGTCTCTTAAGATATATAACATCAGTCGATGGTTATGAAAGAAGCTGAGCCTATTCTTTATTATCTTGAAGATGGCCTGGGCAAGGGATTTGTACGAGAAGAGTTGCTCATAGTCCCCAGCGATACAGTATTACCTCCCTAAGTAACCATAGGTAGTTACACCATCCTTATCAATCCATCTCTTTATATCTAAGGGGGAAATTGATGTCTCGTTCATTCTCAATCCATATATCCCGTGATTGTCACTTCTTAGCCGTTTACCAGTTCGGTGAAACCCACGAGCACGGGTATTGTGCTGACAAACCTAGAAACATAATCGGGTCGAATCGGGATTCGAATCCACAATCATAGGTTTCTGGCGTGCCCAAGGGACGTAACTCTGCACAGCGAATCGCGGCGCTTTTGACGACTAGGCCACCCGTGCCCCCCACTTCTTAAAGTATTCATCTCGTGTTTGAATGTTCTACCATTAAACAATGTTTCTTTGTACTGTTCGTGTTTGATATGTTTTTTACCACATACTTCTTAACGCCCTTAGCTTTTCTTATCTCCCCATTATCAGACTTCTTTATAGAATATATCTTAGGTCTTAATCCAACATACTCCACAATAGCAGTTCCAGCACATTCATCCTTCATCTTCATCCTTCATATGTAGTGCGGCTAAGTCGTTATCAAATATCTTACTTCTGTTAAAAGCCGGACTAGCTATAAATCTTTCTTCCTCATAAGATCTGACCAATTTAAAATCAACACGCTTCCTTAGATTCTCCATAGTTTTCATGAACTTATATAGGTTCTTTTCGAAATAGCTGGTAGCTATCTTTCTTAAATCTGTGTTCAACCTTATATAGGGCTCCATCCAAGGTCTTTGATCAAACTTAAGAACTCTGTGTATTTTCTTTCTTTCGTGCCTAGTGATAGATATAACTGCAGATTTCTATTAGGGCTGCAACGATACAGGAAGGTCACGATACGATACGCATCTCGATATTCTGGTCACGATACGATACGTATCTCGATACGCAATGATAAAAAAAACAAGACTTAAAGCATGTCAAGTTTGAACCTTTCATGATTTTGGAACAGTCAAAATTATTTTATAATAACAAGACTACTGAAGTTGTTCAGCTTCAAAGTGGAACTTTCTCTAACTTTCCTTAAAAACAATTCAAAGTTCAAACACCAGCAAATAATTAATGTGCTCCACCAGTGATACAACGTCAAAGAATTTTGATGCAATGGTCGAAGAAATTGTATCTGAATTTTTTGTTTTATCAGGAATAATATATTCAATATCGTGTTACCTTAGTTGCAGCTTTTACTATATATATGTTTAAAATTATAAGAACCACAAGTGTAGCATTTTGGTACTGGTGATTGCTGTTACAGGATATTTGTACGTACATGTATGGAACAATTTGACCAGTCACCCTAGGGACTTCCCGTGCTACATGTATTTCGATTGCGAAAACGTTATGTTGACATATATTAGCCAAATTGCCACAAATATGACTTTTGACGTGTCAAAGTAGGGCCTTTTTTCATATATGTATCCATTCTCTGACAACTAAAGTTCGTTTCAATGCGTACAAAAGCGGTAATCTGACCGTGGTTGCTGTATCTCTTCACACACGATTTCACCTAACTTAATGAACACAATATTAAATGAAATTTTGAGTAAAATTAATAAAATATACTACAAACACAAGTCCAGATATATAATGAACACGTTTTAATAACAAGATAGTATAATAATGGTATTGAATTGCGTACTTCAGTTCGGACTTGCTGACTTGTATTTCCATTGTTATGTGCTTGCGGGGATCAGCTGATAATGTTTAATGAGATGGGGAAAAACATCTGTCGGTGTAAAACCTGAGCTTATTAAAAATGTAAGTACGTTTTTGGGAGCCATGCGTTACCGCGCGCTATAACCAAGTGTGCGGTTTATTGAAAGGCACAATAGCGAGCAAACGCTGTACTTGAGATTTGCGTTCCGTATCGTGGCGTATCGATAAATGGGCCCACGTTTATCGTATATCGTATCGTGGGTCAAGTATCGCGATGCATCGGAATATCGGTGTATCGTTTCACCCTTAATTTTTTATAGTGGACCATATATTTTGTTTTATCAATCAAATTTGGTACGTTAGCTAACCTAGTATTGCCCATCAAGGAGTGTCAATATTCGGACATCCAATCTCTATTGACCATTACTCTTTCGGGAGCTAGCGGATAACTGTTATGGTCCTTGTGTAACTCTGTTGGATATTCTAAGCCAACTTCTAGTATGTATCCTTTATCAGAATCTGTGGGAATATTATTGACATCAATATTTTTCACCCACTCAAACCCTCCCATGGGCAAAGGTTGGCTCATAGCCCATCCATACAAATTGTTGGCGTCGAGATATAATATGTGCGTATCAGGTTTACTCGAATCATATCCTTCCACTAATTTATTATTAGCCTTATAATACCTTTTGCCGTCATCCATATACAACCTCTTAATCCTTTCTCAACAAACAAGTGCATCTTACAATCGGTGAGTAATTTTAGTTCTACACCAGTCTTCTTCAACAATGCATCCCACCATAGTCCGGGACTGGAATAGTACCATGCCGGGTCCAAGCCGTATTGTTTTAAACAGGTCTTTCTAAATATCTCAAATATATCAGCGAGTAACAGTACATCGGTTTTTAAGAACAGATTGTGATAATCACTTAAATTCTAACAACCTAATATATCACCACACCGTCAGAGCATGTTCATAATCGGCATCGGTTATTTTAGATTCTGTTAAGTAACTATAGAATGATTCAACTGGTGGTAATTTAGAATCGCCAAATCTAGACCAATCATCCATATATTCGTAAGGATATAACCTTTTCTCAGCAACAAATGCCTTGTTAACTGGTCAGTATATTTATTTGTTATTGCAAAGTCATTGGGATTGTTTGCATTAGCTAAATTGTCCAGGGAAGAGAACAGAAACTGTACGGAGTCTATGAATCTAAGTCCATTACTTTGTTTTGTTCTCGCTTTCCCATCCTTGTCCGTATAATGTATAGTTTTTGTCAAGGAGAATGATATATATCTCTCCATATTATTACGAATGCACGTTAAACCGCCATTAGTCTTTGAGATAGCTTGCATAATTAGATGAGAATCATATCCTCTTAGGTTATGAAACACAATGGGGATGGGTATTGTTTCTGATTTCATTTTAAGTTTCAAGTTACACTCGTTATGAGTGGCTCCCCTGTAATTACACATAACGTGGCAATTATCTCTTACAGAATCCCCATTCAGGGGTTTATTACAAACATGGCAACTCGTTGACTTCTTATAGGCCCTCCAATCATCCCTCGTCATACACATGAGTTTCTTACTTGATAATTTTCCCCTGATTATTCTCTCTTCGTGTTGTAGATATTCTAGTAATTTTTCCGCTGCATCGGGACCTCTGTAAATCACGGGCGGGGTTGTTTTCCCATGATACCTTACAACTATATATCCAAACCCACAAGGAATATGTTCCTGAGTTTTGTATGTAAAAAAATAACTTAGTATCATGACGATCATTTGTTCGCTTCGCGGTTTTTGCATAAAAAAATACCTCTGTTGTAAAGGTATTGGGGTATAAATCTGTCCCAGGTGGCAGTGCGGTAGAATCACCATTCCCCTGCGGCTTTGTTACCTTTAAGACTCTTAATGGACTGTGATATTTCATTAAAGGTTATGTCAAATTAAAGGTTATGTGTTCAAACATTGTCATCATTATCTAAGACTTCATTTTCTCCATTAAATGTTCTTAAAATGTTTAAAAAAATTCCGTGATATCGAGTGTTTCCGAATTTTGATTTCTATTACACTTATTGAGGATTTTCCAGAATTCTTTAGGTGAATATTTAGCTTTTTCTCTTATCATTGTACTAAATTCAGGTTTGTAATGATTAATATGTTCATTAAGGCACTCCTTATATTCTTTTGAACATTGTCGATAATAACGTTTATGAATTTCTGATTTATTTTTAAAGTATCGGCGTTTTGATTTAAAAAATGTTTTGCGTTTATTTCGACAATCTGTCCCAAACTGGGGTTTGTTATTAATACTTTTCTCGGGTTGGGGCGGTCTGGACGCCTTTCCCCAAACGTTGCACTGCTGCATCATTAAGCAGACGCGCGATCTCTTCAGGAAATTCATTAATAAGACGTGCTGGGTCGTCATGACCCTTTGTTGTGCTGTTGTGCTAAAATGAAGTCTACTGGCTATTACTCACATGGTCAACTTTGGACAGGTCAAAACTCCAAACGGACCTTTGTTATACCAAAGACGTATATATATATATATATACGTCTTTGGTTATACCTTGTTACATCCTGATTGGGGCACCATGCGTGCAGAGTTATGTATTTAGCATAAAGGTATTTTGAACTACGTCCACTATCGAACTAGTGAGTGAGCTAAAATCGTACATCTCATCGGCGCTACTGCAATCGTATAGCGACGAGAACAAGTTATTCATGATATAATGCCTGTCGAGAAAGGACAGTGAAACAATATGTTAGATATCACCGTTTTAGAATACACCGAACCTGATCAAATTGATAACACATCCTCACACAAGAGATCACGTTTTATTAATTAAACTATGCTAAAGGCCACCAGTAACAAAAACTAGACCACCCTAATGGGTCTTCGGATTGTATAATATTTTTGCTGACAAACACCTTTCATGCCACAGTTTTCCATGCCCTCCAAATACCTGTAACATTTTTGCAGGAGTCCCCACATCTATTAAAAGACCAGTCCCTAAATAATGTTCAAATTATGTGATAAAATATAACTGTGTGCAATGTTTCGGGTGTGTTGGGGCGTAAGGGTTGGTTCCGAAACCGTTCTATCTCTGGCAGTTATTTTTCAAAGCTGATCTCACTTCTGGCGACCGATCATAACCTTTATTTTCCATGATCCCCTACTTGATCCCCAACTTTGTCACAGGGCAATGTTCACCACAACGTTTGATGAACATTTAATTCTAAAGCCAAACTACAATTTAGTCATGAAATGGATAGGTCTAGAATCATTCAACTATTATTAATTGAAAGATGCTAAACCCAATTTACTGTCAGTGCCCTGAACAAGCAATGCAAATGTTATTTATTAATTGCTAATTCATATACTCATGAGTGACTTTGGTTTGAAGCCGCTTTTAGAAATATACCAGTAACATCACGGCGGGGGACACCAGAAATGAGCTTCACACATTGTACCCGTGCAGGAATTCAAGCCCGGGCCTTCAGCGTGACGGGCGAATGGTTTAACCACTAGGCTACTCCAACGCCCCCTATACAGTCATCGATTACTCCGTGTCAGGTTACCCGAAGAGAAAACGTTGCTCCTGTAGCCTTGCTAGGGTGAACCTCGGTGCACCGGGGTACACACACAACATTTTTTCATTTATGTATATTTTAATAATGCTAACGGGAGGTCTTACATAATAGAACACAACTGCCGGCTTATCAGACGATAACATGACGAAGATGCATGTCCTAATGTTGACATTATTCGTTCCGTATGTTAGAGGTAAATGGCCAGATGTAAATAAAGAAGTATGAGAATGTGCTGGACAGAGCAACATTTACAAACATAAAGAGTACTTGCTGCAAAACCCGATTTACGATCAATATTATTTTGTATACATATGTTCAGGTAAGTCTTTTGACTGTTTATCGCGTTTGGGCTTTGGCAGTTCGTGGAGCTGTGCTATTATTATGCTGCACTTGCGTTTGACAGTATGGGGCACTGTGACATGAGCACGGACTTACAATGGGGATATACATACACACGAGTCAGTGTTGTGAATCTGACCCTAAAATCTCCAGGCGGAACTTCACACTAGTGATGTGTGATAATCATCCGGTGCGATTAAATGTCAGCACACATATCACATGTGTACCGCGATCACATCGTCAGATTCACTCAACACTTACATATCACCGACACATTAAATGAATATCGTGTCGTGTCGGTGCAGCAAGTCCGCAACCCTACGCACGGGACAGCTGATTAACTTCTTCCGTCCATACACTATTCACCTGGTCGCTTGACGTCCAAACACAAATACTGTGAAAAAACATGTGTGTGTTACTTAATTTACTACATTTACATGTAAACACAAACATATTAGAAGACGAAATATGCAGGAGGCTAAATATTTCACAACATGGGTGTATGGCGTTGGATAACATGTTAATGAATTTCTACAGTTATTCATATCGTCGTGAAGGTGAGTGAAAGCGTCCGAATTTCTCGCATCCATTTTCGTTTTGTTATACAGAGACATGGTCATGAATACATGTACCTTGTAGAATGCACACATATTATACCCACACGTACGAACATGGATCACAACACGCTAACAAAACACGGCGCGGAGCACTCACAAACACCATTCAGTGAAACGTCTTGTCACACATGGCTGCACACCTTGTTGTGTGAAAGTATCCTGAAATCTTCCCCCCATTTCTATATATTAAAAACCCTGGAAAATTTGTAACTATGTATGGAAAGCTACTATATATGCTGTGGATAGTTTTAACAATTGGATCTGTTCGTGTGTCTTTAGGTGGACGAGAAGCTGAATACGGCTACGTGTGGTAAAAGTAATGAAGCTAGAGTCGTGGATATGAACATGAGTCAATGTGAGGTTTACTGAAAACACACAGCAGTACCTACCAGAACAACTTGGCGCTGGTTGTCGTGGAATGTGCGTCGGAGAGAGGTTCCCTTGGCGGAAATGTATGGACCTTTTATAACCTTTTTAGAATGTGTTGAACTGTGAGTTGTGATGATCGAAAACCGGTCTCGGTGAATGTTTCCAGGCCACTGAGAGTTGTACAAAGGAAGTTATGTTGCTTTACACATGACACCGTATGCATGCATTATAGCAGGGGAAATTGGCGTCATAATGTGATAGCCGAATATTGGTTGCTCTATGGTTGATTTCGTGAAGATCAGTTTCGTGTATGTTGTTCAAATTTGTTTCCGCTTTGTGTGTTGACTAGTTGTGTATATATAGATCACTAAACGAGTCGGATAACGTTTTCATTACAACGAGTGTATTTCAACACAAGCTGAGGGTATAAGCTGATTATCGAAATTCAACGTTGTTTGTCTGTTGTATAACGCCGCACTCAGCAATATTCTAGCTGTATGACGGCGATCTGTAAATAATCGAGTCAGGACCAGACAATCCAGTGATAGACACCATGAGCAGCGATCCACGCAATTGGGATCGATGACATGCATCAACCAAGTCCGCGAGCCTTACCGCCCGATCCCGTTAGTCGCCTCTTACGACAACATGGGTTAAATTCATCGTTGAAGAAAGACCTTGTTGATTGGCGTGTGGCGTATGATGCAACATTTGAGACTGGTGATTCGACCACAGACTCTCAATGTTCAACCCAGCAGTAATGTGCGCAGCTTCCTCCGAGATTGGTTATAATAAAGAGATAATATGCCGATTCTGAAATCGTGTTCAAGATATCATCTATATGTTTAAGTCAAAGTGTAATATCAGTCAATGTTTAAAATGACTGAAATTTTCACTTATGCAATTTACAAAACGCTAAAATATTCAGTCATTTTAAACATTGACTGATATTACACTTTGACTTTAACATATAGATGATATCTTGACTTGTCCGTCAGATTGACTCAAAGTTATTAGAAGTTCAAAAGGGCTTAAAAACATAACTAATTATGCCGGGATAAGAAGCCAAAAAAGTTTTTAAAAATATGCACTGACTTTCGTTGTCTTTTAATCCTATCATTTTAAGTCAGTGGGTGGGGAAATAGAGCATAAAAAGGTTTTACATCAACGGAAAGTGTAGCTTCAGCGAGACGATTGAATCATCCAGCCATGTCATAATGCCTATGTGATTTCATACGAGTCAGCAAATGGTTTGTCTGTTTTGAAATGGGATGTAATTACAGTTAAGCAACACAAACTGTTCAGTTTCGGAGTACGAAAGACTCAGGACACAGAAGTGCATCAGTTGACATGAGGACGACATTGCGAACGACTGGCCACTTGACCCAAGGGGCGCTACTCTCATTTACAACACAAGGTTTAAGGTCGTAAGTAAACGCAGATATGAATGTTATAATTATCTATCGACATAATGTTTATTTATTTGTGATGATCTAAACCTTAATAATGCCACAGTGAGTTCACTGACCAAACGATACATACAGTAACTACTTGCCATTTTCACGCTACTGGCATACAGTATGTGAAATAAGTTGTCAACATCATTATCCAGCCGGGCTAGCTAGATATGTTCAATTTTGTTATATCGTGTCTTTACTCTACAAAATGAAAGGTAGCAGAGGGAGAATACATATTTCAAGTTTCAACAAAGTTAGAACTGCAACCTGAGTCAATAACGCGTTTCTGTCACTTCTGCAGAGTCGCGGTGCAAAAATCAGCGTTTGACTTCCGTAAAACGATACAAAAGCTTGAAGCGTAGCTCCTGTCATATACCAGATTCTTCATCTTTACCAGCCTGAAGGTGTGCACCATCTAGCACTAAGTCAACAGACTGCTCCAGTGATGAATGGCTTCACTTGGACCATGCTCTCTCACTCCCACAGTGTTGAGCTGAGTATATTATGGCTCATAGATATTTACATTAGCATTCAGCCCCCTCCAGGTATCATAAAGTTCCCCACTATATGGACTGTTCCAACCCCTCCAGGTATCATGAAGTTCCCCACTATATGAACTGTTCCACCCCCCTCCAGGTATCATGAAGTTCCCCACTATATGAACTGTTCTAGCCCCCTCCAGGTATCATGAAGTTCCCCACTATATGGACTGTTCCACCCCCCGCCAGGTATCATGAAGTTCCCCACTATATGGACTGTTCCACCCCCCTCCAGGTATCATGAAGTTCCCCACTATATGGACTGTTCCAGCTCCCTCCAGGTATCATGAAGTTCCCCACTATATGGACTGTTCCAACCCCTCCAGGTATCATGAAGTTCCCCACTATATGAACTGTTCCACCCCCCTCCAGGTATCATGAAGTTCCCCACTATATGGACTGTTCCACCCCCCTCCAGGTATCATGAAGTTCCCCACTATATGGACTGTTCCAGCTCCCTCCAGGTATCATGAAGTTCCCCACTATATGAACTGTTCTAGCCCCTTCCAGGTATCATGAAGTTCCCCACTATATGGACTGTTCCACCCCCCTCCAGGTATCATGAAGTTCCCCACTATATGGACTGTTCCACCCCCCTCCAGGTATCATGAAGTTCCCCACTATATGGACTGTTCCAGCTCCCTCCAGGTATCATGAAGTTCCCCACTATATGAACTGTTCTAGCCCCCTCCAGGTATCATGAAGTTCCCCACTATATGGACTGTTCCAGCCCCCTACTGGTATCATGAAGTTCCCCACTATATGGACTGTTCCACCCCCCTCCAGGTATCATGAAGTTCCCCACTATATGGACTGTTCCAGCCCCCTACTGGTATCATGAAGTTCCCCACTATATGAACTGTTCTAGCCCCCTCCAGGTATCATGAAGTTCCCCACTATATGGACTGTTCCACCCCCCTCCAGGTATCATGAAGTTCCCCACTATATGGACTGTTCCACCCCCCTCCAGGTATCATGAAGTTCCCCACTATATGAACTGTTCTAGCCCCCTCCAGGTATCATGAAGTTCCCCACTATATGGACTGTTCCACCCCCCTCCAGGTATCATGAAGTTCCCCACTATATGGACTGTTCCACCCCCCTCCAGGTATCATGAAGTTCCCCACTATATGGACTGTTCCACCCCCCTCCAGGTATCATGAAGTTCCCCACTATATGGACTGTTCCACCCCCCTCCAGGTATCATGAAGTTCCCCACTATATGGACTGTTCCAGCCCCCTCCAGGTATCATGACGTTCCCCACTATATGAACTGTTCCACCACCCTCCAGGTATCATGAAGTTCCCCACTATATGGACTGTTCCAGCCCCCTCCAGGTATCATGAAGTTCCCCACTATATGGACTGTTCCAGCTCCCTCCAGGTATCATGAAGTTCCCCACTATATGGACTGTTCCACCCCCCTCCAGGTATCATTAAGTTCCCCACTATATGGACTGTTCCACCCCCCTCCAGGTATCATGAAGTTCCCCACTATATGGACTGTTCCAGCTCCCTCCAGGTATCATGAAGTTCCCCACTATATGAACTGTTCTAGCCCCTTCCAGGTATCATGAAGTTCCCCACTATATGGACTGTTCCACCCCCCTCCAGGTATCATGAAGTTCCCCACTATATGGACTGTTCCACCCCCCTCCAGGTATCATGAAGTTCCCCACTATATGGACTGTTCCAGCTCCCTCCAGGTCTCAAGAAGTTCCCCACTATATGAGAGAGAGCGGCTGGCTATGGCACTGTCTTTGGAGACTGAGCTTTGATGTTCTTTAGTTCGGGTTTTGAGGGGCCTAGATGTTTGCCAATATAAGCCTGTCCACAATTCCACGGAATGTGGTACACTGCTCCTGATGGGCCTAGCTTGTGTCTGCATGGTTTTCCTGTGGCTATAACTGTGTTCTGAATGATGTGAGTTCTCTTGAAAACTCAAATTTGTGTGACATAATTGAACTTGGTTACTTTCTGACATTGAGCAACAAGCCTTCAAAGGCAAAGCATGGTTAGGCATGAACGATCGGCTTCGCCGTATGAATATAATAAACAAGTCAATCTCATCTTCCTGATATAATAAGACCCCAGGTGCGGAGCTATGTGTGGTCGTGGTGCGTGATCCGCTGTGCGTGTTCCGCGGTGCGTGATCCGTAGTGCGTATCCTGTGGTGCGTGATCTGTGTCCTGTGATGCGTGATCCGTAGTGCATGTCCCGTTGTGCTTGTTCCGTGGTGTATGGTCGTGATGCGTGATCCGCGGTGCGTATTCTGTGGCGCATGGTCGTGGTGCGTGATCTGTGTCCTGTGGCGCATGGTCGTGGTGCGTGATTAGTGTCCTAAGGTGCGTGATCCGTGGTGCGTGTTCTGTGGCGCATGGTCGTGGTGCGTGTTCCGTGTCCTGTGGCGCATGGTCGTGGTGCATGATCCGTAGTGCGTATCCTGTGGTGCGTGATCCGTAGTGCGTGTCCTGTGGTGCGTGTTCCGTGGCGCATGGTCGTGGTGTGTGATCCGTGTCTTAAGGTGCGTGATCCATATTGCATGTCCTGTGGTGCGTGTTCCGTAATGCATGGTCGTGGTGCGTGATCCGTGGTGCGTGTGGTGCGTGGTCCGTGTCCTGTGGTGCGCGTTCCGTGGCGCATGGTCGTGGTGCGTGATCCGTGTCCTGTGGTGCGTGTTCCTTGGTGCATGGTCGTGGTGCGTGATCCGTGTCCTAAGGAGCGTATTCCGTGTTCTGTGGTGCGTGTTCCGTGGCGCATGATCCGTGTCCTGTGGTGCGTGTTCCGTAGTGCGTGGCCTGTGATGCGTGTTCCCTGGCGCATGGTGTTGGTGCGTGATCCGTGTCCTAAGATGCGTGTTCCGTAGTCCGTGTCCTGTGGTGCGCGTTCCGTGGCGCATGGTCGTGGTGCGTGATCCGTGGTCCGTGTCCTGTGGTGCGTGTTCCGTGGTGCATAGTCGTGTTGCCGTATCCGTGTCCTGTGATGTGTGTTCCTTGGTGCATGGTCGTTGTGTGTGATCCGTGACCTGTGGTGCGTGTTCCTTGGTGCATGGTCGTGGTGCGTGATCCGTGTCCTGTGGTGCGTGTTCCTTGGTGCATGGTCGTGGTGCGTGATCCGTGACCTGTGGTGCGTGTTCCGTGGTGCATGGTCGTGGTGCGTGATCCGTGACCTGTGGTGCGTGTTCCTTGGTGCGTGGTCGTGGTGGGTAATCCGTGACCTGTGTTGCGTGTTCCGTGGTGCATGGTCGTGGTGCGTGTTCCGTGTCCTGTGGTGCGTGTTCCGGGGTGCACGATCGTGGTGGGTGCACGATCGTGGTGCGTGTCCGGTGGTGCGTGTTCAGTGGTGCGTGTTCCGTGGTGCATGGTCGTGGTACGTGTTCCGTGATGCGTGTTCCGTGTCCTGTGGTGCCTGATCCGTAGTGCGCGGCTCTTGTGATGCTTCATCCGTTGTGTGTGATCCGCGGCGCGTGTTGAATGAATGTATGATGTATGATGTAATTGGATACAGGAATTAGATACAATAGGAGAAAATATGTCAGTGGAACATTTCCATACATGATCTTATATAACTCGCCAGTTTTAATAGAATTGGCTTATAAGTAATGGACATCAAATGAGAGAATTTTATGGCAGAAGGATACATACAGTAGTATTGCGGCAAAAACTTGATTCTAATTTCTGAGAGTTTTGGACATTCTAATAAAAAGAGCATTTCATCACATATCAAATTTTTACACAATGTACATTTTCTTTCCTCTCTTAGAATATTCCGCGTTGCATTGTCGTGGTGCGTGTTCCGTCTCCTGTGGTGCGTGATCCGTGGTGCGTGTCCTGTGGTGCGTGATCCGTAGTGCGTGTCCTGTGATGCGTGATCCGCGGTTCGTTCCGTCGTGCGTGTTCTGTTGTGCGTGGTCGCGGTGCATGTTCCGTGGATGTGGTGCATGTTCCGTGGTGCGTGATCCGTGGTGCGTGTCCTGTGGTGCGTGGTCGCGGTTCGTGTTCCGTGGCCGTGGTGCATGATCCGTGGTGCTTGATCCGTATCCTGTGGTGCGTGTTCCGTGGTGCGTGGTCGTGGGGCGTGATCCCTGGTACGTGATCCGTGGGGCGTGGTCGTACAGTGCGTGATCAGTAGTGCGTGGTCGTGGCGCGTGTTCCGTAGTTTGTCCATGCCGCTGTGACTGCCAGTGTTGTCTATCAGCATGACGTTAATTGAAAACGTAACAAATGAAAAACTAAACTAATCACATGTATCAGTGCACTAATCTTTTACATAACTTACCTGAAAAGTAAAATGTTATGTTACTGTTAAATAACTGGTTAGTATAACGCCCAAATATGATAACGGAAGTCTATTAGTAATTACATACCATACCATTCTAATGATAAAACGTTATCCTTTCAAGAATGGATATATAGACTGACTGATGCGACATCGCGCCCTGACGTATGACGCAGTTGGGAGATATGGGTATCTTCATCTGGTTATCACCGAGAACCTTTGTACCTAAATATGTGACTACCTAGCTTGCTGATTCGCGCAAACACTATTGTTCGTTGATGTGCACATAGCTGTGAATCTCTGTGACTCTAATTGTTACCCTGTCCACTAAGTATGCCTTACCGCACCGGCTGCACACAACTCACAGTGCTGTTACTGTCGTGGCATCTCATACAAGGTATGTTTCACAGTACAAATGTAATCAGTAGAACACAATCGGCGTTTTCGAGGGGCAATGCATAATGATGTGTCGTATATTAATGACGTAATGTCTCAAATTAGCAGTCAAGTCTAACTAACTTGGTTAGATAAAGTTCAGTGGAGTTAGAAAACGAGGTGGCGTATATTTATTATGTAATATAGAAATAGCTCTATCAATAACATTCCCATTGAATGCCAACTGACAGATCTCTAACACATTACACACATTTAGTCTTCTCCATCCCAACATTCAGGAAGTCAGAGATACAAAGAAATCCCACACATCTAGTGTAGTTTGGTCGTATATTAGGTGGGTTCCGATCTCAGAATCGCCGTGATAAGGATTCTTGATCATTTATGTGCATCCGATACTCGTGATCATGGGTCTCCGCAGCGTTGTCTGAGACCGGCATCGCTGCGGGCCTTTCTTCCACACAAGCCGTGTTACCACTATAAATTGTTATTGAGATGGACACAATTTATACTATTATTTGTAAAAAACATACATTGAAACACCAACTTCTGTTACAACAGCCAACAGCCAAGGCAAGCTATGTATGGATGAGTTCTGTTATGATGCGAGGTTTCAGTATAGATCCTTACACCGTTGTAAGTCAATGGTGCAGTAAGATCATCATCATCATCATCATCATCATCATCATCGTCGTCGTCATTTGGAGGTTTAATCCTCTGGATGCCGAGTTTTTTTCTGACGCACATTTTCCTAAGATCTGAAAAGTGAATGTTGTGCGAGAATTGCGCTCACGCGGCACTGGATATACCCCTGGCTGTAAACTTTGGCAGGGGTGGAGAATATTAAATTTCCTATTTGATGGTGTAAAGTAAACTGCAAATATTAAACCTGTTTTAAAAAAAATACACTTCTAATTAAGTGTTGTCCGAGAATTTATTCTGCGTTGAAAAACAGTAAATTTCTCCGGTCTTTATCGTACACCGATAAAAGTAGTATGCGACGATTTTTTTTATTTCGAAGCTTTACGGAAACTGTCAGCGAACAAAATACTGCCTAATATCTGAACGACATAACTATATATCAAGTGGAGTTATAGGCGTATGTATAACGACAAACATTCAATGCCAAAAATAGCATGCCGTAAATGATGAAACCTGACATGTAAGTAATCAGACACATTCCGACAATCTATGTACTGTTATTTGTTGTTATAATTTTCATTGAAACAAACCGAAATAGTCAGAAATTCCGATAAATACCGTTGTCGTTGTGCGTGATTTTGCGTCAGTCATGGCGTCACACAGGACGGTAACTATGCAATGATTTGATATTTTCAACAGAAATTGTCAATGTATCTTTTTTAAAGTCCCTTATTCTTCCTACGATTCTCTTCCCATGCATAATCTGAAAATGTTGAGCCAATACATTGAACGAAGTGCAGTTTCTCGAGCACAGCGTTCGTTTTCACACCTTATTTATTTTGCTTGATTTCATCCAGCCGCTTCGTATTGGTGACAAAGACCATTGTTCATTCGATTCTAAAATATGTGAGGAATTCAAGGATGTGTGTATCGCAGCTAAGTTTGAAATATACGGGATGTTACAGGCGCCTCATAACCGGTGTACGTAAAACGTGATTTTGTTAACACTATCCAATATGGCGGAAAGTTCACCTCGGCGTTCGTGTTTGCGTATTATCCAAATCATTCTAAACGATTCTAGGGTTATCGGAGCCGTTTTGGAATGAGCATTGGTGATTTCATAAAGGACAGATACCCGTGATCACTAATATGCTATTTTTGAAATTCATTTCTCGGAGTAAATATCCAAAATTTAGGTGTCAAAACATGCTGTAAATAACGCGGTGTTTGTAAAAAATGGCGACATTTACGAAGTACCTAATTTTCAGAGGTAAACTTTAGTACTTTTGCTTGGCCTAAAATGCCAGTGGATGATATCACAGAACAGGGAATCTCCCACCTTATTCAAAACTGTGAAGTATTTTAGTGTGCATGATGTATTCTGAATTTTATTCGACTTAATATGGGAATAAACCACGATACCCCAGAAATTGTTACTGAAGGGTGTAACCATTTAAGTATTTGAGTGATTTGTGGCAAACTTGCCAGATTTTATGAATGCTTCATAATCTGTATGCTATATATAAAATACTAAACTCGCTCCTTTCTTTCGCTTTCGCTCGTCAGATACCACAACTATTCACGAGTTTCATAAAACTGCTTTTACACGGGAGCAAGTTTGGTATTTTATTTATTACTTGCCATTTATAACGTTTTTAGAATTATACTGTTGAGTATGAATAGGCTGACACCTACACGATCCACGGCAGGGTTTACCCCCTGGATGCCAGAGGGACAAATATGTCCTTCCTCTACAACCCTCACTTTGAAGTCGAATAAAATTCAAAATACATCACCCACACAAATACACTTCACAGTTTTGAATAAGATAGGAAATTTCCTGTTCTGTGATATCATCCATTTTAAGCATGGCATTTTAAGCCAAGCAAAATTACTGAAAATGACCTCTGAAAATTAGGTACATCGTAAATGTCGCCATTTTTTACACATTACTAAATCACCACTCACGGCGTTATTTACAGCATGTTTTGAAATCTAAATTTAGGATATTTACTCGTTGAAATGAATTTCAAAAATAGCATATCAGTGATCACGGGTATCTGTCTTTTAAGAAATCACCATTGCTCATTCGAAAACGTCTGCGATAACCCGAGAATCGTTTCGAATGTTTTGGAAAATACGCAAACACGAACGCCGAAGTGAACTTTCCGCCATATTGGCTAGCTAGTGTTTACAAAATCACGTTTCAAGACACCGGTTATGAGGCGCCTGTAACATCGCGTAGCCTGCAACCTCGGGGTATCGCGGTACTTGTCATGTACGCTAAACGGAACAAAATGCACTCACTAACCTTTATGTTTATTCGTGTTCTCTGTATCAGATATCATTCATGATATCAAACAATGCATATTTTACTGATAAAAGTTCATTATTTACATTAGTAGCTCCGAGTAAAAGCCGTGCCTCGCGCTCTGTTTGACAAGGGAGCGAACTCCATCGTATCGCGGTACAGAGAAAAGTTGTGTATGGAGGTCCGAATTGGACAAAAAGAAGACATAATTCTACCAACCACTTGGTGTGATCATGCCAGACATCAGTGATTTGTCCAGACAAGTGCAAAGACAGCACAAGTAAAATTCTAAATGTGTTATCAGCAATAGGTATTCAATGCATATTTACCGAAAAGTAAGAGAAAAATATTTTTTATAAGTCAACATCAAAATATCAGAAATGATATTTTAAGATTGTTTAAAAAGAATTGGATGACAATAATTTGTCACAAAATGGAAAAATGTTAAAAGTCAACAATAAATATATAAAAAGCACTCCTAGTATGCCCAAAGTATGTATTTATCTTTTGGTTACTAGTGAAGAACGTATTTCTAAGTTTGGCATTATGGTCCTTATGATCTCCCAATAGATTCTTGGCACAGAGCGGGAAAAAATGTGCGGACTACGTAACTTCCGTTACCTCATTAGTCGCCATGAATAGGGCCCGTAAGTCTCGCGAAGCGGTACTAGCATTTCCGGTGACATGCCAATATTCATGAACTAGTTCTGCTTTCGAAATGCGCGACCGCCAAAGCTAACTCTGTAGACGGGACCAAGTATACTACCATGCTTGGTTGTCACCGCTGTTGACAGTCGTAAAAGTTTACTTATTTCGGTATAATATGATCGGTTATTTGTCATTCCTGCAAGGTTTATTGGTTCCTGATTGACAACTGACAACCATAGGACCGTTCGTAAAGGTATGTGTTCTTTTCTTTACCTTTAAAATAATTTTAACAACCAGTGCGGTACTATCGTTCAGACGCATATTTATAGTCTCAGTGGACAGTGTTTTATGATTACGGAGGATGTGTTACATGTTTCTCTGATGTTAGATTATTTATGAAGATGTAACTACTAATAGGTAGGCCACATTACCCAACTTACCATGGTATTCTGGTATCTGACAGCATGAGCAGTGTCAAGGAAGCCGTGCCTTTGACAGTTTGAATAGGCATTAAATTATTAGGCAAGATTTGGGGGATGAAATTTGGAAAATTTATGCTATGATCATATTTGTAAACGTGAAATATATTTTAGGATATTCTATTAACTTATTTTTTTAGTATTTATAATATTTAATAAACCAGTCATATGTTTGAAACTTAAATTAAAAAAATGCATTATATTTGGTCATATTTGCTCTGTCACGCACCTTTAATAAAGTAAATAATTTTCCATTATGGCATTTTTTAGCTTTGATGAGAAACATTTTTAAAATATGTTTTTTATGAAGGAGGGTTTATGCAATGTATAAAGCATGCATGTGCATAAATTGTTGTGTAATTGTCAAAATTAGTTTGTATATTTAATGTGAATAGTTATAATAACATGCAGAGTTATTATTATTTGCACTTTGGTAGGCTTGAACTAAAGTTTTTCTCTCATCTAAATGTAAAGGATGACAAAAATTAAGGAAGACACACACACAAACACACACACACTCAAAAATGGTTTATTGAAATAATTAAAAGTTTAATTACCTATTTTGGATGAATGAGTCTCATTACTGCAGGCCAAAAAGATTTTCATAGCCCAGCCAAATATATATATTAATCCCAAAAATAATTACGCTAATTAAATAAATGTCTTCTCAACATGCACCAAAAAAAATATATGTGAAACTTCTATTATAAACATAAACAAAATTATAGTGTCACAAATCACTCAATAGTTAATCAAATAACCATGAAACCAAATCAATACATTATATCGATGACTAAAATTTATATTTGAAATAAATATATCAAACCCTAACCTGTAAAACACACATATCCCTTGATTTCGAATTCCATTCGAATATACAATATTATGGGCATAATGAAATTGTGTCAGTCAAAATTATTTTTTAAATTTTACTTGCGAAATTCAGTTGAAGACCTCTTAGTCTTAGGTGGTTTCAGGTTTGTGCAACAAGTAACTGCTGTTAGTATTCCATATGAATATTCACAGTGATATACCTATTTTTCAAATTGTGTAAACATTATTTGATAAGTCCGGTGATGAATAGAACTGGTGTTGGACAATGGTAATTTTACACTGTGTATGTACTTGATGTCTAGTTCTATGTTGTTGCAGAACATGAATGGTTTTTTTCTTGGTTATGCAGGAGTGAATTTCTGCTGTACAGCAACCAAAAGTCGAAGCAGCATCCAGCACACAGCAACTTCAAGTCAGAAGTGGCCAAAATGCAAGACAAATACACTGAATTGTGTAGGCGATCACCAATGACATGTCCTACATTAAGAAAGATTCTTACTAATATATGAAGTGTAATGTTATTCTGAGGGAAGAAATAAAAGTGTTACACCTTGTCAGCAATATAATTGTTATGACACTGCAGACTGATTGATAGCAGGATTAATTGTGATGAACGGTAGGGTTTTTAAAATTAATATTTCTGGTTGTGAGGCTCAATTGAACCAAGTAAAGAAAATTGCCACAAGTCCAAAACATTAATACATTCACCTTATCACTCAATCAACACTGATGAACACAAATTTAGTGCAACCATATTGACTTGATGCAGAGATAGAAACAGTTGCACCTATTTTTCATATATTTGTGTATTTCAAACAAATGAGGTAACTGACATTTCACATTTTTCGCTATCCATTTGGACCAATCTGTTTTAAGATCTGGTCAAGAAATGTCAATGTTTATTGGCTATTGTTCTATGAATCAGTGTAATTTGCATGCTGGACCCTAAAACAGCAATGCAAAAACAAGACATGTTGATATTTCTACAAAGAATTCATTTCACAAAGCAACAACTGCCATGCCATTGGTTAAGTTAAATTTTCATTGGTAAGCATCTGTTGTATTTTTTTGGAAACTCTTGACCCATTAACATTCCATGTGCATTGTTATGATATTATATTCAATATCAATTCAGTATCATGGCTGATACCAGAAATATTAAAAAACCTTTTTTTGTATGGCATTATCCCAGACAAAAAACAATAAATAAGCTTCAGATCTATTCAATAATTTTATTCCAAGGTCACAAGTATTAAACATTCATGGCAAATATTCCCAAATGCCAAACCTGAACAAATAAATGTGTCAACATGCACTGTTACTGGTGTCAGTATCTAGATTCACACTGGACTGGAGAGTCCCAAGATGTTCTGCAACACCATGTTGATGACAAGTAGGTCCTGTTCCAGCAAGTGTCCAGTGTATATGGTGTATTCTGATGGTCACAGACATCATTTACAGAACCAGTACTTCAGATAGAACTTTAATATGTTTACACCTGTATACACAACAAGAGTTGTTCTTTCATAGGCAATGCAATGCTTGACCACAAAATATTCCAAAAAATATATTATAGTCCGAGATGCTCTTGAGGTGCAGTTATGTTTGGAATCAAGGTAATTCTGGTGATCCATATGCATCTACTCGTGGGTCAGATGAGGAAATCTTTCTCCCCTCAAACATGGAAATATGGCTAACTGCAAAAGATAAATAACACTTATGAGATCATATAATATATACTTCTAAAATACCAGTCATTTCTTACAATGCCCACATCAAGATATACTTAATAAATTAAGCATGTACATTGTACCTTCAACTGAATATGATAAACAAATGCTAAATGGGGTTGTAATGATCAAGTCTATTCACATCAGACAGAATACATTTAAGTGAGGTCACTTTTCAGAGATCTTAAAAACAAACACTGCAAGGATTAAATCATCATTATTTACAAATTAGATTAATTTTTTTGTGTGTGAATAAAACCTGATTTTTCAGGACACATAACACTATCATTGTGATATTGGCACATATCCTCATTTATTTACACAAGCACCCCCATAAGTCTCCTTGCACAACATTAAGTATTTACAAAATTTGCATTGCCAACATGCACATGATAGGCCTTCTTTAAATATGACTATAGTTTGTGTCATCTCCCCTGGACCTACAAATATAATTCTGTGACGTTCCTTATCAGAGCTGAACATTTATTATTGGAAAAGGTTAAGGATAGATGTAATGGAAATTTGCCATAACATTGTATGGTGCATAAACCGAGAGCATATTGAAATACCTTCAGAACGAATGTTTATGCTCATTTTACAACGCCATCACCATTGTACGTGTGATGATGAACCATGAACCGACCAGTATTGCCTTATCAACACTGACAATTATACAGAAGTGTGCAAAAAACTTACCTCAATATTTATGAATGGGTAGCGGCCAGTTTCACATCGACCATAGGACGTCTTGACAACACTGCAACTGCTTTGACAAGCCAACACTTGGTATTCATGTTCCCCATCTCGAGTGTTTTAATGCATGTGACAATGTCATGTTTTTCTAAGTTACACCTGCGTGTTCCAAATATGATTCGTCGGGCCCTGTCCGACGTGACACTGCTGTCGCCATTGCCGCGAGACGTTGTTTGTCACCGGAAGTACTAAATAACGCTATGTCTCGCGTAGTCCCGTGACCTACTTACACCCCCTATATGCAGATGATCTAGTTCAGGTCGATTGAGAAAGTTTACTTGGGGAACTGCGGGTTATATCGTTGGCCATTAATAGATGGGGGTAAGGCAATATTACAACAGATGCCAGAAATAGGTATCAACGGATTAATAACTCCTTACTTACAGCAGACGGAACATTCCGAGGAAATTGAAATTGTTTACGAAGTGAGCACTTCCTGGTTACTGATTTGCATTAATAGACAGCCGCTTAGAGGCGTGTCCAGCGTGAACTAACGGAAATCACAAATGCCGCGATACGATGAATGCCGCGGTACCATGGGGTCCGAGTATATATTTCAAACTTATCTGCCATACACACATCCTTGAATTCCTCATACATTTTAGAATCATATGAACAATGGTCTTTGTCACCAATACAAAGTGGCTGGATGAAATCAAACAAAATATGTTAGGTGTGAAAACGAACGCTGTGCTCGAAAAACTGCACTTGTATTGTTTGAAATGTAAACAAAGCAAAATACAGATTTTACACAGTGTAGCATTTTCTCCTATTTTGAGCTATCCATTCGTCTATTCTTCCAAGATATTGGCTCAACATTTTCAGAATATACACGGGAAGAGAATAGTAGGAAAAATTATGGAATTTAAAACAGATACATTGCAATGATTTGATATTTTCAACAGAAATAGTCAAAGTTACCGTCATGTGTGACGCCATGACTGACGCGAAATCACGCACAACGACAACGGTATTTATCGGAATTTCTGACTATTTCGGTTCTTTTCAATGAAAATTATTACAACAAATAACAGTACATAGATTTTCAGAATGTTTCTGATTACTTACATGTCACATTTATGTATATGCGATACCTGAATCAACGAAAGTCCCCTCGTAAAATCCCGCGTACTGTTGACAGTGAACACGCCATTTTGTAAAAGTCGGTCACAGGTAGTGATGTCATACGTCAACATTGTTGTACATATTTGGTAATTTCTTTGAGGTGAAGGTCCTTGAATGAGAGTATTGTATCATGCTGTTTACAGTTTCAGTTATGATGTAGATTTTGCATATGTTTTATACATTTTTTCACACAATTAATTTCCCTTGGGATATTTGTCAATGTTCAAAATGATATCATACGCAAATATAAGCCACAACATGTATGAACGAACCTTTGATAATCTCCTGTTTGTTTGAACATTGTTTACATAACAATTGATAGCTTTTTAGTGTCGAATACGATATTTCTTTCCTTTGGACAAGTGTTACAAGATGAAGCGTAAAGGTAACTGCAGCATGTACGTATTTCTTGGGATGTGTAATAGTCAATATCATAAGTTCATATAACCAATGTCTTTGAATAGCTGTTTCATTTTATTTTATAACTAAAACTGAATAGGTATTACTTTATATTACTTTAACACAATGGATAATATGTTTCGTAGGTATTACTTTATATTACTTTAACACAATGGATAATATGTTTCATAAAAAGATATGCACACATTTCTGAAAGAATTGTCTAGGTCTTGGAATTGTTTTTTTGTTTTTTTTTGTCGTTTGATACACAGAGCCGTGATATCTAATGATTCGCCAGGTGCGTGTTAGCCACAAACAATTTACGAATTATTCCTCTCGTTTTGCATTATATAATCAATGGGTTCATTCTTTTTTTAATATTGTGATCACAGGATATTAAACTGTTCACTTTATTTCTCCAGGAATTGTAAAATGTATAAAAATAAAACCCATGCCAAGTACCCTAGCTAGCTGTTGGTTCAACCGTATACGATTATCCTGACAATTCTATACCAATAGAGCTTTCTTCGCATCTTTTAGTGTGTAATTCTGAGACGAGATGTAGAGAAATAATAACAATATTTGTCCAATATTGATTATAATTTTGTTGTTTTGAAATATTCTTTTGGGTATTTCATTACGTAAATTGATGCCAAACAGGTGCCTTGTCCAATTAAGACACACGATAAACTAGCTAATTGTTTACGTATTCAAGACATTATTTAATTGTTGAAAGCAGTCAATTTATGTTGTGCCGAAAAAGCGTCAAATTCCGTTTTACACATCGAGATTTTCCATATCATTAGGGGAGATATATATTAATCAAAATACCAGAGACATCTTTCTCCGACGTTATGAAAGACATAAAACCAGCCATGACGTCAAATAGAACAGTGTTATTTTTTAGGGTATTTCATTACATTTGATGATAAGGCTAGTGCTCCATTAATAATGGTGCAACATTAGGCAAATTACACTTACACATTCAGGAGAATGTCGGAATCTAAGGACTAAGTTATAGGTTATATAGGGCCATCCATTTCTCTATTACCTCATTTTTATGAAGCAAGATTTCATCATTTTTTATGGGGGTTTTTACAGCTAAACGTATACAGTTTCTTTATCGATATTTGTGTTGGAATAATTTGGTTCCTCGTGAACAAAACAAAACGAAAATATATTATCCTTACCCACAGCTAATTCTCACCAAGTGACCTGAGTTACAATAAACTAGTGCTAAGCTTAGCGGAGTTATGCCCCCTTTTCTTTGTACGTGTGTAACCTTTCTGTCGCCTTTTGACGTCATAGAGAAAATCAGTTTTCGTCAATTACGGCAAGCTATTTTTGGCATTGAATGTTTGTCGTTATATATACGCATATTGTAGTAGCGGTTATGGGGTGGATGTTGGTGGGGCACACACAACACAACGCTACTTGTCAGTTCACATGACAACCATCTTTATTCAGAGAGTAGATAATAATCATAGTAAACCCTGAAAATATAAAGCAAACATCTTAAGTATTTTTGTAGAAGAACATAATATTATTGCCTTCATGGAGATTAAACACAATTACATGACTTCATCTTATCAGCTAGCACATTAGCACTAGCATGAATAAATCCTTAAATATAAATAGCAGGTTGTAAACTATTTCCGAATAACTATATAAAATTGCCATTTGTAAATAACCATATACTAGTTATTAGTTTGAACCATATATATATAATTATGCTCCCCACTTACCAATGTGTGGCAATGAGCTTATCTCAGTGGTTCGCAGTCACGTTCAAGGTTGTTCACGGTCACATCATTCTATAACAAGTTGAAATACAACCTTGACAATACTAATAATGGCCATATAAAATAAGATATAAAAACAACCGATCTCCCATACATACGTTCTTATTTCATACCACGTTCAGACAGTTATAGGTTTTAGAACATGTTTAAATCATAATTTAGTTTAGTAAAGTGTATACTAGTAATGCAGTATTTAAGAAAATAACATACTGTATAGATGCAATATGATACATTTTAGATTGAAATGAAATAAATTCTACATACAACCAACTGTAATGATAGTTGAAATACCTACTTTACTTTAACTACCAGCTAGGTTTAATTATACACTGATGCATTAATCTAACACCTCTTAAGTAATACAATATGTACAAGACCATATATACAGTATATGAAATACTAAGCCCACATAAACTAACCTGGATAATGAAATCCTCAATACACAAACATCGAGTTCCCTGAATGCACAATGTTCCACATTCACAATCAGCAAGGGGCTGATATGAAGGAAAACGATCCAATATAAATCCAAGTGACCTTGAATAAATGAGTACAACTGCCTCAGAACCTGGCCGGACCCAGTAAGGTGTCTATTGTTAAATGCAGGGTGCAGGGATAGGCTTATTGTATTGAGGGCTTGTATAACTCTAAAGGTTTGTTTGTAGGGGACTGTATGTAAAGTTTAAAGCTAAAATGAAAAATCTAAAATATCTAACTTATATGTACAAATACTTTAAACATGACTTGGCCACAATATAACTCCATTTGGTATATAGTTATGTCGTTCAGATATTAGGCAGTAAATTATTCGCTCACAGATTCCGTAAAGCTTGTAAATAAAAAAAATCGTCGCACAGTACTTTTATGGGTGTACGATAAAAAGCGGAGAAATTTACTGTTTTTCAAGGCAGAAAAAATTCGCGGGCAACACTTAGATGTGTATTCTTTTTAAACCGGTTTAATACTTGCAGTTAACTTTACACAATCTAATAGGGAATTTAATATTCTCCACCTCTGCGTAATTTTATAGCCAGAGGTAGATCCAGTGCCGCGTGAGCGCAATTCTCGCACAACAACTTTTCCGATCTTAGGAAAATGTGCGTCAGAAAAAAAACTCTGCATCCAGAGGGTTAATTAACAGAATAATACTTCAAACACGTCAAAAGTTGAAACGTATGAATTTAATACCATACAACGGTCCACCATTAGAATTCACAAAATTATCGTAGGGCTAAAACTATCGCAACTCACATACTTAAACTTAGACCAACGACTATCGTTGCGCCACATTATAGCTAAAATGGATAGATTTATCATTAAACCGCCCGCACGTTATTAGAAATAAGCGGCCACTGTAACTTGATAATGCCCTCATATTGCTTGACGACGGGCCATTATCAAGCCCGTTGTTCGGTGACGTCATAGGGTAGAGAAAATGACGTCACGTATTATAGTGACGTCATCTGGTTTGTTCCATGACGTTTCCATATTTGTAAAATGTGGTCAGTGACATTGGTGTCGATTGCAGTAAATGTTTCAAAACTGATATTGTTGTTCTTTTAATTTGATAACAAATTCCATCCATTTTAGCTATAATAACGGTAACGCTCTCTTTCAGGGCATTATCATTGGCAGAAGCCCTCGGTCTTTTCAACTGCCCTCCTTCGTCGGGCAGTTAATGGAAGACCTCAGGCTTCTGCAAGTGATAATGCCCAGAAAAATAGCGTTACCCTTATAATACGATCGCCAGTGAAACGTGCCTTGCACCTCAAAGTTTACAATAACGTCACACTACCCGATGACGTAATTTGTGGAATTTTGTTGCAAGATACTTCGGCGAAATTATGAAAGCAGATGGTTGAGCGGATTTCAATACACGCATTTAGAGTACAACACAAAGTAGATTACAGTTACTTGCCAACCTCTAAAAATGCCAATCAAACAGTTTTCCGTAACAATATAGGGCACTATTCTGTTACACCGGCAGTGCACGGGAGTCGTCTGCTCGGGAGACATGGCTGACAGTGGCTGACAGTAGCTGATGTACGATCAATACCTGAATAAAAGTAAACTCCACTGCTTTCCTGACTGCTCTGTACGTTTACACAAGAGCTGTACAGGTCTGTACTTCATGGCCCAGGAACAGATGACTATGTTATTATTGTATGGCCATACCAGGACAATGTGTTGTAAGCGCTCCAGTGTTGCAATACAGTAATTGTGTACAATTGGTTGGACATCATTGCTGGTTGATTGTTAACGGTGAGACAGTTAATGAATAGGATCGTATGATTATCTACGTGTTTTATACTTTTTTTCTTTCTTTTTTATATCGACACATGTGCTTTTAAAACTGCTGACTCTTATTTTTTAAGGTGGACAGTATTCACTTATGTCTATCATTCCATCTGATTTTCTCAAAACAATCTGACTGTCCTCATATGCATGTTATTTGAAATCCGTTGGTAAAGTTGGGATGAAGTCGTTCATGAAATGTTGATGAAAAGTCAGTTGTATATTGATCTTAGTTTTCTTGATAAGTATATTAAAAGTCGGTATCAAAGGAAAGTAAATAAAAGCGGGGAGATGTTTCCTTTATTTTGGCTTGAATCTTTGTAGCTCAGCAATATTAACACACGCCTGTACGCATGTATGTGAAATAGCGCCCGTGTGGTCACACATTTAAAAAAACTGCCACCTCTGAACCTCTGGCGTCCATTGGTACTTTTCTATGCAAATCAGGGTGAACGTTTTGAGCTTACAGAGCCAAAACCGATAGGTATCTTAAAAGTTAGCTCGTAACACTTTACTGAACGTTCTGTAAAAGGTATAATCTAATATGGAATCACTTTGAAAATTGATCACGAACCTCACATTTTTTTGAGGAGCAGTGTTGAATATATTGAATGCTGAAAGTACCCGAATACCTTGAAAACAAAGATGATGATCTTGCAGGGCAACAAGAGAACGACCTGAAACTCGTCCCACTAGATTTAGATCAGCAATCTGCAGGACGACTGGAAATCTACCATAACGGCACTTGGGGAACAATATGTGATGACACCTTTGATAACAACGCTGCCACCGTGGTCTGTCATCAGCTGGGGTATACAGGGTAACAACTATTATTCTCTCTAATTTAAGGAGAGGGGGGGGGGGGGGGGGGGGGAGAAAAAGAGGGGGTTGAGGCAGCGGGAGTGAGAGAGGAACAGATAATGTTGTAGCTCACAAAGAAGGAATTGCGTAATAAATCTTTTGTTGTGGACATTACAAAAACTGGAGCCAATTGAGCAAATCCTGCTCATATGACAAGTCAGTAAAACAAGCATGGGTCTGTGACCTTTGGAAAATGGACAAACTTGAACATGCCACGGCCTGGTACATGTACTTACAGAAAATTAATTTAATAAAAGAAAAACATCTATGAAGTGTGACAGAGAGATTGTTGAAGATTGTTGAAGACTCCAGCCCCGGAAGGCCTAGAACTGGTATACAGAGATCACGATATGGTAAGTCCGACCGGCGTAGGACTGATCGTTATATTGCCAATTCAGTAGGCATTTCCCAGGAGAAGGTACATTCCTTTATCACAGAAACGTTTGCAATGAAGAACGTAGCAGCTGGTTGCGTCAAAAGCTTCGACATTTCATCCTAATTCGCACCAGGCACAGCATGTCTCGTGATCTTCTAGCTGTGTCTGAGGTTGATCCAGAAAGTTTCGTGTAACAATTTGTGACTATGGATGAACCTGGGTTTACCACTTCTAGCCTGTGTCCAAACAACAATCAAAACAGTGGAAGCATTTGTCATAGCTACAACCGAAGGCAGGGACTGCACCATCACCTGGCAAGGTTATGGTCTCTGTGTTCTGGGACGCCGAGGCGTCATCATGGTGGACTATTTCCCAGAGACCAGACAATAATGGAACATATCATGCAGCACGTGTGAGTCAATTACGGGAATGAAATTAAGACTAAGAGACATGTGTAGCCGAGAAAAGGTGTGCTCTTCTCAATCAGGACAATGCGTCATTGCACTAATCTGTCATTGTCATGGTTACAACAGACGAGTGTGGCTTTGAACTGCTTCAGAATCCACCGTATTCTCCTGATCCTGGCTCCGTCAGGCTTCCATCTTTTCACAAACATGAAAAACTCAAGCAGCTGTGGCAACCGTTTAGGAACGCCCACAGAAGGGTCTTCTACGAATCAGGGACAAAATCCCTCCAACATTGTTGGCAAAAGTGTATCAATGTGAAAGGGGATTATGTTCACGTTCATAATTTTAACATCTTTTAGTCACGTCTTTCTTTGTGAGGCTCAGAACTTATTAATCACCCTTCGTATATGCTCGTTACATATTCATGTAGTTTATCATAACCGAAAGAAATATAGTTCAGATTTCAGCTTTTAAGTTTTGCTGCCTATTAACTATCTCCTAACGTGTCCCCAGTTCTGTGTTTACACCCCATGGAGGATCTTACTATGGTCCAGGTGGAGGGGTCATTTGGCTGGATGACTTTAGCTGTACTGGAAGCGAGGCTAGGCTGACAGATTGCATTCTCAAACCATGGGCTGTCACCAGCTGTAACCACAACAACGACGCGGGAGTCGACTGTGATCCAGGTACATCTTTTTCACAGATGACTTTGAGTAATATCGTAGGCTGTGGGTATTTGAAGTCTTATTACCGTGTTTGTGTTTTGTAGACATGGACACAGACATACCTGTCCAGATAATGGGTGGCCCTTCAGGGCTGATGGGTCGTGTGGAGATCCAGCACCAGGGCCAGTGGGGTACGGTCTGTGACGACGAGTGGGATGAGAAGGATGCTGCCGTCGTGTGCAGACAAAAGGGATTCTCCAAGTGAGTGTGAGGGCGGTCACAGCAGAACACGCATCTGCATTTTTTAGTCTGGGAAAAGAAGGACCTATCTTAATCTATCACTAGCACACGACATATACGTAAATATGTACATGCATTAAAGAAATAAACACAGTATATGAAGGAATGACGAATGAATAGAAATGTGTATGTGGCAATCTATTTCACAATAATTTGCTTTTCGTTTGTTGTTTCCATAAAAGATCGGCCGATCGCTTGGCGAAACTAATTTCATAAGGTCGTGGATAACCCGCCGCTACTTCCAGGTGTTCAGATAATACATGTGTCTTTTTAGTAGACTCTATAGAAGTCAAACTTGATACGTTTGAAGTACATGTATACATGACATACATATAGATGTAGAAGACTACAGAGTCTGTAGGCTAGGTTGTTACATGACGACATGCCAGATTAATATAAGAGGAAGTGTTGCACGTGTGCATGGGTGTGGTACTGACAAAACAAGGCTGATAATCAAGGCGATTCTGGCGAGGATACAGCTTTTTTTGTTTAAAGCAGGGGTGCACTTTGAATTAGAAATTCGAAATTTGAAATAAAAGATGAATGCAAATAACTCATCCGGGAAATAGTTTGCGTTTGTTGGACAATATAATTGTCATTATTTGTTATTTTTATCGAAAATATGTCACCAAAGGATTTAATTCAACTCCACTCTGGATCTGCGTATGTGACACGCATAAACACTCTGCTCATCGAAATGTGCCTCCATAGACGACTTCAGAAACTACATGTATACAAGTAAAAACTATGATATTGCAACGCAAAGTTACCCGCGTTATCTTTTATTCTGTGCAGTGTATACGCTGTGCCTCTGACCAACTCCTATTTTACCAACGGCTCGGGGGTTCACAACCAGCCCATCTGGCTAGACGACGTGCGGTGTACAGGGAGCGAGGCCGGGCTTGGAGCCTGCGGTCACAAGCCTTGGGGATCCAGCAAGTGCCACAACACTGAGAATGCAGGGGTCATCTGCCTTCCGATGCCATGTTAGCATTTACCCCATTCATTCCACTATCAGCTATCTAGTAGTCAGTGAGTATGGTTTTACGCCGCATTTTTGCAATATTCCAGCAATATCACGGCGGGGGACACCAGAAATAGGCTTTGTACCCATCTCGGGAATCGAATCCGGACCTTCGGCCTGACGAGCGAACGCTTTAACCACTAGACTACCCCACCGACCCAGGTATCTAGTATGTAGAGTCATAAAATGGCATGCATAGTGTCCTTTCTTATTTTTCTTGATGTATAGATGTAGCGTCCTTCTTCTGATAAATATTTGCCGCATGGCTGGTGGACGCATCTCGTACGGACGAAGGTACCTTGTCGATAGGCGTGTGATGGTCGTACCTTGTGTCTGTGAGATATTAATCAAATAAGGTTGATATGAGTATGTCTAAAATAGGCACGTGTGAAGGTCTAGCTGATGCATCCCGCAATTAATGCACTATGCGTTGACGGTCACTATTTGTTTATCATGCCCTGGTCATTAGTATTCTTAAATTTAAACAAATAACAAAAAGCGTGCTTCATTCCTGCCCTTCATTCGATACTAAATGTGAATGGCAGACTGTCTCCGTGTATACACGTCATGTCGTTTCCTAGTAGTCAAGATGCGAGTGCATTCATATACTGGTAATTTCAGTTTTGTATCAGTTTGTAAAAAATTGGTTGAATGTTATCTGCTTCAGCGAGTGGAATTGGGCTTAAAATACGACTGTCAGATGGCCTAGACCAATACGAGGGCCGCGTGGAGCTGCAGGTATACGGTCTGTGGGGCACTGTGTGCGACGACAGCTTCGACACAAGGGAAGCCAGTGTTGTCTGCAGAATGTTGGGATACACTTCGTAAGCAGTCGTCAGAAACATGCTGGCGTTCAGCCAAACCTATTGGCCTGATAATGTTCATCAAAAGAGTTATCGTAGTTCCACAGAATCTACAGTAGATGGCACTTGTATCAGATATAAAACACCAACGAGAATGTGAGTTCACGTAGAGCTTGAAGGATCTTTGATATGAGGTATGGTCTAGATATATAGTATGTAATCTAACAGATGTGGGAAAGGATTTCATAATTATCAATCAATACTTTATTCAGTATAGAGGCATAAGCCCTTATACAAATATACTCTTTAAAAAAAGAAACGCAAAACGGATATGTTGGCCATAAAAGCGAAATTAGTGGACCAAGAGGTGCAAAAAGATGAGGTTTAAAGTGTTATAGTGTCAATGACCAATTTTCCGGATCAAAATGATCACAGCAAGGACATTCAAACCGTTTGTCGGGGAAAAAACGTACAATTCGGGAAAAACGTACCCAGTACATAAACAAAAGGGCCATGGAGCAGCAGCACTACGAACGGTATTAAAGTGCAGGGTCTTTGATTGCTTGGTATCTGCGTCAATCGAACAGTGACAGATCAACAAAAGGCCAAGATTAACAGAGGTGCAAAGAAACAACGTCACAGGCTGCTTGCAGGCAGTGGAATCCCGATCAGCTGTTGCCAGGGTTTTCAACGAAGCGCCCAGCACCATCACAAGGCTATGGGATCGGTTTCAACATCATGGATCAACACTTGATCAGCCAAGGTCGGGACGAACAAGATCGCTCCTCCCAATTACAACCAACGGCAACGGTGTATTCCAGCAGGCCAACGCTCGACCGCATACAGCACGGATCACGGACCACGGATCACAAGAGTCTTCACACAAACAACGTTGCTGTGGCCCTCCATATACCCGGATTTGAAGCCGATAGAGCACCTGTGGGACGAATTAGATAGATGCTACGTACGCTGACGTCAACCACAACCCCAGACGTTGGAGCAGTTGGCTTTTGCGTTGCGGGCGGCGGGCTACCATTCCCAGGGATGTAATTCGTAAACTCGTCTCTTCCATGGGCAGGAAATGCCAGGTCGCCTTCGATTCCAACGGGGGACATACGCGTCATTGATGGTAGCTGACTTTCACCTTGTACTTTTCCATTGTACCAATAACTGAGATGACTACAATCACCAAGTGTTCTCCCCACACAAATCTGGCTTTGCGTTTCCTTTTTGAGGAGTGTAGGAATTAATCAGTAATATAGTGGTAATAAACATAATTTCAAACATTGTTTAACAAATACTTTCTTCTTTCATATCGCATATGGCAGATATTAAATCCGAATTGCATCAAAAGTAGCAAATACAAGTAAATATGATATTCATCCTCTATACCTCGATCACATAAAGGACTTTTTCTCATGCCTTCGTCGATTTTTGGCCTCCTCATTTAATTATTTCTCAACCATAAAAGTCCCTCTCTTAACTTCACTAAAATGTTTCAAAGCTTCAATCTGCTAATTACTTTTCTGGTTCTGACAAACTTTTTATATTCTGTGTAAAGGTTATGTCTTGAACTGTTATTAGTAGTAGATATACAGTTTTGATAAACCATAAAGTATTATAAATAGCACAATCCTTTAACATCCTTATTAAACAAAGATTTTCTCCAACTGTTTGTGACAGACAAACAAAACCAAAACCATGACAAGATAGTAATATCCAATATTTGAAGCCCAATGTGTATATCCTACATTATCTAATGAAGTAAAATGTTGTACACTGTTTGGGGTAACCTCATTACATATCAGGCAGGAATATCCAAATATTAACCTTTTGACCTCCAAGTGAAAGTTTTTGGTCATATACGAGTGGATTTGTGAAACATCGATCGTCCCGTTATCTTCAATGACATTGAAATGATTTCGATGAGAAAGTATGTCAGTGGGCTCAGTGGTCACAGAATATGTCATGCTTTAGATTGAACATACTGTTCGGCAGACTATGTATAGATAGCACGTCTAATCATGTGGCACGGGGATTTCGTGGCCAATCGTGGGTTCGAATCCTAGATTCGATCCGAGGTTTAATCTATGGTTTATCCCCACCGGATCCATAGTCAAAGGGGTAAACCTATTACACCCACAATACCCCAGGCTTTCCTCCTGCATTTAGCTGTCACACCGAGATGAAACTGAAATAGTGCTAAAAGTGGCGTTAAACCAATCCCATTCACTCAGGCCTATGCACTCTAATGTGTATCTAACGTAAGAAGTATCTTGGTATGTGTGATGTCACATCTTCACCTAAAGAAAATATTCTCTTAATTTTATTCTTTTAACTTGTCCTAGACTGCGGATTGTTACTGTGTGAAAATGTATATTAAGATATATTAATATGCATAAGTAATATTCACTGTCAGCACAACATACACAAACTTTCACCATGTAAGGTCAAATTACTGATTTTTTAAAACAGTTTTTGAATTTCACTGGAGTGTTTTCAGTGAATAACTACTTGTCACCAGAGGGTGACTTGGATTTGTATTGCTGATATGACGGTGTGATACTAAAAGATTACAATATTGCTTTTCAATAATAGTAGACCGGACAATATTTGTGTTTATTTGTTGCTAAACACCGCACTCAGCAATATTCCAGCTATATGACGACGGTAAATACTCGAATCTGGACCAACCAATCCAGTGATTGACATCATGAGCATCGATCCACGCAAATGGGATATGATGACATGCATCAACTACCCAATCCCGTTAGTCGTCTCTTACGACAAGCATATTCGCCTTTTATGGCAAGCATGGGTTTCTGAAGACCTATTCTACCCCGGATCGTCACGGGTTCCCATAATCTTGAGCTTTTTGTAAGATCTGTCTGATATAGGCTCTCTGTTATAAAGAATTGGTCTGGCTGAGTGTGTACATGTGTCATCGTACTTCGATGCTGTGACTCGGTGCTCATGCTGCCATCTGACCCAGCCTCAATCTGGTACAGCTGTGACGTAGCCGGAACATTGCTGACTGCGGCGTAAAACAACATTCTTTCATTCACTCGCCAGATTGGCACGAGGTAGTGTTCGCAAATATTGAACAATAAATAATATCTTCTAACCGCTCAACCATGTTTAGTATTGAGTCGTTCACTAACTGTTTCTGTAGAGGAAGTGTGTTGGGCGGCGGCATGTACGCAGCAGGGAGCGGGCCAATCTGGTTGGATGACATCGTCTGTAATGGCACAGAAGCATCTGTAGACAACTGTACCCACCATCCCTGGGGCGTTAACGACTGTTCACATAAGGAAGATGTCGCTGTCAAGTGCCAACCCAGTGAGTACAAGGCTGACCAGTTAGAAGTATTGGTGTCCCTGTTTCCGTGATTTCGTGAACACTTGAGGCCACCAAACACATTCCCACGATGCTTCAGGTGGCTATGCTAGCTGATAAATGCCGTGAAATAAGAGACATATGTTTATTACTCATCCGTCAAGTGATTTCCTGTTTAATGACAATACACCTTTATCAAACAGTGTTTAATGACAATACACCTTTATCAAACAGTGTTTAATGACAATACACCTTTATCAAACAGTGTTTAATGACATCAGCTATGCATTGGAATGTAGGGCGCCAGTCGGAGGGGTGGCTGAATATGTCTTAACTTAACTATGATGAACTGCGTTTGATGGAGGAAGTAGAATCATCCCCTAAAGACATACCATGTTAGCCCTTTGTACTTGGTGACAGCACCGGAGCCAATTGTGTCCATTTTCATCAACCGAGAATACTTAATACATGCAAACTGTAAAAATCAAACAAATGGTGTTTTTATGTGTGTCCCCTTTCACATCCGAAGTCGGATTGTTGGGTTAAAACAGTCTTAAAATGAGGATTTCAGCCATCTCTCACACAGCGTGAATATTCCAAACACACAAACCAAAGCGTCCGCGCCACAGCAGCCAGAAACTTGTCCGAGGCGGGCGTCGGTACCCTGGTTCTATTTCTGTCACTGGCCACAGGAATGTGCTATTTTGGATCAGATACATAACCATACTTTCTGTCATTTAGCAACATACTGCAGTCACACAACACGACCGCTGCTGCCCTTCCTCTACTGTGGCCGTCACCTCCCCCTATCCTCAATCCGTCTACGCGTCAGTGTGCAATTGAACGTGACGGTGTCGTATTGTGCAACCAACTCGGTCTTATGATGTGCAGTTGCTGCGGTCTGCAGTCGTTATTTAAACACATGAATTTTATTCCTGTATGAAATTTTAGATAATCACACACCGTCTTGGTAATAACATGAGACCATATTAAACTACCATGTTTAGTGGAATTTTTTATTATGTATTTTGTTTCTTAAGGTAAGGAGGGTACAGACAAGTGGGTGGAACAGCCCGTCAGTCAAGCCGGTTCGAGTATTTTTAATTTACGAGGCCGCTTATAACAGATTTGATTTTCATCTCATCTCTATTAAAACACAAAATTAGTCTTAAATATAGTGACGGAATAGTTCTATTGCAAAGTTAAGTGTTTGTGTCGCGTCTACACTTGAGTCAGTTGCTGAACTTACTTTGATACGAAATTTAACGTTAACGCTATGAGGCTGTGCATATGAATCAGGGCGAAGTTAGGTTGTTTTATAACCCAATGATATGATTTTGTTCTTGAAATTCATTTTATATTTCATGATACATTTGAATGCTATCTTTTTGACACCCATTGATTCCAAGTGATTGTTTTTTGTTAAGAATTGCTATTGCATTGTTGAAAGGAAACTGTAGAAGTGCAATAGATCCTGCAACTAAATAATGAACGGGTATGAATTAAGATATGTAATTGAAACATGCTAGAAGTCGTTTGAGATTTGTAATATCATGAGTAACAAGAGGATATCAGAGGATTGTGTTTTTATTACTTCAAGGCTATGTACATAGTGTTATCTCAGATTAGTTTAACATATTTTCGTCACACGTTATATTGCATTGATGTAATGTCTTCTTTATGACAGAGCAGAACACCACAGTGCAAGTCCGTCTGGCCGGTAAGACCCCAGAGGGTCGTGTGGAGGTGCTTCAAGGCAATGTGTGGGGGACTGTGTGTGACAATCTCTGGGACTCGGCAGACGCTGCTGTGGTCTGCAGGATGCTCAAACTACCATTGTACGTACTTAAAGATGATACATCGATAGGTAGAGAATGATATCGATGTACATACCACGCGGTATATGATGTATGATCTAAGTAGCAATGAGACATGTCGAAGTGGAGTGGCTTGGCTCATATGCTCTGTTTGTGGATTTAGAATAACATACCTTAAGACAGAAATACCGATCGACATGTACCAAAACGAGGTTTGGTTAGTTGATTAGGAGAGTGATTGTGAAATATGTGAGTCTGATGTGAAGGATGAGTTTGCTATGAGTACCTGATTAATTTACGTTAAATTTTTGGAGGTATGCAGCGTATGTCTGACAGGTGAGCTGGACGGTTGGAAGGGCATACACCGGCCAGCAACATTAAATAGCACTAGTGTTGTCATTCTGTATCTTTAGTTGGAAGGGCGTACAGCGGCCAGCAACATTAAATAGCACTAGTGTTGTCATGCTGTATCTTTAGTTGGAAGGGCATACACCGGCCAGCAACATTAAATAGCACTAGTGTTGTCATTCTGTATCCTCAGTTGGAAGGGCAAACAACGGCCAGCAACATTAAATAGCACTAGTGTTGTTATTCTGTATCTTCAGTTGGAAGGGCATACACCGCCAGCAACATTAAATAGCACTAGTGTTGTCATTCTGTATCTTTAGTTGGAAGGGCATACACCGCCAGAAACATTAAATAGCACTAGTGTTGTCATTCTGTATCTTCAGTTGGAAGGGCAAACAACGGCCAGCAACATTAAATAGCACTAGTGTTGTCATTCTGTATCTTTAGTTGGAAGGGCATACACCGGCCAGCAACATTAAATAGCACTAGTGTTGTTATTCTGTATCTTCAGTTGGAAGGGCAAACAACGGCCAGCAACATTAAATAGCACTAGTGTTGTTATTCTGTATCTTTAGTTGGAAGGGCATACACCGGCCAGCAACATTAAATAGCACTAGTGTTGTCATTCTGTATCCTCAGTTGGAAGGGCAAACAACGGCCAGCAACATTAAATAGCACTAGTGTTGTTATTCTGTATCTTTAGTTGGAAGGGCATACACCGGCCAGCAACATTAAATAGCACTAGTGTTGTCATTCTGTATCTTTAGTTGGAAGGGCATACACCGGCCAGCAACATTAAATAGCACTAGTGTTGTTATTCTGTATCTTTAGTTGGAAGGGCATACACCGGCCAGCAACATTAAATAGCACTAGTGTTGTCATTGTGTATCTTTAGTTGGAAGGGCGTACAGCGGCCAGCAACATTAAATAACACTAGTGTTGTCATGCTGTATCTTCAGTTGGAAGGGCATACACCGGCCAGCAACATTAAATAGCACTAGTGTTGTCATTCTGTATCTTTAGTTGGAAGGGCGTACAGCGGCCAGCAACATTAGATAGCACTAGTGTTGTCATGCTGTATCTTTAGTTGGAAGGGCATACACCGGCCAGCAACATTAAATAGCACTAGTGTTGTCATTCTGTATCCTCAGTTGGAAGGGCAAACACCGGCCAGCAACATTAAATAGCACTAGTGTTGTCATTGTGTATCTTTAGTTGGAAGGGCGTACAGCGGCCAGCAACATTAAATAGCACTAGTGTTGTCATGCTGTATCTTCAGTTGGAAGGGCATACACCGGCCAGCAACATTAAATAGCACTAGTGTTGTCATTGTGTATCTTTAGTTGGAAGGGCGTACAGCGGCCAGCAACATTAAATAGCACTAGTGTTGTCATGCTGTATCTTCAGTTGGAAGGGCATACACCGGCCAGCAACATTAAATAGCACTAGTGTTGTCATTCTGTATCTTTAGTTGGAAGGGCGTACAGCGGCCAGCAACATTAGATAGCACTAGTGTTGTCATTGTGTATCTTTAGTTGGAAGGGCATACACCGGCCAGCAACATTAAATAACACTAGTGTTGTCATTCTGTATCCTCAGTTGGAAGGGCAAACAACGGCCAGCAACATTAAATAGCACTAGTGTTGTCATTCTGTATCTTTAGTTGGAAGGGCGTACAGCGGCCAGCAACATTAAATAGCACTAGTGTTGTCATTCTGTATCTTTAGTTGGAAGGGCGTACAGCGGCCAGCAACATTAAATAACACTAGTGTTGTCATTCTGTATCCTCAGTTGGAAGGGCAAACAACGGCCAGCAACATTAAATAGCACTAGTGTTGTCATTCTGTATCTTCAGTTGGAAGGGCATACACCGGCCAGCAACATTAAATAGCACTAGTGTTGTCTTCTGTATCTTCAGTTGGAAGGGCATACACCGGCCAGCAACATTAAATAGCACTAGTGTTGTCATGCTGTATCTTCAGTTGGAAGGGCATACACCGGCCAGCAACATTAAATAGCACTAGTGTTGTTATTCTGTATCTTCAGTTGGAAGGGCATACACCGCCAGAAACATTAAATAGCACTAGTGTTGTCATTCTGTATCTTCAGTTGGAAGGGCATACACCGGCCAGCAACATTAAATAGCACTAGTGTTGTCATTCTGTATCTTTAGTTGGAAGGGCAAACACCGGCCAGAAACATTAAATAACACTAGTGTTGTCATTCTGTATCTTTAGTTGGAAGGGCATACACCGCCAGAAACATTAAATAACACTAGTGTTGTCATGCTGTATCTTCAGTTGGAAGGGCATACACCGGCCAGCAACATTAAATAGCACTAGTGTTGTCATTCTGTATCTTTAGTTGGAAGGGCAAACACCGGCCAGCAACATTAAATAGCACTAGTGTTGTCTTCTGTATCTTCAGTTGGAAGGGCAAACAACGGCCAGCAACATTAAATAGCACTAGTGTTGTCATTCTGTATCTTCAGTTGGAAGGGCATACACCGCCAGAAACATTAAATAACACTAGTGTTGTCTTCTGTATCTTCAGTTGGAAGGGCATACAGCGGCCAGCAACATTAAATAGCACTAGTGTTGTCATTGTGTATCTTTAGTTGGAAGGGCATACAGCGGCCAGCAACATTAAATAGCACTAGTGTTGTTATGCTGTATCTTCAGTTGGAAGGGCATACACCGGCCAGCAACATTAAATAACACTAGTGTTGTCATTCTGTATCTTTAGTTGGAAGGGCAAACAACGGCCAGCAACATTAAATAACACTAGTGTTGTCATGCTGTATCTTTAGTTGGAAGGGCATACACCGGCCAGCAACATTAAATAGCACTAGTGTTGTCATTCTGTATCTTTAGTTGGAAGGGCAAACACCGGCCAGCAACATTAAATAACACTAGTGTTGTCATGCTGTATCTTCAGTTGGAAGGGCATACACCGGCCAGCAACATTAAATAGCACTAGTGTTGTTATTCTGTATCTTTAGTTGGAAGGGCATACACCGCCAGCAACATTAAATAGCACTAGTGTTGTCATTGTGTATCTTTAGTTGGAAGGGCGTACAGCGGCCAGCAATATTAAATAACACTAGTGTTGTCATGCTGTATCTTCAGTTGGAAGGGCATACAGCGGCCAGCAACATTAAATAGCACTAGTGTTGTTATTCTGTATCTTTAGTTGGAAGGGCATACACCGCCAGAAACATTAAATAGCACTAGTGTTGTCATTCTGTATCTTTAGTTGGAAGGGCGTACAGCGGCCAACAACATTGAATAGCACTAGTGTTGTCATTCTGTATCTTTAGTTGGAAGGGCATACTGCGGCCAGCAACATTAAATAACACTAGTGTTGTCATTCTGTATCTTCAGTTGGAAGGGCATACAGCGGCCAGCAACATTAAATAGCACTAGTGTTGTCATTGTGTATCTTTAGTTGGAAGGGCATACAGCGGCCAGCAACATTAAATAGCACTAGTGTTGTTATGCTGTATCTTCAGTTGGAAGGGCATACACCGGCCAGCAACATTAAATAACACTAGTGTTGTCATTCTGTATCTTTAGTTGGAAGGGCAAACAACGGCCAGCAACATTAAATAACACTAGTGTTGTCATGCTGTATCTTTAGTTGGAAGGGCATACACCGGCCAGCAACATTAAATAGCACTAGTGTTGTCATTCTGTATCTTTAGTTGGAAGGGCAAACACCGGCCAGCAACATTAAATAACACTAGTGTTGTCATGCTGTATCTTCAGTTGGAAGGGCATACACCGGCCAGCAACATTAAATAGCACTAGTGTTGTTATTCTGTATCTTTAGTTGGAAGGGCATACACCGCCAGCAACATTAAATAGCACTAGTGTTGTCATTGTGTATCTTTAGTTGGAAGGGCGTACAGCGGCCAGCAATATTAAATAACACTAGTGTTGTCATGCTGTATCTTCAGTTGGAAGGGCATACAGCGGCCAGCAACATTAAATAGCACTAGTGTTGTTATTCTGTATCTTTAGTTGGAAGGGCATACACCGCCAGAAACATTAAATAGCACTAGTGTTGTCATTCTGTATCTTTAGTTGGAAGGGCGTACAGCGGCCAACAACATTGAATAGCACTAGTGTTGTCATTCTGTATCTTTAGTTGGAAGGGCATACTGCGGCCAGCAACATTAAATAACACTAGTGTTGTCATTCTGTATCTTCAGTTGGAAGGGCGTACAGCGGCCAGCAACATTGAATAGCACTAGTGTTTTCATTCTGTATCTTAAGATGGAAGGGCAAACACCGGCCAGCAACAATAAATAACACTAGCGTTGTCATTCTGTATCTTTAGTTGGAAGGGCATACTGCGGCCAGCAACATTAAATAACACTAGTGTTGTCATTCTGTATCTTCAGTTGGAAGGGCAAACACCGGCCAGCAACATTAAATAGCACTAGTGTTGTCATTCTGTATCTTTAGTTGGAAGGGCAAACAACGGCCAGCAACATTAAATAACACTAGTGTTGTCATTCTGTATCTTTAGTTGGAAGGGCATACAGCGGCCAGCAACATTAAATAGCACTAGTGTTGTCATTCTGTATCTTTAGTTGGAAGGGCATACACCGGCCAGCAACATTAAATAACACTAGCGTTGTCATTCTGTATCCTCAGTTGGAAGGGCATACACCGGCCAGCAACATTAAATAACACTAGTGTTGTCATTCTGTATCTTCAGTTGGAAGGGCAAACACCGGCCAGCAACATTAAATAGCACTAGTGTTGTCATTCTGTATCTTTAGTTGGAAGGGCATACAGCGGCCAGCAACATTAAATAGCACTAGTGTTGTCATGCTGTATCTTTAGTTGGAAGGGCATACACCGGCCAGCAACATTAAATAGCACTAGTGTTGTCATGCTGTATCTTCAGTTGGAAGGGCAAACACCGGCCAGCAACATTAAATAGCACTAGTGTTGTCATTCTGTATCTTTAGTTGGAAGGGCATACAGCGGCCAGCAACATTAAATAGCACTAGTGTTGTCATGCTGTATCTTTAGTTGGAAGGGCATACAGCGGCCAGCAACATTAAATAGCACTAGTGTTGTCATGCTGTATCTTTAGTTGGAAGGGCATACACCGGCCAGCAACATTAAATAACACTAGTGTTGTCATTCTGTATCTTTAGTTGGAAGGGCATACAGCGGCCAGCAACATTAAATAGCACTAGTGTTGTCATGCTGTATCTTTAGTTGGAAGGGCATACACCGGCCAGCAACATTAAATAGCACTAGTGTTGTTATTCTGTATCTTTAGTTGGAAGGGCATACAGCGGCCAGCAACATTAAATAGCACTAGTGTTGTCATTCTGTATCTTTAGTTGGAAGGGCATACACCGGCCAGCAACATTAAATAGCACTAGTGTTGTCATTCTGTATCTTTAGTTGGAAGGGCATACAGCGGCCAGCAACATTAAATAACACTAGTGTTGTCATGCTGTATCTTTAGTTGGAAGGGCATACACCGGCCAGCAACATTAAATAACACTAGTGTTGTCATTCTGTACCTTTAGTTGGAAGGGCAAACAACGGCCAGCAACATTAAATAGCACGAGTGTTGTTATTCTGTATCTTTAGTTGGAAGGGCATACACCGGCCAGCAACAATAAATAACACTAGTGTTGTCATTGTGTACCTTTAGTTGGAAGGGCAAACAACGGCCAGCAACATTAAATAGCACTAGTGTTGTCATTCTGTATCTTTAGTTGGAAGGGCATACACCGGCCAGCAACATTAAATAGCACTAGTGTTGTCTTCTGCCCAAAGACAAATATGAGATTACCGATCACACGTTGGGAAGTGTTATCCGGTTCGGCTTGGTCTGTAGTCGCGGCGAAGGCAGAACCTGTACATTGTGCTTCCGTTGTTCTACCGAATGTAGTTGGCGGCAACGCGTTCACGGCGTTCGTAGACAATTATACGTACTTAGGTGTTATGTTTAGTAGAAACAGAAATTTCAAGCCAGCAATCAAATGTTTAGCGGAAAGTGCATCTAAAGCCATTTTCTGTCTTCTCAAAAAATCTAGAAATAATAATATTCCTTTCGATTGTGTACTTAAGGCTTTTGATGTAATGATATTTCCAATATTATTATATGGCTGTGAAATTTGGGCATACGGAAATATGAACATACATGTAATTGAAAAGACTCATTTAAAATTCCTTAAACTTGCCTGTGGTCTTAGAAATACGACCCCAAATTTCATGTTCTATGGAGAACTAGGTAGAATACCTTTATCGATTCATGCAGCTCAACGGGTAGTTAGTCTTTGGCATAAACTTTGTAAACCCGGACCTGCACCGAAACTATCGCAAATTATTTATAAGTTTGCTCATTTGCAATTTTTATCTAATAATGAACAGAATGCCTGGATAAGAAATGTGAGGCAAATACTTAATAAGTGTGGTCTGTCCTATGTACTTTATGACCCACAAAGCGTTTCCAGCCAGTGGCTAACTGCTCAGACAGAAAACAATTTAAAAGATCAGTTTTAGCAAAATTGGAGATCTGACGTCGAGAGAAGTTCAAAAGGGTATTATTATAAATATTTAAAAGATATCCCCGTCATTTGAAAACGTTCTTCACGTATCTAAACAAATGCATTATCCTATTGTGAAACATAGAACCTGTTACCATAATCTGCCTGTCGAAGTTGGCCGTTGGGTTGGTATTGAAAGTGAATTTAGGACATGTAAACTGTGTATGTCGCCAGCTATAGCCGATAAATTCCACTACCTTTTTAAATGTGAAGCTGTAGGATTATCGGGTCTAAATAGCACTGATTTTATCGGTTCCATTCGGATTAACGAATGTCAGATTAACGACTTGACTGTAGAAACATACTTACATACATGCATGCATACATACATACATTTCAGAGGTCTCAGTATGTTAAGGATCTAAACATTTATGTTTCATTTATTATTGATGAGTTCCCGCACAACATTGGACTATTCCAATACATTTCACCTTTTCGCCAACACCTGGTATCATTACTATTTGACAGTGATTCATAAACACGTGCTCATGATGTAGTCGGAATCATACAATCGACAATCGAATTCTAGATGGAGATAGAAAGGGTTTTGTCGCTTTATTTATACCCTATGCGTTCCCGTATTCATAAGAATAATACATTATTGTTAACTGGATAAATTAGAATCTTAATTCTTTAAGCTGTTCTACCCCCACACACTAACACATTTCGATTATTTACATTAAGTTATTGTGTCGGTATATTGATTGTGCTCAGCATTTTATCTTTCACAAACAAGACCTAACATAAAGTGTTAATCGTGCTAATTCAAACCGTGAATGTTACGTCTGTATTGCCACAGTCGGGTTTTTTTTTCGTTTTAAGAAATTAAATTAAAACTAAATGTTTATAAGGTAGATAACGATAATACCGCCACAAATTGCATAATGCAAAACCACATTTACCGAAGGATATTGGCAGGATTGGGGTATCTTCATAGCCATTGCATAGGACCCGAAGCGCACATTAAGACTTTGTCTTTCAAAAAAGGCATTTCCCGTATATGTTTTTATCTACATTCTGTATGTACGTTATGGTGTAGCTCCCTCTGTATTGTCGCAAAAATATTTTTTTGTTACGAGTCAGAGCTTATATTGACTGCACTAAATGATTCACAAATCCCAGGAACGACGGTGGCATATTCAAGGTAGTCTCCTCCGCTCCGATAAGTGATCCAGGAGGTCAGAACATATTCATTGTTAACACAGTATAGTTTGGCAAACCAACAATTCCACTAACTGGTGAACTGTTAAGTGTCTGGCCTTGATTCATGCGTGTTTGTTATAAAAAGTCAAGTTGGTAAATCTTGTTGTTTGTCTTATTCACAGTGGTAATGCTGTGCCCATTTCAAAAGCGGGTTACGGTCAGGGCACGGGACCAGTCGTGTTGGGTAATGTGGACTGCGTGGGCACCGAGGCAGATCTTGGATTGTGCAAGTTCCCAGGATGGACAGTTAACCAGTGTAATCATTCTCATGATGCGGGAGTCATTTGTCAGTCAGGTAAGTTTTGTTCAAGAAGAAAAAGTAAATGGGAGTGTCTGCACGATGTAGGCTTTGGTGGAAAGATGATGAGAGCACTTTGGGGAATCTATGCCTCCGTGAAAGCGTGTGTGATATGTAATGATAACATTTATATAGAATATTTTGATTGCTGTATATCAAGCCCTCTATTATTTTCCTTTTGCATCAATGAACTGTCAAATGATGTTTCATCACATGGGAAACACGGCGTACAATTATTTCCAGACTTGTGTGAAATATTATTATTATTGTTTGCCGATGATGTTATTCTTGTCTCTGACACAGTAACTGGTTTACAGAACTAACTTAATATTCTTGAAAAGTTTGCAGATTCACATGGATTAGCGGTTAATTTAGATAAAACGAGTGTTGTTGTATTTAGACGAGGAAGGCGGTTATCTGTTCATGAGAAATGGTTCTATAAAGGCAAACATGTTTCAACCGCCAACTCCTATAGATATCTTGGGTTTGTATTCTCATATACATCAAAGATGAACCAATGTGTTTCAGATCTAGCATCAAGGAGTAAACGAGCTTTAATAGAAATATTTCGCAATCTACGGAAGATTGGTTTTGTTGACACTTCAGTTTTCTTTAAAATATTTGTTACTCAGATTCCACCTATTCTTTTATATGGTGCGGAAATATGGGGTGTAGACAGATTTGGAAAAAAGAACAAGTGCATATTATGGCTTGTAAGAAGTTTCTTAACGTTGGTTTGCAAACCCCAAATGCTATTGTGTATGGGGAATGCGGTCGGTACCCACTACATGTAAATGCTATGTGTCGTTCTGTAAAGTATTGGCTAAAACTGATTGAAATGGACGAAGATAGGATACCAAGAAAATCTTATAATATGCTTGTATATAACGACAAGTGTGGTCATCATAACTATGCTTCTTCTATTCGCTCCATATTATTTTCTCACGGATTTGGAGTAGTTTGGCTCAGTCAAGCTGTTGGCGACAAACCATCATTCATGAATAGTTTTAAAAACGTTTTGATAATAAAATATGTTCTACCAATCATGGAATAGTACTATCAATGCTAGTTCTAGGTACGTCCTGTATAAAGAGTTTAAAAGTCGCCTGGAACCAGAAAAATACCTTTCCATTATTACTGAAATAAAGTATCGAAATGGTATGATAAGGCTTAGAGCCGGGCTACTAAGACTTAAGGTAAACGAAGGTAGATGGGCTGATATTGATTTACGTTTACGAATCTGCCCCACATGTGAAACAAGTATAGAGAATGAATATCATTTTACTTTAGAATGTGAATATTACAACGATATTAGACAACTGTATTTACCAACAATTTAAAACATTTAAAACGCTGCTTTCATCTTCATGTAAACAATTACTTGGAAAACTATGTAGATACCTGTATTACAGCTTTGAAAGAAGACGTAATTATGAAAAGCTTGTAAATCTGTAAATTTGTACCTGACATTACCTTTTTTTCATGTACCACACTATTTCAAATGTATGTATTGTATATGGGCCAGTGGCCTTATTGCAAAACAATAAAGACTTCTAAGACTTATGTTTGTCGTACCACAAACAGTAAACAGTAAACACACATATGATCACTTGTTGGAGGAAGGGGTGCAGGAGGAAACACACATTGCAGTTGGAGGGGGGTACGGGGTGCAGGAGGAAACACACATTGCAGTTGGAGGGGGAAAGGGGCGCCGGAGGAAACACACATTTCAGTTGGAGGGGGGTACGGGGTGCAGGAGGAAACACACATTGCAGTTGGAGGGGGTACGGGGTGCAGGAGGAAACACACATTGCAGTTGAAGGGGGAAAGGGCCGCCGGAGGAAACACACATTGCAGTTGGAGGGGGGTACGGGGTGCAGGAGGAAACACACATCACAGTTGGAGGGGGGTACGGGGTGCAGGAGGAAACACACATTTCAGTTGGAGGGGGTACGGGGCGCCGGAGGAAACACACATTGCAGTTGGAGGGGGAAAGAGGTGCAGGAGGAAACACACATTTCAGTTGGAGGGGGGTACAGTAGCAGGAGGAAGCACACATTGCAGTTGGAGGGGGTACGGGTGCAGGAGGAAACACACATTGCAGTTGGAGGGGGAACGGAGTGCAGGAGGAAACACACATTTCAGTTGGAGGGGGTACGGGGTGCAGGAGGAAACACACATTTCAGTTGGAGGGGGTACGGGGCGTCGGAGGAAACACACATTGCAGTTGGAGGGGGAAAGGGGTGCCGGAGGAAACACACATTGCAGTTGGAGGGGGAAAGGGGTGCAGGAGGAAACACACATTTCAGTTGGAGGGGGGTACGGTTGCAGGAGGAAACACACATTGCAGTTGGAGGGGGAACGGGGTGCAGGAGGAAACACACATTTCAGTTGGAGGGGGAAAGGGGTGCAGGAGGAAACACACATTGCAGTTGGAGGGGGAACGGGGTGCAGGAGGAAACACACATTGCAGTTGGAGGGGGAACGGGGTGCAGGAGGAAACACATATTGCAGTTGGAGGGGGAAAGGGGCACCGGAGGAAACACACGTAACTGAAACATTTTCAAATCATGCATTATTTAACGCCATGACATCTAGATAGTTGAACCCAAACCGTAATGTAATCACATCACCGCGTGGCATTACGTTGGCTTCAAGATAAGTCAATAGCAGTAACATATATACTTTTCATTGGAAATGCCAATTTGTTTACCATGTTGTTGTATTAACCCAAGAAACACTGATTCTCGATCAGCGTGTCTTAATTGTATAAGGGCACAAGGGTATCCTAACCCCTCAGTATCTGTTGCAGCAACTGCCAACATGACAGCTGTCCGTCTGAATGGAGGAGCCAAGATGTCCGAGGGCCGAGTCGAAGTTCTCTACAACAGCACCTGGGGCACGGTGTGCGACGACAACTTCGGCGGAAATGAAGCTGCGGTAATCTGTCGGTCGCTAGGATACAATGCGTAACTACCACTTAGACATTTCTCACAATGCATGTCGAGTGCTGTACTGATCATGAAGGGTACCGTTATGTAGATCCCCCATGTACGAACCAGTCTCGAGCATATTTACAGTTTATTAAACCAGCACTTAACTTGTCTGTTATTTTCTATTTTATGAGGTCGATCAACCAAACAATACATTATAACTCTAATGACTTGGAGAAAGACATCAGTTTCAGACTGGGCACAAATTACATCGTTTAGACCTGGAGGTTTGGGTGATTCTGGCTCAGTCAGGCTGGTCAGGCTCATCATGAGCTCAGGGCCCTTGCCCCTTCTACACGCAGCCCAGACAGGGACTTCTCTCAGGAAGCGCTGCCTAGTCAAACCCACCCAGAACTTTTCGGAGAATGTGACGACTCCCCAACACTGCAGCCTTCTGCATTACCCAGATTGTCAGAAGGGCTGTATTCCTGGTAGCTTACCCGGGTACTCTCCCAATGTCAGTCAACAGATTGAGGGAGTACCAAACCTAAGGCACCGAGAACAATGGGGAGTCGAACAGCTTGGTACTTGGGATGCAAGCGTGACATTTCGAAAGTAAGGTCTGCATATTTCCCATGTTTTTACTCAATCTAGTCAATCGCATTTCTGTCAAAAGGGACAGAAAATTCATTAATATAAATGATTTCATTGGATTTATCAAAAAGGACAAAATCAGGTTTCTTCGCCTGGATACGTCTGAGGCTGTATACGAGCCTATTCCAAAGAAATTTGTATTTATCATTTTCCATGACGCCCTCTACATATTCTGGGTGGTACCATGGATGGACCTCTGTGACAAAACCACACGCATGGCGAAGACGGTAATAAAATGATCAAGCCACTCCATCATGTAGCTTAAGCTACTGTGTTTGTGCCAAAGCTTGGGTATCCACTGACACTGTGTTGGACAGTCTCATTGAATTCATTACATAATCTACATTTCATATTCATATTTTGATGTAAAATCACACATTGACGGTTTCGAGAGGGAAGTGACTGGTCCTGAGCAGCACACAGAAAGCCTTCTTTTTCACTTTTCAGGCCAGCCGACCTCATCCAAGTGAAGAACACTGCAGGGTTGCTGAACTTCTCAACACACTGCACATAAACTCGATGCAGTGGTCGTTCAAATAGCCATCTCCTTGAAAAACTGAGTCAGGGCCGATTTGACATGGCACTTCATTTGGTTGAAACTTATTTATGTACCTTCCAGTTATTATTATTATTATTATTATTATTATTATTATTATTATTATTATTATTATCAATAGTAGTAGTAGACCGCCTCGGTGGTCTAGTGGTAGAGCGTCTGCCCGGAGAACTGAAGGACCTCATACCAAAATACGTTAAAAGACGGTACTTGTTGTAACCCTGGCGCTCGGCATTAAGGGGCAAGGACTGATCGTCTAGCCCGCGCAAGCAGCCACACACACGCACGCACGCACGCACGCACGCACACACACACACACACACATACACACACACGTGCGTGCTAAGTGCATTAATCTTCATCGCGACGTTAAACCCCTTTTCATCTCACCAGTAGTAGTAGTCCTCTGACATGTGTTTAATTTTCCCCTGGGCGGACAGATCTGGATCTATAGCAGTATCGCAAGCAGCATACGGCCCTGGCACGGGGCCGGTATGGCTTGATGATCTCCAGTGTCGGGGAACAGAGACGAACCTCAACCAGTGCGGGCACAGGGGCTGGGGACGATCGAACTGCCGACATAATGAAGATGCGTCAGTCATGTGCTCACGTGAGTTTAGCTGCAATGAAAACTGGTCCTAATCCACACGTGTGACTCACGTAGTCCCTGTCAGACGCTATATACAGGTATATATATGGTATCTTAGACAATCTATCTTTGAACATCAATAAATTTGCTTTTTTGGCACAAATGTACAACATTTTACTCTTTATAAACTGTTACAGGAATGCGTGATGGTCAAATAGGTATATAATCAAATTAAAAACAGTTCTTTCAATGTGCAATAACATAAAAACAAACACTGTATACTTTCTTTTGCCCTTCAATTCATGTATATCATTTGTTATGGTGAGGTCCCGTGAAGAATTACAGCATATATTTTACGGATAGCAATTTTTAGAGGTCTGCCACATGAAGAATTACACAGAGCTCTAGATTCAAGTATGTGATATCGATTAGCCTTATGTGGGTTTTATGGAGGTCTGCATTTGACATAACATATCTATTCAATAGCCACATCATCGTGTGTTTATGATCGTTTCCACGTGAGATATTGTTGATTGTTACAGATGGCTCCACAACAGGGGACAAGGTCACGGTACGGTTGGTGGGTGGTGATGTGAGTTCCGAGGGCCGGGTTGAGGTCCACTACAATGGGTCTTGGGGGACTGTTTGCGACGACTCCTGGAGTAATATGGACGCTAAGGTCGTCTGTCGGATGCTCGGACTTCCTGCGTTAGTATAATAGTAGTGGAAAAAGATGCACACGTGTGAGCAAGCAGATTATAACACAACACGCTGACTTCCATATCACAATCTACGTGTATGTGTAAGAGTAATAGACACAGACACAGACACACTACACACATCAAATTGGTTGGAAAGTGCAAACAGACAGACCGATTATGTACTTTACGTCTCACTCATAACGCAACAGGTACTGGTTATAGAATATAAAGTGCGTAACACTTATGAGAGACAATAGCATGCGTTTCATATCATTTATATAAAATAACTCTTTTTTTTGGAGTAAAATGTCATGGCAGATTTCACCGGTCGCGTCATACCAAAAGACGTTACAAGATGGTAATTGTTGAAACCAGGACTGGTCGGCTTGGAGACAGGATACCGTGTCTGAATGGGTTATCCATGTTAAACTGCGGCATGGTATCTCAGTTGGATAGCACTATGAAATCGGCTGTAGTCAAACATACACGTGCATGCACGTTGCTATATAAGGGCAATGATCTAGGGCACCTCATGGCAGGTTCTGGCGATGTGAAAGGAGAGATCTTCGTTTGTAAAAATATAGAACATCTTTTCTGATAAAATCATATTAATAATATTGGGTGATAATAAAACACATGATATATCCGTATAAAAAGGACGTAATAAAACATGCATTTTATCTTTGATGCAATTAAAACAGGCAATGTACAGTTAGCAAGTGTGTTGGACGCAGCTTCATTAAATTACCCCGGCTCTTGCATTCCAGGGGGCACGGCTGGCCCAGTCGTCAGAGGCGCCGCGATTCGCTGTGCAGAGTTGCGTCCCTTGGACACACCAGAAACCTATGATTGTGGGTGCGAATCCCGGCTCGCCCCGATTATGTTTCTAGGTTTGTCATCACCATATCTGTGCTCGTGGGTTTCACCAAAGTGGTAAACGTCTGAAACCTGCATCACTTCGGGCTGTCCTCCCACATTAAGCTGACACGCCGCGATATAACTGGAATACTCACTCACTCACTCACTCACTCACTCACTCTTGCATTCAGTGTTCCATTCTCTTCTGTGTATCTTCCTCATCTGCCCATATGAATATCCTCCTGTTTAATATTCCCTTATTCATGTCATTGGGTCAGTGCATCCCGTGTCTTCATTTATTGCCAGATTTGGTACACATTTTCAAACTTCAAGAAAAGATCTGATTGCTCTTTTTACACATGCACATATGTATTAGTATCTAAAAATCAACGTGGCTTCTCGTGTTGATATTTAGCAGAATCACGTCATGCATGACGGCGCGAAATACTGTACATTCGTTTAATATACTTGGAGCATACATTGAAAGAAATCAAGGAGTTATGTTTCTACGGAGATGTTCTATTTTATGTACATGGAATTATACTCACACACTCGAAAAAGAAATAACAATGACTTTGTAATGGGTATATAGATCAAATAACATTTTGTTTCTTTAGGGATTGGGCAATGGCCAGGGTCAAATCATTCTTTGGTCAAGGACGCCTTTCTACTTTACTTGACGATGTTAAGTGTGACGGGTCCGAGTTGTCTCTAGGAGAGTGCCCTCACTCCCCCTGGGAAGTGAACAACTGCAATCACGGGGAGGATGCCGGAGTAGTCTGTTTGGCAGGTAGGACCCTCACACTGTTGCACACTGCATGGTTAACCAAATCAAATATGAATATATTTACATAGGAGTGACACTAATTTAATGGTAGGCCAGGAATATCATGGTTGGATGATGTCCGATCTGAGGCTGTGCAGCTATTACGAGGCCGAAGGCATGTTTTATCATGTATTGAGTGATGATATACTCAATCTAAAAACTTGGGTGAGATTGCACTTGGGTTAGATTGCACTTGAAGTCGGAACTACTTCAATCCTGTCTATTTGACATTGATTTAACACCAGACGAATATTTAGAAAATACAAAATATATATAAATAATAAGTTTATCTAATTTCCTGATCTGGAAAGCCGCCTATGAAATTGTCCACTTGATGAGACAAACATGGTACATCTGACCAGAACATCCAATATGTTAACAACCACGAATAAGTTCTAGTATTTATCTTGAAAGCAGCATTAAACGTGACGGTCCGCCTTGTGAATGGAACGTCTACATCCAATGGTCGCGTGGAGGTGTTCTTCAACAACACATGGGGCACTGTGTGTGATGATAGGTTCGGGAACAAGGAAGCAGGAGTTGTCTGCCATATGTTAGGATTTGAGAGGTACGTGGAGTTACATACGCTTGTGTGATGTGCATATATACGACAGCGCACATGACATACGGATGTGCGAGTAGTTGGTCTGCTATAATGGGAAACACCTCATAGAGAGAACATAAGTAGGATGATCTGAACTCAACTATCGGTTGCTGATGAAATTTTGCTCCGTGCACAAAAAGTCAGTGCCCACCTCCAGCAGCACATCATCCACAGACTGCCATGCCCAGCAATCAGGCCAAACCTTTCCCTGTTGAACACGTCTGGAACATGACAGGAGGACGTGGGCGTCAACATCATAGGCCGCCGATCACGTTGGCTGAACTTGGACGGGCGCTACAAGAGGAGTAGGACATACTCTATCATAAAAATCGCCATTGGGAGACTCATACGCAGTATGCCTCTCCGAGTGATTGAATGTTTGACAAATCGTGGCGGCATTACGCACTACTGATCTAAGACGTCAACTTTGAAATTTCCCATCTTACCACTATCGTTCTTCAAGATTGTTGGCGGTCAAAAAATCTACTGTCATGCTTCACTAATGTGTTCCCATTATATTCATTATTGTTATATAACTATGTAAAAACTCTTGCACTTTTGGAAATTTTAAGTTGTTTCTGAGTATCCTCTACTCTTTTTGAAAGGTATATATACTCAAAACCATTCGACTGAATGACATTTACACATTTGAAGCGTTTTCATGTAGAAGTGACATGGCAAGTTGTACCATCCTCTCTGGCCAGGACAACCTAGGTGCCGATCCACAAAATCGTTCGTAGCGTTACGACATATCGCAACTACATGTATATACTTATTCAAAGGCTTACAAATGTTATACGCTTTCAACAATTTCCGGTTTGGGGCCCTGGTCCCCAGAAACAGCCAGAGTTGTTCCTGTCTTAATTATGGTTTGATATGTATCTTTCCACGTGGACTACTTTGACCACTATGGCTCATGTAACGTGAAGAGAGAAGCCCATTTAACTCCACGCCTGGAGAGGTGACAGAACATTTTCATTATTTGTTGACCAAGGACGTCTGCAACCCGCGGCCTTTGTTTAAGTGGACTTATACGGTTATGCACTTCTTCCATTTCTGGTGTGATAAAGTGTTAAAATGTAATATGGACTTAAGCTGGTATTTCAGGCTGGGCAGCATAGCGATTGGTAACGCCCACTTTGGACAAGGCTCTGGTGGTGTGCTGCTTGATAATGTTAAGTGCGTTGGCACTGAGGACAATATTGCTCAATGTCTAAGCAACGGTTGGTACATCACGCACTGCCAACACAAAGACGATGTTAGTGTTCTCTGTAGTGAAGGTGAGTACATGTCGGCTGAGTGGGAGATTAATTCTCGATTACCAAGTTCAAAGCCTATTCTCCATATTTCTATGTTTAGCGCTCATACATGAATTAACTGACTCACCGTCGAATGTGTATAGTGATTGTGTCGAACAGAGTGTTGGCATTGCACTGGATCAGTATCAATAGGTATACACCTAGTACAGGACACATGTAGCGATATCAATCATGTACAATGGAAGGTGTGATCTGTCTACAGATGTTCCCAAACTACGTCTTGCCGAAGGTCCAAATAAATTTCAAGGTCGTCTTGAGATGGAAGTGGCGGGTACATGGGGAACAATCTGTGATGACAACTTCTCGTACACCGCCGCAGCTGTTGTCTGCCGTCAGATGGGATTACCATTGTAAGTACTCTGTATACACATCTCACAAATATCCATCAGTTTCACTCACACATATCCATCGGTCTGTTCCAGGTGCCTAGTGTTCACTCTCACCCATATCCATCCGTCTGTTCCAGGTGCCTAGTGTTCACTCTCACCCATATCCATCCGTCTGTTCCAGGTGCCTAGTGTTCACTCTCACCCATATCCATCCGTCTGTTCCAGGCGCCTAGTGTTCACTCTCACCCATATCCATCGGTCTGTTCCAGGTGCCTAGTGTTCACTCTCACCCATATCCATCCGTCTGTTCCAGGTGCCTAGTGTTCACTCTCACCCATATCCATCCGTCTGTTCCAGGTGCCTAGTGTTCACTCTCACCCATATCCATCCGTCTGTTCCTGGTACCTAGTGTTCACTCTCACCCATATCCATCCGTCTGTTCCGAGGCCTGGGAATTAATTATATATAACAGTCTGTAAAAGTCCAAAGACCAGTTTCCACACTTGCCGAACTAGGCTGGAATTTTGTGGCCTCAATCGTAGCGTCACACATTGTACCCATGTCGGGAATCGAACCCGGGTCTTCGGCGTGACGAGTTAACGCTTTAACCACTAGGCTACACGACCGCCCCTGATATCACCCGAAACTGCTGAATTTGTCAATATAATCGCAGAAATATAGCATTTAATTATGATTTTAGAAATTGGATACTTTTTATCCATGCCTCTCATACTAGTGACTTACTCCCAAGTGTGCAATACTCTCTCTCCAGGTTGTTTCCTGAATATATGTTCCCTACCAGCTTTAGTATCATCAGCTCGGTCTGGTGTAATGACTCACCCTTGATGACATGAATGTTTCAGAGGTCGTTTACTTAGAAGATAAACATAGTGTCTTGTCTATGGAGAGCAATAGATTACCTGTATAAGGCGCTGAACTGAATTTGGAACCGTACAACGGTAATTCTTTGGAAATGTCCAAAGAGGCACTGGTTGCGTTCAATGTTTTGAGTACGTCGCCTGTATGAAATAAGGAAACAGTGACAAAAGCCTTAAAACAAAGTATGTCACTTAATAATATACACTAGCTGTTTTTACATCCATATGGTTTACTCGTGTGTATGATGCGTTGAAAGTGCGTGGCATATTTCCTTCGTAAGCAAACACTTAGTGGCCACTTGGGGGACCGACTATTTGATATTCGGGTATGGGAGGTGCCTGACTGCAGCAAACAAAGTGTTGGTTTCCGTTTTCAAGAAACCTTTCGGAAACCTTCCATACGCCTTCCCACCTTCCTTTTAATCTGTCATCGATACCTCCCGGAAACCTTCCCCCAAAATGGTAATACTTTTGTTCCATTAAGTGTAAAATATATAAAAGAATATTTGAAACTATTCTTCATGTTTTGTTTCTAGTAAATAATGTTTACGCTAAGCAAAACACTGTATGTTCTGACTCCTTGAGTATCTGGAGCAAAGCCTTTTATTTATTACTAATCGTTTTATATTATTTGAGCATCTTAACGGCCAGGTGTGGAAATCAGTCCGATTTTGTTCTGCATGATTGGAATCGGTATATACTGAGCTTTGAGGACATGGACTATGTGTCTGATTCCTTTGACACTCCCAGACGAAGCCGTGATGATATATGCAATGAATATTGAAAGGAACACCTAGATTCGTGTTCAACTCATAACATTCACATGTTTAATGGGAGATGTACGGGTGATGCAGATGGTAGCTTTACTTGTTATAAAGGAGACGGAGCAGGTTTGATTGACTACTGTCTATGTTTAGTTGACTTACTTACCAGAGATATCGACTTTACTGTAAAAACACGGTCAGAGTCTGATCACTTTCCAATTGTTATGTCATTACAAGTCCATACTGACCATGGTACAACGGAGAACGGGGCGGAAAACGAGGAAATACTACATCGGCAGATATACCAAGTTATGTTTGGAGGGACTCTGTTATTGAAACTTTTTGTCTCTCTGTAGCTGATATTTTATCACCTCCTGTGTTAGACAGTGACAGAGAACAGGTTCCACTTAAAATCGAGTCTGCGGTAGAAACTCTAGTTGATGTATTTCACGTTAGTGCTGAGACTTGAGGCATTTTAAAGAAGAAGTATAGTACTGTTTGCCGGACTACGAATAGTAAGAATTGGTACGATGCCGAGAATTCTATTGGAGAGGAGTTAATAGACATATTACGTGTACTATATGCAGATAATTTGTGTATATTCGATTACACTGTAATAGGTCTGCAAAGAAATAAATATGTTTTATCCATATTCTTTAAAATTGTGGACCTGAATTAACATATCTAAAAGCGTAATTTTGGTGTTCAGAAGAGGTGGCACTTTAAGGTGTGATGAACGATGGTTTTTAAATGATAAACGTATCAATGTTAGTACTTACAATAGTTATGTGGGTGTTCTGTTTTCAAATAGATTGTCTTGGCCTTAATGCATTGATACCCTCAAGATAAAAGCCAATTGCAGTTTCACTTTGTTGATATGTCAGTTACCATTTTATTGGTGATGTTAATTATTTCTTGCAGCTGTTTAGACAGCGTTTGTTTGATTGTAACAAACAGAGTATTCAGATAAAAAAATATGAGTCTTGTAAATTAAGGTAACACACGTTAAGATTTGACTGGCTATGGAATCTTATGTATTCAGAAATAGAGACCATAGACGTATATATAATGTTGACTATGTTGTAATACGTATCATCTGTCATGTAGCAGTGCCGCTGTGGCAGTATCTGGCATACCCTATGGCAAGGGCACAGGCAAGATATGGCTGGATAACGTCAATTGTCGGGGTAATGAGACGTCCGTTTCAAGCTGCCATCACAACACTTTGGGAAATAATGATTGTGATCATTCGGAAGATGTAAGTGTCATGTGCCAGTCTTCGGCATCCACAGCGAATGTGACAGCACGACTAGTGAACGGTCCTACCCCGACAGAAGGCCGTCTGGAGGTGCTGGTGAATGGACAATGGGGATCAGTGTGTGATGATGGGTTCGCACGACATGATAATGCTCCTGTGGCTTGTAGGATGCTCGGCCTGTCAACGTAAGTTCATGTATGTGTGTTTACATGTAAGTGATACTACCACAGTTTTACCGGCAACAGTTTGTTATTATATATCCAAATCACTCAGCAAAGTGTCCTAAGGAATAGTTGGATGAAGGTTCAAATTCAACTATCAGTTATTAATTTTAAATATTTTTCAGGGTGATGAAAGATTCAAAATGGCCCATATCAGGATGTTTCTGAAGTCATTTATAATGGCCTACACAACTTAAGTAGGGTAAAATATATGGTTACATATTTCATAATGTGGCAATATCAAACAGGCATTGATCAATAAATCTAATAGATCTCCCTCCCTCACACAGTTACACATTCACCGTATATCGAAGCATATGATCACAGTACACATTGTATATCTTTGTTTTGACTGGGTTAGGAGTATATGTACATAACAGTAAATATTTAATTACAGAGCCATGTGTGCTAGGCATCTCCTTGAATATAAGTCTATTCATAATTGGGCAGGCACCATCCGGCTTCCTTTAGCAACGCTCGATATGGGCAGGGGAGTGGAGCTATCTGGATGGATGACGTGACATGTACAGGAAGGGAACTCTCATTGGCCAATTGCTCTCACAGACCGTACGGCTTAGGAGACTGCAGCCATGACGAGGATGTTGGGATAAGTTGTCCACCAGGTTTGTTTGTTTGTTGCTTAATACCGCAGTCGGCAATATCCCAGCTACATGACGGTGGTCCGTAAATAAGTCTGGACCAGACAATCTAATGTTCATGTCATGAGCAGCGATGTAAGCAACTGGGATACGATGACATCTATCAGCCCTGTCAGTGACCTTTGACCATCCGATCCTGTTAGATGCCTCTTACGACAAGCATGAGTGGCTTTAAGACCAATTCTAACCAGGATCTTCAGACCAGGTGCGTGCGTGCGTGCGTGCGTGCGTGCGTACGTGCGTGCGTGTGTGTGTGTACGCACACACTTGTATATATAAACATTATTGATTTGTTTAGGTGTATAGGCATTAAATGTATAAAAACAGAGTGCTTGTCAAAACTCGTTTGTGCACACAAGATCTTTTGCTGCTCAATGGCTCTTCAGGTGCAATGAAACTGTAACGTAGTCATAGGCGACACACAACAGCAGTATTTGTGACGTCATAATGTCTATGATGTAACAATTAGAGGGCGACGTAAAACGTTTACTAAGTAATCAAGCTCCTAACACAAAATTGTGACCGTTATGATCACGTGACCTCGGACAAGAGGTGGTATGCCAGATTTACCATTGTCACTCAGACTCGGTTGCGAGCAGACACATAATGTTTTCTACAAACCAAACGCTCAAAGACACTTTATTATACATTTATTCATTAAGGAAGCAACAGCATTGATCAGGCGACGTTTGTAAGGTGCTGAACGTTTACGTGTCATAGGCATGTTGATGATGGGCACACGTCAGAATATTGTTGCCCGAACGATGCATGTTTCTCAACCTGCCATCAGCAGATTGTGGGACCGAAGAGTACATGCGGAATCGTCTGCACAGATGACATGTGTGTGCATGACGTCCACATGTCATCCCACAACTTACTGCACGTCATTTGATTCAGAGGTGTCAGTGGTGCAGGGAACGTCAGCACTGGGATAATCGACATTGGGCTAATGTCATGTTTTATGACGAATCGATGTTAACTCTCGACTTCCATGGCCGCACAAATGGAGTTTGGAGACGTCCTAATGAACGTTTTATGGACGTTACGACGGGCAGCATTGGGGTTGGGTCAGTAAAGGTGTGTTGTGGTATCACAGTGACTGGCCTGACTGCGTGTCACGGGTCAATATTATCGGGACAACAGACCCAGTGCTGCCATTTGCACATGGTGTTGGGCAACTTTGCATCTTTAAAGGTGATACTGCACGTGCTCACAGTTGCTGGATTGTGACCCAATTACTCCAACCGCAAAACATCAATGTGATGCCATGACCAGCACTCAGTCCTGAACTTGCCCCCATTGAACACGTCTAGCACGTCATTGGCAGACGTGTACGCCAACATCACAACCACCCAGCACTCTCAATAAACTCGGTGGTGCTCTCAGTGATGAGTGGAACAACATGAGTCAAGCTGACATTGGTCGTCTCATCAAAAGCATGCCTCGCTGAATTCGTGCATGTCTAGCCAACAGATGTGTTTTTACCACATATTAGTGACGTAACTACTATCTGACACCTGACCACTTTAACGACCTTGCGCGCCGTCATCTCATTAGATCCGATCGCCCAATCTGCAGCAGCAATTATCATATCATTTCCATTTATCAATTCCATGTACATCCGAATATATGTCTTGATTCCCACTGTCTCCTACTTTTTGGCCTAGTACATGTATGGGATCGCTATCGTTTACACGACCTGCTTCACAATTGTTATTTACAAAACCTAAATCTAATAAGACCTACAAGTACGCTCATATTTATGATTTGTCGAGCATTTTCTGATTTCCTTTAAAGCATTAAGACAGAAATGAACGACTCTTCGAAGTTGAGTCGAGTCGAGGGTTAAGGAAAATGTCAGTGTTTGCAAACTTGATTCAAGTCGTTCATTAAACCCAGTTTGTAGATCTGCTATTCTGGTTCTTGACCGTTTAACATCGCCTCCCCCTTCCAATGGTCACACGATCTGTCACACACTCATGTTGTATGCATATTCTCTGAAACAGATCAGTTTTACATTATAGAACGGAACAGAAGTTCACATCGGGTGTTTGAGATAATTTATAGTAAAAATAATGCGAAAACAAATGTTGATCAGCTGCTGCTTTTCTGTGACCATTGTGATGAATTAGTTGTTGAGGACGAGTACCGTATTTTACTAATCTGTTCATATTATAAGCAAAGTAGAAATACATTTGTTCCACAATATTACCATAAACATCCTTCTCGTCAAAAATTACAATGTCCTCTACAACAAATTCAACAATCAAAGGTCTTGCTTTGTATCTGAAGAGAAATTTGAAAAAACACAAGAAACAAACAAACATAATTATGTATTATGTATTACGTCACATATCATGGAAAAATTGTAAATCAATTGTGTGAGATCCACAAATAAATTAGATATAAATGTATTGTACTCTGGGACACGAGGCCTCCAATACTGAAATAAAGAATCTTGAAGAAGTTCATTGACAAATACCATACTATTAACCACATGGAATGCTTTCAAGTTTCCTACCCCGATGGAAGAAAGAGATGGTCGTAAATTCCATAAACATAGCACATTTTATGTCTTAGTTCTGAATTATATCTCTTTATGAGACGTATTCATGTTATTCTTCGCAAGGGGTACATAGTATTCATCTTACACCTCTCTCATTTGCATTTCGTCATCAGTTTCCTTCTTGCGGACTTATGTCACGTGGTTTTCAAGCAATGGTTTTGACGACGATCGTAATGGATATGAATGTGTGCCAAACTTTTCGGCATCGTCGGTGTCTGTAAACACTTTTTCATTTGAAACCATTTGACCAACTAAGAAGGTGTTTTCATTACATGAAGAAACAGAAAAAGTCCCATCCCAACGTTTTTCTGAAAGCCCCAGAACTGTGCCTTTTGCTACCTTAATAACAAAGATATAAACTCTTTCGGTTCAATGACATCCCGTTTCCCTGGTTTGGGAAAGTACATGCAGTGTAATTTGGAAGCAGAAAGTAAGTTAAGAAAGATAAATGCACTTTTGTTTCAGGAAATCAAATGTCTAATGCAACAAAAAAGTAAGAAAAGAAAGTCTTATGATAATATGCTAACCTCATTAACAAAATTGAAGCACTACAAAACCCACGACCTTAAGGGATCCATGGGAGTTGGTTAGTAGGGCTTGAATTTAGTATCGAGATTACATGTTTCTTTCGCTACAAAACCAGATGTGAGCCAGAATTTCTAAAAGCAAAACCTCCATGAAAAAATGTATTTTTTGCGCCTAGTGCATACCTCACTTAGAAAGGTTTATTAAAAGTGTTTGGAGAATACATGCTTAATGAATGCAGTACAAATTTGATATAGAACGCCCTATGCTTATAACTACCTTGATAATACATAGGTAGTATACAAAGAAACTCTGCAGCACTCACGATAGACAGCAGCGTTAGATGATCTATATCCAATGTGTAACAAAGATTTACAAAAAAAAGTTATACACACTTCCGGTTTGATAACATAACTTCCGGTTTAGGAAAACACATGTATAATGCAAGACAACTTTGAAACAGAAAGTTCTATGCCTCTCGCCACTAAGCACTTCCGATTACGGAACTCTCACCACTGTTCACTTCTGGTTTGAGAAAACACATGCAGTTCGACTTTGAAACAGAAATGTAATATATGCTCATAGCGCTACACTATTATAACCCCGGTCAATGAATCAGTGAGCACTCGATTTTCATTCTCAGCTCCCTGGGGAGTATACAACCCAAGCTGCCTGTGAGGCGCTAGAAGGTTAACAGCCACATTACCATCTCATCCTACCGGCTACCCGGTATCTGAAACATGACTCCTTTTGTGTACAATGCAGTACATAATGAGTGCACAGTGTATTATGTTGTCTCCTCTAGATACATTTGTTGTTATTCCTGTGTCTAATGCTCTCAGTATGTTGGATAGTTTAGGGGCAAGTTTGTAAACCGGCCTACTACCATTGACATCCAATTTTGCTTTCAGTGGATTTTCTCAATGTTAGCGTGCGCCTTGCGGGTGGCGGCGACTCTCACTCTGGGCGGGTAGAGATTTTCCACCAGGGGACATGGGGCACCGTGTGTGACGACGGCTGGGGCATACCCGAAGCCAACGTCATTTGTAAACAGCTTGGGTTTGGGAAGTATGTGAAATGTCTCCTCAGCACCTTTTACTCTCATCTTTTGACGATATATGTGCATTATTAAATAATATTCATTTAGCATTATATTCCTGTCTGTACTACAACCTCCATGTCGAAAGTTGCTTATGTAATTCTATATTGTACTAACAAATGTACTACATAGCAAAATGTAATTTCGACAAAAAAGAGATGTCCCTCCTCTTCGCCTGTATCTATGATTCTGTATACACAAAGCACATGTAAACTGGAATGTAGGCAACACGAACTACAATAACAGTTTTTTCATCATTATATTTGATTGTTGCAGTACACTGAACATTCCAATACCGAACGCTTACTACGGCCACGGCAGTGGAGGCATATTGATAGACGACATAAACTGTATCGGAAACGAGAGCAACATCGGCAACTGTCAGCACGCCATGTGGGGCAGCAACAACTGTGACCACTCCGAAGATGCCAGTGCGATGTGTCTGACAGGTTAAGCAGGAAGTGTGACACTTTATTAAAATCGGTATCGATGACATGGAGCACGACTGACCAAATTTATTTACTAAGGGATGCTTTCCGATCAAACGAATGGTGGGGTAGCCTGGTGGTTAAAGCGTTCGTTCGTCACGCCCAAGACCCAAGGTCAATGTGTGATGCCCATTACTAGTGCCCTCTGTCGTGATATTGCTGGCATATTGATAAGGCGGCGTAAACCTACACTCACTCACAGATCGAACAATTTATTGTCAAATGTGTTTGACCAACTACTCATCATACTCGTTAGTGACAATAATTCAGAAAGAAACCTATTAACAGAATGATTTCCATTCTGTTTTGAAAATGTGTTTTGGAATGCATGAGATTAATTCAGGTTTCATCTTATACGTCGCTTTTAAACTTGAACAGCAATTGCTTTATTCTGACATGTACTAACATTCTATTTCAAAAGTCCATGTTCTGTTCAATGTTTAATAACGTCCACAATCTCATACCGAATGTTGTAGGTGTACAGCCAGCTCCGCCAATACAGGTGCGTCTGGCAGGGGGCGTCGACAAGTACCAGGGCCGGCTGGAGATCATGTACCGGGGTGTGTGGGGCACTGTGTGTGATGACCAATTCCAGGTCCCCGAAGCAACAGTGGTCTGCAGGATGTTGGGTTTTGGATCGTACGTAACATCACTTAAATAGTCGAGATCAGTCAATATAGGTCTCAACGTCTTCAGTAGCAGCTTGTGTTGCTAATCTAGGCATCAAGTCTCCAGTAAATCATCTGTATGCATAGTCTAGTGTCCGAGTTATGATTAGAGGAACGTACCATGTATTTGTATATGAGTACAGAAGTATTCCACTTCCGTCGATGTAAGTCGGTTGAGTTGCCATCTACAATATTGCCTTCCTCAGGTCTGGGATCCCAATACATCATCCAGGTTCAGGGAGCGGCCCTATCTGGCTGGATGACCTCGCGTGTGTGGGGACGGAGTTCTCCCTGGCAAACTGCAGCTCGGGGGGCTGGGGGGAACATGACTGTGACCACACGGAGGACGCTGGTGTTGACTGTACACAGCGTAAGTAACAGTGGTGGATTATACTTCTTCAGGAACAAGATAAACCCGCCTGGTAATCATATCCCGACAATTGAACACTCGTACGTCTGTGGCAATGTTTACAGTGAAGAAAGTTGGAGAGTACACAACTGTACAATGGAACGTTTACACAGACCCAACGATTAGGGCAATGTACGACTTGAATATGTTATACACCATACAGGATATGATTACATGTCTTCCAACATATCGAGCCTGAACACAAATAGTATGTTTCTTTTCACTTCTTGACTTGTAGGAACAATACAATCATGCTTATCAACAACTTCCATATTTCTTTCTATAACCGTACATAACACGTATCAAGAACAGAGTGATGTTCTGAGATGCCATGAAGTAATTTGGAGGTTTCCGATTCTCTTATTATACGCGGGAGTTTGGGTCTATTCAGAGGGTATTCAGGACTAAGCAATGTGGTACACGGGAAGCAAACAAAATCGTTTTTGGTACGCAGATTCGACATTTTAAAAAAATAACGGTTTTACGTGAATAATTTTGTTAGTGATTAAACTTCAAATCATACCTTTTCTCAATACTTTTGAGGTTTGTGTAAAGTAGTTTTCAGAATTCTGTACTTTTTCTGAATGATATAAGTCCCCCGCCGTGATATTGCTGGAATAATTGCTAAAAGCGGCGTAAAACCATATTCACTCACTCACTCACTCCTGAATGATATATGGAACTGTGTCTCTGACGTCCGTCGTCATCTGTAAATATCTACTAAGAAACCACTTGACCATTGAAGCGGAATGACATCTGATTTGTCCAAGAGGTTCAAATCGGACTTTCAAAATGGCCGCCACGACAGCCATATTTAAAAACTCGTTTATGACCATAATTCGGACATCTTTGAACGGAACGTAGTTAATCGTAGGGCCTAACGTACATGTTCTGATGTTAGCTTTTATCACGACCTTACATTCTACCAAAAGGCATTTGATGCTGTGTTATAATCATCTTCTGTGTAAGTGAAGAATGCATGCACGGTCCTCCTAATGAAAATATCTTATTTTGTTGAAATCTTTGTGATTTTGTACATAGATATTTTATTCTGAAAATCCCACATAGGATAAAATCCACATTCTCAAGACACAAAGCATGAAACATGAAAGGTTGTTTGGATGATAATAACTATAACAAGATCCAAGTTTCTTCCAGAAACGCGGCATCCACTTCAGTCAACTTCGGTGTCGTAAATGATGTTGCAACATTTTAATCTTTTTATCTTTTTCTCAGAGTGTATTGCACCAAACGTTCTAAACTCTGCACAGATAAATGTCATCATAATAAGGTGAAATTGATGTAAATTCATCACATTTACAATAACTCCTTTTCAGAACCTATATTGCAGGTTAAGCAGGCCAGAACTGCAGGCGGGTGGCAGCCAGCATTTCGCTCAATCACCCATTCTCACGAAGAATGTACAATTACAGTTTGGAAACTTGAAAAATTAAAGTCTCAGCTTTCACCATGAAATGATATTTTATTCGTAGTACGAACACTCAAGCTTTGCCAATAACAAAATTATTAACTATTTATGCCACTAACCCATAAAGCAGGATGTAATCTACGTGACCGCCATATGTCTATAAAATAATGTAAATGTTAAGTTATTGCAATTCTGTTTTCCTGTTTATCATTATGACTTTGTAGAAAACCATCACGTAAATAATTGTTCACAAAGAAGGTATGCCAATCTTGTTTAACAATGATGGAGCTGACCTTTAAACAATAAATAGAATTTTTAGACGGCTATTTTCAACAAAACCTGTAATCATTTCTTGTTATTGTCTTCTTAAGAAACATAAAGAAGTTTTAAAGTGAAAACCTTTTAAAAAAACAAAATCTAATAATATCAAGGAAAATCTTCCTGATTTTTAATTTGAATTAAGAATATTCAATAAATTAAACTACATCGTGGTGTTTAAATAACATGGATGATATTTTTGTTCATACATTCTGGAAATACTTTGTACCTCGATAGTCAAACTAACGCTTACATTGCTCTGATATGATTATAGTAATCTACGTTACATAAATTGTAATCTACGTTAACTTCATGAATATTGTGATTTCAGCAAGACTAACAAGGATAGACTAGGTATTTACTCTTCAATGTAAACTGTCATCATTACATCTGGCACCTAGGATTTGTAAATGTCCACCAACAAACACATAATAACACAAATCAGGTAACAAATATGTTCTTCGCCGAAAATGTGTAAGCTACGTTACCACCAGTAATAAGCATCAAACATTATAAAAAACTGTAAATACTGAAACACTATTGGAAAATTATTTATCTGGAGAAAAAACTTGATCAACAAATCTATTGATTTCCTTTTAGATCATGTGAATTTTGATGTCAATGGCCTTCAAAACATTTGTATTGTTTATTCAAGCAACAAACATATCATCACTGTCATGCACTTATAACACTAAAAAACGTAAAAAGGGCAAGTGATTTATATTTCAATAATGCTTGATTTTATGTAAATTCTGACCTATTAATCTTTCAAAAGAAAAATATATACATATTCTCACCTTTTTAATTCAGAAATTCTGAAAAAAACGTCCACTGTTTTATCCTGTCTTGAAATCACCTGTTTTGACTGGAAACATGTACACATGTGGTAAACAAGGGGAACAACTGCTGATTGTTTGGGAATTAGCACTTATGCCTTCTAGGTGTTGGCATGAACTGTAGACTTAATGTTCCTGTAATTAACTCCCTTTTTTATTTCAAGATGTCACGTAGCTTACATCACGTAGCTTACATCACGTAGCTTACATCTCGATCTATAAAACACCCTCAACACATGTGGAATATATTTACAATCTTGTTTCTCACTTTGACAAGCAGACAGCACTTAGGCAACATGAGCATAATCCCTGTACCATAATCGGGAGACCAGTTTTTATGTATCGGCAGTGACGTAGCTTACAAGCTTAACTCAACTCTCTGCTTATACATATTACAGGATGCCCGTCACCACTTTGGCTCACCAACGTGTGTATTCGTGATGTCTTATGAACAATTATATTGTTGTTATATCTCAAAATGGCAGGTGCTGTTTCAGACAGAAATAAAGTAACGTTGCTTACCTGAAAACTGGCGACACGTTTTTAACAAGCATAACTTCGTCATTAAATAAGATAGCTCTGTGAAATTTGGCATTCTAGTGCATGATATATCAGAGGTACTGAAAACCCAAGAATAACTTGCTTAAACATAAGGACATTTAACCAATCACAATCGTTTCATGATTGATATTAAAATCGACAATCACATTATACTAAAATGTTGCTGTTATTTCCGATGCCGCAAAAATATGGTTTGGAAAGCAACCAAAATGTCAGTGTAATATCTTTCCCAATACCATTAACAACATTTACTTTCTCTGTCAAGTTCATTTAATGCAAAATATACGGCTAGTGGCTGAGCGACAGGTTAAATTTGAAATTGTACATTCTTCGTGAGAATGGGTGCAATACGACAAGCCAAAATACCAATTACGTCGGTGTGGGAGGGGTAAACGGACTACTTGGGAAGTACAAGACCCTGTGACCCCAAGCAATCCCGACAGTGACATTTGTAGTGGAAATTGTCTTGCGTTTTTGTTAAGCTTTTAATCTTCTCCTCTGAAACTGCTTGAAGCCATACTTGGTTGACCTCATTGTGATTTTGTCATCAAATCGTATCATAAAAAAAATGTGAAGGAAAAATATTTTTCTCAAGAATAACATTGCATAGGAAGCTGAAACTGTGTGAGTGATAATGGCTATACGGCAATCAACTGTAGTGTCGTAGACAAAGCTGCAAAAAAATTACAACGTATGTCCTAGAACGATGTTGACGTATTTTCATTTCTTTTCTTTTATTCTTTTTCACCAATCTGTCCGGAACATTTTCGATGAGCATTTATGTTTGTCAGCATCAGGTTGAAGCGTCCTAAAATCAACACACTAACTGTAGCTTTGATATGTTGTCAACAGTCTAAATGTCAACAAAGACGGCAACTTACTGGTAATTAATAATAAGTTGAACCAACGCACAAAGCTCGTTTAAGACAAGTAGGCGGTGCACAGAGTTTGGGCAAACGCATTTGGTTTCTTACAGGTAGTACGCATGTTGTGCACGTGCAAATCATGAAGATAAAATAGACAACGCTGCCGTGGATACACGCATTGCTCATAAGACTTTTAAGAAGTCGATACCAGAATTCTCAAGTTAATGACAAACAAATAAACAAGTCCAAGATAGGTAAGCGTGGCCAAATCATTCATTCTCAGGCTCGAGAATTGCCTTATAATGTTGTAAATTACATGGAGAAAGAATGTGCAAATAAATCTCAAGCATTGCCACCGGTCTGCCTGTATCTGCACTAAAGCGCATCAGAGGAGAAGGCATCGCTCGTGACAAAGGCGAGAGTAGTTACACTAGCCCAAGTTAGTAGCGAAGTCGACCTATCGGACACGCACATACCCATCGTACTACTTATCATGGACCACCCGCTACCCCTCTCTTCACAATGGTACGCGATAGTGGGCTGACCTGATGGTCAAAACGAGGTCAAAATATAAATTATCGAAACAAACCATATTTGTTGAATCCCACAACCAACGAAAAAAGTTCCATATTAATTACAATTCTTGATGAATGTGACATTAAATAACATAACATAAAATATATATAGTGTTGCTGGCCCAAGTGTCACGCATACACAGTGTACTACATAAATGATCGAACTGAAACACTCTCAATTTAACACATGTTTTTCATATCAAAATCGGTACTTGCATCTGAGAAGTTCATCGCGGTTGCTATCGTTGTTGAGTTTATGTGTCAATACTAACTAATGTAAAGTTCTGATATTATCGTTGCAATACCTCCAAACGCAGGTGCAGTGTGAATTACAATGCACAGAATAAAATATCTGCATCCGCTCATGGTTGATTAATGAAGCACAATACATTTAGTACTTTCTTACTCTGATAAAATAAACGGCAGAGGGATAGAACAAAAGATAAAGATATGACGGTTGACTAACAAAACAATATTTAACTTTCGTCAGATAAATTATCATATGGTAGATATTAGGTCTGTGCTACATTTTCAATTTCGGCCTGATAGGGATAAAAAGGGATGGTATATCTGTCCGTTTCTATAAATATGGCTAAAATTCTACATTCCACATACAGAAACACCGATCATGACAACACTAGCATACAATCCTGCCTGTACACCGATCACGACATCACTACCACACAGTCCTGCCTGTACACCAATCATGACATCACTACCACACAGTCCTGCCTGTACACCAATCACGACATCACTACCACACAGTCCTGCCTGTACACCAATCACGACATCACTACCACACAGTCCTGCCTGTACACCAATCACGACATCACTACCACACAGTCCTGTCTGTACACCGATCACGACATCACTACCACACAGTCCTGCCTGTACACCAATCATGACATCACTACCACACAGTCCTGTCTGTACACCAATCACGACATCACTACCACACAGTCTTGCATTTACACCAATCACGACATCACTACCACACAATCCTGCATTTACACCAATCACGACATCTTTACCACACAGTCCTGCATTTACACCAATCACGACATCACTACCACACAGTCCTGCATTTACACCAATCACGACATCACTACCACACAGTCCTGCATTTACACCGATCACGACATCACTACCACACAGTCCTGTCTGTACACCAATCACGACATCACTACCACACAGTCCTGTCTGTACACCAATCACGACATCACTACCACACAGTCCTGCCTGTACACCAATCACGACACCACTACCACACAGTCCTGCCTGTACACCAATCATGACATCACTACCACACAGTCCTGCATTTACACCAATCACGACATCACTACCACACAGTCCTGCATTTACACCAATCACGACATCACTACCACACAGTCCTGCCTGTACACCAATCACGACATCACTACCACACAGTCCTGCCTGTACACCAATCACGACATCACTACCACACAGTCCTGCATTTACACCAATCACGACATCACTACCACACAGTCCTGCCTGTACACCAATCACGACATCACTACCACACAGTCCTGCATTTACACCAATCACGACATCACTACCACACAGTCCTGCATTTACACCGATCACGACATCACTACCACACAGTCCTGCATTTACACCAATCACGACATCACTACCACACAGTCCTGCCTGTACACCAATCACGACATCACTACCACACAGTCCTGCCTGTACACCAATCACGACATCACTACCACACAGTCCTGCATTTACACCGATCACGACATCACTACCACACAGTCCTGCCTGTACACCAATCACGACATCACTACCACACAGTCCTGCCTGTAAACCAATCACGACATCACTACCACACAGTCCTGTCTGTACACCAATCACGACATCACTACCACACAGTCCTGCCTGTACACCGATCACGACATCACTACCACACAGTCCTGCCTGTACACCAATCATGACATCACTACCAAACAGTCCTGTCTGTACACCAATCACGACATCACTACCACACAGTCCTGCATTTACACCAATCACGACATCACTACCACACAGTCCTGCATTTCCACCAATCACGACATCACTACCACACAATCCTGCATTTACACCGATCACGACATCACTACCACACAGTCCTGCCTGTACACCAATCACGACATCACTACCACACAGTCCTGCATTTACACCAATCACGACATCACTACCATACAGTCCTGTCTGTACACCGATCACGACATCACTACCACGCAGTCCTGCATTTACACCAATCACGACATCACTACCACACAGTCCTGTCTGTACACCAATCACGACATCACTACCACACAGTCCTGCCTGTACACCAATCACGACATCACTACCACACAGTCCTGCCTGTACACCAATCATGACATCACTACCACACAGTCCTGTCTGTACACCGTCCACGACATCACTACCACACAGTCCTGCATTTACACCAATCACGACATCACTACCACACAGTCCTGCATTTACACCAATCACGACATCACTACCACACAGTCCTGCCTGTACACCAATCACGACATCACTACCACACAGTCCTGCCTGTACACCAATCACGACATCACTACCACACAGTCCTGCCTGTACACCAATCACGACATCACTACCACACAGTCCTGCCTGTAAACCAATCACGACATCACTACCACACAGTCCTGCATTTACACCGATCACGACATCACTACCACACAGTCCTGCCTGTACACCGATCTGTCTCAGGGATTTTCTGCAGAAAGTCCCTCTGTCCCAAAGAGATATGCTGTTGCATTTGAACATAATGTATGTATGTATGTAATGTATGTATGTATGTATGTATGTATGTATGTATGTATGTAATGTATGTAATGTATGTAATGTATGTATGTATGTATGTATGTATGTATGTATGGATGGATGGATGGATGTATGTAATGTATGTAATGTATGTAATGTATGTAATGTATGTATGTATGTATGTATGTATGTATGGATGGATGGATGGATGGATGGATGTATGTATGTAAGTATGTATGTATGTATGTATGTATGTATGTATGTATGTATGTATGTATGGATGGATGGATGGATGGATGGATGTATGGACCAGTATGTGGGTGGTGCAAATAGGAATCAATGATACCTATCACAAGTAGTGCCACAGGAATGAGCTTTATCCTAAACACACAACGGCAGACACTGTTTCGTATTTATCTGCCTCCATTATTTTTTCATTGTATAATTAATGTTGTGGTTTCAATCATATTTCAAACAAAATGGACGTTTCATAATAAGTCCTAGAGAATTCTTTTTCACGTCGAGGAAAATCAATAAATAATCGGTTGGTATAGATAAAGGGAATGAGAACTCTATTTGCTCGTCATCTTTACAGTAAACCAAATGTGATGACATCAACAGGGCCAAGACCTACATTGTCTTGGGCCTTTTTGCAAGAGTGTATTTTTAAAAAAAGGATATTTTGTCAATATATACCATTTAAAAGATAAATGTCTAACAATACTTTGAAATGTTTCAAATATGCAAATTTCATTATCAGATTTTAGGTACTGGGAGTCCTGGCAACGCCTCCTGCGACAGTTATGTGGTAGCAGTGTTTGTTTCAATGCTGTGCTTGATATATTTGCGTTCAAAGCCCTTCAGCTAATGAAACCAGTAATGAAACCCGTCAACTTCCTTTCGCATTCAATACTAATTCTGTGTCTGTTTCGCGATACTGCAGCCGCGACCCTGTCCCTGGATGTGCGTCTGTCGGGCGGCACTGCTGGTGAGGGTCGAGTGGAGGTGAAGTATGCAGGCTCTTGGGGGTCTATTTGTGACAACCACTGGACGGCCACAGAGGCCCAGGTCATTTGCAGACAGAAAGGGTTTTCCACGTAGGTTTAGGTTCATCAATGACAATAGAATATAGTGATGCCCCACTCCTTCACATACAATTATTGAATGTTTTATCGATTGTAGTATTGTTGATTGTATCACAGGAAAATATTGCGCGCTGCAAATAAAGCTATATTTCCAAAACGGAAAATTTGATTTTGTGAAATGACGCTCGAAAGTGCAATGTCGACATGTATCATTTCAAATAGTTGCGCGAAAGACCTACATTCCAAAGCCGTTCTTGCAAACGCCAACATCTGAAAACTTGCTGCATTACGTATGTTGACCACAGGTTGATCGTTATCTGTTTACAGTAACAACGCCACTGGTGTGAGTGGGGCGCTGTTCGGCCCGGGACGCGGCCAGGTTGTGTTGGGAAATGTCTATTGTGTTGGAACTGAGGCTAATCTCACAATGTGCAACATCGGCTCGGTTGGCACCAGCGACTGTGACCACAGTCACGATGTCGGGGTCATCTGTCACCAAGGTGCTCAGCGATAATGTTGTTTATACACTTGAGTGTAAAACTTGTACATGTAAACCTTGGGGCGGGGCCGCAATATGCAAAGGCTGTTTGTGACCTATGTATAAGATTAAGGTCACCGCAAAGGAGATCATGAAAAATATGCTTTTTTGCATATATGTTTTTAATGGATGTAGTGGTTATATGGTTTGAGTGTTTATGTATGATGACTGATGGCATTCTTTTGATATCAGAAGTAGATCAATGCGACCTACTTTCGATGAGTAGCATATGGAATTGCATATTTGCAACCATGCGGTGCTTTGATCTGTCAGGGATATCACACCATGTATCGCGTTTATAATCCACGTAAATCATTTTGGCACATTTTGTATGTCATGTCAACCTCCAGGTAATAGCCCGAATAACACTTTGGTCACTGCCTACTATCAGAGACCATATAATAATAGTCTATTATATGGTCTCTGCTACCATCATGTTGTGAAGTATGTTTGACATTTTCACTGCATGAAATGGTTATATCATTTGAATAATTAAAACTGTATTATGTCAAAATTAACTCAGGAAGTGTTAACTGTAAAAATGGGATGAAAAAAAGTACATATCATCCTTAAGGTGGGACCTCTGAGCGACCTTCTTTGAAGGTCAAGGTCACTGGAATGGTCATTCGTAAGGCGGTTCTGCTTCTTGGAGCCCTGACCATACTCTCTGTCCATGTAAGAGCGAGCACCCATGTTTTCGATTAAAATAATCAAGCATGTGTTTTGCTGAAATTATGGGTCTAAGTAATTGAACAAATAGTCCATTTAATTTTCTTATCTTATTCTTGAGTAGCGTGAGGCATGGAACTTCCTGTTTTAAAGATGCCTTGTATTACAAATGTTGCGTCACTCAAAACCAACATGTGTAGTTTTTTAACCGGAAATGCGTGTAACGTTCTTTTTAAAAACACTATTATAGTACTTTCCGTTTTGAAGTTGTAAATGCATGGGGCAAACCGGAATAGTTTCTAATTTTGTTATTAAGATAGCTGGTGCTGCTCCTGTTTCACCTGTCCAGGTTTATCTTTAGTATTGTCATTCTTCGTCATGTTATGGTAAATGTCGTATTGAGTTTTGTGAATCAAGTTTAACATATCACAACGACATTCCCACCCATTTCCCCCTGTTAAAAGGAAAGAAATTCATAAAATACGTCATGACGGACACTGGAAGGGTATGCAATTCCTTCTGTTTGTCACAGTGTTTGGTAGGGGCGGTGGTGTATCATGATGGTGCATGCGTTCACTCGTCACAACGAACGTCCTGGTTCTATTCCCTACTTGGGTACTATGTGTAGAGCCCATTTATGGTTACCCTGCCGTGATATTGATGGAATATAACTGGAAACGGTGTAAAACCACACTCACTTACTCACAGTATGTGGTACTAGCTATTACAAAGTATCATCACAAAGTTTTGAAGTTTTATTGTCGTCACTTACAGCTGGCAGCGTGACGTCTGTGTACGGAGTGCGCTTAGTGAACGGCAGCACTGCTAACGAGGGACGTGTGGAAGTACAGATCAATGGTGGCGAATGGGGGACCGTGTGCGATGATCACTGGGACGTTCATGACGCAACTGTCGTCTGTCGTATGCTCAATCTTTCAACGTGAGTACCAGGAATTACATAAATATAGTTTTTCTACATATACTGCTCAAAAATTGAAACGCTATATTAATATACATATACATGTATGTAAGACATTAGTGCATAAACAATATATAAAGCAGTAATAATGTCATTGATAACGTCATTGCTGTCATTATCAACGACCAAATATACATAACAATGCAGAAAAGTAACATCCCCATGGAGATTTTCAACTTTTTCCTTTAATTCTAATGAGGCATAGTTTGCAGACCGATCTTGTGGTTCTCACGCGGTGTAAGAGGAGAACCACGAGATCGATTCACGTGCACGTTCTGCTATTGTTACATAAGGAATAGGCCTAAAAAGTGTGTGTCAGTTGTATGTTAGCAACAAAACAATCTATGCCACATTAAACTTAAAGTAAAATGTTGAAAAAACATGTTAACGGTGCTAGATAGCAACATTCATGCGGGACCACAATGCACAGGTCCTTCTTTGGCTCTCAGTCATCAGATTTGAACCCCATAGAATAGCCATGGCACGAGTAGCCCAAGTCCTACTGAGCCTCTGTAGAGGCTTGCTCGTACTGTGCAAGCCGACTGAGTATAGTGAGTCGGATGTGCAGGACAGCACTTGACAGCACTTGATGCTAATGATGGACATACGAGATATATTGTTCTTCAGACGTTGACCTTTGTCTTTTCTCACATAACGCCTTCATTTGGACAGGTGTCCACCGTGCAGTACTTCCCACACCATCGATCATCTTTTGGGCAAAGTCTTGTTTTGCGTTTCGTTTTTTATACGTAGATGGATGCATTTCCCGTTTCTTTGGCGTCAGCTGGAGCAAAAGCCCTTAAAGCTGTCAGCGAGTATAGATATGTGAGAGACAAATCGATAATGACTTTATCTTCACTTCGAGGGGGGTCATTGGTGGCCAAGTTGTCTAAGGCGCCGCAATTCGCTGTGCAGAAACTCGTTGGTTTCACCAAAGTGAGACCTGCATCACTTTTGGCTTCCTCCCACATCAAGCTGACACGTCGTGATATAACTGGAATCCTGTTCGAAAGTTGGGCGTTAAATCCAACTCACTCACTACTCTTTGCAGTTACTTATATAAATGAATCCGTTATTCTTTTCTTACAAAATAGGCAATCTGCAACCTACTTTACGTTTACTTTGATTGCAGAAATAAAGTATATGCCCGCGGGGCTGGCTATTTTCCTGCTGGTACAGGCAGCATCCTGCTAGACGACACAGACTGCCGGGGCAGCGAGACAAGTGTCTCACAGTGTGGTCATGCGGGTATCGGGGCCACCAATTGTGATCACAGCCAAGACGCAGGGGTAATATGCGGAGGTCAGTGCATTATGCTATAGGTTCACGCTCATGCTCTCAACAAACCCGAGTGCTTTACGTCTCAGCAAGTACGGCATGTTTCTTGTAAAACTGTTAACATGCTTGACTATTTTGGTGTCAACAGCATATTATTGATTGAGCGTCCATTTAAAGGCGTCAACACATATGACTGTATGTCTTATAATACATATCTACACGTAAGACTATAAGAATAGCTATGGACGTCAACACGTGTGAATGTGTGAGTACAGCTCTAAAAATGTCAACTCGTATATGTACATGTATGTGAGTACAGCTATAGACATCAACTCCTAGATCTATGTGAGTACAGCTACAGACGTCAAGTCGTATATCTGTGTGAGTACAGCCACAGACGTCAAGTCGTATATGTAGGTGAGCAAAGCTGTAAGCATCAACTGGCATATCTGTGTAAGTCCAGCTATAGACATCAACTCGTATATCTATGTCAGTACACCTATAAACAAAAACAAATATCAGATATTTGGTACCCAACCTATGATAACTTCTGCACGAGCAACAAAAAATTCTGATGGCAACCACTAGCACGCAGCTTTTTCTTTAAAACATGTAAAAGACAATTTCACGTAGTATCTTAATAAATCAATCAGGTGTGCTAGCGTATTTGACGTGGCGCTACTTATCATTTCAGAGTCAGTAAATAATGCGTCTGTGCGGCTAATCGGGGGAATGACCAGTTACGAGGGCCGAGTTGAAATTTTTCACAGCGGACAGTGGGGCTCCATATGTGACGATGACTTCACAAACGACCACGCTATGGTTGTGTGTAGATCACTTGGATACCCAGTGTAAGTTCCACAAGTGTCATCTGTAGATACAGTTTCATGTTTTGGTAAAGAGATATTCGCAAATAAGGATGGGGTGTTCTCACTTTGCCAGTTCCTATTGTTACAGGTTCCCGGTCACTGGAGCATGGTAATCCCTTAAAACAACAGGTGCTACACCAAATTAGTTGCCCCCGATCATAAACCATGGTCACCAGTATTAGACATACATGTTGACCAGTAATCACAGATAAATATGAATAGTGTTCATTTAATGAAACTAAGGATTACTTCGTGATAATCATGTAATACGACCATTCTTTTCATTAAATGGGTTACTCTACAGGGTGAGTCAATGTTTATCCAAAATAGATTTGTTTGCTGTCGGTTTTGAATGCTTGTGTCTGCAACAAATCCCCGCGTGAAATGTACAAATGCACATATGCTGAGGTTCCACAACCATGATTTGAATGTAAATATTTGAGGTGGCTAGGATGCAGAATTTGTAGGATTCACTTGACTCGATATGGGGTTTACCGCTTCGATTCCTGTGTCGATTTTCATGTCAAATACGGTACGGCATTTAAGCAAGTCAGGCAACAATGCCAGCTCTATATGTAGAGAAACGGTGAAGACAGTCGATTACGATGAATCCATAACTTTAATCATGTTATTGACAGGGGACATAATACGAAAGTCTATCTTACACCATATCAATAGAGGATATCAATAATGGTGGACACTACACAACATATGGGTAGAGGATATCAGCAGTGCTGGACACTACACAACATATGGGTAGAGGACATCAATAATGGTGGACACTACACAACATATGGGTAGAGGATATCAACAGTGGTGGACACTACATAACATATTGGTAGAGGATATCAACAGTGGTGGACACTACATAACATATGGGTAGAGGATATCAACAATGGTGGACACTACATAGCATATAGGTAGAGGATATCAACAATGGTGGACACTACACAACATATGGGTAGAGGATATCAACAATGATGGACACTACACAACATATGGGTAGATGATATCAACAATGGTGGACACTACACAACATATGGGTAGAGGATATCAACAATGGTGGACACTACATAGCATATGGGTAGAGGATATCAACAATGGTGGACACTACATAGCATATGGGTAGAGGATATCAACAATGGTGGACACTACACAACATATGGGTAGAGGATATCAACAATGGTGGACACTACACAACATATGGGTAGAGGATATCAACAATGGTGGACACTACACAACACATGGGCAGAGGATATCAACAGTGGTGGACACTACATAGCATATGGGTAGAGGATATCAACAATGGTGGACACTACACACCATATGGGTAGAGGATATCAACAATGGTGGACACTACACACCATATGGGTAGAGGATATCAACAATGGTGGACACTACACAACATATGGGTAGAGGATATCAACAATGATGGACACTACACAACATATGGGTAGATGATATCAACAATGGTGGACACTACACAACATATGGGTAGAGGATATCAACAATGGTGGACACTACATAGCATATGGGTAGAGGATATCAACAATGGTGGACACTACATAGCATATGGGTAGAGGATATCAACAATGGTGGACACTACACAACATATGGGTAGAGGATATCAACAATGGTGGACACTACACAACATATGGGTAGAGGATATCAACAATGATGGACACTACACAACATATGGGTAGATGATATCAACAATGGTGGACACTACACAACATATGGGTAGAGGATATCAACAATGGTGGACACTACATAGCATATGGGTAGAGGATATCAACAATGGTGGACACTAAAAAACATGTGGGTAGAGGATATCAACAGTGGTGGACACTACACAACACATGGGTAGAGGATATCAACAATGGTGGACACTACACAACATATGGGTGGAGGATATCAACAGTGGTGGACACTACACAACATATGGGTAGAGGATATCAACAGTGGTGGACACTACACAACATATGGGTGGAGGATATCAACAGTGGTGGACACTACACAACATATGGGTGGAGGATATCAACAGTGGTGGACACTACATAGCATATGGGTAGAGGATATCAACAATGGTGGACACTACACAACATATGGGTAGAGGATATCAACAGTGGTGGACACTACACAACATATGGGTGGAGGATATCAACAGTGGTGGACACTACACAACATATGGGTGGAGGATATCAACAGTGGTGGACACTACATAGCATATGGGTAGAGGATATCAACACCTCTTCAGAAATATGGTAGACCAGCCCGTGTACGATAAGATGCAGAAGGATAACAGAGAGTTGAATGTATTCATTATATACATTGACCAAATACAACACGGCATACCATATTCAACAAGCAATCTTCCTTATACTAGTACCTGACATTTCAGCAAACTATTTCTGCGAAATAATGGTTCTGCACTGCAGTAGATGAACAAGTACTATATGATATCAATTTAATTCTGAAAAATGACACTAATGTAAGAGTTCTGTACTGCAGCAGTTAATGAACAAAAAAATATCAAATTATTTCTGAAACCTAGCACTTAGTGATCTTTACTGTTAAACAGTTCAACCAGGTTTACAATAACACAAGGATCTATACTGAAACGTCGCTGTTACAGTATAGTAAAGAACTTATGCCTAAACATCTGTCTACTTTGTCATCCGTCAAATGCCATATCAAACAACTCAAGTTTAACTAAATGCATATTTTGAATATAACACTTACATACCTTCAATTATAGTAAGTTACTAAAAACACATATCCTGATAATCAGTTGACACAACAGTTATTTTTCGAAATATGTTTCCTTCAAGTAAAGAAGTTAGTTAATTCTTGGCTGTGAAACTGAAAGACGTATGACAGACTATTCGGGGAAAGGGTAGCTAAGCTCAGGAACAACGTAAGACACTGCATAACAAGTATCGGTAGATGATATCAATAATGTTAGATACGACATTAGTTTTATCAGTAGCGAGTATCAACGATGTTAGACACTACATTACACATAACGGTAGATGATATCAATAATGTTAGATACGACATAAGTCTTATCAGTAGAGAGTATCAACGATGTTAGACACTACATTACACATAACGGTAGATGATATCAATAATGTAAGACACTACATACAATTAAACGGTTGAGGATATTGACACTGTTCGACACTACATAAAACTTAATGATACTGAAAATGTTAGAGACAGGTTCAAACAACATTACGACAGAGGCAAGCACAGCTGTTGGAGACAAGTTTATACATGATTACAGTAGAGATAAGCACAAATATTACAGACACGTTCACACTTGATTACAGTAGAGACAAAGTTAGAGGCAAGTCCACACGAGATTGCAAACGGCTATGCTAGCGATAAGTTCATACATCCTTGTGGTAGACACAAACGGCGATATCATTAAGGCTGCAATCCGTGTTCTATGTGGCTCGTGTTTCGTCAGAGTAGGAGCGAAGACCATGCAGTATCACAGCAAAAACGTGTTACAATTCCAAAATAAATTTCAAAATTTGGGGGTACATTTTGTTCAATTAAGTGTGAAACACATAAAATAAATTGAAATAAATTACCAAGAAAATTGAAGATAGCTGAAGGTATCCGGAAGGTTTCCGGAAGGTGTCCGGATGCAAATTTTCTTCATGTCTTGTTTATAGTAAATAATGTTAGCCTTGGCATATCAGATAGTTGTAGAACAATTCTGTGTTAATTTAGTTGTTATTGTACCTAATAAAGTCGATATATTGAATTTAATATCATAGATACAAATATGAAATTGTGGAAGGTAGTCTACCGTGCCACGAGCTGTGTGCCGTGGAGAGTTGCCCTGTTGAAACAAATCCCTCTGGCGGTCAATGATTGACGGTTAGGTTGAAGAATTTGATTCATGTAGCGATTTGCTGTCAAAGTTCTCTGAACGACAACCAAGTCAGATCTCGTAGTGTAGGATATGGCCCTCCACACCATGACAATACCGTCACCGAATTTGTCGAATTCACGTACACAATGTGGAGCAAATGGCTCATTTCAACGACGATAAACACGTCTTCCAAGGCTGTAAGGTATGGTACCAACGCAAGCTTCGCTGTCGATGGATCTGTTGCGGACGATAACTGGTCTTCTGGGTCGGATTCTAGCCCCACGAAGGTGGTTCCTGACAGTCTGGTCCGATATCATCCTCAAACCAGGGATACGTCCTACAGTCTCCGAAACTGCGGCATTGCGGTGAAGGAGGTGGAACAGTCTAATGTAGCGGTGGTAACTCTTGGTCGGCCGATTCTCGGACGGTCTGCAATGGAATTGAACTGTGTGAATCGGTCTCAAAGGCGGCAAATGGTGATGTTGTGGACGTTGCAACAGATGACAGCGATTTCCCTCTTTGAATACGTCCTAAGTGTTGACAATTGAATGATAAATTATTGGCTTATGCTTTCCTTTTTATATCCACAATCGCGAGTTACAAATGCCATACCTTGCACGTGCATTTAGCTTTACTGTTTTCCGCCATAGTATTTTTAACAAGTGTGAAAACCATGCCGTTTAAGACATTGCAAATCAACAATGGCTGCGTTTTGACGCACTGTTTGTCGAATTTCAGGCCACCAATATTTTCCAAAAACATATATCCACTTTATATACCGGATAATTTGTGTAGTCAGGTTCAATGAACTACATACTACCTGTGCGTTTCTTCTTTTGAAGAGCGTACATTTCTTTTTAGATGTTAAGTGTATTAAATGAACAACTGTCAGTCCTAGTATGATGATATCCTTAAATTTCATGTTCATATTCCCAGTTTGTTCTGAGAAAAAGGGGCAGTGGGGTAGCCTCAAATATTTTTTATGTGTTTCACACTTAATTGAACATTTTATTTTGGAAGGTTTCCGAAAGTTATCCGGGCCGGATCCAAAGTGGGAAGGCAACCTACACTTCTTTTGCTGTTTATGAGTATGTGCAGGATGCTCCAGGGTACTGTCATCCCTGGCGAATATAATGGCACACTAATGTGAAATTGTTGCAGTAATCATGATTACAATTTTTGTTGCAGCACGTCGGCCCAGGCTTACGGCAAGGCGCACTTTGGGTCAAGCACAGGTCCTATATGGCTCGATGATATAAACTGTATAGGTGACGAGAGCTTCCTAGAGGAATGCTCTATTAGAGGTTGGGGTAACACAGACTGCCAGCACAGCGAGGATGTGGGTGTCATCTGCACAGGTTCGTCTACCTCTATTATAGAAAGAGCCAATGTTAAGGCTCATGATCTGGCTTTTGCGTCAACAACAGTTTACATACACTGTCACGATGTCGAGTTGATAAACAATAATATAATTATCTGGAGATGTGATAAGATGGACCAGTGAATGAGGTGTAATTACATAAAGAATCTCGGGAATCTGAAGCATGTCGATTCAGCTGTTGTGTAGCACTACAAGATTCATCAAGAGTAAAGATATACTCGCATAAAATATAAAATATAAATTGAGATAAATTCATCACAAGCACATGTTGATCGATGTGAGGTGAAGTGAAATGGGGTTTAACGTCGCGTCCAAGATTATTGCACTTACATAGCGATCTGCATGCACATTAGTGTATAACATGAATACCCCACACAGTATGCATTTTCCAAATGGCAAATGATTTTGTTCAAGAACTGAAACTTTATGAAGATGTGTAGAACCATAGCCATACCATGATAGTATAAAACGAATTGAAAAAATAATTTGCCATTTGCCATGTTGCGTCATCATCTTATTTTGTAAGAAAGTTGATATTTAGGTACGATACCTAGCTCCACGATTTATAGATGGAATTGAGATCAAGAATTGAATTTATTTTCTTAGATATTCAAATTCCAATGTATATATTACTAAGGACCATAGGCCCGAATACATGAAGTGTATACTATACAATTTTACCAACAAATTCACATGCACATTTCTCCTCTTGAAAGAATGCTTGAAATGTAGCAGATATTAAATCTTCAGGAGGCGAGTAAATTGTTGGACTGAAGGTCTATTTGCATAATATTTGGTATGTATTGCTGTCGAATGTCCCCTACAGGACGGACATATAAAGGTGAATGATGCGTTCCTTCGATATTGTTTCGTTGCGTTCACATTCCTTCAGATCTTCGAATTTTGTGACGTGTCTCTCGGTGTCAATATTATGCCTTGTTCATCCAACTCGAGCACAAGCGAAGTCGGTAGCAAATGTACAATAGGTCGAATCTGCTAAATATTTTTCTGTTTCTAGGCTATCCTAAAAGAGTATTACATTAATATCGAGTACGAGATAATTTATAAACAATGGTCCCGTCCACATTCCCCTAAAGCTATTTAGTTAGGCCATGTTTTCCATGGTGGCAGTGTTGTATAACATCATTAGCAAACACATATCAGTGGCGCATAGGACCAGCTACAAGGAACTACCGTCATCTCGCTATACTGGGTCTTTCATTCCATATTACACCAGTAGCACAAGTCAGTCGTTCTCGTCTTGTTCTTCCAGTACCAACCATCAAAATTCGCCTAGCAAACGGTGGACCTGTTGTGTCTCAAGGTCGGGTTGAGATCTACATGAACGGCACGTGGGGTACAGTGTGCAGCGACATGTGGGATGTGCGGGATGCTGCCGTCACTTGTGCAATGCTTGGTTACAGCAGGTCAAAATGTTTGCAACATTTGCACAAACAAAACGTGATGCTATTGTCAAGGCGTGATATTTGAAGTTCATTTTGCCAGTGTTTCTGCTGACATGGTTTGCTGTGTACATTGTGCCTATTGTGTAATATGTACTAAGTCATCAGTTTTCATGGCTGTGACATACAGAGTATGTTTAAAAATAACAAAATTGTCGGCTTGTGTTTCACATTCTTACACCGGTGACGCCAAAACATTGATACAGTGTGAGAGTTTGGTGTACTTCATCTGTTGCAGGCAGAATGCTGTGGCTGTCCAAGACGGGCGGTTCGGGCGAGGAGCAGGTGACATATTGCTGGATGATGTTGGTTGTCTTGGTTCAGAGGCCACCATCTCGCAGTGCCCTGCTAAGACAGGACAACACATTCGATGTACTCATGCGCAGGATGCAGGAATCACATGTCACCAGTGTATGTTGTTAATATTCATTGCCGGATACTGTGTATACTTATGCGCAGGATGCAGGAATCACATGTCACCAGTGTATGTTGTTAATATTCATTGCTGGATACTGTGTATACATATGATAGGGTTATAATTTAGTTTAAGATCTATAAAATCAACACAAAAGTCCAATAGGTAGGAGCACATGGCCGTCAGTGGAGCAGTGTAAGGCGTGCAAGCAGCATATCTACCATTTGCGGTATGCAGTCTATACAACTGTGCAGCCCTGCTCGTTTAAAGATAAGCATCATCTAAATGTAGTTATTCTTTGATAACTTGTTAATGCTTGTTTATTATACTTTGAAGATGATTAGCTACTCGATATAACACTACAGAAAGGCTGTTCGTTGATATTTGTCAAGAATGTTGAGCAGTATTTTCTGGTGAATAATAAAATGCACACCCTGGTAAATGTCTGTTGAAACAGTATCCAAATGAAAAACACATATTATCATTTAGAACACAATTGCACTCTAGGTACAAGCTGAATGTCCTATGTCAAGACAAGGTGAGATTCAAGTCACATAGGACATAGAGAAATCATACCTTTTGTGAGTTTGCAACATTTCCTCGGCGTTAGCATATGGATTAAGACGTTCTCAACAGATGTCTTCATTTCTAAATCGAGTGTTGAAATTACCATATATTGGAGATATTCGAGTCGGTGCCATGTGCAGAGGATGAATTCCAAAATGGAAGGCTACTTTGATTTGCGACACTCCGATAGGCTTCAAACAAGAGTACTAGTGCTTTGTTGCGAGAAGATGTATGCAATCTGGCTGGCTGCTAAGTGGTTGACAGTCTGTAACAGATGCCTGGAACATCATCACTCACTAACCGACCCACAATAGCGACATGTGGTGTCGTTAAGCACTCCAGTTTAAGCTTACCGAACTGCACCATGTGTTGGTATGTTATGGGTTTGGGGATGTATCAGTTCAAGTTCTAATTACTCAACGTGCTTAATAATAACATTGGCCTGTACATCAGGCACATGCAATTCGCCCTTGGAAGAGAACGTTATGCAAACATTTTATAGTGAAACAGTAACGTAATTAATCATTCTTATTTAAATTCTTTTCGTGAAAACAGCTACAGTTTCCGTTCGACTTGAGGGTACGGCACAGCGGGGACAGGGTAGAGTGGAAGTTCAGTTCGAGAACACATGGGGCACAATATGCGATGATCACTTTACCGACCTCAATGCTGAGGTCATCTGCCGGATGACTAACAATCCAACGTGAGTGAAGTAATACAAATCCAACTACAAATCACCTTAAACATTTACTCTTTCATTAAATAAAAAACGACAAATGAATAATACACGATGGGCATCGACCTGCACCATGTTTGCTCCCCAACAATTGACACTTGTAGGCTGTAGTTTTTTTTCATGCTCAAGACAATGTTTTAATATTCATAACAAATAGGCTGTCCATCTTAAAATCTGTTAGTGCAGGTGCGTATTTTTTGCCTCGATCTCATTTCGGGAGTGGTAGCGGACCTGTATTGCTTGATGGACTGCAATGCCTTGGAACTGAGCGTTCAGTCAGTCAGTGTTCTCACAATGCCTGGAACACGTCGTCGTGTCAGCACACACAGGATGTCAGCGTCGTCTGTCCCGCAGCTGCTGCTTCAGGTACACACAAAACACAAAGGAGTTGTTGTTTTTGTTACCACTGAACTAACTGAGGTTAGTTAAAAATAACCAGTGATGTTTCTGCTGTAAAGGAAGTATTTGTGCGTGATTATCTCTATATTATTAAAACTTATCCGTTTTAAGGAATGCGTTTGAACTTACAGTGTCACAGGTAACGCCGACTGGAACGTCTCGTTTACCCACTTCAACGCCAAACCCAGCAGAAACATTTGTACGACTTGTCGGTGGGTCTACCGCCTATCAAGGTCGTGTTGAAGTGTTTGCGTTTGGATCCTGGGGAACAGTTTGTGACTCTACCTGGGACGTCCAAGATGCTGCCGTCATTTGTTCCATGCTAGGATACTCCGATTTCTCGTCAGTACTTTAACCGTTTATTCTTAAACTCATAATGTCTGCATATGTTTATGTGTTGGTAGCGGAAAACATGCAGGACAAATAATCTTTTAAGCTCGCTATTCGTTATTGGTTGGTGCCAGGGACTAACCGATCGAGGTGTTAGTGTTAACTTTAAGATGGATACTTTTGCACATTAGTGTATTTTGTTGACGGGAACAGGTAGAACGAACTCATCATTAACATACATATACTTTCGCTTAGGCAATCTATGGGTAAGACGTTACGTCATTGTTGTGGACACTGAGTCGTGGTATGTTGCAAGACGTTATGTCACAGTTGTGGACACTGAGACGTGGTTTGTTGCAAGACGTTACGTCACTGTTGTCGACACTGAGACGTGGTATGTTGTAAGATGATATGTCTTTGTTGTGAACACTGAGACATGGTATGTTGTAAGATGATATGTCATTGTTGTGGACGCTGAGACGTGGTATGTTGTAAGATGATATGTCTTTGTTGTGGACGCTGAGACGTGGTTTGTTGTAAGACGTTATGTCACTGTTGTCGACACTGAGACGTGGTTTGTTGCAAGACGTTACGTCACTGTTGTGGACACTGAGACATGGTATGTTGTAAGATGATATGTCTTTGTTGTGGACGCTGAGACGTGGTATGTTGCAAGACGTTACGTCACTGTTGTGGACGCTGAGACATGGTATGTTGTAAGATGATATGTCTTTGTTGTGGACGCTGAGACGTGGTATGTTGTAAGATGATATGTCATTGTTGTGGACGCTGAGACGTGGTATGTTGCAAGACGTTACGTCACTGTTGTGGACGCTGAGACATGGTATGTTGTAAGATGATATGTCTTTGTTGTGGACGCTGAGACATGGTATGTTGTAAGATAATATGTCTTTGTTGTGGACGCTGAGACGTGGTATGTTGTAAGACGTTACGTCATTGTTGTCGACACTGAGACGTTGCTTGTTGCAAGACGTTATATCATTGTTGTCGACACTGAGACGTTGCTTGTTGCAAGACGTTATAATCATTGTTGTCGACACTGAGACGTGGCTTGTTGCAAGACGTTATACCATTGTTGTCGATACTGAGACGTGGTTTGTTGTAAGACATAACGTCATTGTTGTCGACACTGAGACGTTGCTTGTTGCAAGACGTTATATCATTGTTGTCGACACTGAGACGTTGCTTGTTGCAAAACGTTATAATCATTGTTGTCGACACTGAGACGTGGCTTGTTGCAAGACGTTATACCATTGTTGTCGACATTAAGTAAGTGTTGTAAGATGTTACGTCACTGTTGTCGACACTGAGACGCGGCTTGTTGTAAGACGTTATGCCATTGTTGTCGACATTAAGTAAGTGTTGTAAGACATAACGTCATTGTTGTGGACACTGAGACGTTCCTTGTTGCAAGACGTTATATCATTGTTGTCGACATTAAGTAAGTGTTGTAAGATGTTACGTCACTGTTGTCGACACTGAGACGCGGCTTGTTGTAAGACGTTATGCCATTGTTGTCGACATTAAGTAAGTGTTGTAAGACATAACGTCATTGTTGTGGACACTGAGACGTTCCTTGTTGCAAGACGTTATATCATTGTTGTCGACATTAAGTAAGTGTTGTAAGATGTTACGTCACTGTTGTCGACACTGAGACGCGGCTTGTTGTAAGACGTTATGCCATTGTTGTCGACATTAAGTAAGTGTTGTAAGACATAACGTCATTGTTGTGGACACTGAGACGTTCCTTGTTGCAAGACGTTATACCATTGTTGTCGACATTAAGTAAGTGTTGTAAGACGTTATATCATTGTTGTTGACATTAAGTAAGTGTTGTAAGATGTGACGTCACTGTTGTTTACGTCTACTGGTGGTGTACTGTAAGACGGTGTGTATTTGTTGCCAGATCCGGAGGTTCCATCCAGCGCCAGGCGCCATTTGGCGAGGGCACAGGTCCAGTATGGCTGGACAGTGTGGCATGTGTTGGGTCAGAGGTGGCCATCACACAGTGTCCACTGGGCAGATGGGGAGCAGATAGTTGCGATCACAGCCATGACGCTGGAGTCACATGCTCATCAGGTCGGATATTAGCTGTGTCGTGAAACTGCGTCGTGTCAGTGACTTTGGTGGGATAAGCGTTATATTTGGATGACATCCTACTGAGCATGATAGTAACGTGCCTGCTAGAGAACCAGCCTGTACTTGTATACATCATGTCAATCTAAGGGAAAAGTGCAACCCAATGTTAGGACTCGATCAAATGACAGACTGAGTTGTATATAGTATTGATTCAAGTCCCCATATTTACCCTATGCTTACAGTTCTTTTTGTAGTTTGTAACTATGGGCAAATCGATCATCTGTTAGGTGGCACCCATTCCAATCCTGAGTCCCCACGAGGCGAGAAAAAAGAAACAAAAATTGTATAACTATTTGATACAACATATTCCCCAAAGTGCTTGATTGATCTCTAAAGCCATGAATCCAACAATTTGCATGTGTGATCGGTAAGGCATACTCCTATTGAAGTGAGGACAACCGACACTTACAAACAACTGATCACCCATGTGTAAACATTCATCTTGTGTTATCAGTAAAGAAGGAACCAAAAAAGATCACACAGTTGCGTGCATTTAGAAATTTCATACGAACGGGCTGTACACTTAGTGATTGAGTATGATAGTACGTCGGTATAAGGCAATCAATATCCCAGCAATACCAGGGCGCACATTGTACCCATTCGAGAGATAGGTCGCTCTTGCTCGGCATCACATGAGGCTAGACTAAAAAGGCGCCCTGATATTACACATAAACTAATTAGACACAGGAATGATATTTATATGCCTTTACCACTTTCAGCACAGCTGCCCAACAACTTCCTGCTTATAACAGATTCGGCAGATAGGAAGATCTACCGTATGGATGGCCGCACCTATAGTTACGTCGACATACCAGTGTCCGCATCAGATAGCCCAGTGGCAATTGATTATGATTTTTTGGATGGACGAATCATTTGGACAGATGTTGGCTCCAAACAAATTCGCAGTGTAACACTTTCTGGCACAACGGAGAAAGTTATTTGGCAACTTAATACAGGTAACTGTCTATAATCTTTCCAGATCTTCATGTTCCTGTTTACTTGCAGAACAAAACGTCGTACAACGTTATAAAACTGTTTGGAGACGTCCATGCGTAGCATACGTGATGTCATGAGATATGTTGCACTGTCAGATGACAAGTATAACTGTTTGAGGTATATGACGTTTATCCAAGGGATATGTAGTTTGACTTATATTAATGTTCCCAATCACAAAAGAAGTTTAACCTATCATTAGATTGTTTATTTGTTGTTTAACGTCGAACCCAGCAATATTCAAGCTATATGACGGCGGTCTGTATATAATCGAGTCTGGACCAGACTATCCCATGATTGACATGAACATAAGCATCGGTCTCTTAGCATATAAACATACAGTGACTTCCATCAACCAAGTCAGCGAACCTATCCACCCGATCCCGTTAGCCACCTCTTACAACAAGCATGTCATCCCCGTGCTCCCTTATTGCTAGCGATATCGGAACTTATACAGATGACCATGTTACGAAACATAATTTAGGTGTTGTCTAATTCTGTAAAAGGAGGTCAATATTATGCTCAGTAAGTCAATGGCCACACAGGGGCCATGTCGGTGCCCCTACAGAGAACTTGTCGACATTTCCTTTGAAATGAAGAAATACCACTGATATGTCGAGTAGCCTAATGCAAACAGTGCTTGATCGCAGGTGCACCCATTCACATCGTCGGTTCACAGCGACACCAGCAGCCAGGCGACACACTGCACGACCCGATCCTCAGTCGACTCTTGCAACAACATACTGGGGACCTTTTCTGCCAAGATAGCTGACACAAGTTCTCTTTTCATTCCTTGTCAGTGGCTGTGCCCAATGGTATCTCCGTCGACCCGGTGACACGCCTGATCTTCTACACAGACACCGGCAACGACATCATTGGACTGATGACTATTGACGGCTTTGCTCACCTGACTATCATCAAGGAAGATCTGGATGAACCCAGGGCCATAGTGGCGGACTCTTCCACTGGGTAGGTACAACCTCACCTTGTAAGATGTATGATGATGTTCACAAGTTACTTGTAGCTTGATACGGCAAACATCGTAGTATCTTCACTGATATCATCTAAATCGAATGAGCGTGACTTCACTATCAGAGAAGAAACATAACGAAGTATACCTATATTGTGATATATATGTGATGTACCACGACACGTGGGTACTTGGGTTCGAATCTCGGTTCGCCCCGATTATGTTTCTAGGTTTGTCAGTACCATACCCTACGGTTTGACGAAAGTGATAATCTTAGAATTGCCTCACTTCGGGCTTTCCTCCCACATTAAGCTGATACACCGTGATGTAACTATACTACTGCTCAAAGCGACGTTAAACCCATCTAACTCACTCACAAGGGTACCAATATGTATTACCATGAAGTTGAATGAAGATACGCATTGATAATAGAGTGACATGTCACACATACCACCTCCTTTTCGTGTCAGTATAACGCTTATGTTAACTGTTAACTTCATCTGCCTTGAATAGTATGCCATGTAATTATGGGGCACGCGAGTGTCACGTGGCCCGGCAGACTGGTATAATCCCCTAGGGAACATTTAGAACTACAACCAGTCAAGAATCGCCTTTCTTTTTAATCAAGTTAATTTCAGCAAAATGAGTTTTTAAAAGCTATCTATATATTATTGCTGATAGTAATTGTTCATATACAGAAAATGAGTGTTGTTTTAAGCTGCTTTTTATTAAATCATCAACAAAATGAAATAATGGATGTGATAATGCTGTCAGTAAATCAACCAGCGCATATAGCGGGTCAACAACATAGTAAATATCATAAGAAGTTGATTTGATTTCTTCAAAGACATTCAATGAATTAGTCCTGTGACACTAAAGTACATTATCAAAAGGCCTACCCTAAGTGTTGTCAATCTATTCACAAGGCTTGTTTACTGGTGTGACTACGGACATAGTCCAAAGATCGAGAGAGCGTCATATGACGGGTCGATGAGAACTCCTCTTGTCACAAAGCAACTCATCCGGCCAACTGGGATCGCCCTCAACCCGGACGGTAACTTGTTCCCTGTCTCTACTTGGTGTCAGATTGATAATGTTACAAGAAAAAATGAGTATACATCTGATAGGGCAATTCTGTGGTCAGTATGATACATCTAACAGGGCAATTCTGTAATCAGTATGATACATCTAACAGGGCAATTCTGTAATCAGTATGATACATCTAACAGGCTGATTCTGTAATCAGTATGATACATCTAACAGGGCAATTCTGTAATCAGTATGATACATCTAACAGGCTGATTCTGTAATCAGTATGATACATCTGACAGGCTGATTCTGTAATCAGCATGATACATCTGACAGGCTGATTCTGTAATCAGTATGATACATCTGACAGGGCAATTCTGTAATCAGTATGATACACCTGACAGGCTGATTCTGTAATCAGTATGATACATCTGACAGGCTGATTCTGTAATCAGTATGATACATCTGACAGGCTGATTCTGTAATCAGTATGATACATCTAACAGGGCAATTCTGTAATCAGTATGATACATCTGACAGGCTGATTCTGTAATCAGTATGATACATATGATAGGGCAATTCTGTGGTCAGTATGATACATCTGACAGGGCAATTCTGTAATCAGTATGATACATCTGACAGGCTGATTCTGTAATCAGTATGATACATCTGACAGGGTGATTCTATAATCAGTATGGTACATCTTACAGGGCAGTAATGTGGTCAGTATGATACATCTGACAGGCTGATTCTGTAATCAGTATGATACATCTGACAGGGTGATTCTGTAATCAGTATGATACATCTGACAGGGTGATTCTGTAATCAGTATGATACATCTGACAGGGTGATTCTATGATCAGTTTGATACATCTGACAGGGCAATTCTGTGGTCAGTATGATACATCTGATAGGGCAATTCTGTGGTCAGTATGATACATCTGACAGGGCAATTCTGTAATCAGTATGATACATCTGACAGGGTGATTTTATGATCAGTTTGATACATCTGACAGGGCAATTCTGTGGTCAGTATGATACATCTGATAGGGCAATTCTGTGGTCAGTATGATACATCTGACAGGGTGATTCTGTAATCAGTATGATACATCTGACAGGGTGATTCCGTAATCAGTATGATGCATCTGACAGGGTGATTCTATGATCAGTATGATACATCTGACAGGGTGATTCTATGATCAGTATGATACATCTGATAGGGCAATTCTGTGGTCAGTATGATACATCTGACAGGCTGATTCTGTAATCAGTATAATACATCTCATAGGGCGATTCTGTGGTCAGTATGATACATCTGACAGGGTGATTCTGTAATCAGTATGATACATCTAATAGGGCAATTCTGTGATCAATATGGTACATCTGACAGGGTGATTCTGTGATCAATATGATACATCTGATAGGCAATTCTGTAATCAGTATGATACATCTGATAGCGCGATTCTGTGATCAATGTGTCATCTCAAAGGGCGATTCTGTGATCAATATGATACATCTCACAGGTGAATGAAATTGCGGCCGAGGGGTCAGCTTACTGAATGAAGGGTCCTCGAAACGATTGTAGCATAACTATTTGGCCACAAACGGAGGGCGTCTAGATGTTGCATTTTACTATGATGTATTTCATGGCATGAACCTAATGGTTTTACTGGTTGCATTGCAGGTGATGAGCTATACTGGTGTGATGAAGGTTCTGGTAAAATTGAAAAATCTCGGCTTGACGGACGCAACCGTGTCGTTCTGTCCTCCAGGCCTGGATCTCAGTATTTCGGCATTATATATTTTAGTGACTATCTCTTCTTCACCGACTGGTCCCAACAGTAGGTAGACACAATGCTTCATTACCAATCAGTGCCGCCTTCTCTATCCCCTGCATAGTTTCAATGCTCCGACCAACCCGTGGGAATTCCGATATGTACATCGTTGATACAGTGATCCTATTTGGGAAATATGACCGGGACCCAACTGTTTTATTCGACCCTTGTTGAATAGAAAATTTTAGTAACAATTCGTGGTAGAAACGGAACAATATTATATCTTTCATAAAGTTCACGACAGAATGTATTTTTTTGATTTGCAGAACTGTATTTCGGATGGACTATGACGGTAGTGGAATGACAACGGTGGGGCCTGGTGGGTTTGGGCGTCTCAACGACATCCACTACCACAGAGATGGATGGGGTCCATCAGGTACGTGACGCTGTAGCCCTGACGGTGAAGCTGTGCATGTCACCACAAGTTCTAGGCTGCATTATTTCCCATTGTCATTATGACAACAATGTATGAACTTGAATATAGAGACATGTGATTTTGTTGATTAAACTATTTATTTATTTTAGCGACAGTCTTAAGAATATGCGTGAAGCTGCTCATTATCAAATACAGCCAACTATCTATAATTGAACAAGGCAAACACTCATAAGTCTCCACATCTCGAAATATAATTACTTCTCAGCAGAAAGACAATGATGAATACGTATTTTAAAGATACACACTATCAAGTAAATGTCACCGCTGCTGCTGAACTTGTGGTGATTATTTAAAATGCTGGTTTGGAAGATCGGTACCAATATTTTTAAAAGTAAATTTCGGATTTGATATCAATAATACCTTTGACATTTGCAGGATTCGTTTTAATGGATTTGTCACGGGTTTATAGGGCAAAGTTATAACAAATGTCGTTTTCACAAATCATTCACGTAGAGAATCCTGATTGGAACTCGTCATGCCACGATACAGTTCTATATAATACGAGTAATAGCGCTATTGGCAGCGTCGATATAAGAAGCTTTTTATTAAGGGTCCTACGTGGGCGTTATTTTACCTTAGCATAATCGACTTCAACTGCTGCAGTGGTGTGGAATACATCATCAGTGGCTTCCCCAAAGTTGGCGTCATGTTTGGTTCAGTGATGATCTTGCTTGTCACCACCGTGATTCATGGGTGTAAACATCTTCTTCTAGATTCTAACCTATCATTAGATTGTTTGTTTGTTGTTCAATGCCGAACTGAGCAATATTCCAGCTAGATCTGTAAATAATCGAGTCTAGACCAGACAAGCCAATGTGACATCCTGCGTATCGATCTGCGCAATTGGGATAGAATCTTGTTTGTCGCCTCCTGCGACAAGGCCAATAGAATGACTAACAAGAAGTAGACATTAGCTGATCAAAACTTTGCCTTTTCAAGCTTTACCGCACTAATTTCAAACTGGCGACTTTCATTCTAGACTACGCTTTGAAAAATATCTATTCAAAATTTTAAGAGTGAACAATTCACAATTCTGGATTGTCTAATAGATGGCCGTGATTGTACGGCAGTACTTCCTATGCTATGGAAAGTCTCTTCCGTTTGAAATGTTTATCTCTTTTAAACGAGAGACAGACGATTATGATTGACCGAATTAGTCGTACTTCCTATGGGCTCAGAGCTTGAATGTGTCCGTCAATCCATTGGAGAGTTGGTGGAATGAGTCAGACATGCCTGTACACCTACGTCAAACAGGGCCATTGTCGTGCTTGAGACAGGGACGTAGCCGGCATGTTTGATGAACTCTGTTTCACTTTGTAACAGCCCAAACATACATGTCCCAATGAACCTCTTGACAAACATACATGTCCCAATGAATCTCTTGACAAACACACATGTCCCAATGAATATCTTGACAAACATACATGTCCCAATGAATCTCTTGACAAACACACATGTCCCAATGAATCTCTTGACAAACACACATGTCCCAATGAATATCTTGACAAACATACATGTCCCAATGAATCTCTTGACAAACACACATGTCCCAATGAATCTCTTGACACACACATATGTCCCAATGCATCTCTTGACAAACACACATGTCCCAATGAATCTCTTGACAAACACACATGTCCCAATGAATCTCTTGACAACGACACATGTCCCAATGCATCTCTTGACAAACACACATGTCCCAATGAATCTCTTGACAAACATACATGTCCCAATGAATATCTTGACAAACACTCATGTCCCAATGAATCTCTTGACAAACACACGTGTCCCAATGAATCTCTTGACAAACACAGATGTCCCAATGCATCTCTTGACAAACACACATGTCCCAATGAATATCTTGACAAACATGCATGTCCCAATGGATATCTTGACAAACATACATGTCCCAATGAATCTCTTGACAAACACTCATGTCCCAATGGATATCTTGACAAACACACATGTCCCAATGCATCTCTTGACAAATACACATGTCCCAATGAATCTCTTGACAAACACTCATGTCCCAATGGATATCTTGACAAACACACATGTCCCAATGCATCTCTTGACAAATACACATGTCCCAATGAATATCTTGACAAACACACATGTCCCAATGAATCTCTTGACAAATACACATGTCCCAATGAATCTCTTGACAAACACTCATGTCCCAATGGATATCTTGACAAACACACATGTCCCAATGCATCTCTTGACAAATACACATGTCCCAATGAATATCTTGACAAACACACATGTCCCAATGAATCTCTTGACAAACACACATGTCCCAATGGATCTCTTGACAAACACACATGTCCCAATGAATATCTTGACAAACATACATGTCCCAATGAATCTCTTGACAAACACTCATGTCCCAATGGATATCTTGACAAACACACATGTCCCAATGCATCTCTTGACAAATACACATGTCCCAATGAATATCTTGACAAACACACATGTCCCAATGAATATCTTGACAAACACTCATGTCCCAATGGATCACTTGACAAACACTCATGTCCCAATGGATCTCTTGACAACCACATATGCGTTTCTTTTTATGGTTTTTGATTTGTTAATAACAGTTGCCAAGGTAACATCGAATGCCTGTATTAGTATAGATTGCACTATTTAGGATTTTTGTTTTTATTCTATTTGTGTTGTAAGTAAGTGAGTATGGTTTTACGCCGCTTTCAGCAATATTGCAGCAATATCACGGCGGGGGACACCAGATATGGCCTTCACACATTGTACCTATGTGGAGAATCGAACCCGGGCGTTCAGCGTGACGAGCGAACGCTTTAGCCACAAGGCTACACCACCGCCCCTTATTTGTTGTGAGAAGATAGTTTCCTTACGAGCAGTGGAAGTTGAAGGGTTATGATTCTCTATGTGAAAGTACTATAAACAAAGGAAACGACAGTTGTATAAACAACAACATGTCCGAAACGACCCATTAAGTACAAAACACGTCCCATTTTAATTCTGGAAACCCCAAAGTCCAGAAACTCTACGGTCTTTGCCGACTCTCGGTCAAAGGTATTTACAAAATTAAACATGCTGTTTTCATGAGCACATACCAAGGAAGAAAAAATGAAAAAGAAATTGTTCAAAAACTGTTCGAAGACTGGCCCATGGGTAAAACTCATGTTTTTGTTTCGCAAATACATTAAATGTATTTATTCAAGTATCATGACACAAAATTTAACTCATTTTAACTTAATTCAACTACTTTATAGCGATATTGAAATATTTTGCCCATGGGCGAGAAAAAGGTTTGGCCCATGGGCAGGCCCATGGACGAGAATATGTTCCTTTACTTAAAACTCATGTTTTTGTTTCGCAAATACATTAAATGTATTTATTCAAGTATCATGACACAAAATTTAACTCATTTTAACTGAATTCAACTATTTTATAGCGATATTGAAATATTTCGCCCATGGGCCAGAATATGTTCCTTTACTGAAAACTCATGTTTTTGTTTCGCAAATACATTTAATGTATTTATTCAAGTATCGTGACACAAAATTTAAATCATTTTAACTTACTTTAACTATTTTATAGCGATATTGAAATATTTCGCCCATGGGTGAGAAAAAGGTTTGGCCCAAGGGCGAGAAAATGTTCCTTTACTTAAAACTCATGTTTTTGTTTCGCAAATACATTAAATGTATTCATTCAAATATCATGACACAAAATTTAACTCATTTTAACTTAATTCAACTATTTTATAGCAATATTGAAATATTTCGACCATGGGTGAGAAAAAGGTTTGGCCCAGGGGCGAGAATATTTTCCTTTGCTCAACTGTTTTAGTTTCGCAAATACATAAAAGTTTTATAAGCATGACACATGATTCAACTCATTTTATACCTTAATTCAACTATTAAAATATGTCGCCCATGTTTTCGTCAGTCCCTTTAAATAATTAACTAATTGTGTACAGAGTATATTGTATCATATGAAATATACTTTATATTATATCATTACATTACTATTTAAAAAGGGCCTTTGGTTGGATGTTTCCTTTACAGAAGTTTTAAAAATTTCACCTTTTTTTACATATTGCAACGATACGCCAATTCATTGGCGACATTTTCCAACACATTAAAGTTTAGTTAGTTTCTTTTTCATTTGCCATTTTATGTCTCGTTGATACATCACACTGAGAAAGTAAGTGACACTAAATGTGCAATATACAGGTACACGTGCACGTATTTTAATGGCAACAAAAAACGATTCGTCTTTCATTGCATAACGTCTGGCTGAATATCTCACATTCTAACGAAATCTCGAACTAATTATTTAATTATATGCGGTGTCGAACTGACAAATGGGAATTATGTTTACAGGCGATTGAGGAAAACTTGAGTGAATATTATAACACTAAAGCAACTTTTAAATGCATTGTCACTTTTGGTATGAAAATGGTAACAGTTCAGAAAAAACAACCGCCTTCTTATGATAATTCTCATATTCTCATTAGGACGTTGTATCTAATTATAGTGTCGGCCTTATTTACAGGTGATTCTACAATACCTGCTCTCAGTCAATTACGATCTACCACACCACGCGTGAATAAACAGTTATGCAGGTGTTGCTGTGGGCAAATACCTAGCCTGAAAATGTATATTTATTTTGTGGATACATGTTTTACAAATGTTCGTTGATATGTGGATATATTAAGCACAAAGACAAAAAAATGTTTATGAAAGATGAATTAGTGCCTTGAAATATTCATCGAGATGTGTATCATCGTTTAATGGGGTCATTCAATAAAAGTATGTTTGGAGGAGATATCAAAGGAGCCGCCCAATATACACAGTGTCGTCCAGTGAACTACCATCCCACCCTGTCAAAAATAGTTATGTAATCGGTACACAAATATATTTCATGCGGTGTCAGTGTGGAAGGAGTTTGAATTACGTATCAGGTTATTATTGTTTGGAGTTCACATTTTGGGGCATTTCAGATACTAACTGAACAGAGTTTACCTGCACATGTCCACTTTAGTGAGACAGACTGTAACCAAAAATGCAATGAGCCGTAGCTCCTAATCCCTGATAACAACGGTAACAACAACCAGGGTGAGGACACAGTAAGGTTAAACCGTGTCCAACAGACAATCTCAGGTGGCTAACGCCATATCTCCCATCAAGTCAGCTCTGTTTTTAAGCGCATAATTATGTTTTTACATATTGAAATAAAAGGAATTTAAAAAATCATATTTAACAAACCTACACATTACCAAATACAAAACCTTATAACCCTTTCTAGACTTCGTTCCAATTAACCTGGATCATTTAACTCGCTCGCGAAGGTCGTATACGACTTTTAAGTGAATGCATCTACAGTGTATCATATATACTCATGATAAGCAATTATTTTCGTTCCTAATTCGAATGAGCACATTCTGAGGCTAAATCTGCAAAAGGACAGACAAAATATTTCTTTGTACAATGCAAACGATACAAACGTAGCTGTTGATAATAGAGACAATGATTTAAAAATCTGCAATATATCATTTGTTCTCGTTCAAATTATTGTAGATATTGAAGTGATTGTAAAGTTTCAAGGAGTACTAAAATGTTGTGGTATTATGATGTATTTAGAATATGAATAGCGAAAAACAGTCACCATATCGGATGTACATGTATAACTTGTCTTCCATGGTTCTAAAACTTATCGGTCCCATAAAAGGAGCAAATAGCTTCGCAGATAGTACTTGCTATGGTTCACTCCCAATTGACAGACGACCTAATCATCAGACAGACCAGTCAAGTGTGACCAGTCTACCTGCCTGGTTTTACTTCCTAATTACTGAGCTGCCCAATACTGTCATACTGTGGGCAGAATAAGCGGCGCCAACTTGTTGAGTGATACAGATTAACCAGATTATGATTGTGTTTGTAAGTTGCGTTTAATCTGTGTCGGGTTGCAGTTGTTTTATTAGGCAAGACCAGGGGTAGTTTTTTCAATGAATCCTTTTAGCCGTTGAATTTGTTTTGTATTCATTTCATTAAATACATTGTTAGGTAGAATAATAACACGTTATAGATCTTCAACAACCAATTCTTGGCGTAAAAGGGCGACAGCGCTTGTCGTAAGAGGCGACTACCGGGATCGGGTGGTCAGGCTCGCTGACTTGGTTGATGCATGTCATCGTATCCCAATTGCGTGGATCGATGCACATGATTTCAATCAGTGGATAGTCTGGTCCAGACTCGAGTATTTACAGAAAGCCGCCATACAGCTGAAATATTGCTAAGTGCGGCGTTATACAACTAACCAACAAACAAAATTTTGAGGAATTCACAACAATCACTATGACGAGGTATGCATATCACAATATTCACTCACGTTTTTCTCAATCGCATTGAAACATAATTCCCACTAGTCAGTTCGACACCGCATGTAATTAAATAATTATTTCGAGATTTCGTTAGAATGTAAGATATTCAGCCAAACGTTATGCAATAAAAGACGAATAGTTTTTTTCCATTAAAATACGCGCACTCGTAACTGTATATTGCATACCTAGTGCCACGTAATTGCCCAGTGTGATGTATCAACGGGACATGAAATCGGAAATGAAATAGAAACTAACTAAACTTTAATGTTGTGGAAAATAACTTCAATTAATTGAAGTACACGCACATGAATACGTATCATAAACTGTCAAAACGTTTTGAGAGGTAAGGCCGGATTCATTAAAGATCGCTACAATATGTAAAACAGGTGAAATTTGTAGAACTTCTATAAAGGAAACATCCAACCAAATGCCCTTTTTAAATAGTAATGTAATGATATAATATAAAGTATATTTCACATGATACAGTATACTTTGCACACAGTTAGTTGATGCGTTAAAGGGACTGACGAAAACATGGGCGAAATATTTTAATAACGCCGTAAAATAGTTGAATTAAGTTAAAATTTGTTAAATTATGTGACATGAAACTTCTAAGAACTATGTATATGCGACACTAAAACACAAGTTTTGAGCAAAGGGAAATATGTCAATATTTTGTGTCTTGATACTTGAATGAATACATTTAATGTATTTGCGAAACAAAAACATGAGTTTTGAGTAAAGGAACATATTCTCGCCCATGGGCCAAACCTTTTTCTCGCCCATGGGCGAAATATTTCAATATCGCTATAAAATAGTTGAATTAAGTTAAAATGAGTTAAATTTTGTGTCACGATTCTTGAATGACTACATTTAATGTATTTGCGAAACAAAAACATGAGTTTTAAGTAAAGGAACATATTCTCGCCCTTGGGCCAAACCTTTTTCTCGCCCATGGGCGAAATATTTCAATATCGCTATAAAATAGTTGAATTAAGTTAAAATGAGTTAAATTTTGTGTCATGATACTTGAATGACTACATTTAATGTATTTACGAAACAAAAACATGAGTTTTGAGTAAAGGAACATATTCTCGCCCATGGTATGTTCTCATGAAAACAGCATGTTTAATTTTGTAAATACCTTTGACCGAGAGTCGGCAAAGACCGTAGAGTTTCTGGACTTTGGGGTTTCCAGAATTAAAATGGGACGTGTTACAATCGTTTGGTCCCGCTTTACAAATGTAGCATTCCACATTAGTTTCAGATCAATGTCGGTAGTAACATTTTAATATTCGTTAACAAGTTCAAATGCGTCTTTTACAGCATCCCCACTGCTATAATTATCTATTGTGATTTTTGTTTCGAAAATCTTTAGCCATTTCCTTACTTTTCTTTATATTTGGACACATAATTGTGTAACTTTTAAAGGCGTTTAAGGGCGCCGTCGTCTGCGAATGTCACAGTGAAGCAATTCCGTGAACGATGTGTTTCTCTTTGAAGCAGCAGATTCTCTTTTGACGTTATTCAAGGAATTCAGTAAATGTGCTGTCATGTCACGGGCCGCTGTCTGATGTATTTGTGATTACACTTGCTCAGTAAAGTGCAAACTCTAGTACTTTTTTCACTTTACTAAGAAAGTGTCATCACAAAAATAACATGTTACATTTGACCATTTTCTTAAAGGCTTTATGTATTCATAACTCCTGGCCAATGGAGACGTGGCAATTTAAACTTATCAGTGGGGACCATAAAGTACGTGATCAAAACTACCAGTTGTAGGGCTTCCATTTTCGAGAGGATTCGGTGGCTGAGTGGGCTAGGTCGCTGACTTTTTGTGCTGCCAATCATGTTCTTTACTCTGAGAGTGTGGGTTGGAATCCCGGATAGAACTTCCCCATAAAAGTACAAGAAAGTATAATCCCAAATAAAACATGTTACAAACACTTATGTCTTTATACAAATTGCAAATTGCGTTTCGCGAACACCCGGTGTCATCGCTGATTTTCAGTGATCCATTTACATAACTTTCACCGCTACTTTGCCTTTATGCCCAGTGGAATCTGTTTCGGCGGATAATCGAGATTGGTTATTCTCTGACGTTATATATTCACAGATGTCGCACGCTGCAGTTAATTCCCAAGACTGCTTAGTCCATGATCTAATTGGTTATGGTTTCTTTCAAGTTTTTGTTTGTAGTCTTCCCAACATACGGGCGAGTCAGTCAAATAAGTTTCTTTGTCTAAGGTTATCATTTATATGTATAGGTATCATAACGTGTATCATATATCTTTTATCCATTGGTGAAATAAACTTACAAATGTTTTAGTGGTTGTTGTAGGCATGGGAAGTAATTTTTACCCAGATTTAACTTGAGGGTGCTATTAAGAACAAGCTGAAAGCGACCATATTCTCTCAATGCCGCCACTGTATCAAGATAATATCGCTTATACGATAGATAATGAACTTTTTCAATTGCTAAACATGTGGGAAGTACCTTTTGAAGGTTGTCAGTTATCAAAGTCTCCAAGATGAAAAGTTGTACATCTACTGATCGGTGTACTATCTGAGAGGAAATCTCGCTATCCTTTGTGCGTGTACCTGCAGTGTTTCATTGTGCTTGCAGACGCTGAACAACTCGAGCAGTTACTGCTGAACAACTGCTGGAGCAGTTACATAGAAACATGATTTTCTGGGTTTAGGCGACGATTGAGCGTCCTGGCCAGTTTTTGATCGCTCAAAGGTGGCACAAAGGTCGCAGCCTTGTGTAAAGGGGCCTTAAGCCTGTTTCATTGCCGCTTTAAGGTCCACTTATAAGGTCCATTTATTATCAAAGCAACGTCATTGCAATAATAATAATAATAATAATAATAATAATAATAATTACCGTCTTCGCCATGCTTGTGGTTTTGACACAGGTTCATCCATGGTACGACCCGGAATATGTAGAGGGCCTCATGGAAAATGATAAATAGAAAATTCTTGATTGACAAGATTGAGGAAAAACATGGCAAATATGGGGACCTCACTTTCGAAATGTGTCGCTTGCATACCAAGTACCAAGTTGTCCGACTCCCCATTGTTCTCGGTGCCTTAGGTTTGGTACCTCCGATGAATGGAATGTATTGACCTCCCCGGGCAACTACTTGTTTTACTTTAATGAATTTCTGGTCAACTCAACTTGAGATATATTCGCAGGAGCAGGTAGTGACATCGGAACCCATTTCAAGGAATACTTCAGGGCGATTCTTTTAGTCCTTTGCTTTTTTGTTTGTGACTTAATCCTTTAGGATTTTTGGTAACCAAAGAGGAAGGTTATCATCCCGGACCTCCTCAGCACAGATCCCCAACACCCCTTACTCACCTCCTTTACATGGATGACCTTGAAGTTATTGCCAATGGAGGATCAACACTAAAACAGATTCTCATTGTTGAATCCTTTTCTAATGATATAGGCATGTCCTTTGGACTCGACAAAGGCAACCTTCTTCATCTGAAACGTGGCAAGGTAGAGAAGAGTGAGGATAAGTCCGTTTACTTGAAGGTGTGTGGGGGTGGGGTGGGGGGCCGTCATCGACCATCTCGTGGAAGGTCAGGCCTATACGTACTTAGGGATGCATGTTAGAGACAGACTCAAGAATGCACGTATCAAGGGCAAACTTCGGGCAGAAATGTAAACTTAAGAAAATCTGGATTACAGAGGTGAACGCTCGCAAAAAAGTTTAAGCCACAAATATGTATGCTGTATCCGTCCTCGGGTATTCTTTTGGTGTTGTTAATTGAACGAAACAAGACATTCCGGGTATTGAAACCCTCACACGAAGAATCATGTCAGACAATAGATCCCACCACCCTCGTTCTTCCTGCAATTGCTTGTATTTGCCAATCATAACGGGAGGGCGTGGTTTGATTAACGTGGAAGCCCTTCATGTTGTAATACTATTGTGCACTTTTGCGCCCATTTATTTGTCTGATGATCTTCTTGTGAAACATGTCAAGACACACGATGAAAACAAGGCATTCCCCAGTTTTCTTAAACGGGCCAAGGATCTGGGACATAATCTCAATGTCGGTGTTGATTTTGTTGACGGTTCTGTACTGCTGAACGGTACAGAAATGAGTGTCAAACAAGCGAAGTGCCATATCAAGTCGGCCCAGACTCAGTTTTTCAAGGAGAGACTTTCTTAACGACCACTGCATCGATTTTATCTGCAGTGTGTTGAGAAGATCAGAAATCTTGCAGAGTCCTTCGCTTGGATGAAGTCGTCTGGCCTGAAAAGTGAAACTGAAGGCTTTCTGTTTGCTGCTCAGGACCAGTCACTTCCCACTCGAAACTACAAATGTGTGATTTTACATCAAAATGTAAATATGAAATGTAGATTATGTAATGAATTTAATGATATTGTCCAACACATTGTCAGTGGATGCCCAGCTTTGGCACAAACACAGTATCTTAAACGACATGATGGTGTAGCTCGATCATCTTACTACCGTCTTGGCCATGCTTGTGGTTTTGACACAGAGGTCCACCCATGGTACGACCCGGAATATGTGGAGGGCGTCATGGAAAATGATAAATACAAAATTCTTTGGAATAGGCCCATTTACAACCTCAGACGTATCCAGGCCAACAAACCTGATCTTGCCCTTTTTGATAAATCCAATAAAATCATTTATATCATTGAATTTTCTGTCCCCTTTGACACTAATGTGTTTGACAAAATTGAAGAAAAACATGGCAAATATGCGGACCTCGCTTTCGAAATGTCACGCTTGTATCCCAAGTACCAAGTTGTCCGACTCCCCATCGTTCTCGGTGCCTTAGGTTTGGTACCTCCCAATCTGTTGACTGACATTGGGAGAATATCCGGGTTTGCTACCAGTAATACAGCCCTTCTGACAATCTGGTAATGCAGAAGGCTGCAGTGTTGGGGTTTTATGAGGATGAGATGTGATGATTGGTTCATTCATGACCCAGTCACGAGCTCTTTATGACATCCGAATATAACGGTTTCCTCACCGTTAAAAGCCAATCAGGAAACAGTTAGTGTGGCCTATTTTTTTCGGTTTATGGAAACATAAAAAGACATAAATTGCTTGTTCCACCAATCAAAAACCACGGAATAACTTTTTTTGTTATATTTGTATATATTATGTTTTGCACGATATATGACGAGTGTATCACGATCGATATTATCATTTAATAACCGTTATTATGTTATATTTGTTAGCGACGACAATTGTTGGAAAAGAAATACAACTGTTTATTTAAAGTTCTTGTACATCTCAAATTGCGGTAATAATACGTTTTTATATTGTTGTACTTCAGGTACCAATGCGTGTAGCAACGGGCGTGGTGGATGCAGTCACATCTGTTTGCCCAACCCTGGCAACGGATTTTTTTGTATTTGCCCTGACGGCCTCACACTTCAGCCAGACGGACGCATCTGTGGCATCAGTGAGTTGTTCTCAGTCAAGGGAATTGTAGCGAAGCATCAATTCGAACAATCCGAAGCCGGTTTAAGGTTTAAACATCGCTCTGAACAGTATTTCAGTTATATCACGGTGTTGCCGCTTCATGTGATGCAGTTCATCGACGTTTACCACTTTGATAAACGCAAAGAGCACGTGTATTGTGCTGACAAACCAATAATCGTTGTGAGGGCCCAGGGACACAACTCGTCACACAGTACTGATTGATATACGTCATATATGTAGTATAGCAGTATCTGTGATCTGTCACAATACACTTGGTTTATCTGGCAGCTACACAAATAGTCTTTAAAGGCATCTATTCTCATGCCATACATCCACCAGGACACGTTTAGTTGCAACATAATCAGCGTCATATAAATGAAGAAAGCGCTTACGTATACTTTGAAAGATATGTATATGCTATAGATATTCACGATTCAACAGAAAACGGAATATGGAAGGTGTTAAGTTGGTCTTTCTTTGAACTGTAGTTTGCCCGGTCATCAGATCTGTTCTACTTAACAATGTGTCGAAGAATGTTGGGTATCATGGACGTTGTACTTTGTTCAGCAAAGCCGTGCCCGGCACTGTTTCCACCGAAGTATGGCTCTGTATTCCCATCCAACTGCACAGAGATAGCAGCTGCGGCAGGGAAGTACTGCACGGTCACCTGCATGCAAGGCTTCTCTCTTATTGGCCAGCCAAATCTACAATGCATGAGCAACGGGCAGTGGAACAACCTGGGATCACCGCTTGTATGTCAGGGTAAGACACCCATGGTCTTACAATACACAATACCAACATATGCTAGATGTAGCATACATGCATGCAAGGCCGTAGTTGACAGGGGTGGGGGGGGGGTGGGGGGGGGGGGGGGGGGGGGTGGGGGGGGGGGGGGGGGGTCAGGTTAACTTTCACAAGGAAAAATCTTTTCTATAAAAAATCCACCTGCCCCCTTTGGCAACGGCCCTGCCATGTGTAGATGTGTTCAATAACCAGAATACTAGAGAAGATGTATTGAATAACTAAGAGTGCCAGAGGCAGACGAGCTAACTATATTGAGCGTCAGAGATACAATGTGTTCAAAATTTCCAGTATAAAAGACTAGGTGTAATCAGTAGTTTGATAGTCAGAGGTAAAAGACTTTAAGTGTCAGCGATAGACGTATTTAATGTATTGAGTGTCAGAGAGAGATGTGTTCAATAATGTGATTGTCGGAGACAGATCTGGTCAATAGTTTGAGTGTCAGAGATAGATGTGTAGATATTTTGAGTGTAAAAAATTAAATGTGATCAATACTTCGATAGTCAGAGGTTAAGGTATGTGTCAGAAATAGGTGTGTTTAACGAATTGAGTAGCATATGGTTGTGTCGCTGTGTCATTTTATCAAGACTCCCTTAATCAAACCAATACACACATCCTCCTTTATATTGAATGTCCAGTCACTAATATTCAATACATTGGACATCAGAGCTAGATGTGGCCAGTAAGTTGAGATTATAAATTGTTTGGACAATTGTGTCAAGATGTTCTTACAATTGTCACATGTTTAAGCTTCGAAGAGTATAAAAATGCCATACATTATTTATAAAGAAGAGTTACTATGAATTTATTATGTGGGTTAAGGTTTACTCTACACTCAGCAATATTCAATATGATAAAATATCATGACGATATGTACATAACCGAGTCTGGGCCGGGCGAACCAATGGTTGACTGCATAACACACACTCAGTCATGGAACTCAGCCCCGGAATCCAAGAATGGGAGTCCTCAATGAGAATATATTGCACTTAAATGTACTTGATACGTTTATATCCATAAATCGTGTCTTGTTTGTATTTTATATCACATTATGTTATTTTGCCAACATTGAATTGCACCAACAAGTTAGCTTTTATATGGCACGATGCGTTGTTATTATCAGACACACAAGGTCCTAACATCACTTGCCCAAAGAACCTATTTGCCAAAGCACCTCAAGGACATGAAACAGCAACGGTCAACTGGACACAGCCCGCAGTAACCGATAACACTGGCGAGAGAGTGAGCTTATTTCAGAGTCTGACCCCACCTATTAGCCTAGCTGAGGGGATATACACAGTTACAGTGAGAGCAGTGGATATATCGGGCATTACTAGTAATTGTGACTTCAAGATAACAGTTTCAGGTGAGAACAGTGGAAATATCAGGTATTATCAAAACATGTGTCTTGAAGATAACAGTCGTAGGTGAGACCAGTGGAAATATCAGGCATTATCAGTACTTGTGTCTGGAAGATAACAGTCTTAGGCGAGACCAGTGGAAATATCAGGCATTATCAGTACTTGTGTCTGGAAGATAACAGTCACAGGTGAGAACAGTGGAAATATCAGGCATTATCAGTATTTGTGTCAGGAAGATAACAGTCACAGGTGAGAACAGTGGAAATATCAGGCATTATCAGTATTTGTGTCTGGAAGATAACAGTCACAGGTGAGAGTGTCGGATATATCAGGCATTATCAGTACTTCAAGGTTATGTGAGAGCGAAAAAGGTATGAGCGAAACCACACCGGTGTACAATATGGCCAAGTTACTCTCACAACGTTAGATAACAAAAAGACCCAAATAATTTTTTAGATGTTATAGAGCATGTTTCCGTGTGTTTTGTAGTGTTGACTTGCGCCGACCTCAGTCCTCCTGCAAATGGATACATTGATTCAAGCATATGCCGGTCTTTCTATGGGTCCACCTGTCACATAAACTGTCATCGAGGTTACATTCTGTCTGGTCCACGAGACATAACATGTGACGCCGACAGCGCTGGAAAAGCTCAGTGGACAACAAATGGTACCACGTGTGTAGGTATGTAATGTTTACCGTGATAATCCATGTGCTCTACTGTTTAATCAAAATGTCTGAAAAAAATCCTAAAACAGGAACCAGTGAAACTATTTCTCAGCACATATGTTCAGTTAATGAACATACTGTCGCTTGTACGGTTTATGGGTTGTTGTTTTATATGCATGTACACATATGCCATGAAATGCCATGTTAAAGTTCTTCGTACAAAATTCCTACATCATTTGTCATTAAACGGCAACGATAATATTAATTTGATAACATCTGTTGTGGTTGATATGGCATGACATGACATGTAAGGGTTTAGGCTGTTCCAAGGAAACACCAACATCATTACAACGTTGTGGAAATATTAATGTGTTCCTAACAGCGATATCCTTGGAGACTTCTTCTCTGACCATTTGTCCAATGTCTGTTCTAAGAAGCTGTATTTCAACAAAACAATATGTAATTTATTGTCATGGAAAATATGTCGTTGTAGCAATCAGCTGCCCGACACCACAGAATCCAGTCCACGGCAGATTACAAAGCTGTGAAACGCCGTACAGTTATCAGGAGCTCTGTGAGCAGTCTTGTCAAGATGGCTACACGCCTGTCAGTGGTACGACGATCAGGCGTTGCGAAGAAGGCAGTTGGTCAGGAGAACGACTGGTTTGCACCAAAACAAATGTCACTGACACCAGCACTGTAACACATAGTAAGTAACGACGGTTTATTATTCCTTGAACAACCATAAGCACACACGAACACACAGCCTAACCCTTTCCATCTTCAATATTCATATCCACAAAATTTCAGCTCAATTGGGCTAGCTATTCTGAATACATGTTGTAAAGCGAAACTTTTCGTTGAACATCCAAACGAAGTTTCACGAAGTTTGTCAAAGAATATCGTTATGTGTCTTGTAATTATTCGGAAAGAGACTATCTTGATCCTTATATTTGTACCGAAAACATGTATCAGCATACGTTCCTGGGGGTCAGACTATCACCAGAATCATATGATCAAAAGTTTATTTTACAGAACATCCGTGTCCCTCCCTTGTAAATCCAAGTCATGGCAACATTCTACCAAGTCTCTGTGTCAAATCCGACCTCGTCCCCGGCACTCGCTGCACTCTGACATGTGATGCAGGATATCTAGCACTGTCGTCAAACACTCTGACCTGCAGCAACACCGGGGAATGGACTCCCTATGCCAACCCGCTGGTGTGTCTGTCTTCAGCTACGTCAGGTAACACGATGAGAAAACTAAAACTTAGTTCATGATTGTGGTAAGACCTTAGCTCCACCACTCACTCGACCGACCTACCCATCATGTAACAGGTAGGTCGGCGGTACGCATCCTGGATAACTAGATAATCTCTTGTGATATGAAATATATCAACACAAGGTAATGTAGCAAATCCCGAGGCTCATGAATGCGACGGTCTGAAAGTGACGTCATGCCTCGGCCTCGTACTCAATCACAACATCGATATAACCGAATAGAAAACAATGAATAAAAAATATGTTAATGGATATAAAGTGAATAATAGAATGACTTGTGTTCGATTTGAACATTAAACTTAACCTCAAACTAACGCTTACATTGTAAGTCGACCATTAGGCGGTGATCAGGAAAGCAATATCTCCTCTTAGCAACATATTGTCTGATCTCATACAAGGATTTACTTTTAGACGATGGTTTCCTATGTCATTGGTACCTGTCCTCATCAGAGGTGGGGCTGTGTAGTGACACGGTTTAGAGTCATCTGCATAACAGCTGAAGAACGTCTTGAAGGTGGCTACAAGCATGCAAGACGTTTGTGAAAATAAATGTCTGTCTGCAGATGTCTTAATTGTTGGGGTTATATGATTTGTATTGTTGATGTTAAACTGACGAAACTGACTTTTTCCGTTGTGTTCCTCCAATGTAGTTTCCGGGTCAGTCTAGTCCCAAGTATGCAGTGTCAGAACCGCGTAATGAGGGTCGGATGTCACAAGGTGTGACCTTGTCCAATGTATGTCCTCGTGCACCGACGTCGCGAGTCATGCTGAGGCAGTCAGCTACCGGTTAGACCAGCGGAGACTCGATTATCTGTCGATTGCCTGTCCTGATATGTAGCTTTCTGACAGAGGGGGCGGTGGGGTAGCCAAATGGGTAAAGGCCCGGGTTCGATTCCCCACATAGATACAATGTGTTGAAGCCGTCTCCCGCGTGGTATTGCTGGAATAGTGCTAAAAGCGGCGTAAAACCATACTCTCTCGCTTCTGACAGCGGCGTGAAATACAATTCACTCACTAACTCACATTACTAATTACTTGCAAACGATTAGATATTAGCTATTTAGTCATCTCGCGTTTTAATGATGCACCTATAGCCATGCTTAAGATCAAAGGCATTTACATTTTAATTAAATGCAACTTCTGACCCTTTTTCCAGAAATACACAATATTGATGTGAACCCTTAATGCAGGAGACAGATGAGAAAGGAATTATCTACCATTTCTCTTTTGGTCGTGGCGACAGGAAGTCAATGATTAATGATCAACGCAAATATTGAAAATAGTGTTATACCAGCAAAAACAGAAGATATTTTAACTTACATATAACAACATGAGAAACAGTCTCGTTTGACGGATATAGATACATACTGTCAACACCAAGTTCCACTACAACACGCACTCTGAAACGTTTCACATAAGCCACTTGGCTCTTCTGTTACAAAGATTCAGTTTGACCAGAAATTATTGAGAATGTGAACATTATAAATTATAGAATTTTTAAGTCATCTTTTCCCAATACATGCCTCAAAGTGGCAAAGCATACTGCCTATCGAGATAGTTAGAAAATCATGAATCATTTTATTCCAATATCTCCTCACATCTGCTTCCATGTGACATATATTCTTTAGACTTTTTTTCATTGATATTGTCCTTCATGATTCCCGAAATATTTTCAACACTAAAATATACTCCGAAAAAAGTAGGGATCATAAATTATGAATGGTAATACAAAGTATGAGAACGAAGACAAACATCCAATGCAAGAAGGTTTATGTCTGTGAAACATAACACCCGAACACACCTGTACATTGCACGTGCCTCACACAGTAGCCCCACACACGTGCGTAGGTTGCCAGTCCTGATTTTGACACTTTTAGGGAAGGTCGATTAATCTCTGTGGAACATTATTTCTCATTGATTCTGCATATCATGCAATTGTGATTTATTTGACTTTTTTCATTGTTTGTGTAAGAACTAGCGATGCGGCGAATGTCTACGAGCTATTGCTATGCTGGAAACTGGTAGAAGTAAGTGTGCAGTGGTCGATACGTTTAATATTTCACAGTCTGTGATTAACAGACTATGGAACAGGTGTACCAACAAACTCAAAGTGTTGACGATCGACCCCATTCAGGGTGTCCAAGGTCAACATCAGAAACAGACTCTACGAGATCGAGCTCAAACGGAGAATCAGATTGCTTCAAACTTTCATCAGGCTACTGCATGGCGTACGAGTTTCGGGTCAGACGATCAGAAATCGTCTTCATGAAGATCATCTCCAGCCACGTGTTGTGCCGCCCCTTACAAATCGTCACGGCGCCCACAGACGTCAATGTTGTACACAAAGTACACACATTGGGGTAATCGTGGCGTAATCATGTTTTCAGAGATTAACACTTCCTTGATAGGCGTGGTCGTGTTTTGCCACGTCCCAATGAACGTCAAACCAATGTCAGCCTGAGACAGATTTGGCGGTGGATCTGTTATGGTGTGGGGTAGCATCATATTGTGCAAGGAAAGGTCTGTTACAACTCTTAATGTAACCATAAATCTTAATGTAAGAAATGGTTACATTAAGGATTGCGGGTTAACCCTTGTTACAACTCTAAATGTAAAATGTACTCTTAATGTAAAAAACATTTGCATTAAGGGTTGAAGTGACATACTATTTCTTTTTTACATTAAGGGTTATCACTATGAAGTAATTCTTATCGGACATTCATGAAATTTCGCAGATTTAATTGATCGTTACAAATGTCTAGATGTGCAAATGAGAAATCATTTTTAGATTCCCTCTCCGTGTAGAAGGGTTTATGAGCACTGACCCTTTCAAACTTCCTGAAAAGTTTGGTTAAAACTTACCGGGTAGCATAAAGGGGGATATTTGTTAAAGAACTAGAACTGACCTATGGGGAATTGAGTACCTCCCGCTGACGTATGATAATGTTGATAATCAAGCGTGCCTCTACAAAATCACAACCTCTGTTTTTCATCTGAACATTCTATGAAATAGAATAGAGTATTCAAAGGAGCAATCAGAGACCTCCATTCCATTGACACGGTAAATACAAAACCTATGTGGTTGAGTTCGGACTCCCATAACATGTCAATATACAACATTTGAAGAAAATCGAACAATTTCTAAATGTCGACCAATCACGGGCCTCCGTTCCGATGACATGGTAACACAATGGTAATGATCCGTAGCTACACCTACGAACATATCTGAAAGAAATCGATGTAGTAGCTGAGAAGTTGTCCAGACAACATTTGAAAGTAAGAAAGGGCAACAACTCCGCCGAAATGAAAACATAATTGCAATGTGCCCAACTACATGTTGAAATAGTTTAATTAAAAATCAGTTACTTAGTTCAGAAGGAATCGTTCGGAAAGTTATTTTCTACGGAGAGACCGACAGACAGACGGACACACTGATTCCATTATACCCCCTAACTTTGTTGCGGGGATACAATGAACTAATAATCTAATGAAATGATATTCGCGAGGGTTTTCAAAAGGACGTCATAAATAGATATTTAGTGATTTAGATGTTTGAGACCTGTAAAGTACAAAATGGCGACTGTGAGACCATTTTGGATTTCTGAATGAGTTTTTTTTACCAGAACTTGTGCTGATCATCCACACCTAGTTTCATAAAGAGTACTTATTAGTATGGGAAATAGTCTTAAATAGGGTTAATTATCTAAATTTCGACCAATCAGAGGACTTCGTTCCGTTGCTATTGTAATAAAGTGTCCCTCGTGTGCAAAACTATATCCAAATATCTTTCAACGAAATCTAACATCTAAATTTCGACTAATGCCTCGGTTACAATGACATGGTAAGAAAACCTATTCGGTTGAGTCCTGAAATACATTGCACCTAAATACCAAATTTGAACGAAATCTCTAAATATCTATCAATCAGCTCTGCAGATGCGGCTTTTCTTGTGCCATGAAATCAAGGTTGTAACGGAAATGAAGTCATATTGTATAACGTCCCTAGATACACCTTTGTACAAAGAATTAAAAAAAAATTGGGCTCAATGACATGTCAGTAATGACCACTTAAAGAAAACATGTAAATAACTACCAGATTGTCGTTGTTGACAGGTTGTTGGAATATGAAAGGTGCAGTGCACTTAGACAAGTTCTATGGCTCTACTATATGCGGTTTCAGAGAAAACGCGCAAAGTTGAAGGAAGAATATATTCTAGAACGAAAAATTATAAGAAACAGAGCAAAACAATGAAAAAATGTGAATTAAGCAAATATAACCCTATATTTCCAATCACACTTTGTTTATAAGAATCTTTTTACAATACGGGGCGATATGTACGGTATTAACCCTTCATGTAAACACATTACATTTAGAGTTAACACAGAACCCTTAAGGTAAACATTTTAATATTTAAGAGTATTTTTTTATTTTTAGGGTTGTAACAAGGGACACCGGACAGTACTATCGGGACTACATACTGACACCCTTTCTTGTCCCGTTTCCAAGGTGTGTGGGTCGATGTTTTGTCTTTTAGGACGACAACGCCCGTGCTCACCGTGCACGATTCTCCAGTCCTCACCGCAAGCAGTACAACATCCATAGAATGCCATGGCCAGCAATGAGGCCATACATTCCACGGCCACATTGAACACAGGCCGCCGACCACGTTGGCTGAACTTGGCCAGGCGCTGCAAGAGGAGTGGGACAGACTTCCTGATATTGCCGACCACGTTGGCTGACCACGTTGGCTGAACTTGGCCAGGCGCTGCAAGAGGAGTGGGACAGGCTTCCTCATATTGCCATAGGGAGATTCCTAAATACGCAGCATGCCTCATCGAGTGGATAAATGCTTGAACAAATCGTGGCTGTATGACGCACGACTGATAAAAAAACGTCAACTTAAAATTCATCTTCTTACCCCTATCGTCCTTGGTGTTCATAACATCTACTGTCACACTTCACTACCGGTTGTAATGTGTTACCCATTCTTTCTTTATTTCAGCTATATCACGGCCTGACAAACCGGTGCTTGATGGTGTCAGTACCGTTCCGAGCCGTTGATACGCACTAGCCTTACCACCCGTTAGAATGTCAAACGTCAAGTCTTGATTTAACACAACATTTCTCACAATTCAAATGTTATTTGATTTTAACGCAGTATGAGGCCCACCTGGCCGCTTTGGGTATATACGGCTTTAATCGGATACCAGGGCTGAGGCCTTTCTACAGAATAGACTCCATCATTAATAATCACAGCAATGATTATATGTATACCCCCGGAGGAATGAAAGGAGTCGATCAAACGACATGTGTTTACAAATAATTGGGATCATATAGATACTTTGTCCTAAAATAGAATGACTGGCGAGAACGACAGAGCATTCCTGTATGGGGTTATGGGAACCTTCAATGATGACAAGCAGACTTCAATGCATGTTTTGTACGTGTCAGGACCATTAATTCACACCAGATATGCGCACATGGCAAAACTAAAACAACCTCTTCAAATCGACTTTAATCCAACTCACCCGTGTTGTATGTATGTTTGTGCAACCCAATGAAGCATTTCACTACTAGTACATGGTGTGTAACAACCATAGGAAACTGATGGTTTGGAGCTTGTGATTGAGTGAGGTACCGCGGCTATTCACCGTTGCGTGACACCAAAGGTGACACGATTGTGACAGCCAGATCTGTTCAGTATTGTAGGATACCCACTAACCACCATGGACATGTGGTAATCTTGCACTTGATGTTTGCATAAATGTATTTACAACTAACGTATCCGTGTTCTGTTGATGCTGTTGAACTACATCCTCCTGTCATTGATATCTATGCGAGTATATGAAAACGTTGGGTATTGATGAGGTGAGCTACAATGCAGACGTGTTATGTTTACAATGTCTCTGTGAATCTGTCTACATCATTTCAGGTACAGCACCTGATACATCAGCTTCAGTGGTGGCGGGGTCAGTGGCGGGGTCAGTGGCGGGGGTTGTTCTTGTTGTGTTGATCATCGTCGGCGCAGCACTTCTTCATCTACACATGTACGTACACTCCCACATATCACCAATGTATGTCTGTGACATACAAACGAATTCATTTATAAACGTCAAAGGTTTCTAGTTTATGCTTCAGACATGCATTTTGATACGTTGTCCACTTCTGGAGGTTGACAGGGGGCAGTTTGTAGTGGTTTGATGTTGAATGAGAAAATGTTAAACCAACATGCTGACCGTTAACCGAAATCGTTGAAAGAACACTGTGAAAGGTGCTTCACACTTGGTGGGATGTCATATTTGCAGCACCCATACCATGTCTAACGCCATACAATGTCAAGTCGGTCTTAATTTACAATGTATTGGTATTTTTTAGTATTTGTCGGCTAGTTATTTGGGATGCAATATTAACACGAGAAACATTTCTTGATTTTATGCAGGTGATTATCTTAGTGGGACCAAATGGGTAAACACGTATAAGGGTGTTACTACTATGAATCACCGGTGGTTCTGGGTTAGAATAATGGTCCCCAGCAACCCATGGTGTTGTAAGAGTCAACTAAAAGAATCGGGTGGTGATCTCGCTGACTTGGATGATTGCATGTCTTTGTATCCCAATTTTGTGAATCGATGATCATAATGTTAATCTCTACAATACCTAGCTGAAATATTCCAGGAATATTGCTGAGTGCGGCGTTAAACAAGAAAGAAACATACAATACCACCATGAATTATTATGCTTTAGGAAACGCCGTTCACGAAATGAAGAAAGTGACGTTTACGAGCTACAGCGTCGTCCAACAAGCACGAATGGTATAGAAAATCCAACCTATGAGAACCAAAGTTATTCTCAATCGCGATGATGCACCCCTCTTTCCAACGTATGCTTCCCAGAAGACGGTTTCCTGTGTGACAACTCTGCACAATTGTATGAAGAACTAAACGATACTTGTGATAATTCAAAGTAGATCCTTTGACATATTGATTTACATTCGTGACTTACACGTGTCATTCCGGGACAAGCTGAATGGCGACTCGTTTGATAAGATAAAACAGAACACGCACATCTGGGTGCACATTAATTCCCAAACAATGACGAGGTATTCGTCAGGCATTCCACATTACATAAAGGATCCTGCTTTCATAGAAATTAAAGAATACGTGGAGTCATATGGAAGATTTAGATGTGTGTGTTGTTGCATATGTCTTCAATTGAACTAGTGATATATTATAGACGAATACGGTGAATAAAATATGAATGTCCTGAGAAACATCGGACAACTCTTCGTCCAACAGATTCATGTTAATTGTACAAGCTCTAACACTTCAACATACATTTTGTCCCAGTCTAAAGTGTAAAATTGCGTTTGTTTGATGGTCTTTGATAAGGCTTGTTTAGATTAACAACGCTTAGGACACGAGGACACCTGCATCCGATTGACGTCACGCTATGCTTTATTACTTTCCTACGTTGCCAACTATGACTAACCTAGTGTTTTGCTTGGTTTAAAATCAAATCTGTAATAATCAGCTCCGTAAATATAAAATCCTCACACGGGGCTTTTTGAAGGTCTGTTCCACCTAATGGCCTGCATCCTTACGTTAAAAGAGAACATATGTTTTAAACATACAAAACACCACTATAATGGGTAGTTTATGGTTGAAAAAATGATACACTATTATCGGTACAGTGTGTGATACAGGGGACATTTCATGTGACGAGTGAAATATCATGTTTCTTTCATCGAGTGACGAGACGAGAGAAACATGATATTTCACGAGACACTTGTTGTTTGACTGCAGTATGTTGTCCTACGCCTAGAAGGTGTGGCTGTGTTTCAAGGATTCCTGTGGCTTCTGACAGACATAATTCCCAGGGTGTTTTCCAGATACAACTTCAGTTGTCTTGTTTATGGCTGCTGTGGCACGGAGACAGTGGTCTGCGTATGTGGGGGGCGTGTGAGTTGGTTAGCATCATCTTTTGAGACCAAGAGCTGCTGCGAATGTCGACAAATCGATTTCGGATTCGAAAGGGGTCGTGGAAAGAAAGCATCTGTTTGTTTGATTTCGTTTAATAAGGTAGGGTTTTAAGCATTGCACGTGGCAATATTGTCACCATTTATTTGTTTGAAACATCCGTGGTTGATTCTCTTCTCATGATTATCAAGGTGCGTCATGTTTTATCACTCTCATCATAAGAAACTAGTTCACCTAATATTGATGTGGATACTCCATCCTGATTAAAAGGAATGATAGAACAGTGTTACCATACATACGCAAGACCAGGGTGTCGTGATGTCAGCCCATCCGGACGTAGCTAAGAAAGCGTTCTTTATCGCAGGAAAAAGTACTGTCGGCACCAAAGATCTTTTAAGAAAGCATCTAAGAATACATGTTGAAGCTACTTAATTAGTTTTTGAAGCTTACAGTTATGTGTGAATATATATTATTTCGAAACTGGTGGCTGTTTCAAGATAGATCTGCATTGTGTTTCAAATGTGAAAGTTATTAAAACTGTACCGCGTTCTGGTTCGAACATGTTGACTTTATGCCGCTATAATTGCTTCTTAGGAGATTAGAATTAACCAAAATGTTTGAACATTCTAGTTTCCCAATACATACCATATGTACAGGCATAGCTACATATTTACATATAAACCTATTACATTTACGGAATAACTTGTAGTGAGGGAAATTACTAATGACGTTGCAGTTGCAGCATGACCTGATCCGCTTTCTCTGTAAGGGGATGAAATTATGTTATCTGGTCTTAACCCTGTGTATGATCGGCATTTGGTTGATATCATGAGATTCACTTCATTTCTTACTTGGGTGAGATTTGATCAGATAATTGTATCTACTTCAGAAACGAAAGGAGAAATAGTTCCATGCGTGATCATGTCAGGTAAACTTCTGGTCCAAAAGTAACCATGATAGCTCGAATGTTGAGTCTGAGAATCATCAGAAACGTCCTAGGAATGTGATCTCATTCATCAGGCTGATCTCGTTGAGAAAGACATCTTTCAATCTTTTCCCAGACACCTTCGATGGGATTGAAATTGTTACTCATGCTATACTTTTTTTAAAGTATTCTCCACATGTTAAACAAGTCTTACATTTACCACTAGTTCTTGCCTGGATCTCCATTTCCGTAGTGTACTTCAAAACGGTTTTACTTTTACCATCAGCATACATAACTAGCAAAATGATGTTATAATGTGCCATGTGTACCAATTGCATGTGGATTCTTTAGGAGATCATAGTGGCATGATTCATAAATGCTTTGTCCTTGTTCGGGAACCTCGGGTTTTCTTGTTTCATTTCAAAATGATTTAACGTTTAGTTAACATATCAGGTGGTTTTAAACAGTGTATTAAAGGGCAAGTAAACTCAACACAGAAACTTGGCAGATTTAAATTAGTTCTCAAAGTTTGCTAAGGATCACAAGTTTAATAGGTAATGCGTCAAATTGTGTGCACCTGTTGAAATAGACAAAGACAATACTGCGTGAAGACATGTTTAATGAACAACAGTCCGCTGTCATGTGCCACACAATGCCAACTAACAACATACGACCAATAATCAGTCAGGTCGCCCGTCGCGTGATACGATTACAGCCTGCCACCGTCGTTTCATGCTCCCAATAAGTAAGTGTCTGAATGATTGCCAAGGGAAGATTGTTCCACTCTTCATGTAGAGCATACCCGAATTCCTGTAGAGTTGCCGAAAGGTTGGGGACAATGGTCTCCTGCTCTAAGAAGGCATCCACGACTCTGGTACCTTATCGTCCATGAGGGTGAAGTCCGGTCCGATTCCACCACTATCGGTCTCACGTAAACATCACGAATGTCATCCCTGAGCGCACACCTGTCATCGTGCCCCGCTGTAGGGCATGGAGATCGGTTCTTCCAGCTCTACTGAACCAGCCCCAAATAATGATTCAGACCCCTCCATTGCGGTCATGTTCGGCTACCTGAGGTCTTTCTCCTTTCTACGCCTGGCTCGGGCACGACGATCTGTGAAGTTTAGACAGCATCTCGATTTATCTGTCAAATGTACTGGAGCCCAGTCCTAGTCTGTCCAATTGAAGTGATCTACAGCCAAATTCAAACGTGCCTGCCTGTAATGTCGGGTTAGTGGGACTGGAGACAGCCTCACAGAGACGATTATGCACTGTTTGAGTACCTTGTTGTGTGTATACTGGAGTACAGGCGTAAGTATCGAAATGAGAGAGTTTCAACAGAAGGCTGAAACAACTTCACATTGGATTCACTCTATTAAACTTGCAACACATCAAATGTACACAAACAGTATTCAGTTAAATCGAGTTGGAATCGTGTGCCCAATCTGATGTTGTCAGATGTTCACAAAAGCTAGAATTGGTTACAATTGTATCATGAATAGCGTAATATGACGACCAGTAATACCGAGAAAACGTTCCATGTTTTCGCAGTCAATACGACATCTAAACGCGTAGATAGTTGTTTGTAAATTGAGATACTTTACTTGATATTTTATAAATTTCAATATTCTATAAAAGGATTAGTGGGTAGAAAACAATATCCTAAAAACAATTTTGCAAAACTTTTTAAGGTAATCAGTTCATTTACAAAGTTCAGTACGGCCTATCAAACTAAACACTGGTCTGTCACCTGGCCTGGTACATGAGAATTTGTCAACCCGTTGACATAAAGTAGTCGCCACTGAGTGTATAAAGGGGTCAACACCTGACGCGAATAGTGAGGATTCTAGAGGGTTCGCCGATAACTCTACATGAGAATTAAGAGTAATGTAAAGTTGTTGTGTTCACACTTGTTGATGAGAAGAGATGACAAAATAGTCCCATATTGTTTATCTCTTTGTATGAATTAACTATCAAGCAGTATACGGCTGAATTGTTCTCGTGGAATAGTTATATCTCCGCAAATAGAGGATATTATGTAAGTATTGTTTGCTGATGATATTGTTTTGTTTGATAACACTGTTAGATATTTTTGTGCATAATGAAATCAAAGGGGGACTACGCTCAATTTAAATATGACTAAAGTTATTTTTTTAGGAAGGGTGGGATTGTCTCAACAATTTATTACCTCAACAGCTTGTAGTAATTTTGACTGCAAAATCGCACCAAATCTATTGTATGGCGCGGAAATTGAGGGCATTTATTTAGATGTGAATGAAAATGTCCATACAGTATATTTCGAAAGGTTCCTCGGTGTGGGAAAGTACGCTTCTAATTGCTGTTCTGCATGGCTGTTATAAATTATTAACATGACTAGACGATAATGGTAAACACACGGGGTAAATAAGGAGTATAGCTTCATTTAGGTTTGACCCAGTAAGGACCAAAACGCAGCCGATCCGTGATCATCAACTACCGTGCTACACGTGCTGTCGCTACTGTGAGGCCGCTACACCCCACCGACGCCTCTCAGTCTTATCCCTGCAGGCGAGAAGTACACTGACAGAAATAATTTGTAAAGTTTACTACCTTAGTTAGTGAATTTCATTGTCCACTCAGACGCCACCGTGTCAGTATACGTTCCCCTACAAGTGGTTAAAACACATCTGTGACGTCATTCTATTGTTTGAACCCTCCATTATGTTTCACGTGTGTTTGTCAACTATACATTATCTTGAATCAACATTTGAATCAATTTCCATTTGGAATAGACGGAACTATTTTTAGAATTTACTGACAAGTGAATATTTTCATTTTTTCCGAAAACATGTGTCGCCAGCGGGTTTCGAACCCGCAACGTTTGATTTGAGGACTTCGAATTGTCACCATCAGCAACTGCGGCACATGAAGGTATCGTGTGAAATTAACTTTTTTCATATTTTCATAATTTTTCATAATGCTCAAAAGCTAGTATATATTCTATGTTACAGCAGGTTACCTACAACAATGTTTATATTAGATAAATCTTTGACGAGAAAAAACAAATCAGGACTGTATATTTCCTATTAATCCCGTCAGCATGTATTGACAATGTGCAAGCGATTGCTCACTACTAGTTCAGGACACAACGAAAATTTGAAGGGCCGTGTACCATGCATTGTAAATGGCAGCTCGCGATGGAGCTCGGTGCACATGCAACTGCAGCAGGGAACGTATTCCTCGTGCATCACATGCAAGGGCGACTCTCACAGTATAAATACAGTCTTCAAAGAGTTCTGGTTTATTTTTAAAAAAATTCCACAACAGAATATTTTTTCAAAGTGTAAAAGTAGGTATGAGTTTTAAGTAGGGGAATATCCTCGTAACTCTCCATTCCTTAAACCCAATGGGCCTCTGCTCCATTTTTATTAAGGAGAGTTACTCGGACATTCCACTCCACGTAAATTCCTACTATTTACATTGGTGCAAAAGCCGGATTTTACACCATTGCAACAAAGGCAAATACTGGACCGGATTTGCGATATGAACTAACTTTGGGCGTTTATTTCATATGAAGCTACACCTTTGAAACATATGGTCATCACTTATTGCCGTAAGTAGATGCACCATTGTCATGAATGCCATGACCGGTTTTGCAGACATTTCCTTGCCTGATTTAATCTTTTCGGAACATTAGTTCTTGAAATGCATGACATATATTGTAGTTTATTTCAGGAACTCAATAAATGCTTTTTCAGTATCCCAGTATCTGCAATGGGCATTTCACAGACATTGATAAATAATCATCATTATTCCAACACAATATATACATGCAATGGAGGATAAGAAAAATGTTTTCTGTGATGAGTGAAGCAAGAATCAACAAGAATGCCAATGTACACGCGACATGAACTTGAATAATAAATACATGACACTTTTTTATGGGCGTCAACTTATTTTATTCTTTGTCACGACGTTTCAGACCTACTTCTTGCCTCTTTGTCAGGTGATTACTGAGTAAGCGCATGGAGTTAACATACCAAAGAATCAAGTTCACCATAAAAACAAAGCCATCACCAATTACCCTTCCTTGATGTACAATTCGACAACAGTCATGACAACGTCCACACCGCCGTCTACCGTAAACCTACTCTCACGGGCCATCCTCACCCGACGAGCCATAACCATCTGCAACCCGGACAGTCTCAACAAAGAAATTCAGCATCATAAACACACTTTTGTCGCCCTCAATGGATATCCCGAACATCTGATGTAAAAAACAATTACAAAACAGGAAATCCAGCAAAAAGTTTCCTAATCTAAAACAGCCCCATGACCCATCCATGTCAGCATCCCATACCAAAGCCCTAACACTCACCTGACCAGCAAGCAGCTTACCAAAACAGCCAACACAGACGCGACTTTCACCTCAATAAGACACTAAAAACATCGTACACGCCATCGGTTAAGGACCCACCCAGTCCACCCCAAACCCCAGGGGACGTGTTTATGAGACACAAATACATAACCACCAGAATAAAAGAACTCAATACCTCTGTTGATAAATCTGACATGAAATCTGCTCTTTCAGAACATCTCATCAAAATTCCTGACCACCATATTTCCTGGCAACAAACCAAGATTCTCCATACGAAATCAATCACTGGAAAAGGTGGAAACTTCAAGAGACCATTGAAATGCAAAGAAAGAAGTCAGCCATTAACAAAGACCATAGTATCTACCTACCAGCGTGCAATGCTATAATCACATCATCAACGACAAATGGACATCTTCATAACATATAGCTTATGTTACCATAGCCAGCGCCTTGTTATTACACCCAGCCCGATCACTACACCTTCAGTGAACTTAATTGGCTTCTCTCCTGTTAAGCTGGCTTTGTCATTATATTAATATACTAATCTAATTTATATATTAATCCCATTTCATTAGCTTCCATCATTATATTATTACTTTTGTACATTAATCCAATCTCGTTGTTTTTTTCATTATAGTGTTGTCTTTGTACATTCGTCCCAGCTGTGTTGTGTGAACAAATCATCATGTATGTGTGTGCGTGTGTGTGTACTAACTCTTTGTGCTTACTCAGTATTCGCTCTGATACGTTGTGACAAAGAATACAAAAAGTTGTTTTCCGTGAAATAAGGGTCATGTATTCGCATTCTTCCACCTTCTGCATGCATATCAAAGATGAATAATAAAGGAAAACATTCAAAAGAAAACACTCATGTATGGACTAAATGGATTCGCATGCATTCTGTTGAATAGGATTCTTATTTGTACAGAGCTGAGTTTGAAGGTGAATCAAGAAAGACAATTCTGTGCTGGTATGTGTGATCTAGAGAAACAGATTGGTATAACAATTGTGAATTTCCTATTGTGAGGTATAGGTTACAAATCCACTTATAAAGACGTCCCTTTTAAAAATACGTGGGGATTAGTTAATTTTCAATTAATTCATCTGCTTGAACATACTGTTACGTGTCGATTGAAAACAATATATTAACCCTGAAATATGTACGTAAAAGAATATAGTGTGAAACCAACAACCAACCAACAAACGGTATACAATTACCAATTGTATTACAAAATTAACTAGGCTTACAAATCAACACCAATTACTGCCCAGCAGTCACAATGGCAGTACACAATAGAGCGGTAGTACAATATTTAATGGCAGTATATAATATGATGGCAGTGGTCAATTTCAAATACAAAACTACAGTGGTGATAGCAAAGATCAGTGAAAATAATATATTCACCCAGTGGCGACAGAGGTCAAACTTCCGAGATGGGCCTTTGCAGGGTATCAGGGTTGATGAGCGATCTTCACAAGAAAGCTGGCTTGAAGTACTGAAACGTGTGATAGATACCAGATGCACGCTCTTGTCCCCTTATATACAGTCTATCTAGCTTCTGGAAATTTCCACACAGTGAGCTTGGAATTTTGAAATAGCTTCCACCTGTACCTGACCTTGGCCTTTGACCTCAAAATTGTATATGTACCTGTTCAAATTCACTTTTCACTAAATTAATAATCAACTTGGCTTCAGTTAGTCTGTCGAAGAAGGCACGGATCCTCTTCAGGTGGTCGTCCCCCTCCAGGGAATGATTGATCAACGCTGGCTCCGACACCCTCAAAATTGGTTGTTATGTCCTCGGTCAGTGGACCGTGGTACCTAGCACCTAATTGTTGACCGAGGATGCGCAAAAACACCAAGACGTTATCGCCAGGACTGAAATTTCTCTCTCTCCTCTCTCTCCAGCAACTTCACAAGCCTTTGAAAGCATAGCCCGAAATGATGAGACAAACTCTTTTAAACCTATCATTAAGCCAGTGCTCCTTCAAGGGCTTCAAAGGTCAAAAGGACTAAAACCTAGGGACTCCTGAACTGCCCCCCCCCCCCCCCCCCCCCTCCCCCAAGCAAACTACAAATGAATGCCTTCATCCCAATCCTTCTTAGTCTCAGTCCTTGTCATATTCTTAAGAGTCTGAGTCTGATGAAACCTCTCTAAAGCTCCTGTAGATTCAAGATGATATGTACTAGACTTAACTGGTGCATCGCCTATTGGAAAACACCTGGCATGAAATTAGAGCCCTGATCTGACTGTATAGTCCAAGGCAAACCAACCATGGGGAAGAACTTTACCAAAACCTTAACAATAACCTGAGCTGTTTTTTGTCCGCCAAGGAATAGCCTCTGGAAATCTTGTCAAAGCACGCATGATAGTATTAAGCATGTACTGATTTCCAGACTTTGTTTCAGGAAAGAACCAACGCAATCCATGTTTTGCAAAATTCAGAAACATCATACCACAAATTAGGGCAAAAGAAATTATACAGAATTTTGTCAAAAGTTTTGTTGACACTCAAAGGGCCTGCCAAAGGTGTCTCATGTTTCAAACTCAAAACATGCTTCCGATATGAATTTGGAAGAACAATTTGATTGAAAACCTTCCATTCATAACAGCAGGGACATTTGGCGGCCTCCATTTCCTCATCAAAACGCTATCCTTGAAATGACAGCAAACTGGAACCTTGTCAGTTTCTTCTAAAGAGAGTGCCCTGTTGGCAAGAACTTTGAGTTCTGGATTTTGCCGGCACAGAGCTGGTTTCTCAACATCTAAACTGTCAGAAGTTTTAGTACTCTCCCTCGAAAATTTAGACAGATCAAGTGAATGATCCATAAAAGTGCCAACCAAATCATAACTGGAATCATTCTCGGAAGAACTGTAAACACAGCACGAGTAACGCCACACGAAGGAAAAATACCTGGAATTTCTATTTAAAGATTTTCAGTACTGTCCGAAGCGCTAGGCTCAAGACCGGATCAGCCAAACATACCCGTGCTCATGGGTTTCACCAAAGTGTTAAACGTCTCAGACCTGCGTAACTTTTGTCTTTCCTCCTGCATCAAGCTCTCACGCCTTGATATAACAGGATTCCTGTAAAAAACGGCGGTAAACCCAACGCACTCACTCTAACGAAACCTCAGAGTTAGCTGATGACTCCCCAGAAAGTGACAAAATACCATCCAAAATCAGAGTCAACAGACTTTGATGACTTTGATGACCGGTCTACAACAGCGAACTCCTCATTAGCTGACATTCGCAAAAGCATTCAGGGAAGAATGACTGTTTTTGATTGCGAGTTTTCTACACTCAAACATGATATGCCCAGGCTAGCGGCAATATCTACAAGTAGACTCTGACGAAAATCCAAAAGTATATTAGAACCAACTGGCTTTTTGTCACACATTCAGAACCAGACTTGTTTGAACTAGATCTAGGAGGGGCTGAACTTTCCTTTCCTGATTTGTTACCTTGCGAACTGCTGTCTGTAAACCCTGACTGCTTAAAACTAACCCTGTCAGTTAGCGCCAAAGTTAGCAGCCATGTGTAACTGATCTTCTTTCTGCTCATCAATCGTCCAGCAAAGCATCTGCCTCAAACTATCAAAATCACCATTGACCTCCTTTGAAGTGTACCACCTATCGAACAGTGTTTACTTCTCTCCTGCAAACTCAACTAAAATAGAACCATCCGTTTTCTTAGCAGAACTAAATGTTTGCCTATTAGCATCAGGAACCAATTCATAAGCCTACAAAAATCCAGTCTTAACAACCTGATAATCCTATCAATATGAAAGGTAGAATAAACTACCTGAGCTTTTCCCCTAAACACACTTTGCAACTACATGGTCCACTGATTTTTAGGCAATTTCCAACTGTTAGCCACCTTTTCAAAATGTAAGAAAAACTTCTCAACATCACATTTAGAGAAGGGCTGGAAAATGGTCTGATCTGCTTGGAAAGATCAAACTATCCATCATCTGTTGAGGTACGGTGAGAGAGATCATTCTGTAAATCAACTTGCTTCAGCTTTATTTCTTTATCAGTTTTCAGTCTCTATTTTTCGAAAAGAGTCAAAAGCATCATCATCTTAATTTCTTCCTCAACCAGGTGACCGCCTCCGTGGTCTAGTAATAAAACTTCCGACCGCGTCATACCAAAAGACGTTAAAAAATTGTGTTTGTTGTTATCCTAATTGGCGCTTGGCATAAAGGGGTTAAACTGGAACTGGTCGGCCCGGAGTCAATATACTGTGTCTGAGTAGGGTATTCGTGTTAAACTGCAGCATGGTATCTCAACGGGCTAGCACTATAAAATCGGCATCAGTCCGGACTAGTACAAGCAGCCACACAAACACACACGTGTATATACGTCGCTATTTTATGTGAAATAATCTTGGACACGACGTTAAACCCATTTCCACTGCACCGATCAACCAAGTAAGTTATCAAAATTTTCTTGATATCGCCTTAAGCATACCTGATGTGATGTCAAGTTTGTAATATTTGGCCAATTCGACCAGTTTAGATTTTTTAGCATAGACACTTGTTTCGTTGAAGGTTGGCTAACGAATTCCACTACACTAAACACCAACGTGATTGTTGACTCCACACGATGTTAGATAAAATGTTTATCCAATAATTTGACAAGTAATTTGTGGTATTATAAATTTCGGTACCCGGACGATCCCCCAACTTCTGTTACCCATCAATTCCAAAATTGACACCAATTACTACACAGCAATTACAATGACAGTACACAATAGAGTGGTCGTACGAAAATCAAGGGCACAATATAATATGATAGCAGTGGTCAGGATCAAATACACAAATAGAGTGGAGTCAGTGATAATATATATTCACCTAGCGGCGACAGTGGTCAAGCTCCCTACATAGGGTAGACATGGAATCAAGGATGATGAGCAATCCTCACATGAAAGCTGGTTTCGAAGCAATGACAATGCGTGAGAGATCAAATATGTGGGAGATCCGTAAACACTTCATTGTCCCCTTTTATACAACATACCAGGCCTTGAAAGTTCCAGACAGTGCCTTCATAACTTAGAACATTACATAAATTTCGGTAACATACTATCACCGTCCGCGGGATACGGGATTGCACGTTTACACTCCACACTAGCCAAGCTCCTCACAGCAATAGCCCGTTCGCGGAGCTCTCTATATTATCGCGATGTTACCGAGAGTGTAACGAAGGTGTCACGCGCTGGGAAGAAGCTTGCACACTAGCATCTTAATATAGTGACTTCCTGACGACTGATCACTGACTAAGCACAATGCAATGAGCGTCTACCGTATCTCAACAGAAACATTGAACACAGTTACAAACGTTGTTCAACAATAAAATACACTGCCATATAACAATATGTTCAGGAATGTTACTGATCCTATTCAGTGATCCTATTCTGATAAGCTGAATGAAATTGCTGACATAACCATTCCAAAGTCCTCAGTAAAACCACACATTCGAAAAACATGGTTTGATATTGTGTGCAAACAGGCTAGGAAGTGCAGGAAAAAAAGCGGAAAAATATCGTCGACATCCAACTGCACATCATTTGAATCATGTTATAATCACAAGTGCCAAATACGCCGCACCTTCAAACAAAATAAGCATAAATCTTGGAGGAATTATGTCTCGCATAATTCTCGCATGCCAATATCTAAGGTGGCCTCTGGGAATCAGGGACGTTTCCTTCTTCATGGCGTAATACCACAGTTGTCCCTATACCTAAACCTGGAAGGGTTAAAACTGCCATTGTAGATAAACAGAATGCAGTATGAACCTTTTTTCGATTTAGAAAAAGAATATGATACCACGTGGAAGCATGGTATTTTAAAACATCAACATCCCAATATTAAACAGACCGACAATTTCAGGTTCGTGTGAGTTCCACCCTTGCTGACCATTATAGTAAGGATCAAGGTGTCCCACAAGGCAGCATCTTGGGTGTGAAGATTGATAATCTTTCCAAGATCTTAAATGATTCAATTGATCGGTCCCTCTTGTGGAGGATTTTAATATTTTATGTTGTGACAAAAATACGCGTACCATCGAGAAACAGTTGCCACTATGACTTAATTTTCTTTTCAAAATCCAAGACCAATTTCATTTATTTTTGCAGGAAATACAGCAACATAAAGATCCTAAACTATTTTTAGATGGCACTCTCATCAAGGTTTTAGAGGAGGCCAAATTTCTAGGACTCATTCTTGATCGTCATTTGACTTCTCGGCCACATATACATTATCTTAAGACTAAATGCCTGAAGGCTAGGTATGTGTTGAAAGTCGTTGCGAGAAAACCATCCATCCTCTTGTGTGTGTACATATGTTGAAGCGGATGAACATTCTATGAAACAACGACACATCAATTGTCGTTTCAGTACGTTGCTAAATAACATTCTAACCCATCAAACCCTGCATACGATTTGTTTTCAAACCTCCTTAAGCTGATTCCACCACCAGGCATTAGGATCAGACCCATATTACAACTGCAAATATTGATTTTTATATTATCTCTCTTGTCAGGCGTTGTATTCTCCCCCCGGCAGTCGGTAAAGACAGCGGTGAATGTGACATTACCTAAACTAAAGAACTCTGATACATATCGACTACTTTGTCAACAAGAATATAATCAGTTAAGAAGCACATATGATACTTACACGTCTATATTCACAGATGGATCCTCGGATGGAGAGGCAGTTGCCAGTGACACTGTCATCGGATCCAGGACTAAATAATCATGACTACCAGATACCAGTTCCGTTCTTACAGCCGAATCACGTCATATGGACAGCTCTCAAATATATCGGTAACGAATCTAAGCATATGCAGTTTATGATATTTTAAGACTCTCTCTCTTGTCTTCAGGTTATTAAGAATGTGTCATGTAAACATCAATTCTTAATCGAAATTATTGAATTATATAATGGCCAATATATTGCTACTGGCCAATACGACATCGCTTTTTGTTGGTTAACCAGCTATGTTGGAATCATTGGTAACACAATGGCTAATGCTGATACTAAAGCAGCGCTCAACAAATCTGTGACCCCGTTCTAATTCCATACAGTGATTATTAACCTGTGATTAAATCAGAGGTCCTATGCAAAAGAAGTTAGACAGCTAGGTTGGTATACTTACATTACATGCAATAACACCAACTATCGCTAACACCTGTCGTATTGGCCATTCTGATAATACACATGAATATTTATTGAAAGGTGAGGATCCTCCATCTGTGTCCCTTGTTATGAAAGAATCACGGTCAATAATGTCCTGCTTGACTGCATTGATTTTTCCATCACAATTGATAAGTGACATTAAACGCTCTTTTTAATGTAAATCATCGTTTAATTCTTGCTTTTATAAAAGAGAGTGAGTTACATTTTGATAATAATGTGTATTGTAAAAAAATATCGATTTTTAATTCGGTAGAATGAATTAATAACTGAGATTGTTCGTGGCTGTACTTTCAAAGGTGGTTGAAGTAGCGTAAAATAATTGCCCCCGCCCCCCCCCCCCCCCCAGAGGGTAGGCATGTCCCAAATCCTTCAACGTATTTTTCATTTCTTCATGGTTTTAACCGTAGAATACTTGTTAATTTTTACGTGTTTGGCTTATCTTGCAAACAGTCGCCAGTAGCCAGAGGGATGGTATAAATCCTGCTGGGGTACCAGGCAGGAGGCAGATGTACCGTATGTCCATATGGTCCCTAGTATGGTGCCTAAATTTGGTTAACGTTATGGTTAAGTACCAGTTGTAAATCTATACCTGTGATAATCTAGTCCTTTTACTGTCCTTTGTGAACAGGCTTTATGGTCTATGTATTATTAAGTATGTTTTAATTCATGTGTAACTTGATTTAGTCTCGACATGGCTGCAATATTGCAGATGTGACTAGATGTGACTATGTGACTGCATTTTGTGGCAAATGAAATTACCAGAATGATTTTGAAAATCGTTTGAAGTTTAACAGTACAATGGCCATTGATAACAAACAACATCTGAATCGACTTCGGTACTGTTTTAGGTTTAGAAGTGCTGTATGTAACCATTAAAGCACAGCGACAAGACAAGTTGCATTTCAAATATATTTCATTCCTTCATTTACCATACTTTGGCGTATGGACAATTATAGTCTTGGCTAGTGAAAGTAGAGGGATGTGCTACAGACATGCCATCCTCAGATGTCTGACGTCAGCGACTTGAGTACTAACAAACACGTGCTGGGGACATCAACAGCCATTGTCCGCCTTGATGGGAATTATCTCCCTGCCTATTGATAGTTAAGTGACTGGCGTGTGAGACGTTCCCTCACTGCCGCCTCCCCGCCAACTCTCCGCAATTGTCATGGTCGCCCAAATCAGACATGAATTCCATTTCCGCCTCTCTTCTCCCACTATCTCAGACCGGCTTTTCTAACGATCCGGCATCTTTTCGGATATTTTCGACCTTTTACGATCGGAAATATGCTCACTTCATTGAATAAATATGGAACTATCGTCGATTCCGTGCTGGCATGGGTGGCGGAAATAGGGATCACGATATTTTGACGAAGAGTATTGACCATGCCGCCGACACATATATACTGAGTGTATGGAGCAGTTGTTAGCATAAGCATCAACCTCGTAACAGATATAACGGAACTATTGGCTTAAAGGTATATATGCAAAGTGGAGATTGGACACAATAGCCAAATAACACTTATTGTCTAAGTTACTAGTTCTATGGATGCCTTTCTGACAACATGTATTGGTAGTATGAAACACTTCTAATGCTTTCGTTGATAGTGGCACAACCCTACAAACGCAGATATTGTTGATGCTCATCGATGTATATCTAGTTATAAAAAGCATACGGGGAATTCAGTATTAACCATGCTTCTCCGTTTGTGAAACACTACCAAACACATTCCATACACTACCGACACACAACGAAGTATTAGCATAAACTACGCAAATAATGCTGTTTACTACCGAGCATGTACCATACACTACGCGAGCAATGCTGAATACTACCGAGCATGTACCATACACTACGAAAATAATACTGTATACTACCGTGCATGTACCATACACTACGCGAGTAAAGCTGTATACTACCGAGCATGTACTATACACTACGCGAGTAATGCTGTATACTACCGAGCATGTATCATACACTAAGCGATTAGTGCGACATACAACGAAGTATGACACCATACACTACGCAAATAATGTTGTATACTACCGTGCATGTACCATACACTACGAAAATAATACTGTGCATGTACCATACACTACGCGAGTAAAGCTGTATACTACCGAGCATGTACCATACACTACGCGAGTAATGATATTTACTACCGAGCATGTACCATACACTACGCGAATAATGCAATATACTACCGAGCAGGTACAATACATTACGCGAGTAATGCTATATACTACCGAGCATGAAGAATACACTACACGATTAATGCTATTTAACTACCGAGCATGTACCATATACTACGCGAATAATGCTGTATAATACCGAGCATGTATCATACACTACGCATTACAACGAAGTATGACACCATACACTACCAAATATTGCTGTATACTACCGTGCATGTACCATACACTACGCGAGTAATGATATTTACTACCGAGCATGTACCATTAACTACGCGAATAATGCAATATACTACCGAGCTGGTACAATACATTACGCGAGTAATGCTATGTACACCACATAGGCAGTGGAATATGCCACACACAGAGTGGAATACACCACATTGACAGTGGAATATGCCACACAGACAGTGGAATAGAGCACAAAGGAAGTGGAATACACCACATAGGCAGTGGAATATGCCACACAGACAGTGGAATAGAGCACAAAGGCAGTGGAATACACAACATAGACAGTGCAATACACAACACAGAGAGTGGAATACACCACATTGACAGTGGAATATGCCACACAGTGGAATAGAGCACAAAGGAAGTGGAATACACCTCATAGGCAGTGGAATACACAACACAGAGAGTGGAGTACACCATATAGACAGTAGACTACTCCACACAGGCAGTGGAATACACAACACAGACAGTGGAATACACCACACAGACAGTGGAATACACCACATAGGCAGTAGACTACTCCACACAGGCAGTGGAATACACAACACAGGCAGTGGAATACACCACATAGACAGTAGACTACTCCACAAAGGCAGTGGAATACACCACATAGGCAGTGGAATACACCACATAGGCAGTGGAATGCACAACACAGACAGTGGAATACACCACATAGGCAGTGGAATGCACAACACAGACAGTGGAATACACCACACAGGCAGTGGACTACTCCACACAGGCAGTGGAATAGACCACATAGGCACTGAAATACACAACACAGAGAATGGAATACACCATATAGGCAGTGGAATACACAACACAGACAGTGGAATACACCACACAGGCAGTGGAATACACAACACAGAGAATGGAATACACCACATAGACAGTGGAATACACATCATCAGCAGTGGAATACACAACACAGGCAGTGGAATACACAACACAGGCAGTGGAATACACAACACAGAGAATGGAATACACCACATATGCAGTGGAATACACATCATCAGCAGTGGAATACACAACACAGGCAGTGGAATACACAACACAGAGAATGGAATACACCACATAGACAGTGGAATACACATCATCAGCAGTGGAATACACAACACAGGCAGTGGAATACACAACACAGAGAATGGAATACACCACATAGACATTGGAATACACATCATCAGCAGTGGAATACACAACACAGGCAGTGGTATACACAACACAGAGAATGGAATACACCACATAGACAGTGGAATACACATCATCAGCAGTGGAATACACAACACAGGCAGTGGAATACACAACACAGAGAATGGAATACACCACATAGACAGTGGAATACACATCATCAGCAGTGGAATACACAACACAGGCAGTGGTATACACAACACAGAGAATGGAATACACCACATAGACATTGGAATACACATCATCAGCAGTGGAATACACAACACAGGCAGTGGAATACACAACACAGAGAATGGAATACACCACATAGACAGTGGAATACACATCATCAGCAGTGGAATACACAACACAGGCAGTGGAATACACAACACAGGCAGTGGAATACACAACACAGAGAATGGAATACACCACATATGCAGTGGAATACACATCATCAGCAGTGGAATACACAACACAGGCAGTGGAATACACAACACAGAGAATGGAATACACCACATAGACAGTGGAATACACATCATCAGCAGTGGAATACACAACACAGGCAGTGGAATACACAACACAGAGAATGGAATACACCACATAGACAGTGGAATACACATCATCAGCAGTGGAATACACAACACAGGCAGTGGTATACACAACACAGGCAGTGGAATACACAACACAGAGAATGGAATACACCACATACACATTGGAATACACATCATCAGCAGTGGTATACACAACACAGGCAGTGGAATACACAACACAGAGAATGGAATACACCACATAGACAGTGGAATACACATCATCAGCAGTGGTATTCACAACACAGGCAGTGGAATACACAACACAGAGAATGGAATACACCACATATGCAGTGGAATACACATCATCAGCAGTGGAATACACAACACAGGCAGTGGAATACACAACACAGAGAATGGAATACACCACATAGACATTGGAATACACATCATCAGCAGTGGAATACACAACACAGGCAGTGGAATACACAACACAGAGAATGGAATACACCACATAGACAGTGGAATACACATCATCAGCAGTGGTATACACAACACAGGCAGTGGAATACACAACACAGAGAATGGAATACACCACATAGACATTGGAATACACATCATCAGCAGTGGAATACACAACACAGAGAATGGAATACACCACATAGACAGTGGAATACACATCATCAGCAGTGGTATACACAACACAGGCAGTGGAATACACAACACAGAGAATGGAATACACCACATAGACAGTGGAATACACATCATCAGCAGTGGTATACACAACACAGGCAGTGGAATACACAACACAGAGAATGGAATACACCACATAGACAGTGGAATACACAACACAGAGAATGGAATACACCACATAGACAGTGGAATACACAACACAGAGAATGGAATACACCACATAGACAGTGGAATACACAACACAGAGAATGGAATACACCACATAGACAGTGGAATACACAACACAGAGAATGGAATACACCACATAGACAGTGGAATACACAACACAGAGAATGGAATACACTACACAGTCAGTGGAGTACACTACACAGTCAGTGGAATACACAACACAGAGAATGGAATACACTACACAGTCAGTGGAGTACACTACACAGTCAGTGGAATACACAACACAGAGAATGGAATACACTACACAGTCAGTGGAGTACACTACACAGTCAGTGGAATACACATCACAGACAGCTGATTACAGTCCATAGCTAACCCAATACACTAATCAGTTGAGGACAGTAGACAATCAGCAGGATGCAATACAGTTTGTGTAATATACTTTTTAGTCACTATTGTGTTTAATATTTTATTTCGATACACTAAACCTGTTTGTGTTTTTTCTTGATGGAGTTGAGCAGAATGTCAACTGGTTTCCCGGTATTGACTGCAAGTGTCATGTACGCGCTGGCTAATAGCTGAACCTCACGGTACATTAATATATATGTGCATGTAGCTGTCCATTTAATTTGTTTGTAGCTTTATTTTATCATTTACTTAAGCTGTAATTGTGGATATGACGTAGTATACATGCTAACCTTACTGTCTTGGATTTGTTAGCTCCGTACGTCCACATGGAAGAGGACACGAAAACAATTTTGTGGACCTAGTTATATTTCGAATTTTACGCAGATCATGTGACCCCTTCCAGGAGAAACGCCAACCATAAATTCCGACAAACAGTATCCTTCGATTTCCTCTTGTAACAAGTTTACAATAAACAACGAAACTTCCCAAATCAATGTCATCTTGCATATGAGTACAGTAGTTGGGATGACATGCTTAGTTCAGATTCCAGGACTTTGGATTTGCGGTTACCCCTCACACTGTTCTTTCATTGGTTAACTGACGCCAACCCATACATTTAAATAGAGGTGAGATCAATTTTGTATTGTTTGCGTGTGGTGTGGTTCCTTGCATCAAGAATGCTGGATGCGGGATGGATGCTTCTCCTCGTGCTCGCGTCCTGTCTCCGCGTATCGGCCGCACACGTCGGGGACTTTTCTCCAGGTTATGACTACAGCGTATCCTTGGACGCCCGGCATCACATATACCTACACTGGTCTGTCAACTATAGTAATGATACAGTCCTCATGAAGATTGTCACACGAACAAACAACATTGCAGGTTTGGGGATTGGCTTCTCAGATTATGGGGCCATTACGAACGCAGATTTCGCGGTATTCTGGACCGATTTTGCCGGGACACACCACTTTCAGGTGGGTTTTTAGAATTTAAACGAACTTTTCATTTGCTACTTCATGGAAAACCAGTGTGTGATGATAATGTCAAATTGTCTGTTAAAAACGAGGTTACGCCTTATCAGGGTTAAAGAGCAAATCAATGCAATGCCGCGGGAATTCGAAAAGGTACGTCATCTTGAACAGAGAGGTGTACTTTGTATGTTTAAATGACATAGACTGAATAATTTGGCGAACATGTATGTTTGATTTACTAAACCTGATATGGCGTTTTCAGTTCCAAATGTATTAAAGCTTTTAACATATCTGTTGGTCCCTACACAATTCATCAAATCATGTGCAGAAGTGACAACTACTGACTTACTATTCATCCAATCGACAAAATTATTGTGTCATGGCATCCCCACCTCATAGAAATTGTGGTGTCATAGTGTCTATAATTTTGGTGTCATGCGATCACCTTAATTTTTGTGGCATACGGTTTCTTGGTCATCGTGTTATTAGTATCAAAGGCTCCCTTCGCCATATACCTACTACAGTGCTTGTGATATAGTGCCCTTGATGTGCCATGTTGTCACAGTGTCCTTTCACGTGCTTGTGTCTTAGCATCATCACGCCATCCCAGCCTTCTCCATATACCTACTACAGTGCTTGTGATATAGCGCCCTTGATGTACCATGTTGTCACAGTGTCCTTCCATGTGCTTGTGTCTTAGCGTCATCACGCCATCCCAGCCTTCTCCATATACCTACTACAGTGCTTGTGATATAGCGCCCTTGATGTGCCATGTTGTCACAGTGTCCTTCCATGTGCTTGTGTCTTAGCGTCATCACGCCATCCCAGCCTTCTCCATATACCTACTACAGTGCTTGTGATATAGCGCCCTTGATGTGCCATGTTGTCACAGTGTCCTTCCTCGTGTTTGTGTCTTAGCGTCATCACGCCATCCCAGCCTTCTCCATCATGTATACGTCACTGTAATTCTTACATCGACATGTTCAGCATTACATTCAACAACTATTCATGCTTAGTGTCTAAATGTGGGAAAGACCCCCGAATACCGTACTGCAGATACTTTTGAAACGTTTTATCACGTTTATTTGGCGCTTAATGCGGATACAGAAGTAGTGGGGATGAGGTAGAGTGGTGTAACCAAAACCAGCTTAGGGTCCATTGTAGGAATACTTGAACAGCCGCCTTTCTCGCTATTGTAAACATTCAGCAATAGAGACGGAACTCATAAAATGTGCAGTGGAAGAGGTCAAACAATTCGTAATTATCACGTGCCACATTTTAAACGAACATCAAGATGATTCAATGGTGTTCAATGTTTTGTTTTATATATTTATTACAGTTCAGTTCATTTCAAAACTGTTGAAGGGTTATATGTACCCGACAGCGTCTGCTCAAAACCGAACTAAGCTATGTTCCCTTGCATCAATATTCCCGATCAAGTGCGAAGAAGTCATTACATTCTGAAAGTTTAGGAATTGAAATCCATCTGCATGTTTACAATGTCACATTGTGAAAGTGATATTGTATCCATTGTCAATCTGTATTGTAATGTATTGTATTACGAACATTGTGTTGTATCCAAGGTTGTTGTCACGTAGCCGTGATGATCGCATAGTGTGGTGTACTTGTCACCGTGTTGAGGTTGTCGGCATGTCACTGTCGTGGATGAAGTTGGAGATGAGTTGACTGTTTTACTTGTTTGACAGATACCTTTATGTCTCGGGAGTGGTCGGTGGTGCTTTTCGCTTAGAACGGTCCTTTTTGGGTTTCCGGTTGAAGTAACATTCATAATTTAGTTCAGACACGTACCGGAGCTAGATGCGTCCACAGTTTTTAGCGCATGTTACTCAGTATCTCGTCACCGCAACATATACCTGACCAGCCCGCGTGGAACCTCGTTCTCACAAGCTCTCATGTCAATACAGTCTATCAGCGAAAGATCCGTGAAGATCCGAGTAGAATGGTTCTTCAGCAACCCATGCTTGCCGTAAAAGGCGACGATGCTTGTCGTGAGAGGCAACTAACGTGATCAGGTGGTCAGGTTCGCTGACTTGGTTGATGCATGTTGATCCCAGTTGCTTGGATTGATGCTCATGATGTAGGTCACTGGATCGTCTGGTCCAGACTCGATTATTCACCGACGGAATATTGCTGAGTGCGGTGTTAAACAACAAACAAACAAATAAACATGCCATCAGCCTAACATTGTGTTGTATAATTCATTAATGCTGCGAGGTGCATATTTATTATTTATTGTTCCTATTTAAGTTACCGAAAGGTATTGGGATGCAGAACCGCGTTGGGATTTTCGTTACCGTATGCTATCCGTGGTTCGTGGCTCACATTTCAACAGGATAATTCTGGCATCTTGTCGCATACGTAGTCGCTGACTTTATGACAAAATACACATATCCTCAATTCACTTCAACAGATCTTTCTCCCACAGAACATGTATTGGGATGGTTTGAATTTGAAGAGTTTCCCCAAGCAAGGCCACTTTGGCGGGTGAGGTGTCTCTGGCATACACTCTCCACCCGAGACCATCCCACGGATGCTCAATTGGCGACATGTCAGGGGCCTTAGCGGGTTAGTTCAATGTCCGTATGCCTTCTCGTCGGAGATAATCGGTAAAGACCTGGGCACGATGTCTTCTGACACTGTCTTCTAATTTCCGCCCATATTCTAACGAATGGAACAATGCCAGGACGCAAAATTTCGTCAACATATCACTGGCCATTCCATTCACAATAACCCAAATATCAATCCTATATAACCATATCAGTTTGCCTGTCATGTGTGATACCGCCCGCGACCATGACACTCCCAACCCCATTCCGATCATGGTCAAGAGTTGTTGCCCTGGCATGCGGCTCGCCGCTACTTCGCCAACAAAGTTTTCTGCTATCTGTGAATCTGAGGCAAAACCGTGATTCGTCTATAAAGATGGTGTAGCACCATTGGCGCACATGTAACATACGAATACAGTGTATATACTAACGGGAAAAGGTAACTGTGCTTTATATATAGTTCAATAGAAATGAATTTATTCTGAAATTAAATAATGCATCTTTCAACATGAAGACATCTCCTCTACTTCATGGTCGTGTTTAATAATTTGCACGTGCATGTTAATGCACAACATGGATGTTTGCGTCTTTGTTGGGAGTATGATACTTACACACGTGTTTTTTAATGTGAAAATCACACCCTGATTGTATAGCTATCGGGTGTTCATCAGGTGTTCATCGGGTGTTCAATGCCACGGCTGGCTGGAAACCAACGCCCACTTCCCCGCGGTCACGCTGCATACAGCAATGACTTTAAACGAAGTTGCCATACATTTTCATATTCATCGAAACACAATATAATATCTTTGTAGACGTTATCTACAGCAGAGACACATGACTTGCCACGAGCCGGTCGTCCACGTCAACAAAAATAACCATGTATATTCGATTGATGCATCCACAGAATTGATACCAAACTGCCACATAAACAGCTGGAACATTTCCTGGGTTGAGACAAATCAGTGGTAGAACCGTAGGCAACCGATTGATGGAGTATAACGTCTGGTCTCGACTTACAGCAATACGCCCACTGTTGCTTCCACGTCACAGTGAAGCAGGACAAGCATGGTGTAGACAGCATCGGAGGTTCAGAAGACAAGACTGGGATGTTCTCTTCCGGTTCAGGAGATCGTTTTAGCGACGCTTGCTTTACTCAACGTCGTCAGATTTTGGGTGGAGGTGTAATGCTACGACAACGGGACGACATCGTTCGAGATCAATGTTTTTACCTTTGTGCAAATGCTGGGACGTAAGGTGACGTTGCAGCAGGATAATACCCGCCCACATGTTGCACGTGTTCTAACAGACTGACTCTTAAAGGGAGCATAACGTTGCTTTTCTGCCATGCCCGTCTGTTCTGGACATACGACGGAACCAGAACAAGCCGGTTCAGTAGGACCAATCTTTGGTTGACATTTGGATACAACATCCCCCAGACTGCTTTCAATCATCTGGCGTCTCCAGTCGCCTGCCCCAAAGCAATGGTAGTCACACCCGATACTGACTTTCTTAATTGACTTGTTGCACCACCCCACTTTCAGCGCGTGTTTCTCTGTCTCCTGTTACAATGTATAGGTTTTGTCAGGGATGAAACATTGATCAGTCGAATGACCAAATATTTTGTTGTTATTGTCACTAACAACATTTACACCACTTTATATGAAGCACGGTTATCATTAACTGTTCTATATTCCTGTTGCATTGAGTATGTTTGAGTAGCCACTGACCTGACTGTTTACTTGTAAAGGATAACATAATATGTTGTAGCCACCCTTGTCTTACCTTTTACTTCACAACCTATATCGCCACTGTGCACACTAATACTTATGACGACATATACTCCAACCCTGTGTTCGGAGTTAGACCAACTAATCCCCCAACTTGAGTAAGGAGCAGTTCCAAAGTTCGTAGTCAAATGACAAACCTAAGTCGTTACGTTTTGTGGCAATCATAAAATACCCACAAACATACATGACTTGCATACAAAAGTAAATTTTAGGATCTTGAACGATCTGCCTTGTATTTCAGCTTGATTAACCTATCATAATCATTCCGTTCCCAACAAGGGTAAGGATGTGAAGAAAGGTTTATTGAAAAAAATGTAAATCCATTGTGAAAGTTGATATTGTTGGATAGAAAACTTGCAGAACGCTGTTGGAGGGTTGATATTTGGAATGCTTCGCAAACGTCGTTCCATTTCATCCCAGGCCAGTTCGCTTTGTGATAATATTTAATAATATTTAAATCATGTTTTACATATTGTTTGTTTCTAAGAATATGAATATTGTAATGTAGTTGTTATGTTCATGCATTGTCGGTTTATAGTGTTCTCCTTTAAAATTCTTAAAGAGTAGTTATCGTCTGTACAGCTACGGAGAGAAGGTCTCAGTTTATAGAAACGTATCTCTTACATCATTCCATAAAAGCTGCAAAACATACGACTTTTGCAACTTTAAATTATAACTAAGTGTAAAATGATCAGCAGCAAAAAAAGTTGTTGCTTTCAGTCGATGTTATGAGGAAGATTTAAATTATACAGAAGTTATAGAGTTAATGATACCGGGTTACAGAATAGTACCGTTGCAAATAATAAATAGCCATCTTATTGCAAAGTGTTCAATCCATGTATATTTTCCGTCATGATAATTTCATTTTGAATCTAATGTGCAATCAAATAGTTAATGATTATAATCGGTGAACGTTCAACTGGATTAGGAAAATCAGGCAATCCTTCCTGCCATCCTTCTGGGACTACATTTGTAAATCTAATCATTGCGCTGCTTATACATTGCACCAATTCTGACAAATTCTTTCGATAAAGATGATGGACAATGTTTTCCAATCTCATGATAACCCTCTTGACGTATCAACCTTTAGAGCGCTGTGCACACATGTACAGGAGCGTTATGTCGTGGTAAACTTGTGTTATGCGTGTGTTGCCTAGCTGCATCAATGAATACCGATATGCTATCAAACTGCTGAATGAAACCTATTTACTGTTAAGTAATAAAATGAATGTGTAACATGTTTCAGAAATTTCTTAACCGATTTTAGTGATGAAGATTTATATCTTGATGAAATAACTTGGACTCGATCCCAGACAAGGCCCCCGCCCCTAACTGTGATCAGGTTTGTTATGAGATGTGACATGTTAACATTCCAAGTGTGATATTTTCAGTGGATTTTGTTTCATGTTTAGGATGCCTGGAGCACTAATGATGGCATCCTCCACATAGACCGATCCCAGGACGTCGTGCTGACTCACGCCAGATCAACACAGGATCTCACAGTGCTTCAGTACTGGCGCAAGTTTATCACATGTGATGATGACGATTATCAACTGGATGTGAGTCTATGTTCTGAAATCGATAAGGGAGACTGTTGCAAAATATTAAACCATAGATATTTAAGTATTAATTACTTGATATCGTGATCACTTTATCAGCACAAGAACTTGCGGGGATACATTTGGGGGGAGGGATACAGGTTCAGCAACAGATACGGCCTTCGCACGGACGTCAAAACTCAGGGGTGGAGTTAAAAAAGAAAGCAACCATGTTTATTGTAGATGGGTTGGAATTGTCGAAATGGTACAAGTATGATAATCACGTGAAAGAAAGCTCTGTCACACAAACCAGGCAGTCGGAGGGCGATTTTTTAATCGTCCACGCAGTCGCTCTGTCAGTCAATTTTTTAGGTAGAGGTATTACATAACGCGGGGCCAGGTCAGTGACCTACGTACATGCACAAACGTTTGTTTTGTTTGTTTGTTTGTTTGTTGTTAAACCGTACACTCACCAATATTCCAGCTATATGATGGCGGTGTGTAAATAATCGAGGTTTGGCCAGACTATCCAGTGATTGACATAATGAGCATCGATCCACATAATTGGGATACAGTGACATGCATCAACCAAGTCAAGCGAACCTGGCCACCCGATCCCGTTAGTCGCCTCATAGTCGCCTTTTACGGCAAGCAGGGGTTGCTGAAGACCTGTTCAATCCCGAATCTTCACATGCACATACGTAAAGTCCGGCGACGTGAGGAGGTGATAACTGACATTTATAGATAAACGTGTTCACATAATACACTCAAAGGTTAAAAAGCCGCATTTTGTTTTGGGCAATGATGACGTAATGATGTTTGACAGTCATAAAACTATTGGTGGGTTACTTGACAGGGCAATGAATGAAACGTTCTCAATGTTTAACGTTTACAGGTGCCAGTGACAAAGCACAGTGATTGTTTTCAAAATGTGTGGCAAACAATTTCTTTAGTTTTCAACAATCTGAAGGATAAGTCCCCTTCTTCAAACATTTTCTATGACAATAAAATAGTTCGATAACGCCCATGGTACTTGTTGTTACCCTGTCTGGCGCACGGCATTAAGGGGCTAAAACTGGTTGGCTCCGAGTCAGTATACTTTGTCTGAGTTGGGTATTCATGTTAAACTGAAGCATGGTATCTCTGTGGGCTAGCACTATAAACTTGGCATAAGTCCGGACTACTCAAAACAGCCAGACACACACACATGCTCGCACACACACACACACGCACGCACGCACGCACGCACGCGCGTGCGCGCGCGCGATATATGAGTGAAATAATCTTGAACGCGACTTTAAGCTCCATTTCACCATTCCACAGCTGATGCCTGTGTGTTATCTTAAGGGACCGACCATCCGGGGAGGGGTCGGGGGGCTGGGGTTTTATCGAAAAAAATTTAACTGTCCCCGAGAATGCTTGAAAAAGTAATTTTGCTTCAGACAGTTGAAAAAATAATCGTCAGCCACAAAAAAATACATTGTTGCGAAGTATCCTTTAAAAAATATTTAAGCTGATAGTTTTTCTTATGAAAGTATCTGGTTTTACAGGTGAAGCTGATTAATTAAACCAGAGCAAATATACGAGCTGACTAGCTAAGCAACTGTAATGAAAAAAAGAGGGTAAAGAGAGCTAAATGAACACTTTACCAAGACAATTGGCAAAATACATAGACAGCCAATTAAGTCGGCTGCGACCAATTAACAACTGTGAGTTAATGATCTCAACACTCTAATGAGTGAATATCCCTCAACAGGCTTAGATTAGGAGAAATATCCACTAAGGGTTTATCCCTAAGCAAGTCTCTAGTTGGAAAATTATGGAAAAGATTCAGAGTTGGGGATCAGTATGAATAAATTGATTTTTATTATCATTTTCATTTCAATAAATCGCGTTTGCGGTGGGACGCAAAACATGTTTTCTTAGAATAAAAATAGAAAATTTAAAAAAATGTTCATGCACGTGCTCCACACTGATAAGTGACTTTAACTGTGCAGGGGTGTCGAGGTTTTCCAAACCATACCCCGAAACGGAAGTGAGCGTTGTAAGACATGCCGAGACGTACAGAGTCTCAAGGAAACAATGCCATTTGCCATTTGAGGTTGTTGTCTCTCAGTCAGCCGTAGCAAGGCTACCGAGCGTTTCACAGAACACCATACGACTACTTCAGTGAGACACGTGACCCGCCTTGATCTGGATGACCACGGGTGGCCGCCCATGACCACATCATCCGCTGACGTCACCTGCTTATTTATGGCCCCCTGTACCAGTTCTACAGAATCTCTTTCCATACCGCCAAGGATTGTTTGAGAGAAACAGGAATTACAGTCACAGATCATTACGTTGCATAGTTCTGACACACCATTTGCGTTAACTTCGATTCGAGTGGTGCTGAAATCATCATGGATACCCACGACAGAAATGAAGGACTGTTATTTTCAAAGATGAATTGCGAATTTGATTTCTTCCCACGTCCAGATAACAGAGCACGGGTAAACAAACGTCTTAATGACCTTTTGGCACCAAACATCATTCTATGGATGGACAGTTTTAGTATTGGCAGTGTTATGGTGTAGGTGAACATCTCCTACACTTAAAGAAAAGCCAAAGTGCTCTCCCCAGGCAACTTGAAAACCGTATTTTACTGCAACGAGATAATTCGACCACACATCATACAATTCATCAACCAGCTTAACCTCGTTTTCCAACATGCTGAAAAAATTCACAGCTGATGTCGAACCATAGAAAATGGTTCCTGTTCTTCATCAGATCTGAACCCAAATGAACATGTGTGGGACGAACTTAATAAGCGTGTACGACGACGTAATTCTGAGGCTTAGACATTGCACGACTTGTTGGTTTTGCTACAAAAGTGTAATAACATCCGCAAACAGATCATGCGAACTCTCGTTGATTCCATGGGATGGTAGAGTCAGACTTTCATTGATGCCAATGGTGGACACACAAGATATTAAAGTGCTTTTTCAACTCAATGACAATCCTCAGTTTGTAATGTAAAATGAATTCTTCAAACACATGCATGTCAAAACTTTGATACAGCTGTGTAACCAAATGAGCAAATCTTTAAGTACAAATGTCGCTGAATTCAGCTATGTGTTTCTTTAAGTAGTATATAATTTCACTTCATGGTCTAGGGTCAAGGCATCAATTTGAAATAGCATTTTTATATTTTGGACGCAATTTGGGTTAGTTAAATCTTTATGACTCAGTAACTGACAAAACTATATCACCACTGTTAGCAGGGGTGTTGCTATATAATTCCATTTTCTTAGACTTCACCGCCGATCCCTAGGGCTCTCTCCGCAACACAGAGACAATGAGAAGTGCTGCACCGTCACAGTATACAGGAACTGCACTAAAGGCGTCATTGTTCAACTACATAGAAGATATTCTTGGAAATCAAACAATTTGTCGCTCGTTGAAGATACCACTGTTTAAAAAAACATACAGCTGTATTACTCATATATGTACTGATTATCAAATTATATCGCGCCACGAGACGAGTTTTGCATATTATATGTTATGTCAGTCCTCAGCATGTACCTACATCTGTCCTGACTTGTTTAGCTCTTTCATTGAGACAAAGCCTGGATAGCAGAATGTCGGCATTTCCCGAGTGTGTCCGTGCTAATCTGTACATGTCGGTGTACATATAACACGTGACATATCCCATCTTGATGTTTGTTATAATGCAACCACAGAAGATGTGAATGTGTGATTAGAGTGTGGAGAGTGTTTAACGTATGTGTCAAAAACACACGCAGCATGCAAAAAGCATATCCCTCGGTCATGAAATGTCAGACTAGTTTTTAAACAGATAGCTAACCATACTTCTCACTATTTATTTCTTCGTTCGTTATTTGAGGATATGCCTACTAAAATATGAATGTAAATGTACCATAATCTAATTTGATAACAATGACAATGGAAAACCTTTGTAGAAACAATACTTACAAACAAATACGTTCCTGGGGTCATAGAATCATAATTTCGTACTCAAATATTATTATGTCGATAAACGATACCCCTATAACGTGCACAGTTCATTTCAGTTCGTTCGTTCGTAAATTCGAATCTGGCTTTCCAGAAAGGTTTGACCTTATCTTCATTTATCTGTTCAGGTCATATCGTTGTGACATTAAAAATAGCTTTCTGGGGATGCCTCAAACATCCCAGCTGGTAATCAGTCATCCCTGGAGTCAACTGCCATACACACTGTAACCAGGGCGAGGTTTGTTTTGTTTCTATTGAATTTTCACGTCTGAAATATTTGTGGTCGGCTTTCATATTCACTCGTAAGTTTTATGCGTTCTATCTGAACTAAGTCAGTGTGCGCAAGCACTTATATATCTATGAATCACACTCCAAACGTTATTCAGTATTGAATTTGTTGATTGATAACGTACATTGTACATGCTACACCATTACAATAGACGCGTTGCCTTTATCTTATTTTCAATTTTAATACAGATGAATGTGATTCTTTCGGAGAAAAAATCTAAACTGACTTTTCTCTCGAGCCATGGTTATTACCCTGTTGTTGTAGTGATCAGTAACTTTGGTCGAGGTTTGGTTTTGACAAGTTGGGACAAACAGGTACGTTACCACGTATACAAGAGCCGTTCACCAACACCAATATTAATTCGAAACTGCACTTCTGCCATAGGAACTTAGTGACACTGAATATTCTTTAAAGTTTGTTATATAATTATGATTGAATATTGGAAACACTGCTTCTGCATGTTGCGATGTTATCTTTGAGATAATGAATTGCTCTCAATGTTTCCGTTGAGAATATCATAATTCAAGATATTTTTAGATTTGTTTTAGATTTCCTGATAGCATAAATACGTATCTGTCACATACGCCATCAAGCGGGTTGGTAATACCAAAAGTGACACCTGTAAACTGTAGCAAGTCACTGAATTACCAACAGACGCAGGGATCATATGATGAAGTAGCTAAACTAATAAATCTATCAAGAGTGATCTTCCTAATAGATACTTGATAGTGTCCAACGGCGATTTGTCACTGAGCAATCGCCAGGCTACTAAAGATTCCATGTATCAAGGAATAGCAACCTCAAGGTACAAGCCATCTAAGATGGAGGTATTAATCCTATGACGACAGAGAAAGCTATCCTGAAATACATGGACATGAAAAACAACAGTACGTTAGATGAGCATCTGTACAACGTCTCTGATCACAAAGTAATGGTGTATACTATCCATCGCGATGCTATCCCTCAAACTAAAGAAGCCAAGGAAAACAAAGCTTTCATCCACAAAAACCACTGAAGACTGATTGTTTACTGCATTACACAACGGCAGTCTCACTTGGACGCACTGTCATACCCACACCAGGATACTCTGTCGGCTCCATTATTACCTACTTTAAATGATTGATAGGCATTCTGACTAAGTCCAGTAGTGAAACGCTACCTCAAAAGAAGTTTCTAAGGCAACTTAAACCCTTTTTGGAGCAAAATGATAAAGGACTGTCACAATACCATGAGAATTTACAAGCACACGTTGTTAGCAGCAGGAAAGTGTCACTTCCAAAGAGGACTATGCTGTGCCTCAAAGGAATATTAATTTGAAGAATCACGAAATAGATACAGCTTGTGAAATGGTTTAGAAGTACTTCTGGCGTCCTATAGAAAAACATGTAAAGACAAATGCCAGCTCTGAAGTTAAGTAGTAAATGATGACGACCTACCTCTGTGTCCGAGATACTTCATTGACAGGCTAATAAATTGCAAAATGTCTTAAGCTATGTGTATGATGCAAATTTCAAAGGGGCATTTGCAGCTTAAGTGTGTAATTTATGGGCTAATGTAAGAAAACACAGGTTAAATATATAACTTTAACGCCAGAGAACAACAAGTCCTGGTTATTTTATCCGGGATATAACAGAGTATCATTTATCAACAGAAAACGCATAAAATGAGCTTTCATTTGATATGGATCATGCCTATGTGTCACAATATCAAAGACAGTTAGACATTGAAATGTGACCGATAGCAGATGAGAAAAGGTAGCCATTTTTCAATCCAAGATGCTACGATTCTATCCTGAATTAGATATTTACATTAGCCCACATACTGTTTAAGTGTTCAAAAGTAACCTCATTAGAAAAAAGTTCTCTGAGGCTGATGACACTTATAGTGTTGACGTGGGAGGTGATGGCGATCTAGTTTATGAAATACTAGTGGCCAGCTTCTCAATCAGCATCTATCGCTCATCAACAGGATTCATCCCTCCAAGCAGGAAATGAAGCAGGATTATACGTATCCATATATGGATATATTTTGGAGACTCACGTGCCTGCAATGGTTCCCAATCCAGTTTCCCAGCAGACAAGTGGCTCATCAGAAGGGCTTCCATCTGTACATGCTTCATTTCACCTGCAAGAGACCATCCTCTACTACAGAGAAAGGAATGACCCTGTGAATGTTACATTTCTAGACTCATAAAAAGCCTTCGGCATGATTGCTAGAAACTGATATTGACTTGTTCAGAGTGATTCTGTTAGAATGTGACTACGCTTTGCCTTTTGAATCAACGTCAACAAAGTGTTAAACATCTAAGAACTGCATCGCTTCGGGCTTCCACATCAAGTTGACACAAATGGAATACTGTTCCATACGGCGTTTAACCCAAATCACTCACTACTCTCTATAGTGGTGACCCGATCTTTTAGGATGATTATGCTCGTTCACGCTGTGGAAATATCATGGGCTTTATTCGGCAACAACGAAAATGCAGGTAGGAATCACCTGCTTGCTCTCCTGACTTTAGCCACATTGAACTTCTCTGGGATGAACTTTGGCGCCGTGTTTACAAGAGAGTGAGTTAAAATTTCACGTCGCATCGGCATTATCTCAGCCACATAGCGACCGTGTTTAAAAAGGCCAACCTGTGTCACATGATTTTGTGATAATAAGCAGTAATTTAGGTCTGTTATCGTACTCGGACCCTGCAGCTATTGGTAAATCGTGCAAAAGGCGGGTCCTTGAATTCTAACCTCTACGCGTCATTACCTTGTTAATGGCGTGACACCATTGCGCTATCGTGACATAATCAATGGAACGTCGCTTCAAGTTTGAAATGGAAGAAAAGTGTTATACCTGAAGGTTTGGGGACAGTATAGGCACACCAACTATTATAATGTAATATGACCAAAGGTTGACAATAGTGTATTCCGCAATATATCTCTACGCATAGTAAATTATGAATTTGGACCGTGAGTGCACCAAGCTCAACAAAATGTACAGCGACGTCTTTCTTGTCTTGCGAGGTTAGATTAATTCATTTGATTCTAAAGTGTCTATTAATGTAGAGCAGCATATCTCTTTCAGGTTGAAAAACAATCCAAAACTATTAGTTGTAAACACTTGATAAATAGCACTCATTAAATGGAGGCTAATTGTTGCCCGAACGTGTTTCATTGGAACATGATACAATAGTATTATGTAATCCAATTTCCAACACATACATTATACCCTGTGTATATTGCGAGTGGGGCTTATTATTCAATGGGGTTACGTGAGAGCCTGTGGTCCAAGACATCCAACAAGTTGCACATTTAATCGTTATGATGGGTTTGAATCGCTGAGTCTCCCTGATTACCATCCTTGGTCGCTAGCAAAGTGCCATCGCTTATCGGTTTCACCAAAGTTGTAAACGTCTAATGCCTGCATACTATTGGATGTCCTCATGTCATTCACTCACTGTCTAAGAAAATTGTCTTAATTGTTAAACAGAATGGCACGACTCATCTGGTGTATTTCCTGCTTGATGATGTCCAACAATCACCCAACGTGGCGTCAGCGTCCGGCATCAATGTGTCCACGATACACCATGGTTTCCAAAGAGTCCAGCTACTAAAACCTGATATACCAGCACTGGAGTTACCACCTGACACGTGGACGTTCAGCATACTAGCACCTGAGGTAGGTCTTCTTCTGTTTGATCGGCAAGTGACTTGTAGGCGAAAGTAATATACAAGGCAAGTTATTGATGCGAGAAGTCACCATTTATGAGAATTATGACTGACGATATGATAAACTTATGATATAGTAGATCGATTCATGACTGCCTGTCAGATGCCAGTTATCTTACACCCGGTGGGGGGAGCAGAGACTACTCTTTCTATGTGGTTATGAAATAGGACTGTAGGTCTTGACACGCTGTATGTTTAGCTTACCTGAATACCAATGCGTCGGAAGAATATTTTTCATATATATTCTGGCCGAATGATTTGTGAAACCAACATTTGGAACATTCTTCTCACACAAGGGCAATGATACCAACAGACTGCCGTTTGAACCAGATGAATTTGCTAGATGGCCGTTAGTGTTGGTGGTTATGTAGATGCGTGTGCCTGGACTAGGGTACCCTGCAGTATGCAGGCTTGAATACAGATTGCACAAGGAGGGTGAGAGAGAGAGAGAGAGAGAGAGAGAGAGAGGGGGAGAGGTGGAGAGAGAGACAGAGAGAGTGTCAGGTAGAGCGAGGGTGTGAGAGAGAGCATTTCGCGAACTGTAGATAGTTCTTCTTGAGGTTAGTTACAAATGTAAATAAAGTGTACATAATACATAAACTATATCAAACGAAACTTTCCTCAACAAACTGATACCCATCATTCTTCCTAAACTCCTTAATGGGATGAAGGAATCAGTCGAAGGCGCTGTAAAATGGGCCACATCCTCCCTCATTAACAGGATTGAAAAACGAAACTCTGCTCAACATAACTTGATTTATGAACTTCGGGGGAAATAGAACACACTGAGTCTAAACTTGAATAATCCGAAGTCAGATGTGAGGAACTTGAAGGACTCTTTACGGTCCGTGAATGTTCCTGATGTTCCTGTTCCAAGTGACAAAGCCCAAACCGACCAAATAGTCATTGATGTGTGTCAATCTAGTTTTGTGTCAACTTTTCACAGCATAATATTTATCGCTCGCATGTTGTGGGCCAGATCAGAAAAGGCCCAGCACAAGTCCTTGTTAAGCCTGCTGCTCACAATACCGAGAATCTGCATGGCAAATAAGAAACTATGAGGACACTCCTCCAGAGTATTTATAATGGAGGACCTAACGTGACTTGGCTAAACAATCTTCTAAATCTAAACAAGGCCACTTCACTGTATTCATTTTGATGATAGAATCTTTCCTTGCAAGGAAAAGGTTGCAAAGCGATTCATGATCATAAACACAACTGATATTGAAATATTGTTAAATACATGTTGTTAAAAATCAAAACAAGAACAAAACAAACTCTGAGATCTCACAGCCATACACAATGTGTTTTACTTGTCAGACCCAAATGAGATAACTATATGTAAACTTATAGAAGAAATCGAGCTCTTTGCATTCAGTATGAGATACTCCGTATAAACTTTTTTTATCATATAATGGATAGGTTTCTCGGCAGGATAAAGCCAACGGATAAAAACGATATCCGTTGGGGTCATATGCGGATAGAGATGCAAATATCAAAGGTCAAGTTAGTAGGACTACTTTCACTGTTTATAAACCAACATGGTGTCGCCCTCGCCATTCGGCGATCGAGTCAGAATTAACCATCGGGAATCTGGATAAACTACAGGGATAATTGCTATCATTATCAAAAGAACAGTCTAATATACTGAAAATCAGTGTCTAACTGTGACGTAGCTAAGGCATTTTATAAGTTTGGGCAACTTTGGAGATATAAATTTCGACACAATTTTGCGAGCGCACGAGGCCTACAGGCCAAGCGGTATCAGTAGCCAATCTGGGCATGTAGACCTCTGCGGCTTGAAACCTTCTCCACAAATAAAAATAGTTGGATTTGGCCGAAATATGTCTGAATCGTTACCTTTCTTTCGTTTTGTCGCTGTGTGTACATCTGACTACACTTCTTAACGTTATGACAGGACAGACCGACTGTCAACAACGTCTGACCGTGGCCGTGACGTTTCATAGACTAGTGTTAGAGTAGCTTCCCTTTGGCAAAGGGCAGTAACTCTACTGGACAGACTGATGGATTGCCGCGAAAGACAATTAAAAACAACTGTTGTTTTGCGTATATGTTGCTTCGCCACTGTATAAGAAACAGATTTCAGTTGGAACTATATTGGCTACTGTCACTGTCACATCACTTACCCTGTGACGTAATAAATATTAATGCGCGCATTCAAGGAAAACTCGCAATATTTCGGTAATGTTTGTGAGAGAGGGAAAGATATTTTAAAGCACAGAATTAAAGAATGACATTATATGATAAAGAGGTTATCACGCTTGTGTCTTTGGGGATGGTAAATATCCTGTATTAGGAATAAACACTATGTATTTAGCTCGCCAAGGCTCGCTGAATACAATGTTTATTCCTAATACAGGATATTTACCATCCCCAAACACACTCGCGTGATAACCTCTATTTATCATCCAAAACTGGCCCCCACAGGAGATATCGCTTGGGTGAGATCAAGCGGTACACTGTAGATATCGCTGCAATGAAAATGCATCACAATGCTTTGCAGACCATTGTGACGTCATTGGTTACCATGACGTCACAATCAAATGACAAGCAAGCCTCGGAGTTTTACCACTTTTATCAACTCGTGTTGATATATTTCATATCAAAAGACACGAGGGTGAGATTTTCTATGTTCATTCGTCAGTCGTCTATCACAGTTATATGTGTTGACCACAACATAACCAGCCAGTGATTATACAACATGGTTTGGTAACACACTGCACTCCACTCGAGTAGATCTGTATCTAGCATATCACTGCGCTTATGAACTTGTGATTTCCTAATGCTTACTACATGTATATGTTTATCACTGCACTTTATTTCATTTAGTTTGTCTGCTACTGTATATTCCATCACACTCACCAATGTAATATATAGAAAGGGAAAAACTCCACATTGTCTATCAGCCATTCACTGTGTACTCTAGTTGGTTATTCCATGGATGTTATGGGCACTTTTCTTTATCCCTTGGCTTTAATCTTGTTCAAAAAGATCTGAGTCCAATATTATACCAATCCTCATCTTACTGCTCATTATTGCTGAAGACGTTGAACAAAATCCTGGTCCTGTTTCAGTGAACTCAAACAATAAGGAATTATCTATATGTCTCAGCAAATCTCTGAATATGACATCTTATGTTTCACAGAGACACACACTGATGATTCTTCAAACACAAGTGATCTCAAATTTGACTTTTATCGGTCTTCTTACATGGGGGATAGGACTAGTTTTGGTAGAGTGTCATTGTACATTTCTCGTCATCGATGTATATTAACGTAGGGCGGATTTAGAATCATACGATTATGGAAATATGCGTTTCGAGATTTTCTTGCCACAGAAGAGATTATTATTGTGCGCTACGTATAGACTACGTGACACCAATCGCTTACATTGGGATCAACTTGAACATTCACTTGAAAGTGCGAAAGATTCTAATCCTTATGTTTCTCCAGTCGACGATTTTAACGAAGATTAGCTGAGCAGCAATCTTCTTTATGCGCACGATATTTTAGTTTGGAAGAGAGAGAGAGAGAGAGAGAGATTATGTTTATTTAAGTGTCACGTGCATATTATATGATTAAATACAAAATGTACATTCATAGAATTACAAAAAGCACCCGACCATATGGCCTATGCGACACTATCATCTAACATATCACAGAACAACAATAAGTTAAGAAGGTACAAACGACAAACAGTACATACATTCAATACATAATTAAAACATGAATTATACCCAAACCTGTATGAGAACAATCATACAGGTCTATCAACAACATAGATTCTCGCACAAACATGCATTCAGTCGAACGCATACACACACATACATACACGCATACATATACACACATACATACGCACAACATACACATAGACACACAGACACACATTACATACATACATACATACATACATACATGGCTGTTGACAGGTCCTTTATCGATGGGAGGCGCTGCCGTGCCGTCACCTCACCTCCATACAGAGCAACGCCCCGGAGGGGAGTGGGTGGATACAATGCAGGACCTACCCAGCTAGCCCCACCCAACGATAGGTTCATTGCTAGGAACCCTCACAGTGGCCAAGATAGGCACAATAATGAGACTTTAAACGTTAGCTTACCTTGTGAAGTTATTAACGCTACAGAAACTGGGAATGAACTCATTGACAACGATGAGCATTCCAGGTCATTATTCTGTACTTCTGACCACAGTGCCATTCTATCTGAACTTAATAATAGTTCCATCAATGTGTGTGGTCTGCGAAGCAAACTGCAGTTTGAATATGTTTTTGAAACTGGTAAATTCTGTTTGGAGTGTAAGAGTACAAGAAACTAAAACAGACGATCTGGATGAAATAGAAATAGAAAAAATAGGGAAGTGTAGATTATATATTAACAATGGAAATTCAGCTGAAAAGAAATCAGGTAGTATTGGTGTAATAATCAGAGAAGATTCATCTGGTTATGCGAATATGATCCAGACTTATAGTGAAATGTCATTGTGGATAAAGTTGGACAAATGTATATTTCGTATAGATGAGGCTGTTCATATTGCATTTGTATAATTCCATCACAGCAATCGAAATACTATTCAGAAGATAGTATTAACAAACAAGAAAGTGAAATTATTGAATTTCAAGCACATTGAAATAGTGTGTATTTAATGGGTGATTTCCACACCCTAACAGGAGCAGTTAGTGACTGTTATAACCAGACACATTGGCGTGAGAAATTAAATAATACACGATATTTCATAAATATGGATATTCCGGAAATCCAGACTTTAAAAGATATTTTAAGTTACTTTTAGATTTGTGTAAATCTACATAAAAGGACGTATTAGTAAAGACTGTCATTATTGGAGAACTAACGCTGCAGTGTTTATTTTCAAATTTGAGGTTTGACCATATTCTGAATTGTACAGGAATGTTACATTGTCGCCCGAGGACTGGGACACGGCGGAGGAACCGGTGCATGGACTTGGTATTTCGGATGAGTTCTTAATTTGACATACCTTGGAGGTTTTACCAGTATAAATCACGTGACTTCAGTGGCAGCATTCATTACAACCGTTACTAACATGGTTGATAGAGCACGTGCTGCACAGGCGGGTCATGACCTGACCCAGGCCTTCTTCCATTCAGCTAAAGACAGGTCTTAATAGGAGATAAAACATCGATTTTAGATTTTGATTTTTTCAGAAATTACTGATACATGATACACTTGATATGGATATAAGGGCTTGTGAAATCGTTCAGCTAAAAACTAAAAAAACTGTTCGTGTAGAAAAGTTAGAAAATGAATATATAATTGCTACAAAGCATGTGTTGTTAGATCATATTATGAATTATTTTATTTAGTCATACAATATGGGCATGTCCCAGAACCGTGGCTAGTTGATGTCATCAAGCCAATTTACAAAAAGAAAGGAAATATAAGCAGCCCAGAAAGTTACCGGCCAGTTTCTATAATTGATACGCTCAAGTCAGTAAACAAAACATTGTATTGTGTACTTTCTAACTTCAAGTAGGCGTTTGACAATGGTTGACGGGTAGGTTTATGGCGAAAATATTTGTCATATGGTATATCTTGACGAATTCTACAGATAATATATAGGTACAATATCAAGGCATATGTTTCATCTGGGGACTGTAAATCATCCTTCTGTTGTGGAAAAAGGAGTGCGTCAAGGAAACAAATTATCGCCTCTGCTTTTATCTTTATTTAAAAATTACGTTGAGTTATATCTTGGTAGTTTATCTTGTCAAGGGGTTACAATTTATGTTATTTTAGGATTTGTTAACATAATTATACTCATATTCGCCGATGGCGCTGTTATTGACCGAAAGTCAAGAACAGCTGCAGGACATTTTGAATGTTTTAAAAGATTAATGTTTGAAGTAGAAATTATAGCTCGTTAGTGAAACAAGCCAAAAAAATGTATTTGAGGTATGATGATACAATGTGGGGAAATGTCAATATTACTCTTTTAGTAATAGTTACAGTTAAAAAAGACTACACCTGCTTACATGCGTTATGGGGAAACAGGACCCTTTTCTTTAGATATAGAAACAAAGAAACGAGTTTTATCATTTTGACGTAGAATATTAACTTCCGAAAACCAAACTAAGTATATGTTATTGCGTATCAATCTTTATTCCACAAAATTATAAACCACCCGTACAAATAGTCCTGTTAATATAGTGCTCACTTGTCAACTGTCACAGCATCATACCATTAGTATTGACCCGTGAAGATCCGGGGTAGAATAGGTGTTCGGCAACCCTTGCTTGCCGGAAAAAGGCGACTATGCTTCTCGTAAGAGGCGTCTAACGGGATCGGGTGGTCAGGCTCGCTGACTTGGTTGATGCATGTCATCGATCCCAATAGCAACAAAAACTATTTTTTTTATTGTAATACTGCCTCCTATAAATATACTACTCAACATTTCCTAAGGTCCAAAATATCCAATAATCAATTATATTAATCACATTATAAGATGTGACCCTCAGCAAATGCTGAGTGGTATACATACTTTTACTGAATCGTACTGTGTACCACAATGAGTGGTTTGAGTGAAATATAGAACTGAGCCGAATGAAAAAGGCCGATGTAAGGCAATGCTAAGTTAAATATATTCATTGAAACAATTTGTGCACATGCTTTCTACTTTGCCTAAAACTCTAATTGTCTCCTTCGTAAAACATATTTGAAAAAAAAGGTTTCTACTTAAAACTAACAAATTTATTTATGGAAAATTATTTACTTAATTAAAGTTGTGTGAAAGAGTAAATATGACTAAATATGTTACATATTTTTTTAGTTTCAAACACAAGACTTGTTTATTTAGTACCATAAAAGTAAATACGTTTCACGTTCAAAAATATGTCTATAGCATAGATTTTCCAAATTTAATCCTCCAAATCTTGCCTAATTTAATGCCTATGCAAACCGCCACAGGCATGGCTTCCACGACACTGCTCATGCTGTCAGATACCAGTGGGTAAGTGGGGTAATATAGGCCTACCTATTAGTAGTTCATAAATAATCTTACATCACAGAAACAAGTAACACATCCTACTTAATCATAAAACGCTGTCCACTGAGAATATAGATACACGTCTGAACGATAGTACCACGCTGGTTGTCAAAATTATTTAAAAGGTAAGTTACGAATACATTTACGAACAATCCCATGGTTGTCAGTTGTCAGTCAGGAGCCGATAAACCTTGTAGGAATGACAAATAACCCATCATATTATTCCGAAATAGCCATACAGCGGTGACAATCAAGGGTGGTAGTATACTTCGTCCCATCTAGCAGAGTTAAGCCCCTATCTCACATTCACGAATCTGAACACGAATGAACACGATTTAACGTTTTTCCTTAAATCGTGTTAGAACGTATGAAGGTCGCGCACTCATTCGTGTTCATTCGTGTTAAGTCGTGTTCGGTCGCGCGCGGTCGTATGGACGTCGCAGCTCGGCTTTAATCGTGTTATAATTTTTTGCAATTCGACAGTCGTGTTCAATCGTATGAAGATCGTGTTCAGTCGCGTTCAGTCGTGTTGGGGAGCGTGGGAAGAAACTCATACGACCTTCATACGACTCCCATACGCCTGAACACGTAATCCATACGTTTGTCATACGTTCGGAAGAGCCCATCACGTGACTGAGAGAGAACGTGGGAAACCCCCTGAAAGTGAAAGCTCATCCTACAGCTATGTCGAACCCCAGGCGGCCGAAACGGAAGCTCCTCCAAGCAAAACCTTCGAAAGGGAAACATCCTTCACCACAAACCATGGATGAACATCCACCCGGTACCCAGGGACAAGATGAGCCAACTGAAACCTCTGAACCACCACCAAAATCTGCTTCTTGCGGGTCTTGTTCGTTGTTGAACATGGTGAAGACTGACACAGAAATGCTGTTGTTGTTGTTGTTGCATTAGGTGTTTAAGAGGTCGCCTTCTGCCTAGGCAATTTCGGCTTACCTGTCCCTCTTTGGGTCTCTTGTGTGTGAGAAGGGTCCACATATCTATTGTGAGTTCGGTGTTCAAATAATTTCTGTTTTTGCATTGATATGATTTCTATTTTCGTATATTGATATGATTTCATTTTTATCCTTGGCTGCTCTGTTTATGTACGTTCGAACAGCTGTCCATCTCTCAGCAATAGAGTTAGTTTGGCCTTCGCTATTGCATCTCTTGGCTTTAGGAGATCTATGACAGATAGCGGATCTAAATGCAATTCTTGTTTTAACCCAGCCCGGGCTAGGGGATGGTCTTGACATTCTAGTAACAGGTGGTCAATGGTTTCAGCCTGATTGCAAGATGAACAAACCTTGTCATAGTGCTTTTTGTGACCAAGTCTGAGGCGTGAGATAGCAGTTTCAATTTTCCTTTCATTTGAGTATGAGTTTGGCTTTTGTTGGACCTTGGGTTGAATTTTGTATAGCCATCTGCCGATCTTACTTGCGTCGCATTGGGCTTGCCATCTTTTTGCTATGGAGGCTTTGATTTTGCTTTTTATCTCTAGTTTACTAAAGGGAATAGGCTGTATATCCGCTTTGTCTAGAGCTAGCTTCGCCAGTGAGCCTGCTTTTTCATTTCCATGAATATCTATGTGAGAGGGAATCCAACACAGCTCCACCTGTTGCCCTTGGTCCGATAGTTTTGTATATTCGTATAGAATATTGTTGACTGTGTTTGGCCTGGAGTTTGAGTTTCTCCCACTGATGGCCTGAAGTGCACTTAGCGAGTCTGATAGGACGACTGCCTTTGCTTCCGGGAGTTCCGGTATGAGTTTGAGTGCATGATGAATTGCCTCCAATTCAGCCGTGAATACTAACTGACCATCAGGCAAGCGAACTGAATGTGCTTGGGGTTTGGAGCACAGAAATGCTGTTGCAAAGCAGCTTATATACTACATGACCCACGTGACCCAAATATACAAAAAATATGTCGTATGAAGGTCTTGCTCAGTCGTATGGAGATCGTGTTTATTTTTGTAGACGTATAGACATCGTAATGATTCGGGTTTAATCGTATTACGGTCGTGTTCATTCGTATTAAGTCGTATGGGCGTCGTATGACAGTCGTGTTTGGTCGTATGACAGTCGTATTGGGGTCGTGTTAAATGAGTTTAAATCGTGTTGTATCATATGAATATCTTATGACAGTCGTATGAGTGTCGTTTTCAGTATTATGAGTGCCGTTTTTGGTCGTGTTTGGTTCAGAAATTTGCATAAATCAACGAATCAACACGATTTTTCAACTTTTCATAAATCGTGTTCGCAATTTCTTAAAATGTGTATGTGAGATAGGGGCCTTAGCTTCTGCGTTCTGCGCAGTTCGAAAGCAGAACTTGGTCATGAGCATAGGGATGTCGTCGGAAATGCTTGCACCAGAAGTAGCGCTTCTTGAGATTTACGTACACTATTGATGCAATGTGTAATATTTTTCAGTCCACCTTACAAACTTAATAAGCTTATGTATACCATGCCGATACCATGTTATCGACTGAGGAAATAAGCTTGGCAAACAGGCAACGAACGCAGTGTATCTAAATATAGAAAACAAAGATATAGTAAATAACTTTAAGAAAGCTACCAACATTTTCCATTTAAAGTTGGATGGATTCAGAAAATAGTGCATCACTTGATTAAAGATTCTGGAGCCATTGCCGTTATCCCACCCCTGGTCACTGATAATAACAGAGTAACTGAAGGATTTTATTATTTTGATAAACCTGAAGCTCGGAACCATTATTTTGCGTCAGTTTTCAACGTTGATGAAGGCGCCTCGCTACCACCATTTCTTAAACTATACTCAACGACAAAATTCCCGTGACTCCAATATTTTAGTGTATTTTTCAAACAAGTAATGTTTGGTTTTCAATATTGTAGTACATGTATGGAATCAAGTCACAAAAACGCAACTGCTAAAGAAAAGCATGCATTCCATGCAAAAGTTGACTTTTATGCTAGCCCATGCATTTCACTACCCAAGAATGGGTATAAAAACATGTGTGTTAACGGGGTTCCATATGCATTGTTTAGCATCGTGTTGACAACAACCACTCAATTATTCAACATTACGGATTGCCACCCCTGTCCGAAAATGAGCGTCTGCAAGCCATTGGTATTCTTGAAGCAGGATCGAGTCAACGTGATGTTGCAAGACAATTTAACGTCCACATAAACACCCTTTGTTGCTTATGGCAACGTTGGCAACGGACGAATGCAGTCAGAGACCATCCCCTGAGTGGCAGGCAACGGGTTACCAATAATCGACAAGACAACTGGATTCGAACAACACACATACGAAATCGATTCCAGCCAGCAACTGTGACTGCAAGAAGCATCCCTGGCCTTCGACGAATATCTTCACAAACCGTACGTCGTCGCCTCAGATGTGCAGGGATTGTCGTCAGAAGACCCGCCAGACGTCCCATTTTGACAGGAAACCGCCGTCAAGCACGTCTATAGTGGTGCAGACAGCGTCAACGCTCAACGGCCATGCAGTGGGGACAAGTTCTATTCACTGACGAGTCTCGTTTTCACCTCAGCCACAGCGATGGACGGATTCGAGTGTACCGACGTCGAGGTGAACGTTACGTCAATCATTGTGTCATGAAAGATCGGTTCTGGGGCGGTAGCGTTATGGTATGGGGTGGGATTACAGCAAGACAGAGGACCCGTTTGATAGTGGTAGAGGGAAATCTCAATTGACAGCGCTACCGCGACGAGATCATTGGCCCTGTTGTTCTACTGTTTTTGCGTCGTCATGGCCCGGGCATTACATTTCAACATGACAACGCCCGGCCTCATGTTGCTCGATTTGTTCTGGGTTCTCTTCAACAAAACAACGTGAATGTTATCCACTGGTCGGCTCGCTTCGACATCAACCACGAGTTCACAGACACCCCAGGAACTTCGAAACAAGTTTCAGCAGATATGGACACATATCCCACAGGACTTTGTGCGACGCCTTGTCCTTTCCATGAGACGAAGATGTGTTGCTTGCATCGCACACGCTATTGATTTGTAAATTGACATTTTGGCATATTCATGTTTTTTTATGAAATTACGCATTTTCTGAAGTCAGTATGGCAAATTAAACCATTTGAACACTTACAGGAGTCTGTTTATCTGTTGCAAACCGAAATTGTTTCAGATTTGGTAAAAAACATAACTTTGCATTAAATCTTATTTAGTGTCACAGGAACTTTTGTTGTTCAGTATATATGATCATAAATTAGATTATACCGTTATCGAAAATCAAGACAGGACAGATCTCATAACGTCTAACGTCCCAACCTGTAAATATAGCAAGTGGTCCCGACAACCTGAATCACAGATAACTAATTTATATATGCATCACTATCCATACCCAATCCTTACTGTTTGTTATTCGATTTATCTCTTGAACAAATCACATTCCAATCATAGTGGAAACTAGCTAATGTTATTTGTCATTGTACACAAAAGGGACAGTGCTCAAAATTGGTCAGTGAGAATTTTGCTTTAATGAATATGCTGGCCAAATGTAATACTACCTCATGGAGAAAATTACTGGCCTGTGATTATTTCTGTAACTGACAGTGCAGCCGCGAATAGCTGCAATACTGCCGATGTGGCTTTAAGCAATATTTACTCTCTCACTGACGGTGATAGTTTTGTTTCCAGCTTTCGGACACTTTATGGTTTTCACTATGATTGGACAGTCACGTACAAAATTCCCTTTATTAAATTATATTGAGCATGTTGAGGGTTTAACTGTAACAACGGGAGAGGACTCTTCTCTACTCTACTCTACATAGGACTTTGTGTATGTAAATTACCTAGCATTTTCAAGCTCGTCATAGTTTTGCTAACTTGGAGAATGAAGAGCATGAAAGAATTGGAACATGACCAAAGGACAACTCACGTGCGCATACACCATGTCAAGTGTCAAGCCCGTACACAAACTGTTGACGTTTTTTCACATTAGTTCTCTATGGGCAAGCCAAATTTTGACAGATGGTCATTTATGGAGTGAATATAACATCCTGAAAATGTTTGGTTATAAACGGTAAATTTCTCATCTTACTCGTCAATCGAGAGGTCTTCTAGTTATCAAAAATATATTTCTTAAAGTTGATTTTGTATATAATCATATCTAAATGTATGATGAAGAAATTTCGTGTATCGCAGATACAAGTGGTGGTGGAACGTCCCCGTGTGTTCTGTAGGGAGAAGTTACCTTTTCATTTGTAATGAAATAATTCAATTTTCCGGTAGACACCTCAACAAAAAGTATATAGTAAATTGAAATATCATGGGGGTTTTCTCATCTCGCGACGGGTGAAAAGGAAATATTTTCTTGAAAATATCTCCTTTCCCCCCGTCACTCGATACGAAAAACATGATATTTCTTCACTCGACATATGAAATATCCTCTTTATATTTAATAGGCCATAACCGATTACCGGACATGAAATTGTAACGTGTCGTTACGTGACGTCATAATATTTAAGAGAATTATGAAGTCACAAAACCAAGGTAACAATGGACAAATAACTTACGCCTTTACATTAAACTTAGGCTCAAATTAATGAATGAAATGTTGCGCTTTTTGAAACAATTTGTTTCCAATGAAGGTTCGTTGCATGTGCATAAAAAGAACAAAACTACAAGAATATATAAAATATCTGTCACATATCACAGAAAACGAAAACCTGACTATTTGGACTATATTTTATCATAAAGACGAATTACTGTCAAGAATGCGAAAATCTAAGGATATGAACTTGAGTGAAAAGGGTTTTCATAGTGGAAACTTTAAACTACACAGTCTAAAAGTATGTGTTTTATGGTAACTTGACATTGACCGACGTAGAACAACATCATCTCTACGACAGACATTTGTTTCGATTACCAACACTGACATTGATGAATGCTTGATTCTGATTGGTTAAAGAGAATACATATCAATTAATACAAAATGGCTGCCGATCGATCAACCCCATATGAACTGTAAAAGGTATCCATATTTCCTCTAGTACACGCTTGGTCTCTAATAAACGCCGAGTCTAGGGCGCTCGCAAAATTAATAGACGGCATAGTGTTAAATAGAGGAAATACGTAGCTTGATATCGGATGTTTTGGGCGCTCTAGACCGCAACCCTGACTGCTTCGTGGATGACATTAAAAGATTAAACGAAGGCAAATCTTTTGCACACAAATGAAATGTTTATGAAACTGTTAGGGACATGTTCTGTGATGACCAGAATCGGGACAATTGAAACTTTTTCCTCACTGAAACAACCGACAATGAAAGTAAAATATAACATTATAAAAATTGTTTGAAAACACTTTATGCATGACAACATGTTGTTGACAAAGCTTTTTGTGAACAAAATTCGTTGCCATCGTAAGGATTTGGCAGAAGACGATTTGAAAGTCACTCCTAAAACACTTGTCCATATGAAAAGCCAAGAAAACAATGTCCCGACATCATTGAAGCCAAACTTGATGAAATTCATTTCAGAACACACACACAATTAAGAAAATCATACACGAACCACTATTTCTGGGCCACAAATGTCTCACTTCTTTTTCACTCTGGCTTTGAATAAATGAAATCTTGAAATTGACAAGTCACACCGTGCAGATTCCTCATGTCAAAATATCTGCCTCGTCTGCAGCCTAATAAGAGGCTATTCAGTCGTACTCAGTTCCATTGGGAATCATATCTTGTAATAGCAGGGTCGATCATTCCCAGTAAATCTACACAACATTGTCAGCCATTGACAGCAGTGAGGTGTCAGTAACCGTGATGTAGGTCAAGTTCTGCCTCATCCAAATGCGGGGTGGAGAGGCATATATTTTGATTTCAATATTGTTTACTGTGGGTAATTGCTATCTAACTAATAACAGTTATACATGTTAAATATATAATAGAATGTTTATTCATAAAGTTTGTTGTAGAAATATATTCGTTTAGCATTTTAAAACCCTTTTCTACAACCTGTCAACCCTACAAATGAAATGGCATGTTCGATTTCCAAGACATGACTTCTCTCACACAATTCTTAGAAATGGTATGGTCAGTCCAAACAGTGCAGAACGGGTTGGTAGAAATTGGACTAAGTTTGGAGTGTTATTTGTCAACTTATTTTGAAAAACTATGTGTTTTGAACACTTTTTTGAACTACTCTATGGTGTTTTTAATCTTCAAGTCTACTAATATGTGTTACATGTATACATGTGACCACTTTTCGGAATGTTCTAAGATTGCGGACCTGTGTTACCCTGTGTTGTTACACGTTGCAAGAGATCCCTCCAATCCTCTCAGTTTGGACATCATGTCATTCATGTGTCATGTAGTGCTGTGAAGTGTGAAATATAGAGAAATTAATAGAATTGTTATTGTGTTGTTCAGCATTTTCTTGCAATATTGTAATTTAAAATGAATTGCAGCGCTGTTTGTTAATGCACCCATGCTACGTGCATACATCAAAAAGGATTCTGACTAACTTGGTCAGAATGGCATATGTTTCACGATAGTGCAGTTTGTTCAGCTAAAACTTGTTCAGACTCCAGTGAAAGATTGTATCGGTGTGCTTTGATAAAATTATAAGTTCAATTCTTCATCAATATGTCAAGGTTCAACTACACTAAAAAAAACACTCATTCCAATCAAAAGGATTGATTTTTCGAGTTGGCCTCTTGTTCGTCGGATATTTGATCCAGCTTGCGTCCTTCCATGGTCCATTTACTTTCGACTTCTCTGAACAATCTAGTACAGACTCAAGTTCATGGTGTCGAACTTAATGGTCATATTTGGGATGAAAAAAATGTAATTTTAAGCAATCTTAACGAGCCAAGCTGCATCTTTGTAATTATTACGAGAAAGTTGGGGATATATCTACATGGGACTCTTTGACTTGAATTTCCTTAAAAAGCACAAATCCGATCAAGAAAAACAGGTTATAAAGGTTATCAAGTCTGAACCGTCATACTGATATTAAAAAGAACAATTCATGCATCCACTTTGATTCATTTGAGAAAAAAATACCCTTGAAAATCTTTTCAATAAATGTTAAAGATTTCAACTTTCACCTCAATCTAGATGTTCCTGGGGAGTAAGAGTGGGCCGATTTTCCTCTTTTCATTCAGTGCATATTTCAACATCTTATCATTATCTAAGAATATATGTTTACCTCATTTAGGTGCATGTTCCTGCGGCAGAGACTACTTACTGGTGGTACACCACGCGCCTTCCACCGCTCCACCACAAACATCACATCATTCAGGTGAGATCATCAGTCTTTATCAGTTGACAGTCCAATCTTATGTTACGAGTTATTATGCAGTAAAGACACAACCAAGGAAAGGCTATGTTATATGGAAGACAAACAAGAAGCTAGAAATACAGATTCATGTAAATGAACTATTGTATAAAGTAATAAATGTATTAGTAGAGACATTTCTCTACACTATATGGTTCTGTGTACTGTAATCCGAGGGACTCGCCTTTTTTACCCACAGGTAAGAGACAAGTGGTGACATACTAAATCCCTACGGTACACCTCGTTTTATTCATTTTGGTTGAATACTCGTGACATTGCTCAAGACACAAATGAAAAGTCATGCTGAAACCTTCTATAATTCATAAACAATTCTGAGACTTCTCCGCAAAACAAGCACATTACACATCAACATGTCTTTGCATTCTTCAATAGTTATACTTATATCACCTACAAACATATAATCGAGTTATATCCATTTCCATACAGACTACAGATGGATCGGCTGGGTAACTTAGTAAATGCCCGTGAGCACCCGACCACCATCGAGTTTCAATTCAATTCCATGCAAAAACGTTCAGCGTGGCTCATTGGAGCAAATTTAAACATTTGGATCCATATTTAGACTTACGAAATTGGCATATTTTGGGGTATTGTTTCCGAAGATGTTTGTTTACGATTGAACTTTCCCAATGTAAATCATACTAAAACTCCAGCTGATTTCAGCTGACAAGTTTCAACTAACTTCTTTGAGAGGCATGTAGAAGTTGGAGTACTAAGTACGTATAAGATATATGGATGAACAACTTCTTTGTTACAATTAGGAGCGTCGTTTCGGTGCAAGTCCTAACACCGTTATCAAGCAAGTGATGTACAGGGTATGGTTGACAAGTACAAGGGGAGGCTGATCACAAAGGTTGCTGATTGTTGAAGGGGAAATTTCTGAGTTTTCTCGGTGCTGTTCTGTATTGTCTGTTCGGGTAGTGGTTGTACTGTGTGAACACTTGTTTGAGATGGATAAAATTAAATGGAAAGGTGTTGCTACATAGAACAGATGTTGTGAGCTGGCCTTGTTAGAGTTGAGATGATTCCTTTCTTGACTTGGATGGTTTGAGGCTTAGTGAAGATATTGATCTGTGTGGGTTGGTTTCCCGTAAACAGTGGTCTGGAGTTTGTTATTGTACATGAAACTTGAAGTACATCAAGGAAGGGTAGTTGACGATTGGCTTCTTCACTTTACCACTGAACTTAGCCATTTCAAACAAGTGTTCATACAATACAACCACTACAACCACTACAACCACTACCTCGAACAGCTAGTACAACAGACCGCTACTTTGGAACACTTACCCACAAAATATTGAAGAAACAGCCCAACATTGATGTATTTTTCTAAAGAAGTCACAGCATTCAGAACACAATTAAGGCCACAGGAAAACCACCATTCAGCCACAAGCTGGAACCATCAGGAGAAGTGTACAGCATTCCCTGCAATTGTGGACAAGCTTATATTGGCGAAACATCTAGGCCCCTCAAAACCCGAATTAAAGAACATCAAAGTTCAGTCTCCAAATATGACTCTAAATCAGCTCTATCAGACCATATCCGTGACAACCCAAGCCACTGCATCCAGTGGGGAAAAGTCAAAGCCCTCACCACCAACCTCAAAGACTTCAAAATCAGAAAATGATGGGAAATTATTAATTGATGTGTGTAATACACTTGGTCTCTGAATTATATCTCACCACTTCTACAGATTTTATCATAGATTTTACTATTGATGATAGGTCGAAATCACACCATCTTCCATTTGTATTGAGTGAGTGAGTTAGAATTTAATGTCGCATCGGCATTTTTCAGCCATATAGCGACGATCCATTTGTATAGGAATACACATGTTCACTAGAAGGAAAAAGAAACATTAACAATGTCCCATACGATAAATGGAACGTGGAAAAGAAAGACGTGTTTGTGGTGAATTTTGTTTCAGAAGAGATCTAAGGCAAATTGGAAATGGTGAAAAACATGATTGTACAAAACGTTCACAATTCAATAGGTATATTCTGTGATTACGCTTATAAGTGTTGGAGAATGCTTTGTTATACATTGTGATGGCATAAATAAGACAAGTAAATACAGGGTTAAATTACAATGACTGTCAACTAGATAGAAGGGAAGAGATGAGTGCGCTACTGAAACCTAGAAGTAACAGATCAACTAACAATTACGACCTTTACAAACACACTAGAAATACGTACAAGGCAATTAGAAGAAGGAAACAATTAGCTTTTAAAACAAGAACAGTTAAATATATGGATAATATACCACGTGAGGATTTACCAACCTTTGGAGGAAACGTCGAAAATGCAATGAAGCCCCGACTCCTATTTCACTTGCAGTTGAGTCACGGTTCACACATTTTAGCGATTTGTATGCTGAAAGTGCAGTATATGAAAACATAGACGAAATATGTACTGTAGTGTGTCAAAGAATTAACTACGCCACAGAGAGGATAATTCAAACATTAGTCGTGACGAAATTATTCAGGCAATTGACAAATAAAAAGTAGGGCCATGATAAACATATCAGTCACTTATTCAAGGAAGGTAGGCTGTATTTGGTAGAGTGTCAGACAGACTGACAGACAGACAGACAGACAGACAGACAAACAGTTTATTCAATAGAAGGGCCATAGACCCATAATACAGACAATGAACTACGCATGCCAATGAAGTAATCGATTTAAGTTTCTCTTAGCCATTGGACTTTATATAGTTTTCTGATGAAATCATTTTAGTTAAAAATGTTTAAATATTTACATAATTGTTCAGTGTATGGGGGCTTTTGTGTTTCTCCCCAAATCAAATGCAAGTTTAAACCTGCTACTCTGAAACGAGTCATACATATTCTCAGAAGTACTGGTGTAAGATATTTTTCTACATTTAACAGGAATTTAAAATGTTTATAATAAAAGGTATCAGATATACTATTGACAGAACTACAACATGATTGTTGAAGGTTATCAATTAAAAAAGATGAATAAACATCTTCACATTGCCAACATCTTGTGTTAACCATACATATCCAAATCCTAATTTAAACAAAATATTCTGAATGTGGGTAGCCCATGTGGTGCGACCAGAATGGTCCAGTGATTTGAGCATTAAATAGCATTGGCGAGGCAGTCTGTGCTCGCCCAAACGCACAGTATCTGACAATATTGTTCAGTTGCATTTTTCCAAACGGAATTTTCCCAAACAATGGTCACTGGGAATAATTCTACTATTATATAAATCCTTTTCTTATGTATAGCTGGAAGGGGGGTTGCCAAACAAATTCAGCAGATAAAAGACTTTTAGGCATATCACAACGTACGCCAAATGTTATAATACTGGCCAATGTGAACAATACCACTTGTTGAATGATTCAGTTATTAGATTATCAAATACTGTATATCACTTATCCATATGCCAAATTACCGTCTTCTACAAAATACCCATGATATGATATATCTCTTAGATTCTGTAAACAGATATTCTTGGGCGACAACTGTTAAACAGACACTTTTTATGTTGGGATTTAGATATGCTTGGATACATCAAGATGTCAGAGATATCAAATACTTTTTAAATGAATTAAAATTAAGATTAGTCAGAAATGGCAAGCAGCGATAAATGTTAGCTCGCGATATGAAAAATATTAGTGTTATAAAATGCATCTAAAATTCGAACATGACTTGCTTAATAACAATTCCTTGTACAACAGAAGATATTTAACTTAATTGCGAACTAGTGGGGCGGGCTTACAAATAGATATAGGTCGTAGGCAAAATTTTCATCAAAGAAATCGGAATCTGCACATTTTGTCATTTAAATTTGATTGAAGATGAATTTCATTATAAATTAAGATGTTCATTATTTAATCAAATATGAAACATTATACACCAAAATGTTATATTGCTGAATGTACATTTATTTCATTTAGTGTTTTGATGTGTGAAAGCCGGGCCTCCATTGTAGTTAAACTAGTGTAAACTAGTATCATAATTGTTAAGAAAATCACTTTAACAATGTAATTTCAACGTTTTAATGAAATGTACCTCTACTGCCTACTGGTAGTTATATGACTATGTACCTTGGTATGTGGGCCAATGACCTTGAATGCAATAAACAGAAGGGAATTGAATTGATACATATAAAGATGTAACTACATCTTTAACCAGTCATGGTTCGGGGTTTTATTGGTTTAGAAATGTTACGCATAAGTCAGTTTCAGTTTCAAGTTCAATGTAATATATTGTATTGTATGATATTATTGTTCAAAATGTTGCAGGGTATATACATTAAGCACAGTAAAGTTCCAACTCTCGGGCACTTTATAGCAAAAAATAGATAATTAGAGTACAATTGGACACAGTTTGAATAAACTACCACTTTTAATTCCTATAGGAGGACTGTACTTTATCGGAATAACAAACAACTACCTCGCCCTTTGTGCTCGAAACTGTATCTTTAAATCATGCTACAGTAATGTTATTTGTTCCCTTCCGACTGAAAAGTAACGACCATAGCTAGGTGTATATGTGCAACTGCCTGGAAGTGCAGAAAATATGAAAGCTGTACCTTGAGTAGCGGCAACCATATGTCGATGTGGGTACATCTTCCACAAGGCCTATGAATCTGAAACAGTGCATGTATGATAAGAGCTGTGGTGTCTCTGAAATGTGCTCACAGAATTCCGATCCTAGTTTAAACATTTCTGTCAGGGAAGTCATATTGAAAATGTTTAGTAAAGGTAAATCTGCGCTATGGGGAAAAACAAATACATCAAGTGTTTTTGGCATAATTCGTTTCACCTAGCTTATGATTTGGACCATCACACATCCTTGTTAACAGTTTTACTGCATCTTTCGACAGTAACAAGTCCCGGGAAACGTGCGTTTTTTATGTGGTCCCAGTAATGGTGACTTTTAAAACGTGTTCTGATCCGATTATGAACACCAACATATTACAAATTTGCTATATGCGGTAGCCACGTGCTGTGCCAAATAACAGGTCATAATTTGGAGGGTACTGTGATCGTTGACAAAGTTTTACCCATGTATGGACATTTTGATAAACTGTCAAAGACTCTGTTCAGCGTCTTGTGAATCTATGTTTCAGTCATGACATTCAAATGTCCGTAGCCCTGTAGACATCGGTTGATTGAGGTGTAGGTGTATTTGAAGGAGGATCGTCTCCAAATGACGTTGTACGCTATTTAAGATTATTAAGACCATTAGATTAGTAGACATACCCCAAAACGACCTACCTTCCAGAACAAAAAAAACTGTTCAACAAGACTGTCAAAACATTATCCACAGCTTTAACCTTCAACGGGACATTTTGCGATGTAATGGGCATAACAATTTCGCCACCAACAGTTTGAAAAAAGACTTCATCAGTCAAATATAAGATCAGCCGTGTGGCAGCCTGACTGTGTCATCATTCACATGGTAACGTTTGCTTGGGAAAAAGTCAAATGGAATCTCAATCAGTTGCAGCCTGTTTTGTTCACATGTGAATCACGTTCAGTTTTGGTTTTCATGAATATTCAATGTCGGGATCGGCGTAACTAAACTTGACTTGCCAACTGCTGTGTGGTTGAAAATGGCATATTTTATGGTGAATATGTTATAGTATGGGGACGAACAAGTTTGAACGAATGCATGGAGCTGTGCATCTATAAGAAACGGGATATTGACTGGTGCAAGGTAGCGTCATGAGATGTATGCAATACATGTAGATGATGACCTTCTGATGTTAGCAAATGCGAGTATTGTCTTAGAGACAAAATAGAGCATGGGGGTAGTCCAGTTATCCCAAGGATTTAAATCCAATCTAGCAAGCTTTGGATGTTCTCCAGTAACACGATGCTCATATACTGGCTGCTCCAGCAAACCACTGACTAACCTTCAATGGAATGGGAATTCAAATTTAATTTTTTCCCATAGTTGTGACAAAGCGTCATTCACCACACCTGTTATAAAGCGTCACAATAGGAAGGCAAATCTATTCTTATGGATTCAAAGCCATTTAAAAGCATTGTCAACATTTTTCCTTCGATAAAACATTCACTCGCTCAAGAGTGAGTGAGTATGGTTTTTACGCCGCTTTTAGCAATATTCCAGCAATATCACGATGGGGGACACCAGAAATGGGCTTCACACATTGTACCCATTTCGGGAATCGAACCCGGGTCGTTGGCGTGACGAGCGAACGCTTTAACCACTAGGCTACCCGACCGCCCCTCACTCGCTAAAGATGATATATAGACTATATTATTTTCATATCAGGAAAGTGTCATCTTAGCATTATTGGAGTATGTGTGCTATTCAAGCATAGCACCACAGAGACAGAAAACTGGTTACATAATGAAACGTGACATATTTCACACATATCATTCATGTATGAACTGGAGTGTAATGTGAGTGAGAGGGATACCAAGACATTCACTTCTAAATGGACACTCACATTTGCCAATACCAATGTTCACTGAAAGAATGTAAAACATCACACCCGGTAACTCGGTGGCTGACAACATAATCATAAGCAATGTATTCGTCTGTTCATTTAAAATATAATGTGATTTGCAGTATGAAGGTGTAATAGACAGTGGAAGTGAAGACGTGGTTCATCACATTGAAGTGTTCCAGTGTGTCGGCGTGACAGATGTCATGCCATTTTATAGTGGACCAGGGCAGGCTGAAAACAAACCACCAACACTAAGCAAGTGCCGAAACGTCATAGGTGCATGGGCTATGGGAGCGGGGGTAAGTTGATATTGCTCTTTAATATTATTGTTGACATCATCAATCTGTCATTTATTCTTATAAGTATGTTAAAAGCACAAATGACACCTTAATATGCATACATTTTTATCAGTTACTAAATAAAAGGTGTATACAACCAATATGAAACAATTGTTTGTTTTAGAATGCCATTTGACAGTTTGACTAATAGGCTAGTGTGTTCAATGTTTGCACTTTATAGTATTTGTTTCAGCCTATTGTGTACCCTGAAGAGGCAGGTTCTCCCATAGGAGGTGTTGATTCTACCCCATACGTGTTACTGGAGGTTCATTACAACAATCCAGAACTCATACAAGGTAACACGAATTTCATACATTGACTACGTTTCTGTGTACGGTAAGATGATACAATGATCTAATTGCAGAGACTTTTGACTACTGGCAGTTAACATTTGGTGAACCTAAGCTGGCCTCGGCAAGGTTTTAGAAGTTGAGAAATCTAAAGACCACAAGCACAAATACTTTCTCATTATATGAATCAGACTTGGTAATGTCAAAATAGTCTTTCATCAGATGATCGGTCATAACGACACATACATCAGAGTATTTAAGGCCACGGATGAATGCAAGTTAGGTGCCAGAGATTGCTCAAACAAAGCCAAGCCACTGTGAGTGCTGCCATCTTACTTCAATCAATTCTGACAGGCAAATCGGCGATAACTAAACCAAAAAACAAATCGTGAAACAAAAGTTTTAATTCGTACAAATATGGCATATTTTAATAACTCCACACAAACTGAAAGCTACGAATTGTTCCACTATGTGATATATATTTTTACAAGACTGCCTCCATGATCTATGGATAGAACATCTGCCCGGAGATTAGAAGGTCGTTGGTTTGATCCACTTGGAGTCAGTTTACTGTGTCTGAGTATGAAGTAAAGAAGTGGATGGTACCCAACAATCTCAAACACTGATCAGTAAACTATATTGCTCTGAAGGCTGAGGAAGGTAACACAGGAATACTCTTTAAAACCTCAACATGAAAGGGAAGTACATTTAGTTAAGATTTTGAAATGTTGGTTAAATTTGCCATATTGCCAGTTTGAAGGAAACAAATGAAACATTCCATATCATTTAGGAGCTTTTCAATTATCAGTATAAAAAAGTGGTCCGTTTTATTCCCAATAAGCGTTGTTAAGCAATACCAGCTTAAAAGGGTTTTTCCCTCCAATAATTCAAGAGTTTGTCGGTCATCAACTGCAAACACTGGACTACAGATCGGTTTGTCCAGATCCCCCATTAGATTGGAAAGTTTATTTTTCTTCTGCATAAATGCACATATACCTCCAAAGTCAACATCAGTAAAGCTGAAAATAAAGTTGAGACAATAAACAATGTCAAATCATTTGCAAGTGAAGACGTCATGCCCACTGAGGGTTTGTTTTGAGCCAAAGGTACTTAATGAAGCATTGCAATCAAACGTCTGGACGGAGTGATCATCGTGGCTGACGATATCTTGATTCATGGAGTCTGACAGAGATCATGACGCACATCTACAGCAGTGAAAAGGTGCTTTGAGAGAAACATGAAGCTCGATAAAGATAACTGCTGTTTCAAAACTTACAAGGAATGTCTGGGACATAACATTACAGTAGAGGGTCTGAAAGAAGACAAACAGATGATGGACTTGAGATGATGAATACAAAAGGTGTTGAGGCAGTATGTATACCACGGGATACTGTGAACTATCCAGCTAAATATTCTCCCCAAAATATCTGATGTTGTGGAATCTGTCAGGGGTCTGACCCTCCAGGATGTAAAGTGGAATGTGCTGAACAGGATGAGGTGGTGAATGACCTCAAACAAAATGTGGTCTCCTGGCAACAAAATCACCTGTCTTGATGTATTATGATCCCCTGAAGTTACTATGAATTGAATGTGGTGCTTCCAGTTTGGTTTCATATGTCATTAGAATCCATTGTTTGGAAACCTCTATACATGACTCCCAAATGTCGTCAAGCAGCGATGATGTGACTACTTCATGTACATCTCAATCATGCTGTCACACAAGCTCAACAGAAGGAAATATTTGTCCCAATAGAAGCTGTCTACACATGGAAAACAGTGGGAGTTGATTTATTCACATTGGAAGAGACTTTCCACTCAAATTTATTATTTCAGTGGATTCTTGGAAACTGATAACCTGTCTGGCACACCATTTGCTGTTATTGTGAAAGTACAACATTTTGATTGCAATGTCATCCCAAACATGTTGCTTTGCTATTTGGTGTTACCAGTACCTATATGGTAGAACCTTTACCTTGGTAACTGATCACTGACATTACACACGTTCATGCACTTTGCTAGGTAAGTGCATTATTCCTGAATGTTTTCAAGCTCAATTTTCCCTCACCTCCACCAACTTCTTCTATGCATGTTCTCTCCAGGAAAACAGACGCTGCAGAGGATGTATCCTCGACACATTTCAATACAAGATTGAGTAGCTGGGTAAAAATGCAGATGGCCTCGCAAGATTGCCATTGCAGAAGGTCACAAACATGCAGTGGAGCCAGAAAACTACTTCTCTTGATGACTAAGTTTGAGAAGGAGGTGTCAGTGACAGCTCAATGTACAAAACAAAGATCATCAACTTTCCTGTACCAACAAATGAGAGTTAGTAGGGATGTCTGTAAGGTGGTTTCTTCTAAGTGGGTGATGAAGACTTCAGAGATTAATTGAACAGGTTAAGATCCCATGGGCAGGACGTTTTCTGTTTGTAGATCTTGTCTCCCCATATAAATCTTCATCAACACCATAGTAGTTAGATGTATATGCAAAAGGATACTGCGCTTTGATATGTAAGTCGTTGTAAAGAAGTACAGAAAGTTTTGAAAACTTTGAAACACAAACGTTTAAACATACGGACAGCTAGCACAATCTGAAGACTCAGAAGGTATAAAAATACTTGACTGACATTTCTCAGAGAAATACCGAAAGGTGTTTACGTTTGCCACTTGATATCAACCCTACAGTCGGTTAAAATGATTACGTAAGAATTGACTTTCACTTGTGAGTTCATTGACGTCTGAACCTTCGTTACGTGAGGTCCCTCACAAAATGCCCTTACTCTATAAAGGTTGTACTTCAATTCATACACACAAAGTGAATGTCAACTTTTAACAATTTTATACATTACAAGTTTATACCTCAAAGGATAGAGGTGAGGTGAAATGGGGTTAACGTCACGTCCAAGATTATTGCACTAAAATAGCGACATGTTGGCACCATGCCACAGTTTAACCTGAATACCCCACTCAGAAACAGTTCAGCCGACCAGTCCTTGTTTAAGCTCCTTAATGCCGAGCTCCAGACAGGGTAACAACAAGTATCATCTTTTCACGTCTTTTTGTATGACACGGCCGGGGATCGAAATCCGGTCCTATCGCTTTCCAGGCGGACGCTCTACCACTAGACCACGGAGGCGGTCTCAAAGGATATAGACACGATTTCATTTAGTATGTGTCTTAGATTGTTTTCATAGACAGACATATAACAACCAGCTGCATCGCTGAATAAAATAGTTCTACAAAAGGAGAGGTTACACGAGCAAATGTGCGTTTAAAATTGTTCATCTCTTGTGTGAGTTATCATTCAGTCACATTAAAGAATTATATCATAATAACACATATACTGAACCGCAAAATAAACGTCACCATGGCTAGATATATGAGAAACCTTATTTGTCCAAAAACTGTAAACATACTTTGAGACATATTTAAAAGATTAAACTTGGCTAAACTGATCATCAAGGTTGAAATTAAAGTGTCAAATGTTCTAAAAGTGGAACACAACACTAGTCCCTGAGAAAATGGCATCACAAGTCAGTATCTCGTGCGTCCGCCATGTGCATTGATGACTGCCGTGCAACGTCGATGCATGGAATGGATGAGGCGGTTGATGAAGGCCATAGGCACCTGAGCCCTAGCGCTGAGGAACGCCTGACGCAGTTCAGCTGTAGTTATCGGCCTTGGTCGGACGTCATTCAACCGTCTTTGAATCTCGTCCCACAGGTGCTCAATGGGATTTAAATCGGGACTGAGGGCAGGCCACTGCATTGTTCTGATGCCATTCTGCTGGAGGAAGTCTCTTGTTGCTCTCGCAGTTTGGGCACGGGCGTTATCATGCTGAAACTCGTGGTTGCGGCGACGTCCCAAATGAAGTATGGCGTGTGGTCTCAAGACCTGATCATTGTACCGAGCTGCTGTGACACCATTGCCTCTCCCTGGACCGATGTTCTGGAAGACCACAGTGCCGACCCTCTGTGCAAGACCAATATCACACCCCACACCATGATGCTCGGACCACCCCACGAGTCTCTCTCAACAACACAAGCATCCGAATAACGTTCCCAACGGCGTCGCTAGATTCTCTCTCTCTCTGTCATTTGCTGTTGAGATACAGTAACGGCTCTCATCTGAGAAGAGGACGCTTCTCCACTGCTGGTGGCGCCAATGCTGGTGCTGTGTTGCCCAATGAAGACGATCCCGGCGATGACGTGGTGTCAGAATTAGTCCTCAGTGTAGCCTGTGACAGTGGAGGTGTCTGCTCATCAATCGTCGACGCACGGTGTCCGCACTAATGTATCGCTGGCGTGTCCCCATGGTCTGTCGGGCAGTTTCCGCAGCTGTAGCGAAGCAATCTTGAAGATGCTGTTGCACAATCTGACGATCTTGACGTCGGATGGTCACGCTTGGTCTTCCACTACGTGGTCGGTCATCTGTAGTGGCGGTCTGGTACCGTTGCTGGAGCCTGTATATGGTCCTTACTTGGACTTGAATTGCATTGGCTACTTGCCGGGCGGTTTGTCCAGCTTGCAATCGTCCAAGGGCTTGGTGTCGCTGATTTCTTGTCAATCTTGGCATGTGATAGCAATTCAATAACGAAAGAATGCTATCCGATCTGGGTGGATTTTTATAAGGCAAGAAATGGGGGAACACATGTGCATTTCAATTTGCACGGAACTCACGTGCATCGGGTTAACGTGGCCGTCCCCGTGATGCGTTTGGGCGTTCGATTTTATTGTCATCTGCTTTGTTTTTGTTACGCATCATACTAATGTTTAATATTCCTAAAGTTTGTGGTTTTGCAGAAGATTCTTGAAAGAATTCCCCAATTAGCTGTTAAAATATATATAGTTAATGTGTATATGTGTTATTCCGATATTTCTAGGTAAGCCCATGTTACAAAAAAAGTTGAATCAAAACTAGCAAGTGTGTAGACATGAGCATGATGCTGCACAGATCTGTTCAGCGGAAGGAACACAACTCCCATTACTTTAGTTGAATATCTGCTGTGTGTTTATTGTAGGTATAGTGGACAGTTCAGGGATAAGGTTTCATGTTACTCGGCAACTGAGGCAGCACGATTCCGGAATCATGGAACTAGGACTTGAATATACAGACAAGATGGCCCTACCCCCGGGACTGCCTGCTGTTGCACTTACAGGATACTGTGTGCACACGTGCACTCAAGTCGTAAGTATTTCATATATTCTCTTTACATAATATTTAATCAATACGATGTAACATACGTTTTATTGAATTATGCATGTGCTTTGTTTAACATTTTCACAAGTTTACCGTTAGCATATTGCATTTGCAAATGGGCACACGTTCTAAATATTGGTTGATGTGGTATGCTTTCAACACTAATTCATGTCGCAGGGTATACCATCCGGAGGGATACACATCTTCGCCTCCCAGCTCCACACACATTTAACAGGGAAAAAAGTGTACACTCGCCATATTCGAGAGGACCGAGAACTACAAGAGCTCAATCGAGATGACCATTACAGTCCCCACTTCCAGGAGATCAGGCGGCTGCCAGTTCCCATCACCATTCTCCCTGTAAGTTTACTCAATTGTGACCAATTTCAGATCGTGACATGTTTTGCCATCCCGTTTTACCTGCTTACCATTGTGTGTTCCATTGTGAAGAAAGGGGTAGCGGTTGGTCGCGGCAAGTAGCAGATGGATATGTACGTGTACTGTCTGGGCTAACGTCGAGTTCTAGTGGCGAGATAGTAGGTACTAATGTGAGGTACCAGATTACTGTGAAAACGGCAACATGATATTATACAGACAGACTAGTGACCATGCAAGATTTTGACAATGCTTGACATTTTGGGGCGTTCTTTCTCCATGTAATGTATGACATCATAGGCAAATCATCATAGGTCATGCTTACCTAGCTTTGACATGCTTATTTGTTTCGGAAGAATTTCTCTCAAACGACTTTTGGAGAATTCTGGTATTGACTTGCCACACAGACCTTTTAATAGTATTATGAGCAAAACGTGTGTCCACGGGAGCGTTGTCAATTTCATCGTCATGACCATCTCTAACTGTAACAAACCAAATATATTTACCCAATTCTGTGCACCGCCTACTTGTCTTAAACGCGTTTTGTGAGTTGGTTCAACTTATCCTGAATTACCGGTAATTGCGATAATTTGTAGCATATACTTCAAGGTGGCACCAGGGGTTGATTGTTTGGTATAAGGATCCCCACGACACAGGTTAGGAGGTTTAGTTTGACAAGGACAACTACTGTTATACTATGGCCACTGATAAGCAACTTAACAATGTGGATTACAATGAGGAGAATCAAAACTTTACGCAAAAACATCACAGTATAAATCACATGAATACAATGACATGACATAGCCAACAGGGTTATTAAGTTATCTATGGATCTATACAGACAAACAGAAAAGGCGTATAAAAATTCTCCACTGCTACTATGACGTCATCGCTCTCGTCGAAATGGGTTCTAGCTGGAGATTTCTTTATGTATGGGAACAGATGGAGTCAGACCAGGAGAGTAAGGTCTTTACTGAAGAAATTCAAATCAATTAATGCGACAAAACCCTTTCCAAACTCATAAGACATATTTACTAAAATTCCGACAAAATCATGAGCATATGATTATGATCACCACACCCGTGGAGTGTAACAATGACAATATCTCCTCCTTGAAAAGTATACCACTTCCCACGTTTCTATGTTTCAATTACACCCCGTAATTGCCACAAGGATGCAACAGAATATTCATTGTTTATTATCTTGTCGTTTTGAAGACTCTCGGCATCCCAGAACACTGAGTCCATTACCTTTTCAGTGATGGTTTTTGCCTTCTTAGGAGGTGGTGATGTCAAATGCTTCTACAGTTTTGATAAATGTTTTGAAGTGGTGAACCCAGATCCCATCCATAGTCACAAATCGTTGCAAGAACCTTTTCTGGATCAACTTCAAACAGAGCTAGATCATCAAGGGACATGTGTCTGGCTTTTTTCTGGTCTGGTTTTTGTCCCGGGAAATGCGTACGAATTAAAAATATGACGCTCAGTCAGTTGAAGGCGGTCATCACCATATCGTGGATTCCCGGATATTTCTGGTATTGTTGAGGTGACAGGTCTTCCAGGATGGGGTCGTCTTCAGGGTGTGTGCGTGTGCGCCCCACACATGTGTGTGCCCCAGACCTGTACTATGTCACTTGGTAACCGATGCTTTGCAAAAGGACGGTCAAACGCTTTGGAACAACATGCTCGTCAACATCAAAAGTGCCAAGGATTTCAACCAATTTAAGGAATTGTTAAAAACCCATTTGTTCTGATCCGCCTACAACCCTCACTGAACTCTCTGTTGACCGCTAGAGCGCCTTTGAGCAGATGAATCTGGCAATTGGCGGAATATAAATTTATTAATAATATTATTAAACCAATCAACTAAACTGGATATGTGAAACAACAACTCTATCTATGGTTTAGGAACAGCAGTTTTCATAACTTTACAACTAAATAGTGGAGAAGGTTTCAGTGTGCGGTCGTGTAACACAAGTACTTGGTAATTTCAAAATTCCCATTGCCTTTGTTATTTTATGGAGTAATGATAATAGTCAAAGACTATTTAAAGTGTTAATGTGATTGCGATATTGTTGCTAAACATGTATGTGCAGAATGCATCTAAATTATCAGATGCCTCTCAGCTACAGGGTCACAGAGGTACAATGTATTGTTCAACACAGGCAATATATATAACAAGCCATACAATCCATTGATAGGTGTGTCGTGTTTCAGTCGAATTCACCTACGTCTGTGTCGAAACGTCATGGCTTAAGAGTGTTTGATAAATGTTGTATGATCTTCTGTTGTTTGCATTATCATAATTGCCTCAAAATCCTTAGTGTGGCTGAACCATTTGTGTGTGTGTGTGTGTGTGTGGGGGGGGGGGGGGGGGGGGGGGGCATACCAGGTATGAGTAGTAAGCGGTAAGCCGGATGACATCACTCAGGACCGTGTTATTATTATGTTATGTGCCACGGTGATCATGAAAATATACAACACATGCATTCATTCGGTGCTAAAATGATGCAATTTTAGAAAGTGTAAGAAACAAAGAAACCGCACCCATGCAACTTCGCCGCCTCCATAGTCTAGTGGTAGAGCGTCCCCCCGGAGAGCGGAAGGTCCGGGGTTCGATCCCCGGCCGCGTCATACCAAAAGAATTACCAGTTTCTAAGACTGCTAGCTGCACTGCTGAGGAAATGAAACTTGGATTAATTCCTAGAGCAAACTCCATAAGCTGTTAAACATAATCACAAACATTTGTACACACATCAGACAGGAGCCAAACTGATGCCCATATGCAGTACAAGAATCTGTAAAATGTTGTTTGCCATTCCAATGAAACACGTGGCATATCGTAAAGTTTGATTTTCAATATTGTAGTACATGTATGGAATCAAGTCACAAAAACGCAACTGCTACAGAAAAGCATACATTACATGCAAAAGTTGACATTTGTGCAAGCCCCATGCTTTCCACTACTCAAGAATGGGTATAAAAACATGTGCGTTAACGGGACTCCATATGCATTGTTTAGCATCGTGCTGACAACAACCACTTAGAAAAACAAAATTACGCAATTATTCAACATTATGAAATGCCACGCCTGTCCGAAAATGAGCGCCTCTGAGCCATTGGTATGCTTGAAGCAGGATCGAGTCAACGTGATGTTGCAAGACAATTTAACGTCCACAGAAACACCATTTGGTGTTTATGGCAACGTTGGCAACAGACGAATGCAGTCAGAGACCATCCTCGGAGATGCAGGCCACGCGTAACTAATAATCGACAAGACAACTGGATTCGAATAACACACATACGAAATTGATTCAGGCCAGCAATAGTGACTGCAAGAAGCATCCCTGGCCTTCGACAAATATCTTCACAAACCGTACGTCGTGGCCTCAGATGTGCAGAGATTGTCGCTAGAAGACCCGCCAGACGTCCCATTTAGACAGGAAACCACCGTCAAGCACGTCTACAGTGGTGCAGACAGCGTCTACGCTGGACGGCCATGCAGTGGGGACAAGTTTTATTCACTGACGAGTCTCGTTTTCACCTCAGCCACAGCGATGGACGGATTCGAGTGTACCGACGTCGAGGTGAACATTACGTCAATCATTGTGTCTTGGAAGAAGATCGGTTCGGGGGCGGCAGCGTTATGATACGGGGTGGGATTACAGCAAGACAGAGGACCCGTTTGATAGTGGTAGAGGGAAATCTCAATGCACAGCGCTACCGCGACGAGGTAATCGGCCCTGTTGTTCTACCGTTTTTGCGTCGTCATGGTGTTTATGGCACCTTTCAACATGACAACGCCCGGCCTCATTTTGCTCCACTTGTTCAGGAGTCTCTTCAACAAAACAACGTGAATGTCATCCCTTGGCCGGCTTGCTCCCCTGATCTCTCACCAATCGAGCACATGTGGGATGAGATGGATCGGCGCCTTCGACGTAAGCCACGTGTTCAACAGACACTCAAGGAACTTCGAAACATGATCCAGCATAAATGGACAGATATCCCACAGGACTGTGTGCGACGCTTGGTCCATTCCATGAGACGAAGATGTGTTGCTTGCATCGCAACCAGAGGCGGACACACACGTTATTGATTTGTAAATTGACATTTTGGCATGCTCATGTTTTTTTTTATGAAATCACGCATTTTCTAAAGTCAGTATGGCATATTAAACCATTTGAATATTTACAGGAGTCTTTTATCTGCTGCAAACCGAAATTGTTTTAGATTTGGTAAAAACCATAACTTTGCATTAAATCTTATTCAATATCACAGGAACTTTTGTTGTTCATAATAGTTCAAAGAAAAACGGGGTTCATTTCCGGAGTTTACCTCGTACGATTGTCATTATTACTTGTGAAACTGTGGATAAAAATCCACTTACATGGCTGAGATATTCAGTGAAGGAAGGGCTTACACAAGTGTGTAATGCCAACGTCTTTCTGTATAACTCTAAGAAATGTAAGATGAAGTTTTGTATACTTATACAATGTGAGACATGGGCTTTAGTTTCAACGTTTGAAGAGTATAGCTCAATACTATTTCTGTATTGCTTGTGGGGCATTTATAACAATGTATATGACACTAAGTGCCTAATATGGATTGAGAAATGTGGTATAAATGGTAAAGAGTTAGTGAGCTTCTCGACATCTTTTCTACCATATGTGAACTTCAAGTGAATGTTGACACATACACGTGCACATGAAGTATCAGACGGCCAATGTGAAAAAAATTCTTTTCCCTGCTGTACAGGTATTCGCGTGAGACTATTCCTGTTTAGTCTTCAACGAAAGGTGTTTTGTCAGGGATTGCATATTTTAGTGAATGTTTGTCATGGGAATTTAGCCTGCCACAGGAATGAAATGACGAATGTATCAGTTTGATAACGGTAATGCAACACGTCGTCGGCGAGCATGCAGATGATTTCTTATCGTCCGTTCCTTAACTTCAATTCCGGTTGCCTGGTGCAAATGAACAGCAATTTTATTGTCTGGACAGTTTATGAATCATTAATACGATGTAATTGGATGCCTATCATCATTCGGTTGTGGCATTGTATTGTGAAGCATTTTGTAGCGCCTTTAACTGAAGGTTAAGGTAAATGAAACGGCCGCTTGTAAGGTAGCACTGTGTCGTTGTGTCCTAAACAAACCATCTGTGTTTGTATCAGTTTGTTAGAGTTTGTAATGCTTTCAACTTGAAATAATCAAGTAAGTGATTGGCTGAAATGTAACGAGATGTATGGGGCTTTCTGTTTGAGAGATGTATTAATGCAGGTGGTATGTATTTTGCTTTTTGCGCCCAAATGTAATCTGTTTTGGCGGATTATCGAGACTGATTTATTTTCAGGGATCGACGTTTTATATTTGTAAAACTGCACCCTAAGCAGTTCATGGCTGAGATTGAAGGTCAATGTAATAAAACCAGAAGTGCTTTCTAAAGCTGTACCGAATCGTGAACCGAAAATGATGTTATTAGAACGAAACTGTTCATGACTTTCTTATTACGATAGTTAAAGACACTAGAACTGAATTGGGCATGTGTTTGGACAACCTTTAACTGATGTCACACTGTCAAAATGGTCCATGACGCACACTGCTGATGGGAATGTTTTGGAGTGTTCAGGAAACGGTGGGAATGGGTCTGCTTTTGTTTCTGTGGTTATTGTAAACACTTTCCTAGTTTAATTTGAATCGTGTGTTCAGTCTTCCCACGTTTGGAGGTGCCAATTTACTTGTTTAAAGTTGTGTTATATAATGCCCAAAGCAACTCTCAGTTTCATATCGGTGTCATCCTATCCTTCCTGATTGGAGCTGGTACTGGCGTGGCTGGAGATAACATCGTATCACCTAACTCACATATTTTGATTGGATCAGTAGTCAAATAGTCATTAAAATATGTCATTAAAGATATATATTACAAGTGTGATCAAGTTAGATAGATGTAAGTAACAACATTAGAAGACATTTCATTTCTTGAACCTATTTCTTTTTAATATCCTTCCTCTTAAATAGCTAAAAGTCCTTAAACAAAAAAGCTTGACAAAATGAACCCCTTGTAGGTCCACATGTAGTCACATATATGCTTGACAGATATGAAGATATGTCTAAAACATTTAGCATTATCACTGATTAATTAATGCAAGTGTTGGTCTTGTGTTTGATGATGATGCATTTGTTTATTTAAGGGTGATGCTCTCGTTACTACATGCGAATACAGCACAGTGTCGAGGGAGAAAGTCACTGTGGTGAGTTGTTTAAATCGTAGTAGGATGGTACCATTTTTTCAAAGGTACTTAAAATAGAAATTATTTCCAAGCTATCTGCAACTATTTGATGTCTTTGGGTTTCTTTACAAATATTTTTGTTTACGTAATGGGATTCACATTTTATGTCCATTGTTGGGACATTGTTTTGTGTCCAATATAATGGATAAGTGCAAGATAAATATAATGCATGGCAATCATTAACACTGATGACACATAAGTCATAAGTCATAAGTGTCATAAGTGTTATTGTTCAGTATAAAAACTATATTCCGTGAAGATAGTTTTGTTTTTATGGTTGTCCTCCGCATAATAGGCAACGTTGATATGTTACAGTTTTAATGATTATACAACGTCTGATATTTCAGAGACACAATTCCAACATAAATACAGTTTCACGTTTGAACATTCTGATAAACATTTCATACGACTAAACGTATTCACGTTTGAACTCATACTAATTAATATTTGTTAAGGAATTCATTCAATTTCATTTGAATTTGTCTCAATGTTCTAATAGTTATCTATCTCACTATAACGCATGATATCCATCTCTTATACATAATATATTTAATTATTTGTTCAATGGTTCCAAACAGAATCGTTTCATGTTTTCAATTAAACTCATTTTACCGTCATGTCCTTGCAAAATAATCCAGTGTGCTCACGCAAACCCATGCATGAGCTTAGAGTAGGTTATTTCTTGTCAAAAGAGTAGACTTCAATGTCCCACACGGCTCGCTGACATTGCTTCTGGTCACGTTGCTCATAACGTCAATCATTAAATTTTATGACACATGCAGAACCGATTATTTACAGGCCGCGGTGGTATATTGTTGTCAGCACCATTCACTGACATGTGTAAGTGCTTATAGCACATTGTAACTACGTGATGATTTGAAGCTACACCATGGCCCACTAACAAAACAAATTGGCTTGTATCATCAAGTACTATATATAAAAAGTTTTTTTGTAAAAAGCATTTGGTGTACATACTCGATTGAAATTAATGTGTACTTCTTAGCTATTATAAGTGGTGCACTCATTTTTCATAACAAGTTCCCATTTTGAGGATGCAGAAACAATAAGAAAACAATTTTCCGTGGGATATTTGGATTACTTCATGCTTCGGATCTTTGCGAACAGAAAGGTATTCGTACCTGCTAGTGTAGTTAAAAGTCAGAATGTTTAAAAAACATGAACATGAAGGTTGAGTCAATATGAAAATAACTTAAACAACGTAGAAAGTACACCCTTTTGTTGACCCTTCATCTGTACATATATGGTTATCTTTCCTAAAATATATGGTTTGCTTGACATTTAAGAACAGATACTTATCATAAGACCTAAATATATAATAAGAACATTCGTATTTGTACTCTAGTTCTGAAGCTGGGGGGGGGGGGGGGGGGGGGGCACGGGTGGCCCACTCGTCTAAGGCGCCGCAATTCGCTGTGCAGTGTTGCGTTCCTTGGGCAATTATGATTGTGGGTTAGAATCCCGGTTCGCCTCTATTATGTTTCTAGATTTGTAAGCAGCATACCCGTGCTCGTGGGTTTCACCAAAGTGTTAAACGTCAAAGACCTGCATCACTTCAGTTCCCACATTAAGTGGACACGCCGTGATATGACTGGAATACTGTTAAGAACGGCGTTAAACACACCTCACTCACTCACTGAAGCTACAGTCGTTAATAGATAGAAGTGCGAAGAAAAGATAAGCGGGTGGTAACAGTAACGAACTGTGACCTGTTTGACCCATTTGAGAATGTGTCAGTTAAAACCCATGAGTGAGTTACATATAACCTTTGAGTCTGTATGGTATTGAAAGCGGATGACAAATAGACGAACAATATTCTTACATGCGATTTACGGTTAAGTAGATGGCTATAAAGAGTCTGTGTTGCGTCCTCGACACCATTGTCAGGTCTATGTGCAAATTGCAAAGGGTCAAGAATATGCTGAACTTCTTAAAATAACAATTACTTGATAATGCCTAAAGCATTTGGGAACAGTTCCAATGTTAGAACTTTTCCTAACAGAGGAACGTGATGGGCATCTAATGAAGTTGGAAAACTTTTTTGAAATATGCCGCAGAACGCTCACTGCATTCATTTTATACTACATCACATACATTCATGCGGGCAGCGTGCCATGCGTATGCTTAGAAGGCTAAAAGATTTAAGAATATCATCCTGTTGAAGGGACTGAAATACATTTTCAACATTTGAGGACAAATCATTAGTATCAAAACGAGCACAGAGTTCAATTCATTGACGAAAGATGTTCATCAGCGATTTGTAGGCGTCCTTCACATTCCAATAAGAAAACGCTTTGTTAATTTTCTTAATTAAAAGCCAAATCAAATCCTCAGGTGCGTGCACGTTTTATTGTACCTGGATATAGACCAGGTTTGTACCGCTGACACTGTTTAACTTCTTATAAATATGTTACCAGGGATTCTGTGGTATTTGATTGGTTAACCAACCACACATTTCTGGTTTATGCTTCCCCCTATCCCCTTGCAACCTTGATTTGTCCAAAGCAAATTGTTTTGGGTATTTGTCCAAATATTTTTTGAAAGCTGACATTTTTAAATATAGTATTGTGTGAGCCCATAAAGACTGGACTCCTATCCATCCAGAAGGACATGTTTGTAATCAGCATATTTTCTTTGTGTGTTTTCGTTACTGTTCACTACAATTGCTCATTCGGGTCCATTTGATACCTACCTTTTTACCACGGGCAACAATGGAGCTGTGATAAACGCAAGCTTTCACAGTTAACCGCACAGTTATAAAGTTTCTTCTTCACATTTAACCCAGCTATCTATATTGTAAAGTGCCTTCTTCACATCTAACCCAGCTGTATATATTGTAAAGTGTCTTCTTCATATTTTACCCAGCTACCTATATTGTAAAGTGCCTTCTTCACATTTTACCCAGCTACCTATATTGTAAAGTGTACTCTTCACATTTTACCCAGCTACCTATATTGAAAAGTTCCCTCTTCACATTTAACCCAGCTACCTATATTGTAAAGTGTCTTCTTCACATTTTACCCAGCTACCTATATTGTAAAGTGTCTTCTTCACATTTTACCCAGCTATCTATATTGAAAAGTTCCCTCTTCACATTTTACCCAGCTACCTATATTGTAAAGTGTCTTCTTCACATTTTACCCAGCTACCTATATTGTAAAGTGTCTTCTTCACATGTTATCAAGTTATCTATATTGAAAAGTTCCCTCTTCACATTTAACCAAGCTACATATATTTTAAAGTGTCTTCTTCACATTTTACCCAGCTACCTATATTGTAAAGTGTCTTCTTCACATTTTACCCAGCTACCTATATTGTAAAGTGTCTTCTTCACATTTTACCCAGCTACCTATATTGAAAAGTGTCTTCTTCACATTTTACCAAGTTATCAATATCGAAAAGTTCCCTCTTCACATTTAACCAAGCTACATATATTGTAAAGTGTCTTCTTCACATTTTACCCAGCTACCTATATTGTAAAGTGTCTTCTTCACATTGTACCCAGCTACCTATATTGAAAAATCCCTCTTCACATTTAACCAAGCTACCTATATTGTAAAGTGTCTTCTTCACATTTTACCCAGCTACCTATATTGTAAAGTGTCTTCTTCACATTTTACCCAGCTACCTATATTGTAAAGTGTCTTCTTCACATTTAACCCAGCTACCTATATTGTTAAGCGTCTTCTTCATATTTTACCCAGCTCCCTATATTGTAAAGTGTCTTCTTCACATTTTACCCAGCTATGTATATTGAAAAGCTCCCTCTTCACATTTAACCAAGCTACCTATTTTGTAAAGTGTCTTCTTCACATTTTACCCAGCTATGTATATTGAAAAGTTCCCTCTTCACATTTAACCAAGCTACATATATTGTAAAGTGTCTTCTTCATATTTTACCCAGCTACCTATATTGTAAAGTTCCCTCTTCACATTTTACCCAGCTATCTATATTGAAAAGTTCCCTCTTCACATTTAACCAAGCTACATATATTGTAAAGTGCCTTCTTTGCATGTGACCCAACGACCTATGTTGAGACTGATCAGCCCTGGACAATGATAGAAAAGCATAGTAGTTCATTTATAATGCGCTGTTTTCACACTAAAATATTTGCTGACAGCGCAGAGAACAGAGGGCAGTTCAGTAGAAAGCTTGGGGGAAGAGACAGGTCTTGAGTGACGTTCTGAAAACAGAGTAGGTAGGACATTCATGGAAACCAGTTTTACCTTCGTTACGCAGAACGCAGTTTTGATGCAGGTCGGAGTGTTCGAGTTGGGGTATAAAGTTGAAGCAGGGCGCAGGGATAACTTAGGGCCGATTGAGAGTGACATTGGTATGCAAGAGAAGTTTGAAGATGATTCCATGTTACATTGGAAATCAGTGCAGTTCTCTGAGGACAGAGTTGATGATAAAGCAAAATCATTTTAGAACAACAACACTCTTTTTTTAATAATGATGTTTTCTGTCTCCCCATTGCCACGGTAATGAAGACAAGGATTGGACATAATGGAAAGTTACTACAATGGCGATTTAACTGAAATCATTAAGCTATTATCTAATCGTTTTCTCTTAATACATCTGATTAAACTTGAGTCATAAACAAGTTTCAGTACACGTGAAGATAGATAAAGGGAAACATTGTACACATGGTTATGTACTGAAAGAAATGACTCTGGCAGACATTATCATTCTCGTGTTAAAACATAAACAAATAGAAGCGTGTGTGACTTATAAATACAAAATGAATAGGTAGATGAGCCTATCTCCCCATTAGCTAAATTATGTTTCTAATTAAGAATGATATACACAGTTAAGGCTTATATGATACCAATCAGCCACGTTTAACTCAATTAATAGTCTGACATTGAAGATTGTACATTTTCGTGCAGCAGATGGGTATAATGTGGGTCCTGTCCCCACAGTATGTATCAAGTGAATGCAATCAATTATTTCGGTATGAATATACTTGAAAATGTTCACTACTGATCATCTTTCAAAGACGATTAATGACATAATTATTCCGGACCATATTCTATATCCGGCGTGCCAGTTGTAACTGCCCAGTCTCGCTTCTCATTCAGTAGGATAGGATAGTCACTTGGATCACATCTGCTGTTGAACCAAATAAATGAGGTATATCACTTTGCAATCGTTTGCGTCATACTCTTTCTTTTGAAGGGAGGACTTGCCATAACAGATGAAATGTGCGTAAACTATGTCCATTACTACCCACGTGTAGATCTGGAGGTATGCAAGAGCTCCGTGGATACATCAACGCTACAGTCATTTTTTAAATTCATGAACAAGTGAGTTTGTACATATTATCATTCACCATTTCCATATTGTTCTTGATATCATCATGAATATGCATTGTCGAGGCCTGATCAGCCCAAGTAAGGTTGGGTGTTAGTTTCCTCTTCGACCGGAAATTGCACCAACAAGTAACCAGCCTCGTTCTCATTAAAAACGCTGGTTAAACTGTGTGAATCTCCGAACCTCCTGACCCGTAGTTCTCATTCTCATTACTACCCGTAGTCATTCTCATTCTCATTACTACCCGTAGTCATTCTCATTCTCATTACTACCCGTAGTCTGCCTCATTCTCATTACAACCCGTAGTCAGTCTCATTCTCATTACTACCCGTAGTTAGCCTCATTCTCATCACTACCCGTAGTCAGCCTCATTCTCATTACTACCCGTAGTCAGCCTCATTCTCATTACTACCCGTAGTCATTCTCATTCTCATTACTACCCGTAGTCTGCCTCATTCTCATTACTACCCGTAGTCAGTCTCATTCTCATTACTACCCGTAGTCTGCCTCATTCTCATTACTACCCGTAGTCAGTCTCATTCTCATTACTACCCGTAGTCTGCCTCATTCTCATTACTACCCGTAGTCAGTCTCATTCTCATTACTACCCGTAGTCTGCCTCATTCTCATTACTACCCGTAGTCAGTCTCATTCTCATTACTACCCGTAGTCTGCCTCATTCTCATTACTACCCGTAGTTAGCCTCATTCTCATTACTACCCGTAGTCATTCTCATTCTCATCACTACCCGTAGTCAGCCTCATTCTCATTACTACCCGTAGTCTGCCTCATTCTCATTACTACCCATAGTCAGCCTAATTCTCATTACTACCCGTAGTCAGTCTCATTCTCATTACTACCCGTAGTCTGCCTCATTCTCATTACTACCCGTAGTCATTCTCATTCTCATTACTACCTGTAGTCTGCCTCATTCTCATTACTACCCGTAGTCATTCTCATTCTCATTACTACCCGTAGTCTGCCTCATTCTCATTACTACCCGTAGTCTGCCTCATTCTCATTACAACCCGTAGTCAGTCTCATTCTCATTACTACCCGTAGTTAGCCTCATTCTCATCACTACCCGTAGTCAGCCTCATTCTCATTACTACCCGTAGTCAGCCTCATTCTCATTACTACCCGTAGTCATTCTCATTCTCATTACTACCCGTAGTCTGCCTCATTCTCATTACTACCCGTAGTCAGTCTCATTCTCATTACTACCCGTAGTCTGCCTCATTCTCATTACTACCCGTAGTCAGTCTCATTCTCATTACTACCCGTAGTCTGCCTCATTCTCATTACTACCCGTAGTCAGTCTCATTCTCATTACTACCCGTAGTCTGCCTCATTCTCATTACTACCCGTAGTTAGCCTCATTCTCATCACTACCCGTAGTCTGCCTCATTCTCATTACTACCCGTAGTCAGCCTCATTCTCATTACTACCCGTAGTCATTCTCATTCTCATCACTACCCGTAGTCAGCCTCATTCTCATTACTACCCGTAGTCAGTCTCATTCTCATTACTACCCGTAGTCTGCCTCATTCTCATTACTACCCGTAGTCATTCTCATTCTCATCACTACCCGTAGTCAGCCTCATTCTCATTACTACCCGTAGTCAGCCTCATTCTCATTACTACCCGTAGTCTGCCTCATTCTCATTACTACCCGTAGTCATTCTCATTCTCATTCTCATCACTACCCGTAGTCATTCTCATTCTCATTACTACCCGTAGTCTGCCTCATTCTCATTACTACCCGTAGTCATTCTCATTCTCATTACAACCCGTAGTCTGCCTCATTCTCATTACTACCCGTAGTTAGCCTCATTCTCATTACTACCCGTAGTCTGCCTCATTCTCATAACTTCCCGTAGTCTGCCTCATTCTCATTACTACCCATAGTCAGCCTCATTCTCATTACTACCCGTAGTCTGCCTCATTCTCATTACTACCCGTAGTCAGTCTCATTCTCATTACTACCCGTAGTCTGCCTCATTCTCATTACTACCCGTAGTCAGTCTCATTCTCATTACTACCCGTAGTCTGCCTCATTCTCATTACTACCCGTAGTCTGCCTCATTCTCATTACTACCCGTAGTCTGCCTCATTCTCATTACGACCCGTAGTCAGCCTCATTCTCATTACGACCCGTAGTCAGCCTCATTCTCATTACTACCCGTAGTCAGCCTCATTCTCATTACTACCCGTAGTCAGTCTCATTCTCATTACTACCCGTAGTCAGCCTCATTCTCATTACTACCCATAGTCAGCCTCATTCTCATTACTACCCCTAGTCAATCTCATTCTCATTAATACCCGTAGTCAGCCTCATTCTCATTACTACCCGTAGTCAGCCTCATTCTCATTACTACCGTAGTCAGCCTCATTCTCATTACTACCCGTAGTCAGCCTCATTCTCATTACTACCCGTAGTCAGCCTCATTCTCATTTATATACTACCGTCTATAATGATCTAGTCCTCCTTGTCTTTGTTTACCGTGTGATAATATAATTGTTTTCCCGGAATGCCACGTGAACTGGTTGAGTACCAAGTGGGGATTTTCCTCCAAATGGTGCAGCACTGAAATGTATATAGTAGACTGCGGTGTCGAGGTTCCCATCAAGTGAGTTTAGGAAGCACCGGAAATGTTCCACTTCTTCTAATCATCCTTGCGAAGGCACACGTGTTACGTGATTTGTTCATGTATGCTTGTGGTTTTTTATTGAGAATGTTTTCTTCGGTTGTGGAAGTAATACAAGCATCATCTTCTCATAGATATAAAAGACTAGGAGAGCTAATATTCGGACAGGATGGGATGGGTAACACTAACAAGGTAACAACACTATCAAGGGCTAATCATCTCAGGGATCGATCGATCGATCGTTTGTTGATTCCCGTTCCAAAGTCGACAAATCACAGGTTGTTTGCAGCACGGCAATAGCCCGCGTTGTAGACGCCGCACCGCTTATTCATACACAATGAAATCATGTGAATCACAACTGTATGATAAGCAGAATCAATAAGATTGACAGAAATAATGTCCCCCAGAGATTAATCGACCTTTGGTGAAAGTGTCAAAATCAGGAATGACATCCTACGAATGCCAACTGAAAGATTTGTTTTGATGTTAAGTTTCACAGACATAATCGTTCATGCTCAGGATGTGTTGTGAAAACCTATCTTATCTATAATTCATGATCCAGAGCATTTTTTTAAGAGTATAAATCAAATTGGCAGAAGAGTGGACATTTTACTTGAACTTTTCTTCCAGAATGGAATTGCAGCCCACCTCTCCACTGAAGACTAGCCGTAATAACTATCGCATGATTGATTGGAACCCTCTTAACATCAACCTCTTGGAATACTTGTACGGCACCTCTTCACTTTCTGTGCAATGTAACCGCTCAGATGGACAACGATTTTGGGTAAGTAAAAATATAACGTCACGTCACTATACTCATCGACAGAAAAAAAGGATTGCATGAATTGAATGGAAAATCAATGATTATGAAATGATAGGTTGTGATATGTAATTAAGATATGACAAGATAATTGAATCTTAAAAGCAATTGTGACTAGGGCAACTATCTGACATCGTACGGAAATGCTCTGATCTGGTGTCCTGGTGGTTTTAGGATCTAGGGACACTCTTCTTGATCATTTCCAAATTGCGATACGTTGTATCACATTGGTACGCTCGACGTCCTTGTTAATACCATAGATGTTCAATGACACGTTGTGATTGTTAGCGGAACAAGGCAGTACCCAGATATTGTCATGCCTACTACTTGGCATTTCTGCAACTGTAATCTATTGTCCCGCCAAGACTACGGTTACAATGTACAGTGATGCATGAGTGATACGATTATGACCGAGCGAAAGCGAGTTCAGATACCATAGATAGTTTACGAGTTTCGTAAAAATTGTATCTAACCAAAATGAGCGGGGTATGTAATTATTACCCACGTTAAATCTGTATTTAAGTGTAAATAACAACAACAACAACACAATAACAACTTTCTTTCGTTAACAGACCAAACTGAAACCAGTTGCGTATGAAATATTGATATATGCCCAAATATAGGCATTGTTGACATTTTTATGCATACGCATTAACGACACGTTCCTGATGTTGTGTGGGCAGGCATGACAGCACCAACGTTAACGCTCAAGACCTCGTTTCAAGAATGGAATATAGCTAAAAACGGCGTAAAACCATACTCAGTCACTCGCTCTTGACACAGAGGCAGGGTAACAGGCAGAGTAAGTGCCATCTTTTAACGTCAATTTGAATTACGCGGGCGGGTATCGAGCCTCGAACTTCCGCTCTCCGGGCGGACGCCCCACCTCACGAGAACACTGAGGCGCTCGGATGACGTGTAGTCTGTTGAAATTAGTGTGTATTGGCAACAACAAATACACTCTGACTTCACAATAGGAACGAAAGAGGCATGAGGTATGCTTGAAGCAAGGAGGTTTGTAATTAAAAGCGATAAAACCCTTTCTATAATAATAAGATATCTCGACTCTACGATTCCGACTATATGTCATGAGCATGTATTTATGAATCACTAAGTGACTTTTCAGTTTGGAGGGCGGACGTCCGGGCAGGAATGTCACGACAGACCGCTCTGACGTTTTCATTGTCAAGGATTCTTGACAACTGTGTCCAACAGGTGTAGTGAGTACTGTCGCTCAAAATGATGCTAATGCCCTACCGTGGCCAGATTTAAGCCATATTGGACACATTTTGGATGAGCTTGGCCGCCAGCAATGGCAACAGGTCATTGTTGACCAGTCGTTGTAATGCCCATCAAGATGGTGAACAACGCTATTTAGTCGACGTAGACGTATAGAGGTGGATATGTTACAGGGAATATGTATAATCAGGGAATATGTATAATCCCTGAAATTTTCAGGGAATTTATTTAATGTCTGATTCACTCAGGGAATATACATAATCCCTAAAGTTTTCAGGTATTACACATATTCCCTGATTTAACATCAAGTTTTTCAAACATATTCGCTGAAATTACTTTTGAGGTTCTTATATAGTCAAACTTGATTTTTAAAAAAGCCAAATTATTTATGAGAAGACAAGTTTATTTGACATGATAACAAATACCTTTCACTTAACTTAACAATTAGTCTTCACTGTAATCAAAACAATGCTACATCAAACATAGGATAGACCTAACAAACAATAGCTCTTGTACAGGTTTTTTCGGAAATTCTCCTCTAACTCCATCGTGAAAATGTGAGGTAATTCTGTACTGTACTGTTTTGGGGGGTTAACGCCCGCTCCTACAACTCGCAATTTCGCAGTCGGGGTAGGTGGGGAAAATAAAAAATAAATAATGTTTTAATGTAGGTAAACACCGTACCAGAAAACCTGTAAGTGAGAGGGGCATAAACCTAATCCTAAACAACTACGGCTATAATGTAGACTAAGTGTGTTAAAATATAAAAAGAAAAGATAAGTTAAATGGTAATATATTGAGAGTGGTGAATTTTGAGGCCTGAAAAGAGTAGAAAGTGCTATATAATTGTGATTGTAAGATATACTTAGAGAAAAGGTAAAGCATAGTGAGGTAATACATAATGTCAGCAGTTTTTAAAACTATCTTTGTACTTCATATGCTAACATTGATACTTTGATGGCAATGATAACCATGTATTGTTACAACAATTACTGTAAATCTTGTCTTTGTTCTTTGCGACTGCGTCAAAGGCCGATATGTAAGGTTGGATTAAGGTGATGATTCTCCTGTGTCATGGTGTGGGGTGCTTTCTGTGGTAATGCACGTTCCAGGCTTCTTGTCATCCGTGGCAACCTCAACGCTGCTGCTTACCGCGGACATGCACTGGCAACAGAACTTCGGCCTTTTATGGCAGCACATGGACCCGGTTTGATCTTCCAACACGACAATGCCAGACCCCACACAGCAATTTTGACAAGACATTTCCTTCAGAATGCAGGAGTCAACGTCATGGACTGGCCGTCAAGGTCTCCCGACCTTAATCCCATCGAACCCGTCTGGGATGCTCTTGGCAGAAGTCTGCGAACTCTCCAGAACCAACCACAGAATTTGCAAGATCTTGGCACCGTTTTGCAGCAACAATGGCGTCGTCTTCCCAATCATGTGTTCACAATCATCACAAGGTTCATACGGAGGCGTTGTGTGGCAGTTGTCAATGCACATGGTGGCCATACACGCCACTGAACTTGTGTGCCATCAGATTCTCGTGCTTGGGACTTATGATTTAAACTGTTGATGTTATTACCGAATACCGTAGATGCTTGGAACAAATTATGGTTACCGCCGTTAATTAAAATCCTTCTTTGGACATTAATGATTAAAAATTACCTTCTCTGATACATTTGTCCGTTCTATATCATATATGGGATTACTTTTTAAAATATGAAGTTTTTAATTTGACTCAGTATATATCCTGCTGAAAGGCCGAAGACCTGCAATTTTGATTTTATGCAATGTTATTCGTCACTCGTCGTTAGCTCACCAGGACACAACGTACAAATGTGCTGATGTCATATCAGGTTGCCCATCTGTCTGTTTCTTAACTTTCGACTTCACTAAAACTGCTGAAGGAATGAGTTATTAAATTAAAGAGGATAGTAAGCGCCATAGTGTGACTCAAAAAGGAAAAAGAAATCCATTAGCGAACAATCTCAGTCATAAATTCGGGGAATCTGAAACATTCATTTGCTGTGTAGCAACACAATTCTTTTTCTAATAGATGTCAAAAGCTCCACAAAAGTATAATGTATTACATGTTCACCTACATACTATATACTTTCAGGGTAACTGGAATGGTGTACCGCCTCCGGGTGCTTCCAATGCGCTCCCGTATCAAGGAAGTATCTGCAAAGCATCAGACACGTCCCCCTTGTTTTAAAAGCAGAGACATGGAAGAAGATTACCATACCATTTTCTCGGAACAACTTGCACCTGGACTCAAGTGTTCGATTATATAATTCTAATAATATGTTTGGAATATGAAATACAACCGAGCGTTTCTGATGTTTCACGTTATACACAAATGGAACTTTCACTTTTGCGTATCCAAGTGCTCATGCGCATTACAGTGAACACTTGTATGTGTAATCTATGCATCATGTGTACGAAATGGAGATACTGTGTGAACCATGCATGGCGAATATAATCTCATTGGTTGGATCACCTTCCATTGCATTCTCTTGTTCAGGATGGATTACAGGAAAACATATATCAATCAGAATCAGTTAGACAATACATAGATATCTGCGAGATCAAAGAAGCTACGTCTATACAGCACGCGCGGTAGACAAAGGAAGTGAACGCCATGCGCCACATTCTTTCTTCAGCCGTTGGAGGGTGCTCAGCGGAAGGAATTGTCGAACGTTTTGTTGCTAATATTTCATTACCTACCATGATCAGTTACCATTCTTGGGCGCAGATATAGACTAATGAATCTCATTTTCAAGAACATGGGATACATACTGGGAATAGACACATTTCGTAACACCATGTAGACCTACTCTTAATTAGTAATTACATAAGTTATTGTTCAGGGACCTTTTCATTAAGATATTACACTGAGGAAAAGCATTACCAAGGCATGTTCATAGGCAAACAGTAAAACAACATTGAAATTAAAACAGAAAACATCTTTTAACTACAAAAACAAATAACTATTATGATGTGTTCATTTTAGGCTACCGTGATGGTAGAACACTTTGCTGCTATCGAGTCTATTGGTCTTTACATGACAAGCAAATCAAAGGATAGAGTTTACAATAGAGAACAATAAGCTTGTCTAATCAGGAAACAATGTCTTGACTGTTGGTGGTTATTTGGTAAATGTAACAGCACCCCAGCCCTGAGACAAACATCAACCCATGGCGGTCAGTGGATGACGTAACATTCACCATTGTACAGCACCGTACAGTACATGTGCATCGCCGTCATACCACTTACTTACTCACCTAAAGTTGTCTGTTATCAGATTGTGGAATACATGGTAACGCAGAAAACAGTCAAACAATGAAAACATTAATTCTATGCACCATATTACTTCATCTGAAAAAAACCCGGCCCCATGGCCTAGTTGAAAGATCTGTTCCCTGAGAACGTACGGTCAGATCCCTTGGCCGCGTCAACCAACAATACTTCAAAGGATGGTAACTGTTTTTTCCCCGCCACTCGCTCGGAATTAAGGGGAAAATTCAAGCCCTGATCAGCTCGGATTCAGTGTACTGTGTCTGAGTTTGGTAGCCACGTTAAATTGCCTGATGCCTGAGTTGACTAACGCTATAACAAACGACAGTACTCGGGGAAACAAACACCTACACACAAGCGTGGATGCACGTCACTGTACAATTGCAAAACTCTAACACGCGATGATAAACCCAAATTTACCTCTCCTCAGAGAGAATAGAATAACTGTAAATAGAGTACGGAAGATGAGGTGTAATGGGGTTTGAATTAACTTAACAAAATGTGTTTGTGTGGGTGTGTGCGTGAACAAATCATGGAAAGCATTTATAATATCTCAAACGACATTCATTCATATTTTACATGCATCAGATACTCTGTGTGTTTATATAAATACCAATTTGTGGTATTCTCAGCATATTTTGTATCAAATACGCAAATGATCTAAACAAAATATCAACAAACAATTTTTAGTATCCATCAACGTGCTTTGATCAGAATAATTTCTGTGTGGGATGTGGGAGTATGATGACCAAACCCTCCCCACGTCGTTTGCGTGATCAGTGACTAGTACACTCGATTCTGTTCATATCTCTGCACTTCAGAAGAATGTCTACATTACATACAGAGTGTAACCTTTTCAGGAGTATGTGACCGAACCAGTGTGATATAATTACCTTCTGTTTGGTGAAATACAAGCCTGAACTACAACAGTATACCCCGACCGGATGTAATCTTGACTCACCTCAGTGAACACTTCTGAAGTACTGTAATTGTGAACTTAATCTGCTTTGGAGTATTTGACCTTGAGAATGAACTTGACCTTCAATATGTACGTATTTCAAACAATTTCTAGCATATAAACCAAATATAACATTCCTTGGTGCAATTCAATTTAACAATGAAAATATAGAATATGCCATTCATTAGATAAGATAAGAAGAGAAAAGATAATACTTTATTACCCGATTTGGGGAATTTTGTTTACATTTGAGAAAAGCTCATAGATACATGTGACATAAATACAGACACAAATACAGGATAACACGAAATGTTAAAAAGGTATAATCTGAGAAATAATAGATGAAAAGCTACTTATGAATAAAAGTGAATGACTTTTTTTAAAAAAAACTGTCCAGGATCAGTTGTCATACATGTATCAAACTACACAAACACATATTCATAAAAGATAATTTTATTAAAAATGATAAAGATATTCTAGAATTTACCTGACTGTGCAATTTGGGCAGCCCGCAGGCTGTGTCCTCGTGTTAATGGAGGACAGGGGTCTAGTGGTTTAACCCTTACTCCAACTAGACGGATAGTATCAGGGCCAGGTCCTATCAAATGGCTGGTCAAAGCCCCGTGCCTCAACGTTGTGTAGAACACGTTTGTCAAACTGTGGAAATGATTTGTCAAAATTTTGAAATGATTTGATTTTTTTTAGCATACCATCCTAGTATCAGCTGCAAGTTGAAGATCCACTTGTTAATAGCGTTGTCCTTGTTGGATGGGGAGCACGGACGATGAAACATTATACACAACAAGAAGGATTTTCCCTGCTCACAGAACAGTTTACACCAAAGTGAATTGAGGGAATATACAGTGAGTGAGTATGAATTACGCCGATTTTAGCAATATTGCAGCAATATCACGCCGGGGCACACCAGAAATCGGCTTTACACATTGTACCAATGTCGGGAATCGAACCCGTGTCTTCGGAGTGAAGAGCGAACGCTTTAACCACTAGGCTGCCCGAAAGCCCCGAGAGAGAGTGAATATAGAGACCAATTGTTCACAGACAAGACCAAGGTGCTATCTATGTAAAAGAAGTCACAACCTGCAAACACTCTGAAACTCCAACAAACACCTACCTCCTTTTCTTTTTTCTTATCCAAATGCCCCCAAATCATTTAAAGCAGGTTTCTATAACATCATGTTGAAGTCTGTATTCCAAACCCCTCGCGATGTTGAATTGCAAAAAACCCACCATGGTGTAAATACATCAGAAGAGTTTCTGAAAGAAAATATCAACCAAAACTCCCTGGTATTTACTTTATTTTCCAGTAGTCCTGTCTGAATGTAGGATGGTTTTAGAGACATCACCTAAGAGAGATTGAGTGGCCTGAAATGATGTTCATCAAAGTCCGAAATTGTAGAATATTCTGGTTGAAATACTCATATGATATTAAAAACATCCAAACGCAGTCAGCTGCGACATCGCAGAAATGAAGCTGGTCAGCTTTCTTCCGATTTCCTCCTAGATCAATGAAAGAACCAGATGTGTGTGAAGTTTCGGATGTTCTGAATGAAGCGTTTGTTCTTATGTTAGACAGAACATGATATGGTATGCAAGAATCGTCTTCCTTTGGTAGATGAATCAGTTGCTAAGTCAACATACATGGAAGACACACTGAATTTCAGGACAAACGGAAGCGTGAAATTGAGTGAGTGAGTGAGTATGGTTTTACACCGCACTGAGCAATATTTTAGCAACATTAAAGCGGGGGGACATCGGAAATAAGCTTCATACGTTGTACCGATGTCGAGAATATAACCCGGGTCTTCTACGTGACGAGCGAATGCTTTAAATACTAGGCTACCCCACCACCACTTGCACAAAGTACATCAACTGTTCAGGAAGTCACTCATTGTACAAACTGGAAACAACAAGCGGAGATGAATAAGTCCAACACATGTATCCATCACCAGATAAACATAAAAAAACAGATCAGCAAGAATAGGAACACAATTGGTGCCCACGGGGATGTCTACTTTTTGCCTTAATTCAATTCAAATATTGTTTTCTCGGTGAACCTGAGATGGCATTGGCTTCATTTTTTTATAAATTGCCCTGAACCTCTGAAGACAGAACTGAACATCGTTCTTTTCTGAGATCTTAAATACACCAAGTACGCAATATACACGTGGTATGGATGACCACATAGGCCTTTAAAGCAAGGAAAATAAACACACGAAATAATCGCAGAAGATGGGCTCAAAAGCATTAAGCCTTTATCGTGTGGACAATTATCGCTGTGCATAGTTGCGTCCCTTGGGCACGCCAGAAACCTATGATTGTGGGTTCGAATCCCGGTTCGCCCCGATTATGTTTCTAGGTTTGTCAGCACCATACCCGTGCTCGTGGGTTTCACCGAAGTCGTAAACGTCTGAGACCTGCATCACTTCGGGCTTTCCTCCCACATGAAGCTGACACGCCGTGATATAACTAGAATACTGTTAAAAGCGGCGTTATACCCAACCCACTCACTCACTCTTTCTGTATATGATCACTTGTAAAAAGTCAATCAGAGAATATAACCACAGTCAATATCACTGGTGGAAGTATCACAGATAAACACATGGTTGATGTCTATATCACAGGTATCACACAATCACTCTCGTAATCGGGAATCAGACACTTGTTGGTAGGTGGAATACAGCAGCACGATCGATGCATTGGTGGTCGACGTAACAAGTATATACAGCCTCGTCCTGAAAGAGGGGTCGTCGACGACGTTGTTTTGCTCAGGTGTAATGATAAATCGTGAATAAGAAGTTTATATGTAGACAGTGGAGGTGCCTTAAGACGGATAAACGTAGACGCTTGACAGTGGGAACAACTACAAACCTTTCAAATTGGGAAGCCACACTTTGGATGACAGCTGCTGCCATACTTTGGATGACAGCTGACTGGGTCTGAAAGGGTTTATTTATTCCAATTCTGTTTCTTCTTTTTTCAGTTGGTACATTTTACCATTGACCTAACGCACTTAACCGACTCTAAAAGACATTCAACAGGTTCCTCTTTCCCCATTCTTAGGCATATGCTTCAGGAGCATCCATAATGATTGTAATTCGATCTGCTCACGATATTTTGTCGACAGTTAATGAGAACGTCATTTTGCTAAAATTTGTTTTTACGCGCATATTTGTACTTCGACGTTCGTACTCCTGTGCCAACCCTTCTGCAGAGTAAAGGAAGTTGTAGTTAGTTCTGGAGCGAAGTCTCCCCCCATGTTGTCCATGTAGAAAATCGATTGGCGCGAGCAGAGCATCATCCGGAGTGTGGGCACTCTGATATAGGTGAGTGGTTTTGAATTCAGCAGAGCTTCGGAACTGATAAATGCAGTCATCAGTTCTTCATCGGTGACATCACTTGAGCTGAGAACTGCATAAATGGCCTGTTTAACTGACTAGATCATCGACTCGAATATTCCTTCATCGTGAGGAGCATATGGAGGATTAAATCTCCAAAAAACACCTTTCTTTGCCAATTTCGATTTTGTGATTCCAGAATCTAATGAAGTCATCAATTCGTCCTATTGTCAGATATAATCCTTGGGCATGACCCTTCTATGTACCATGCAGAAGAGAGCATTCAAAAATGAATTTGTGTCTAGTCTCTTAATGTATAGCGCATGTAGCGAGGCATATTACCAGGCACAAATAATGCTTCTGACGGCTTTTACCCAAACCCTCTGTAGTGAGAAACAGACCAGCAAAATCCACCCAAGTTTGACAAAATGTTGTCATTGAACAAACTACTTTCATCTTTGGAATATTGCCCATCAGCTGATGTCCTGGCTTGGCACCAAACGCATGCATTTTCCCACTCACGAATATTCTCTGGTAAGAATACAATCCAGAACTTTGACAACAATGAGGCCAATGTGCTATTGGTTCTCATGTGACACTTTTCCTGATGGCGTTAAATGATCAACTTTATCACCGGGCTCTTTCAGGAAAGAAATAGAAAAGTTCGCATCCAAGGTCAGGACTTCTGCAAACCACAGTCTGCCATTTAACCTAATCACTCCAGTTTCATCCAGAAAAGGCTGCAGTTCAATGAGTTTCCTGTTAGAATTTACATGTTCAATGCCCAATACTCTCCAGAAAATCTTTCTTCTTGCTCGTTATTTTTCTTTCAGCCTCTTCAATCCCGTTTAGGTCAAGATCGTCTTACCTTCACATATTCTTTATCTGCGTTCATATGCTTTGGCAATTGACTTTCAACAAGTGCTAAGACCTCAGGAATGTATAGCCATACTTTTGTGCCAAGAGTTCAGGTTTACTTCCTTTGGCATGTATGTCAGCTCTATTCAACTTTGTTGGCACATACATCCGCTAGCTGGGCTTTGTCACCTCTAATATAAAACCGACGCGATTGGCCACGAACGGCTTAAAGCTTCTATCGTGGCCACCATTAAACAGTCATGCTGTCAGACCAGATCCTTGCATCACAAACGTTGATAGCCTTGATTGGAGCAACATTTCTTTTTTCATCTACAAGTTGACTCATTGGACAATGACTATGTCGTCATCAACTCTCACCAGATCTACGACTGTACCACATGATGCATCTACAAACACATCCGTGCTCGGATTGGCTTTTTCTGTTGTAAATTCAAGCAATCTTGGCAAATAAAAAGATTCATATCTGCCAAATCCCTACAGCAGTGCAAGGCCTTTTCTTCTTATTCAAGATTTGGACTGTCATCCTAACCAACACCAGGCACCCAAATGTGTTTGATATTATGTTTGCCCGAATGATATATAGCTAGCAGTCCTAAAGTGTAAAAACTATTTGCAATCTCCCCCAATAAAGCTATTTCTTTTACATTTGAAAGTGATCATTTGGGTGTTTGTGGCGTAATTAAAACCTATGACTCTCGTCAATGATCTGAATATTATTCTCACATAGTCTATCTGCAACTGTGATACATTCAAGGACCTTCAATGAATTGGAGACCAATTTCCTGGCATGCATTCCTGGTTGTGGTCCACAGTTCATTCACTTGATAATAAAGCTCAATTTCTTTGTGGGCAGTCTGGGTAGCCCAGTGGTTAAAGTGTCCGCTCGTCACGACAAAGATCCGGGTTCGATTCCCTATATCAGTACAATGCCTGAAGCCCATTAATGGTGTCCCCTGCCATGATATGTCTGTAATATTGCTAAACGCGGTGTAAAACCATACTCAGTCACTTACTCAATTTTACTCTTCTGTGTCTCCTGAAATCTATTGTGTCTTCTATGTATGTTGACTTAGCAACTGATTCTTCTTCTATGCATCCCTTATCATGTTCTGTCTGAGATAAGGACAAACACTTCATTCCGAAGATCCGAAAATTCACACCCATCTGGTTCTTTCTCCAGATTCATTGAAATCTGAAGAAAGGCTGATCATCTTCATTTCTGCAATGTTGCAACTGATTGCAAATTAGATGTTTTTTCATATCATAGCAGTATTTCAACCAGATTATATCCAATAGAAATCTTTGCATAAAGCAGAGTCGATTGTGAGATTACCCTATCACTGTCATATAAATTTCCCAACATGACGGATTCCTAAACATAACTTCAATACTTTTGATTTAACCCATTAATGTTGGATATCTAACGACGACCCTGAAGAGGCAGTATTGTACCTGTTGACTACCAAAGTATGACTCTGACTTTTGATTGGACTTGTGTTCCCTATCTTTGGGCTTTTCAATCATACCAAGCATTACCTCAAGTTCTTTTAGAACCTATTCTCTTATTGACTCAACTGATTCCTGAGTGAGTTCAAACAGCCATCTTCAGTAATTTGTTATCATTAACCTTGTCATTCTTCTCAACAATTGGGCAGAGAGACAATTGTCACCTAAGTCCTCAAATTGTCAGTCCTAGGCGTTGCAAGTACGTATGGGTCTGAAGTTATTAACTTCCACTCTTTCTAAAGCAATCTGCCCTATTTTACTATACTCATACGCAAACGAAACGCAAGTGGTTTTAAGCAAATAGGTAACAAACACGGAACCATAAATTGATACGAGTTTTAGCATGTAGTGAAGCCTGATGGTGTTATCAATATTTTTGGTTGCATTTTGGAAGCCCCGAGTAAAAACGCAACATAAAAAACGAATCGCCAAAACGCACCATTTCAATGAATATGTGGGTATCATGCACCCATATCTCGCGAAATCGAAAATGCACGAACTGTCACGAACTGTAGTGGGTATAAAACTGTAGCCGATTCTTGGACCTACCACTCCTTGGTCAGCAATGCCACGCCTCTAATTCAGAGAAACCAGGCTATCGGACGTTTGGAAGCAGGAGAGTTTGTCCAAGATGTTGCCCGTCATTTCAACGTTAACATAACCATAATTTACCGTCTCCTGCATCGATACAATGCTACACAGACCACAGATGACCTTCGTCGGAGCGTTCGTCCTAGGGTCACCACACCTCGACAAGATCGGCAGATTACCCGTCAACACCAGCGACATCCGTTTTTAACTGCAAGTGAAAGTGCTTGACAGACACATAATCGACACATTAGCCGGGACACTCCGTTCCAACAACCTCAGATGTCGCCGACCAGCACGTCGTCCTGTTCTCCAACCACGGCATCGCCAAGCACGACTTCAGTGGGCACAGGGTCATCACAATTGGCGTCATCGTGAGTGGAGGCGTGTCATCTTCTCTGATGAAAGTCGCTTTTGTGTCTCCCATGCAGACTGAAGAGTCAGAATTTGGCGGCGTCGAGGTGATCGTTTCGCTGACAGAAACGTTGTGGAAAGGGATCTAGCGTCATGGTATGGGCAGGGATTGGACTTAATGCAAGACATGGACCGATATGCTTTCTGAATGTTGGTCAAGGTCGGGGACATGGCGACACTGCTCAGCGGTATATCGACCAAGTGATCCCACGTTGTTCTATTTTTTACACAACATCAACAACACATTTTCCAGCAGGACAACGCTCGTCCCAAAGTTGCCAGAGCTACCATGGCCTTTCTGCAACAACACAACATCCGTGTTCTACCGTGGCCAGACCTCAGCCCTGATCTGAACCCTATCGAACACTTTTGGGATGAGGTTCAAATGCATCTGCACAATGTGCGCCCAGTCCCTACAACTGCCGATGAACTACGCACAGCTGCTCTAGATTTGTGCAGGATTCCTAGGGCCTTCACAAATCGACTGATCCACTCAATGTACAGGAGATGTGCGGCAGTGATCAATGCTAATGGTGGTCACACAAGGTATTGACTGACATTTTGGGTATTGACCCGAAACTGTAAGCCCTTAACATTTGCAAAAACAATTATGTCATCTGCCTTTTAATCCATTAAACTGTCTTCAGTCAAATTTTGTCAATCTTGCCCTATAAGTATTTCTTGTTTTTACTGTTGAAAATAGATAACATGTATACTGCATACTCAACTTGCGTTTCTTTTGCGTGTGAGTATATATACTTTCTCTCAAGACGTTCGTAAGCGACATCATAAACTGCTGCAGTGTGACCTTGCATTGAAATGAGACTGAAGCCCCTCCTGCAAGGTATTGCTTCAGATGTAACAGCTTATACTCATTAGTGGCATTACCTCTGACATGTGAAGATCTGGGGAAGAATAGGTCTTCAGCAATAGGGATCGGGTGGTCAGGCTCGCTGACTTGGTTGATGCATGTCATTGTATCCAAACTGCGTGGATCGATGCTCATGATATTAATCACTGGATTGTCTGGTCCAGACTTGATTATTTACAGACCACCGTCATATAGGTGGAATATTTCTGAGTGTGGCGTTAAACAACAAACAAACCAACCAACAACCTCTGTCCACGCATGCCATGAAGACATCTTTCCAACTTTCGTATTCTTTGATGAAAACATAAAACAGGAATATAAACCTGTCTTAACTTACTCAACATATCAACACCAACTTTGCTGTTGCTTGATGTGGTTTTGGTCTTAATGAAAGATCTCATTTGGGGGTCACATTTGCTTTCTATCCGGTCAAATTCAATTCAATTCCATGTGAACCTGCTGCTTCCATTTTAATTTTATTCTACTCCTACAAATGTCTAGCGCAACTAACTCACCGTGTCCAACATTCTGATGAACAGAGGGAATATCTTGTTCATGAGCTTCATGAACTTCTGTGGTGTTCTGATGTGTCAAATGAGCAAAATAGCCTTGACATTCCTGACCTTAAACCAGAACACTTTGCATTTGGCCTGCTGCTCAAATGCAGTTTAGCATGTTGTATAGCCTCAACGGTCTCTTCTTCAACTAAAATTTTCTCAGCATTCTCATAATCACTATCTTGGTCATTGGTCACACAATGAGCCAACAGCTTCAGCCTGAAGTGAACTCACTTCATCCATCTCATCCCTCACTGTTTTTCATGTAGGGAGAGCTTTCTGCCATCTTTTGTTTCTAAAGCTGGGCTATTTGTAACTCTAGGTTATCTACATCACTCATACTTCTAGCCTTTTAAGACTTTTCAGATACCTCGCTATATCAGCCAGGCTTGTTGCTGTGTCAACCATTGTAAACAAACAAGCATCAAACTTGAAACATGAAATCCCCTAAAATGCAATGAGCAATGAAAATAAGATAAGATACAGTGAAAATGAATTTGAAATTTAAAGTGAAGTTGCTGTTTAATTAGTGCATGTTTACAATGACAATGGATAACTCTTTCAACTATTTCTTCTCTATTCTTTACTATACCATTCTAGTTCACCATTTCCATTACTTTGAGGGAGCTATGTAGATACAACCTCCTCCTATGAGCACCAGCAACTGAAACTAAGGCATGCATAGTTTACACTCACCTATCACACAATCCTGTGCAGCATGCTACCTTCAACTTTAACTGGCGGCACAGCTGTTGTGTTTTTTGCAAATAAACCACTGTGTCCAGTGACAGGACTCTTGTTCCCGGACGCTCCAGAACACCTATCCCTGTCTAAAACCATGTCTACTAATGACCTTAGACTTCATGTTGTAAATGAGAGTAGATCTAGCAGCCTTTGGACCAAGTCCACAGTCATTTGAAATGTTGTCCTCGTGTCAACCTATGCATGCTGTGAATCCTTCATACTCCATAAGTGAACAGATGGTGTAGCCTAATGGTAATCCCCACCAATTTCATAGCAGGTAAACAATCTGCGGATTAATGTGAAATTATATATCCAATATGACATATCATGACAATCTGATAATCTCCCCTCGCTAAGCTGAACCGATTTAAGCTAGATTTTCCGTTGATGTTTGAACTGAAGACGTTTCACAACTTGAGATGTTTGTGTATATAAATGTTATTGTGAACATGATTTTAGAATTGGCATCTCCTCCTTTCCAGTAGTCGATCTTGGAAAAAGCTGCATACTTTATTTCCAGTTTGCACCTTGAGAGAACTGTCCATGGTCAAATCATCATCTCTGAATGTAGTATTCATACGCCACACTTATACATATTTCTTTCAACATTGAATTCCAATACTGTCCAAAGGTTGGTGAGTCATATATGAATTACTACACTCATCCTTGTTAGATAGTGTTTTATCACATCTCATGTATTTCAAAACATACCTAACAGCGAGAGGGAGTTAAATACATTTTGAAATACACAAGTGCATGATCCACATCTGCTGCCATCAACTAGAGTTTAATGACAACAATCATTCAAATCCAAGAACCTGACAACTCTTACACAAAACATGGGGCCCTGAAGGAGTCGGCACCATTACATCCAACGAAGAATTGATTCGTGTTTTCAATACACTGAATTTGCTACAATGGAAGGTCAAATAAAGACTTTAATGACAAATTATTTACATTGATTTTGTATTTAAGTCAGAACAAAAACACACAAATAACAAATGTTGCAATGCATGAGTGTCAATATTACACGAAGAGTTTCCATTTCATTATGGAGCCTACAAATTGTTTCATACGATGGTCTTGATCACCTTAATGCTCACCAATCTGCATGGCTATAGAATTTGTTTACAACTGACTTGGCCTCGCAATCACATGCATATGAGTATGAATAACACTTCGTTGGAACAGGCATGTGAATATCAATTCAGTATATGTTCATAAATGTGTATCAAACCAAAATGAGAGGTAGCTCCCTTAATTCCTTAAATTCATTTCTGCTGCTTTTAGGTCCAATAATACGAGGAAGTCCATATTTAGGGAAGGACGAGGCATATTGTTTTTGCAATCATAAAATAATGGTGGCCAGGCAATGTAACTCACCCAGATATATTTTATTGGTTTTCGCTTACCCCAAACTGTACATTACGTAATATTTCAATGATACATGCAGAAATTGCTGAGCAATTGGCACAAAAGATACATAATATGGCTGCCATGGTGGCAAAGTCAGATCAGAATTCTGTGAGCAAATAACAAAGAAAATGTTTACACAGTCAAAATTACATTTTGAGAACATTTAAACATTATATTCCAATTTTAGCTGAATAGTCTGAGAGGTGACAATAGATAAGGCTTTTACTCTGCGGAGACAGACATATTGAAAATCGGATTCAAACATCTTGAACAAGTTTGGGTTTTCTCATTAGTGGGAACAAGCAGGTGAAGTTTCAGCTTTATTGGAATGGAAATTTCTGAGGATAAGGTGTTTACAGATGCCTTCAAAGCAACCAAGCCATGCATGACATCAATTCACTTCACTTTCAGTTTGGTGAGCAAATGACAGTTCTCACTATCCTCCATATATCCCAAAATAAAACATAAAATGTTAACAGGGTTTTCCTGTAATATAATGGACACTCCTGATCTATGGCCATTTGCCAAAAATGACAAGGAAATGGTAATTATCATGATATTAACTGACATATTATCCATTACCTTTTGACCATTTTAGTGGCATGATAGTAATTGGTCACTGTGCAAACTTCACTGTTCAAATTTTCTTTGAAATATACTCATGCGAACTTACAGACACTCAGTCAAGGAGCGGATTCAACTGAAAAAAGTAGTTAGTTTGTAGTAGCTTCACAATATGTCTAATTAATTAACACCCAAAACTAGCAAGCAAAGCAATGAACTTGACCCTGAATAAAAGCTAACATTGCAGAATAGACATATTTATCCTCATTTCAAACACATTTGGACGGAGAAATGAGAATCTGATTAGCCTCCAGGCTAATGCAAGACATAACATAACATAACGCAAGACTCCCATCTTCAAGAATCTCTATTCAGCAAAGGCACACTGTTAGTCATGCACATCACTAAATCACTGTCCACGACGAAGGACGAGTATAGAGATACACTGTTAGAATAGTCCTGCTGCAAAACTGTTGAGAACTTCTGGTACAGAAGCATCAAATCCGGCAATGTCCAGTGAACCAAGATCAGTCTGATCGGCTTGGTTTAGTCGACTGGCTGTCAGTCCACAAATTGCTAGTCTGCAACAAACACAAAAGGAACCTTTAATAAAAACATACTAAACACTCCCACTGTATTTGTGCTAACTGGCATGGAGACTAGTCCATTCCAGCTACACAATGCTTAAACAATCAGTTCCAGATACACAATCTGTCCAATCTCAATTCATTCTATATATGAATCATATGGTGATATGCTGCATTACTCCCATTAAGAATTTAACAAAGCTCCTTTGATGTCTTTTATGGAGTATTTGCAAGATTTGTTCATAAAAGTGAAAAAAAGGGTAAACAAGAACACACTAAAAAATAGTGCCACTGCACTGTACCTCACATTGGTATGAACTTCATGTATTTCGATTGTGAAAACGTTATGTTGACATTTAATAGTCAGACTGCCTCAAATATGACTTTTAGCGAGTCATGGTACGGCATTTATGATATGTGTATCCATTCACTTGCAACTAAAGTTCGTTTCAAGGCGTCAATAGCGATAATCTGACCGTGGTTGCTGTAAATAACGGTGAGTTGTGCGATCTACCGATCACTTCGCATACGATTTCACTGAAATTATTGTAAACCTTATTATAATTATTGAATGAAATATTGAATAATATTAATCAAATATTTGCAAACTCTAGTCCAGATAAACAGTGAACAATTTTTTTATACCCAGATATCTTAATGATAGGATTAAATTGCGTACTTCAGTTCAGATTTGTTGACTTGTATTTCCGGTGTTACGTGATCGCGGTGATCAGCTGATAATGTTTTCTGAGATGGGGGAAAACGTGAATTTACTAAAAATGTTAGTAAATTTTGGGAGCCATGCTTTACCTCGCTATAACCGAAGCGCTCAATATCGAGGGAACACTGTACATAACAACTTGTAATGTGTGTGAAAAGTCGTACGAAAATACGCTATTTGAAGGGGGCGTGGCCTAAATGCAAATGTCCGATTTGGATTCTAAATTTTCCTGACCCCTGGTATGAAGTCAACAGTTGAAAATGTCAACAAAGACAGCCACTCAAATGCTGTTTGCATCATTGATATTCAAATAGTTTTATCATAAATACTGAGGACTTAAATCTAACGACAATATCTATAGATTTGAACAAAATATGATGTTATTATTGGAAGAAGCATGAATTCCAAGTTCAGCTTTCTCAGTCTGCCCTATACACATTTTGAGAGAACAAGACTGTATGCTTTAACACAAAGGCAAGCATTCTCTACCAAGGTAAAAACAAGCATGAAATACTCATTTTTGTAAAATGAGTTAACTGTTTTTGAGTTTTGCTCTGGAAACGAACGGTACACGTATTTGAGCCCAGTTTCTTGCCAAGGAAACATTTTTAAAAAATCCCAAACTACAAAAAGGCAACAGTTTACCACTAGACCTATCTATGTGCCAAGTTTGGTGAAGAAATGTACGTTTTTCAAGATCTGCTCTGGAAATGAGCACAACCGCCATATTCAGGCCAAGTTAAAGTCAATGCTATGGAACCTCGAAAAACATTTTTTTTCAAAATCCCAAACTACCAAAAGACACCATTGCATCACTATAGAGCTATCTACATGCCAAGTTTGAATAAGAAGTATTGGACAGTTTTCAAGATCTGCTCCAGAAAGTAGCCCTACCGCCATTTTCAGTCCGAGTTAAAGTTGTTACCATAGAAATTTGAAAAATAATTTTTTTAAGAATCTCAAAATATCAAAAGGCACCAGCTCACCACCAAACCAATCTAAGTATCTCTAAGGTTTTTGTGTTCTGCTCCAGAAACAAAACATGAGACAGATGGATGACAGGACAGTAAGACTGAAGGATGGATCCATTCCTATATCCCCCTTCCACTTTGTGGCGGGGGATAAAAATTATAATACTGTGAGTAAAGGAACACATTTTGAGTTCCACTAATAACTATACATAAATGAAATTTCATTACATTTTTTAGCAAAATTGACTGAATAATTGCTGTAAAGATTTTTCAACATGCCTGCCATGGCTAGTCCATGTGACCTTTTGTCTGTCCATCAAAGGCTCCGATTTGTTCATGGCATTACCGGTAACATCAAAAGTCTCATGTTTTTCACAACAAATTGAGAAAAATCTTTTAAAATATTGTTCAAAGAAAACCACAAAGCCTAGGAATCTGAAACATCAGTATAATGTATAGCAACAATATTTGCTTTTGAAATTCAAAACTTACTTGGTTTGTAAATTGAGAGATTGCCGATACTGGCTTATAGCTTGTGCTGTGGTCATCTCTCCAGTGGACTCCTTGCTATCTGTCAGTATGATCATCACATCATACTGCTGCTTGTTCTCCTCAGCCCACCGAATTGGTGCTGCCATATCACACTGGCACAGTTGTGGTGGCAGCTGAAAATGTATGATGAACTTGCTTTATTGAACTATCAACACAACCATGAAGTTTAGTGGCTCACTTCACAAGTAGTTTTAAGACCAGATTTGTGATTCCTGTATGTACTTATCCCAAACTCACAAAAAGTTTTTCTCTTAAGAGAAGTCCAAACGTTAAATGAACTGCCTCTTCTCCAGTCAGCCATGTTTAACACAATCTGCATGTAAATTATACAAAGGCAGAACAAGAATAAGTGGCTTGGCATGTGGACAGATGGATGCCTGCAGTCAACATACTGCTTGGGGAATGGAAGACATGCCATCATCATCATCATCATCATCATCATCCCTCAAGAAGAGAACATCAGACTAAGTTTCTATCTGAACATATTTTGGGGGGGAATTACATATCATAAAAATTAAAGTGCCAGCAAGAATTTGCAAAAACATTTCTTGCCATTTCCTAACGGCCCCCAAAATGTTTACAAACCACCAAGCATTTCCAGTCTGATACCATGGCCTTCATTTGGGGGAAACACATGCCACAACCTCTAAACCAAATGAAAGTACTTTGCCTCCAGCTAAAATAATGAAGAACTTCCTACAGTTGCTGTCTCATGACACTACTTGTGGACTGAGAACACACATGACCAAACATTCTAAGTGTAATTCCTTCAGCTGCTCAAATATCAAAATTAATGTTATCCCGCTCTAATGACATAATTTCTGGTTTGTGAAAACACATGACCAAAGCCTCAAGTATTGTGTATAAGCTACCATAAAACTCTTGATGTTTGTGTCAAACCGACAGGGTTGTTCTTAGACCTGCATCAACACACATGCTCACTAATAGTACAAAGACGCCCACAAACACCCACCGGGTCTGACCACCCAATCCATTTGGTCACCTCTTGTGAAAGGCATAGATTGCTGGGGATCTATTACCCAGAATCCCCTTTTGTGTACTGCTGGTAAAAAAACACACAAATGATATAACCCATACATAGACACAAAAGTCAAAGTTCATGTTTTTTGTCTTGTTTTAAGCAATGTTTGATTTTTTTCATGAAGAGTGGCTTCAACATGCAACTGAATCGGAAAAGTAACTGCAATATTTGAATTTGTTTATATGAACATGAATTATGTTTGTGTGCGAATTAAAACAAACACTGTTTCAAAACATAATCAGGTTATGATCAGAGATACAAGTACTATCGCCATTCTATGAGTTGAATTGACATAATGCAAAATTTTAATATTAGCATGTCTACATACCCTTAATCCAGTTTTGCAGTATTTATGAGAACAGCTAATAAAGTTAAAAACACTGTCTGCATAAATATCTGTTATAAACAATAGTCTTATATAAACTGTACTGTCATGTGGCTGATACACAACCATCTACAAGCTTTCGATAAGAATCAGATAAAAGTTCTTAGCCAACATGAAGATGAAAGTCCGAGAAAGACTTCAGACCAGTTTCTGCTATTTACCAGGAAGAGATATCAGGTGTGTATCCTCCGATCACGTGTTTTCATTCCTAATCTCATTTTGAATTGATTTTTATCTGGCAAGCGGCTGACACACACTGGCTGGTTAGCATACACTGCATGTGCAGCACACCCTCCTGTCCTCAACCTGACCAGGTCACAGGGCCAATGGACAGTGGGTCAGGATCCCAACTAACCAGGAAGTCTGCACTGTTGACTGTGGTACTAACAGGTTGCCTCCTGCTACTTCATGTGGCTGTGCTGACCATGGTAATCACTGTAAGAGGTCCTGTGGAAATGGTGGGAAATTGTTCCTCGCCCTTACTGCCTTGGTCAAACAGGACCACACGTCCATCCTGCCCTACTCGGCTGGGGGAAATCCAACATAACTCGTTCCACAAGATCACGTTCCATGGATCCGATTGTTAAGCACACTGGCTTCCATGGAAATCAAGAAAAACAAAAATACCAAAAATCCATAAATAGCAAAAGGCCCCACTTTAGGATCTGTTTGATATAACTGCATTTCTTTTTAGTTACACTCCGGAAACATAATGATTATGGGTGGATGGATGGATGGAGGGATGGACGGACGGACAGACGGGCGAGGCGTCAACTATACCCCCCATCATTATCCCATATTTTATATCATTGTAATATCTATTACTACCTATATTTAAGATGTTCTTAGAAGTAATAATGATGCTGAGATTTGGTCAACATGTAGAAAATATGTTTGTAAAAATAAGTGTGAGAACCAAAACCGAATGACCAAACACACTCTAAAAATTGCATGTGGACCAAATCCTCGTGGGGAGGATCAAACGTAGTCAAATAACTCTGAGCCATTGGTATTGTTGATTTTCAATATACACAGTAACATGTCAGCTCTCTACTCACTCATGTTCAATGTGTCTCAGGTTTTAGCAGACACAACATGTTAATGGTCGCATAGAGTGCCCTACGACAACAATACAAGCCCAGGATCAATTCATCCTAACCAGGCTTTAGGAAATCAAGCCCAAACACCAAATCAAATCAGAGTTCAAGTTACGGACTAGACAATTAGAAACAGTCCGGATGCAGCATATCTGCATGCTCGGGGACCATGTTTTGCACCACCATTATCAATTCGACACTGGCCAGTGGTGTTTAGAGGGTAGAATCAGGAGGAATCGGCGTTGGACTGTTTGACCAGTTGTTGGGGCATAACCCATTATTGATTAAGTCATCGCACATGTCCTTTTTTTTACTAAACACAACTGATGTCTTCCCTGGTTGTTTTGACCCTTCAAAATACACCACCAACATGCTCTGTTACTTGTTCATGTTACATCTGGTCCTTCCTGTTTCTTATCCATCCACTACCATCCCTGAAATCACCTGTTATTTCCTATTGTACCAGTACATTACTTCTGAGGGGAGAGTATATAGCTATTGTCATACCCCAAATCACATAAAAGAACAAGGAGCACAGTTTAAAAATAAACTGAATTGCTGATTTCCTTTTCTTCATGGGGAAAACTGGTTGAAACGGAGGTGTGCAGTTTAGAAAAAATATGATGAACAAGGGTTATTCTGTGTACAGAAATATGATGAACAAGGGTTATTCTGTGTACAGAAATACGATGAACAAGGGTTATTCTGTGTACAGAAATACGATGAACAAGGGTTATTCTGTGTACAGAAATCTATGGTTATAACGAACTTAAAGGGACCACTAATTTTAGTTTGTTATATCCGTCCTTCGTTATTTGCATTTTGACCGTCAGACATCTTGGATCAAGTCAGGTGGCCAGATCATGTTACTCGATAAATAACAAAAGTGTGCACTGTACATGTACTATGTTTATTCATCATACAGGACACAAAACCATGTTTCTGTGACATACAGACATAGTAGTCACAATGTATGGATAACAACTTCTTTATTTACTGTAAAGGTGATGTTTCGGTAGAGATCCTTATACCACTGCTTGACAACAGTATAAGAATCTATACCAAAACGTTGTCTTTACAGTAAATAAAGAAGTTGTTATCCATACATTGTGTCTACTATGATAGGCATTACTTGATGGATGACAAACAAGACAAACAGACAAAAGAGTCACTTACCTCCGTTCAGGAAACCTGTGATTTTGCTTTGAACATTGGCCAGGACCAATATAACAGTATGTTATATCGTCAATTTGTTACATGGGTGTTCATTATAAACATACTTTACTGTACACTATATATTTGCCTCACAAATAAGAACAAAAATGTAAATAGATGAACGACAATATACAAAATAAATACAATTCCTCTTGATGAATGCAATCACTTGGTCGTCATTGAAAATGTGCAGAAGAAAATGCAGTCTCATCCTCTACTAAAGTATGGACACTGATAGGAAACAGTATCAGAAATCGTCTCATACCCTATGACCTTGTTCATATTCAATGTTGTAGATAAATCAAGAGAATATATCAATACACTGTTATATCTTTAAAGCAATAAAAGGGTAATTGGAGACTTGTCATGACTATGAGCAGATTAGGGAAAAGTCACTAATATTTAAAGAAAAGAATTGTTAAGGTATGTATGTGATAATACACAACTGTAACGCATGTGCTGTCCTACACAACATATGCAAGGACAGAATCGTCCCAGTCCAAACCACTGATGGGCATGATGAGCTTGGCAGGCGCGATGGGCAGTGTCTGGACTGTTGGCTGTGTCTGGACTGCTGCCAGTGTCTGGACTGCTGCCAATGTCTGGGCTGCTGCCTGTGTCTAGACTGCTGCCAATGTCTGGGCTGCAGCCAGTGTCTGGACTGCTGGCTGTGTCTAGACTGCTGCCTGTGTCTGGACTGCTGCCAATGTCTGGGCTGCTGCCTGTGTCTGGACTGCTGCCAATGTCTGGGCTGCTGCCTGTGTCTGGACTGCTGCCAATGTCTGGGCTGCTGCCAGTGTCTGGAGTGCTGCCTGTGTCTGGACTGCTGGCTGTGTCTAGACTGCTGCCAGTGTCTGGACTGCTGCCAATGTCTGGGCTGCTGCCAGTGTCTGGACTGCTGCCAATGTCTGGGCTGCTGCCTGTGTCTGGACTGCTGCCAATGTCTGGGCTGCTGCCAGTGTCTGGACTGCTGCCTGTGTCTGGACTGCTGCCAGTGTCTGGACTACTGGCTGTGTCTGGACTGCTGCCAGTGTCTGGACTGCTGCCTGTGTCTGGACTGCTGCCTGTGTCTGGACTGCTGGCTGTGTCTGGACTAATGGCTGTGTCTGGACTGCTGCCAGTGTCTGGACTGCTGCCTGTGTCTGGACTGCTGCCTGTGTCTGGACTGCAGCCAGTGTCTGGACTGCTGGCTGTGTCTGGACTGCAGCCAGTGTCTGGACTGCTGGCTGTGTCTGGACTACTGCCTGTGTCTGGGCTGCTGGCTGTGTCTGGACTGCTGCCTGTGTCTGGACTGCTGCCTGTGTCTGGACTACTGCCTGTGTCTTGACTGCTGCCTGTGTCTGGACTACTGGCTGTGTCTGGACTGCTGGCTGTGTCTGGACTGCTGCCAGTGTCTGGACTGCTGCCTGTGTCTGGAGTGCTGGCTGTGTCTGGACTGCTGCCAGTGTCTGGACTGCTGCCAGTGTCTGGACTGCTGCCTGTGTCTGGACTGCTGCCAGTGTCTGGACTGCTGCCAATGTCTGGGCTGCTGCCTGTGTCTAGACTGCTGCCAATGTCTGGGCTGCAGCCAGTGTCTGGACTGCTGGCTGTGTCTAGACTGCTGCCTGTGTCTAGACTGCTGCCAATGTCTGGGCTGCTGCCTGTGTCTGGACTGCTGCCAATGTCTGGGCTGCTGCCTGTGTCTTGACTGCTGCCAATGTCTGGGCTGCTGCCAGTGTCTGGACTGCTGCCTGTGTCTGGACTGCTGGCTGTGTCTAGACTGCTGCCAGTGTCTGGACTGCTGCCAATGTCTGGGCTGCTGCCAGTGTCTGGACTGCTGCCAATGTCTGGGCTGCTGCCAGTGTCTGGACTGCTGCCAATGTCTGGGCTGCTGCCAGTGTCTGGACTGCTGCCTGTGTCTGGACTGCTGCCAGTGTCTGGACTACTGGCTGTGTCTGGACTGCTGCCAGTGTCTGGACTGCTGCCTGTGTCTGGACTGCTGCCTGTGTCTGGACTGCTGGCTGTGTCTGGACTAATGGCTGTGTCTGGACTGCTGCCATTGTCTGGACTGCTGCCTGTGTCTGGACTGCTGCCAATGTCTGGACTGCAGCCAGTGTCTGGACTGCTGGCTGTGTCTGGACTGCAGCCAGTGTCTGGACTGCTGGCTGTGTCTGGACTACTGCCTGTGTCTGGGCTGCTGGCTGTGTCTGGACTGCTGCCAGTGTCTGGACTGCTGCCTGTGTCTGGACTACTGCCTGTGTCTTGACTGCTGCCTGTGTCTGGACTACTGGCTGTGTCTGGACTGCTGGCTGTGTCTGGACTGCTGCCTGTGTCTGGACTACTGCCTGTGTCTGGACTGCTGCCAGTGTCTGGACTGCTGGCTGAGTCTGGACTGCTGCCAGTGTCTGGACTGCTGCCAGTGTCTGGACTGCTGGCTATGTCTGGACTGCTGCCTGTGTCTGGACTGCTGCCAGTGTCTGGACTACTGGCTGTGTCTGGACTGCTGCCAGTGTCTGGATTGCTGGCTGTGTCTGGACTGCTGCCTGTGTCTGGACTGCTGGCTGTGTCTGGACTGCTGGCTGTGTCTGGACTGCTGCCTGTGTCTGGACTGCTGGCTGTGTCTGGACTGCTGGCTGTGTCTGGACTACTGGCTGTGTCTGGAGTGCTGCCAGTGTCTGGACTACTGGCTGTGTCTGGACTGCTGCCAGTGTCTGGACTGCTGGCTGTGTCTGGACTGCTGGCTGTGTCTGGAGTGCTGCCAGTGTCTGGACTACTGGCTGTGCCTAGACTGCTGGCTGTGCCTGGACTGCTGGCTGCTCAGTGCTCATGTGCAATACTCCTGGCTGAGGAGCAGCAGCTATGGCAACAAACCTCTCTGCAAACAGAAAAATGTCAAGATTCCATTGTAATTTTGACATAAATGTTTGCTTCAATTTCAACAAGCTTGTTGTTTTGTGTTATTACATTGAGAGCATTTTAATTTTATAATTATAAACCAATTGTTTAAATAGCAAGTGACCATTACAAATGACAATAAAGACATGAAGTAAGTTCAGTTAAACATAACAACTAATTCAAATAAATGTATCACCTCATTTATGCACTACTGAGTTGTTCCTTGATATTCTAACCCAAAAGGTAGCTAAAATTGTTTATACCGGTATTTACCTTGTCAGTAGGAGGTAGCAGGTGAAGCAGCTGCAGGTCGAGTTGATTGCCCCAGACACACCACTGTGATGGGTGAAGGTCAAATGGTACTAAGACATTGATGACCACATCTGTCACTTGGCCAACTTGGACAACCTGCATACAACAAATATAATCACAATCTTAAATTTGAAAAAAATATATGTATAAAGTAATATATGTGTGTGTGTGTGTGTGTGTGTGTGTGTGTGTGTGTGTGTGTGTGTGTGTGTGTGTGTGTGTGTGTGTGTGTTGTTTTTTCTTCAGAGCCAGGAAGACTCCCCAGAACAATATGGGATGGTATATGTTTCTTCTTGTGCGCTGATGGCTTCCTTGTCAAGAACCTTGTGTATTGCTAGGTTTTTTATTTGGCACCCTGCCCTTTTTTTTCGGCCCCCTCCGTTTCTTACACCTACTCTGCCTTTTCTGACATTTGAATTAAACTGATGGCTGATTCCTACTGTTATTTCACAATGCCAACCAAGAAAGGGCCAAGCAGAATGGGAAAAAGCGGCGAGGTCTGAAGTCAGGAAGTGTTGACGAGGTAGGACACGCTGTGCTGTTAATTTTGTGATAACGATAATAATCTTGTTTTATTGGACACAGCAACTACAGATGACTATGTTTGACTTACACTATGATATAAAATGCATTGCATTAGTTTGTTCACATGAACAGGCTCATTTTTCAGGAATTTTGACAAAAACGAAACGCTTTTCAAATAGGTTACACAAGCGGAGAGCCATTTTCTTTCATTGTTTTCGATTCAAACATTATATAGACACGTAATTTGGTTGTATTTCAAAATGTTCAAGTAATACATCATGAAAGATCATGAATTAGGAATGTAAACATTATTTTTGATCAAATTTACAAGTTATTGACTTTTCTGGCGATTTCCAGTTGAGTCATCTGTTTGAAACAAGAGTCGTCAGAAGATGAAAAATGCCCCTGGCCCCCACAAATTTGGTGAATAGTGTTTTTATGCTGCTCCCCAAATGACACCTGTCTCCGTTTCAGATAAGTCTAACTTATTACCATGGAAACAGGGAAAAGTCAAATTTAAAAAAATTCCTAAATAGCAAAAGGCACTACTTCAGCCCTTGGTTAATACATGTACCAGGTTTGGATCAAAAGTCTTTGTCCAAATCAAGAAGAAACCAAATGCCAAAAATCCTTAAATAGCATAAGCCACCACATTGGGATCTTTTTGGTATATTTGCCAATTTTTGTTGAGAGAAATTGAACAGTTTTCGAGTTACGCTCCGGATACAAAATGACTACGGATGGACAGACAGACGAGCAGTTGCAACTATATCCCCTCACATTATATGCCGGGGGGGGGGGGGGGGGGGATAAAAACTTCCGAAGCTATCACGGTAAAACTTGTAATGGTGTGGATTTAGTTAGCAAGACTTTAGACATAGGCTCCTATGAACTATATTCACTGGACCTTTTTGTACATAGCCTAAATACACGCACTAAAAAAATATTGCTGGTCCAGTGTTGCTCCAAGACAGTGAGTTGGAGAGTGAATGAGTTGAGTCATTTTCTGCATATCAAAGAAATCTTCAAGTTTCAGTTTTTCACTCAGATCACAGTTGAAATCCCCAGTAACTAGGACATGTTCACATTTATGCTGCTTGGAGAGATCCTGAAGTTTCAGCATGAAATCAGTGAATGAATGCGACAACCGTATCCATGACACTTTTGGAGAAACATACACACAAGCAATGCAGAATCTTGCCAACAAGAAATGAAATGTATTCAATACTGCGAGATGACATTACATCACCTAGCTGGAAACTGTTCATGAAACTTCTTGAAACTTACACAGCAATACTGTTCAGGTGCCATTGTTCATGTTACCGGCATGCACTGCGAGGAAGTAGGCTGGTTCGGGTGCCACTTGTAAATTATGTTTTCACTATAATTCACTATATACCTTGATTAAGTTCCTTTGCCAAGTGGTACACATCTCAATTAGGTAATGATGGTAACGGTTCTCAGACAACCCTGCATAGGTTTTTTTTGTAGAATATGTAAATGGTTTCCGAGTTTTGCCGAGGAAACATTCATCAAAACTCCCAAACTATCAAAAGGCACCAGTTCACCACTGGACCTTTTTATGTGCCAAGTTTGGGGAAGAAATATATAGTATGATTTTCAAGATCTGCCCCTTAAACGAGCACTATTGCCATTTTCAGTCTAAGATGAAGTCGAAGTCGTTGCCAGGGAAACTTGAAAAATATTTTTTTTAAATCCTGAACCATCAAAAGGCACCAGTTTACCACTAGACCATCTTCCCAAGGCAAGGGAGTTAACTGACTTTAAAAGTCCAGTTTCCACCATTGCCGAACTAGGCTGGAATTCCTGGGCTCGATCATAGCCCCACCAGTGGCTATTACCAGTTATGTCCCTTGTAAGCCTCTCCTATAGACCAATCAGATTCCACCTCTCGTATCACTTGCATTTGCTTCAAACAAAATGGCGATCTGCTCGATAATCAAGATCTATATTGTGATAAAACGGGGCTTACATGGCGAAATGCATCAAATCACGTGAGCACCTTGATTTAAAACATGAAAAGATTTTGAAAATATCTGTTGACGAGTTGGCGGTGCACATGCTTTACAAATCCTGCAACTGACCGAAATCCGCATGACAGTTTACAAACCGGATTTCGATTTCGTTGCGCGATTTTGATTGGACTATGCATAGACTCGTTAGTCCAGCCAGTCGTTAGTCACCATCAGCTATGCTCAAAACACTGACAAGTCTCAAACAACAACTGGGTAATTTGCATCCATGCATTGTAATGTTAAACTACTAAGTGTGTATGCTCCTGTCATCCTGTTAACATCAGAAGTGACAAGAGCGTTCTCAAAAGTGAAGCCTATTGTTACAGACCACAGAAACAGACCAGAGTGTGAAGAACTGCAACAGGGTCTCAGTATTAGCACATCTTCTACTGCTGACACTGACATGGACAAAGTTGTGTTGTGTCTAAATATTTGTCCAGGAAGAACAGAAGAATATGAGAGTATATATACTGTTTCAGTGTGATTGTCAAAATAATTCTAAGTACATACACAAAGAATACAATAATTGATATCAACACTTGGAGACTTTTTGTTTTTATTATTTGTTTATGTCAAGTGAAATAACTGTGCATTATTGACCTATAATAATTATATGTACGAATAAAATGACATCATACATGTAAATCTGTTGTTGGCTGCCCTTTTGGGAATAAGGGGGACCTTTTTTAAATTCTGTCATCCTGCCCTTTTTTATCCTAGGGTAAACACTAATATATCATAATGGTGTGATTGTCAACACAAACAGGAATTAATGACTGTGATGTGATAGAGGTAGGGTATTCGAAGGAGTTATAAATATTTGGTTCTCGGGTTACTGGATTGATCCCACAATAATAGATCAATTAGGATGATGATACTGGGAAACTTTGCAAGTGAACTGTCAATTAAAAATCCCACGTTAGGAATTTGTAATTCCAATTTAAGTTTAATACTACATAGTAATAAGAAGTATTGTGGCTGACATGTATTTTCTGGACAAAGGGATCTGTGATGATGAGTTAATGCTCAGTCCTACATTGTTGTATTGAAGGCAGTGGTAAAATATTGTGTGAAAATACCTCTGAAGTAAAGATAGTAGAGTCTATACATACACAGGCAAAATTCAGCAATTGTCCCTGTACAATTTTTCTTACTGAAAAATCAGCCTTGTTATTATTATCAAAAGCACAATATTTTATCAATGATAAGAAAGTGAGGTATTGCATACTTACGATACAATAATTGTTGCCGTAAAAGTATCAGGAAGGCCAAATTGTCATAGTTCATCCAGCTTGCCATGCCGTGTTCATCTCGCGATATTTGTCTTCACCTTATGGATTCCAAGCCTCCCTTTCAAACCGGAAGTGGGGAAATGTGAAAAAGGTCGATACATCCTCTGTAATTAGGCTCATGACTTTTCAGCCATCCATCATAGGAGGTATGAAGTCTCTAAAATCTGTCATAATAGCTTCATGAAGAGAAACAATTGCAGGTGTGGAGGGAGTCAACTTCCAGTGAACACAGCAAGCAGACCACCTGACAGAGGCTGCTTCATTATTAGCTAGACTAGATGGTAGCTCCCAGATAGGTACATTCTAATGTATGAGCTTGGCGCCAGTAGTGATAACAGCTATTGAATTTATTGTTTGAGTCAGTGACTGGGTCTTACTCCATTTTTAGCATTATTCAAACCACATGACTGTAAGAGATTCCTAGAGTAGAGGTATTTAAAGTAAACATAGTAACATAAATACAGAACTTGATCATTTAACAACTTTAAAAATGGGAGACACCTTGAAAGTATTGAGATGTTGCCACACAAAGCATCAACTCCAAACCTTATATAATCATACTTGCTAAGGACAATAACTTTTCAAATACCACACAATTTCTCCAATTGTTTCACAAAAATACACTGAATACAAAATATGTCATCACAGGAGAAACCTACATGCCAAACTTCAGCTTCCCCAGTCTGACAATTTCCGAAGAAATAACCTTTACCATAGTGAGATACTTAAGATGACAGATTAAGATTTGCGCGGGGTCCCTACATCACTGACTGTTTAAATGCTGAACTCACAGGAACGGACGCCTTCGCAACTTCCTTGCATATATCAGCCAGGGACATTTGGGGTGACACGGTGAGTTGCTTCACATCAGAGAGGAAATACACCAACTGGCAGTCGGCTTTGGTGTGTAGTAAGATCTGTATGAGGCCCGCTACTGCAATTACTGGTGATAGCACAAGTGTTCCACGCACAGAACTTCGTTGCAGATTAGTGCTGATCTTCACACCAACCAGAATACGCTTGCCGCTCCAACCAGCATTCTGCACAGACAAATAAAAAATACCTTTCACTGCATTGTATTTCAGACATAATGAAATAATGTTACAACTTTGAATTTAGCTTTAACTCTTATGAAAAATAACTATAATAAAAAACTAGTATATATAAGTAAATATACTGCCACGGCACTGTAGCTCACCTGTATGTAGTCAACAGCTTAAAACGTCAACAAAGACAGACATTTAAAGAAAGTTGCATTCAGTATTGACATTCACATATTTTCTTCATAAATAAAAGGGGAATACAAACAAACAAATAACAAAACTTTGGACAAAACATGATGTCACCATAAGAAGAGACCGCATCCGTGGTCTAGTTGATATCCCCGGCTGTGTCATACCAAAAGTCGTTAAAAGATGGTACTTGTTGTTACCCTGCCTGACCCTCATCATTTAGGCCTAAAGCAAGGAAAAGCAAGGACTGGTCGGCTCGGAGTCAGTATTCTGTGTCTGAGTGGGGTTTTCATGTTAAACTGTGGCATGGTATCTCAGTGGGCTAGCACTATCAGTCCAGACTAGTACACGTGCATGCACATCACTATAATGCAATAATCTTGGACACAATGATAAACCTCATTTCACCTCACCTCACCACAAGAAGAAACATAAGTACAGCTCTGTCACACAATTTCAAATCACAGAAGTTTACAGTGCCACTGCTAACTATAGGTGAAATTGGGTTTAACGTCGCGTCCAAGATTATTGCACTTATATAGCGACATGCATGTACGTGTGTGTGTTTGTGTGGCTGCTTGTACTAGTCCGGACTAATGCCGATTTATAGTGCTAGCACACTGAGATACCATGCCGCAGTTTAACATGAATACCCCACTCAGACACAGTATACTGACTCCGAGCCGACCAGTCCTTGTTTTAGCCCCTTAATGCCGAGCGCCAGACAGGGTAACAAGTACCATCTTTTAACGTCTTTTGGTGTGACGCGGTCGGGGATCGAACCCCGGACCTTCCGCTCTCCTGGCGGACGCTCTACCACTAGACCACGGAGGCGGTCACTGCTAACTATACAAGTAGAACATTTTGTTAGTGGAAAAGCTAAATCTGGATACCATTATTGGTGGGTACAAGCAGAAATAGAAATACATGAATTTAAGGCCCCGTACCTGTGGAAGTACCACATAAATACATGACTTTGTATAGATCATAACATAGTTAAAGGGAAGCAACTCTCAGTCATCTTGCTGGCACTATTTTAATATCAGCCTGCACTATCACCAGATGGCTATTAGCATCAGCGAACCAACAAATTGGGCTGCGGACCAGCGAGTGGGCAATTGGGGGGCCTCGTTGACAGCGATGGGAATCCCCTTAACTCTTCTCATTTAAATGGAAGATGCTTACTATGACCTTTCACCTTGAAAAATTTGTCTGCGTGTGTAAATGTGTATGTACAATTATGTAATTTACTATTACAAGCAAATTGTATATAATACAACAATTACTACTCCTTTCTTGTCATCCATGTTTAATGGCACTACACCTGTGTATTTGTCGTCATTCACTTGATGCTCAGTTAATGACATTATTACAGATATAACTAGTGGCAGAACCACCAGATTACCTGACAAAGACAATAACTCGGTAACATTCACCCCTGCCTCGATGGGAGTCAAGGATACATAGGAATCAGTGGTTCACATTTGGTATTTCTCCTGTCTGAGGTAATTATTCATTGTTTTTAACTTATCATGCATTACTCCTTAATGCATTTACTGTCTTACTTTTGACAGAAATGAAGCTGTGACTGGTCCAGCCGATGTGAGGGAAAGGTTGTTCCATTCCAGGAGCAGGCCCCCCAATCATCAGCTGCCACATCATACCGGAAGTCGTGATGTCACACAACATTCATATCACTGTTGGACACTGTGGTCTTCAACTTGCCTACAATCTAGTCCCTTCCCCCTGTGAACGGGTGGTGTCTGGTTTGGTGTTGTTTAGATGCAATAATATTTAATATTAGCATGGGAAGATGACAGTTTGTCTTCCGCATGTTGTTGTTCGGTTCCGCCATCTTGAAATGCTTAAGTTCTGTAATTCATTGTCAGCTAGGTATTAGCATTGCATATAAATATCTTTAGCTCTTTATCAATGTTTATTGTCTAATACACATGTTTTTATATCTTATAAATCCATCATCTTGAACGAAAGTTGTTTGGTCTCTTTAATTGGATACCGTACTCATACCAACTTTTGCATAAAATGTTTCAATTCTCTATAGTGTTCTATGTTGTTCATATTTATGACGTAAATCCAAGATCTTGACTAAAAACCTTTGTCTGTCCGATATAACTGGACAATCAGCTTGTTTACAACTTCAACTTAATTTGATTTGCAATTTATGCTTGTGCGTTGCAGTAATTGCTGTTGTAAAAAATCTATCAGGAAGCAGCATCCACGGCTCAAGAGCAGCTTACTATATTGGCTATGTCTGCTGCAGCACCCACCTCAGCACCTCAGGGCGCATCCACTAGACCAGCACATTGGGCGTCCCTACCTTGACTTCACCGCCGGCTAAAGCCATGATGTTTGTGCCTTAGGGCACCTCTATGCTCCTTTGCTCTCCGGGCAATTCATTGATGCCTGCGCTTACCTGCTAACTTTATATTGGTTGCACCTTCAGGCCTAACTTTTACGCCTGCGCTGACCCCCCTTCATGGCTAGTTATTAACGGGACAACCTCCTGGGTTTCAGGCATCACCACAAGCTCTCTTCCCACCGGCACCTTACACAGACCCGACGTGGATGCAGCTATTTATGCAGGCCATGTTTCAACAAGAGCACACACCTCCCTTTGTTCAGGCACCTGTGCCTACCTATCAGCAAGCTTCTCCAGTGACTTTGGTGCCTTATGCCCCATTCGTGCCTCAGTTTTGCACACCTACACAAACTTGAGCAATATCCCAAGTGCCTGTAGCGCTTTCGGTGTCTCCTGCTCAACAGGCTTTCTCAGTCCCATTTATGGCTGCGCCTGGGTACTCCGTCTTTGTCTAGGGTCACGTCACAGGATTCATTATCTCCCGGCACAGCCGCCAAACAGTCAACCATGGTGTCTTAGTCCAAACGACGTTCTAGGAGCTGCTCTCCTGTGCGCTGTTCAGAGCAGTATCTGTCAGACTACTCTGAGATGTCCTTCGACAACCCCCGCGCAGTGGGATACACACCTTAAGCCTTACCCAGATGCCAGGATGGATGACCATCTATTGGTGGTAGCACCTTCCCCTGGCTCAGGCATTGTCATTGCCATCCCACCTGACCCCATGTTGAAGGAAATGGTCAGGGCGCTGGAGAACGACTTTTCTTAATTGATCCTCACACCTGAGTTTAAGGCCCCCATGTTTAGAAGGGATGATTTTCCCATACACGCCATGTAGGTGGCAGACTATGCTCACGACTTGGACGAGGATCTCGATGGGATGACAGGCTCGTCCAAGCCTATTACCATAAAGATCCCTGACAGCCGGACAGAAACAGAGATCAGGTGGTTGCTTTAACCCTTGTCGGCATTGGTCTCATGATCTCGGGCTATGGACCGAGACCTCACTGAGTCCAATGCCAACAGGATTGATCACTTCCAGACGGTCATTGATTTCCAACAGCGGCAGATTGACCATATGCGCAATCACCTCAAGGCGGCCTTAGCTGAGATCACCACCACACGCCGTATAGGGTATCTGGCCTTCCAAGCTTTAGCACTGGCTCCCTCGTCAATCGTGGTTGGCCACAGCAAAGTTTCTTGCAATGGCCAGGTTACTAACATGCACACCATGGTCTCAAGTTACACTCAAGACAAGACAGCACTCAAGGTTCTGGAACATGTATCCCAGAACCTTGGCAAACGTGCGTCTATTCCTATCGCACCAACGTCGGCCACAGACAACTTAGTACTTGCTGTGGTACAGACACAATGGTTTCAAAATGTTTGGAATAACCCTGCGGAATGAGAGATGGTTGACATGTAGCCATATTTCTGAGAATAATATGCGACAAGTTTAAAGAAACTATTTCACCCCTTGACATTTTATGTGGACGCATCATCTTGATTGACAGGAATGATAGAACAATGTTACCAAGGATATTTGGGATCACATGAGAGGTAATTTGAAGGGCAGGGTGTCAGCCCGACAGCAAAAAAGTGAACCTTATCGCAGGATAAAGTACAGTTGGCGCCCATGTTCTTTGAGCCAAGCATCTTAGAATTCAACTTTTTCCAATAAACATCTTCGTTACATATGGCAAATACTTGTTAGTTTTTAACCCCAAGGAGCAGCTGCAGGGACCTGTAAGAAATGTGTATCAGTTGCAGAGCTGGATGTAAGTTCAGAACACCTTTCAAAATCTTTTGGCCTGAGAGACAAATAAAAGTGGGCTGGCTCATTGACTAAACACTGCTTATTATATGTTACATACACTTTTCAAAACAACTGAAAAGACATGCATTTTAAAAGTGTGGCATTATTCCTACTAGTTCAGAAAATATTCCATGGTTAAGCTAATTTCTATTGAGAAGACATACCAATGATATTGCTGTGCCAAATGCTTTGTTCAAGGCTGAAACAACTGCTTCATTCCTAATCCACTTGCCTTTGCCTTTCCCTTGCTCATAGGTACGAAGAGCAATGAGCACCATCATTGGTGATACCCTGAAAATACACAGAAATTCATTCAGACATGTGCTCAACTTTTGGTCCTTGTGTGGATCGAGCCACTGAATTACTGATGAGCTTAGCAACTACTCAAGGACTGTGACTTGTTTTTCCCATTTTGCTGCTTCAAGAAAATGACATTATCTAGGCATGGTTGTCTAGGTCAACCAGACACAAATATAAAGTGTCATGGCTGTTGTAGTGTATTGACATAAAGTCATCTAGTGTGATTGACAGAAAGCCGCCCGATCTCTACACATAATAAAGCAGGTCTTTGCAGAAGCCGGTGTTGTCACCTTTCAGTCCTGTACCCCCAAAACACTCTACAGATGTAGGGGTAATCATGCCTCAAAACCTGACAGTGATGTTACCATACTTTAAAAAAACCCTGCATACTGACCTTGACCTTTGATTTATTTTCATCAAAACCTTATCAAAGAGATTACATACATTGCAGTGAGACCTTCTATCTCATCACCTAAACTTTTAACATCTCATAACATGTTCCCAAGGTCCATGTGAACTAAATCCACTGTAGGATATTCTCTAATGACAACAAAGGCACAAATTGAGCAGGGCTTACTAATACCCCTGACTTCAACTCTAATAGTCCCTTAAAGATCCCGGGTTAGATTTGGTCTTCAGCAGGAGGTCAGACTCGCTTACTTGGTTGATGCATGTCATTGTATCCCAATTGCCTAGATTGATGCTCATGTCAATCATTGGATTGTCTGGTCCAGATTTGATTGTTTACAGACATACAGCTAAAATATTGCTGAGTGCGGCGTTAAACAACAAACAAACAAACAACTCCAACATATTTCTAAGTTTTAAACTTGCAAAAAGTAATATTTCCTCACAAAATTCAATTATCGAAATAAAATTTTGCACTGCACCTCTCCTTTTGGTATAGAAACTGTACACCTAACTGGAAAAGAATTCATGAAGTAGTTCTCAAGTCATAGGTTCCACAAATGTTGAAGTATGAAAGACTTCTAAGTCCAAAACAAAACAGAAAATACACATATCAAACTCAAACTTAACACTGCACCTCTATGAAAAGTAGTTTTCAAGTTATAGGTCACAAAAATGTTAAAGTAAAAGTATTCTGAGTAGCAAAATGAAAATTAGCTGTATATTTTTTCAGAAAATGCAAATATTGAAATCAAACTTCACACTGCACGCATCCTATTGGAATTGAAAGTGTTCACCAAGTTGGAAAAGAATCTCTGCAGTAGTTTTCAAGTTATAGGTCGCACACAAAAATGTCCTCGGAAATATGGATGGATAGAATTCCTTGGTATAAATATATAGCCCTGTCCTTTTAGGTCGGGGCTGTAATAATCTTTGTGCCATATCCAACAGAAGGCATAAGACAAAGATATTTCACAATATCTCAAAGATGACCTTGACATAAGCATGGCTGCCATGTGGTTAGGTACGGTTTGTGAAGAAAACCTCAAACAATCATGTTTCATTGTGTTGCTAATTAATATTGACAGAGACGAAGGAGTGGTGTTTTCTCTGGCTTATAAACAAATTTGAAGCAAAAGAAAAACATGATGCCAATTTGTAATTGGTTCAGCCAATAGTCTGACCAAATAGACATGATCAGAGGTTCTCGTCTCTTCCCTCTCACTCGTGTTTACAGTATATCCTTAAACCTTGGAGGTGTGTTTTTTCCACTATAAACCTCCAGTGACATCAATCTCTACATTTAAAGCATCAAATTATTCTTTTGCACAGGTATTTGACATCATTCTGTTACTAACTGAGTTGATTGTCATGAGGCGGTGAGGTGAAAAGGTGTTCAACGTCTTTCATGATTATTGCCCTTTTAAAGCAACGTGCATGCACATGATTGTGAGAGTCTGCGTGTACTAGCCTAGACTAGTTCTACTTTTATAGAGGATGACACATAATGTACTTTCCAACAAGGAGTGTGTACATGAGATAGCATTAAAAAGGCTAAAGTGTTTGGACAATAGTGCCTAAAATAGCCTCAACAAATGCAAACTGTTGTCTCAACCACTTATCCAAATCACCAAAGTGCTCTTTCCATTATAACACAAAATTTACCTATCCTAAAGCAAATACACAAAATGGAAGCTTTAATTCATAAAACTCATAGTCAACATTGGAAAACAAACTAAAAATCAGAGAAATCACTTTCAAATTTGAGTCCGGTGACTGTGTCTCAACTGTTTTCAAATGTGGCAATTGTCACTGCCAAAAACAAGAAAACAAAGTCATTAATATCCCTTGCAAAGGTAAATACTTGTAATGAAAAAATGTATGAAACTTGTTGCCATGGAAAATCATAATTATTTGTGTGTTAAATCCCAAACTAGACCCTACTAGACCTATCTACCGCTTTGTGCCAAGTTTGGTGAAGAAATATTGTATGGTTTTCAATATCTGTTACAGAAACTAGCACTTACCACCATTTTAATTCTAAGTTAAAGTTGTTGCCATGGAAATGGTTGCCATGACCTATCAATGTATCAAGTTTGGTGAAGAAATGTGGAATGGTTTTCAAGTTCTGCTCCGGAAACAATACTTACAAGGATGGACGGACTCATGGACCACATCTCCATTTTAACCATCCCCCCTCCCCTGCCAAAAATATTGCGGGGGATAAAAATGATATAAAGAAATAACGCCTAATTGATTTTTGTTTTTTTATTACAGAAGAGTTGACAGGCACTATCAAGGATATTAGAGTTGGGCTCAATGGCGTGCATATTTAATATCATCAGATGGTTCAGACACCTTTGATTGAGGTGGTATTGACTAGAAGTGTGAATGTGATACTGTAGGCAAAACCCACATTCAGCTGGTACACTGACTAGGTAGATGTCACATGATTAGATGACAGGTTTACTCTAAATCTGCAGTCCCAGCGACAGTAGTTTTGAAAAAAACAAAATCATTCTTCATGTCTTAGCATGGTCACCATTGATTATCTCTGTGACGTCATTATCAAGTCTACCAAAGAGATAACATCATCAGCTTCAGACCTGCCAATTTAACATAATCTCAAGTATGCATTCAGAAAATCTAGCTTCTTTACAACAGCATATACCGGTATGACGATATGGAAGTTGGTATGTCGATGTAACAAAGATCCAATTCAAAACATGGCTATTGCAATGACTACCATTCACTTTATTTTGGGCTGATATTGTGTGCTACTTTTAGAACCAGGATTTCCAATAGAAAGTTAAAGAAACTTGACACGCCAGCTTTTGAAACAGAGTGACTTAATATTTATAGCTATTCACACGACATGATTTGTATTTTTCAATAGAAATTTCTTCCTGACACAAGGACCGTCCAGTCAAATTTACCGGTTCCTGTCTCATTTTGCCGGCTAATACCCGGTATATACCACGGAACAGAAACACTGATACTTTGTGTAAAATTGTACAATGAGTCTGCAATTCAATCAATACCTTATTGAAAGTAACACAGAGAAAGTGATGAAACATGAGTTACTTTTATTGATATACAAAAAACTAGGTACCTTGATGGCAGATCTACAAATCAAATGTTCGTACCTGTTGGTGATGAGGGCTTGTTCGTCTTGTAACTTGTTGAGAATGATTTGTGAGGCAGCACAAGAACCATCAAGCAAGTTGAGGCTGGCAATTTTACTGATATTCATCAACACATGGCCAACTGTCATATTTTCTATCAGCGCAATCCATACCTGAAGCATAAAAATGAATGAATAAAACAGATGTGACAGAAACTATTTTGTCTAATAATTGCAGGAAGGCAGTTTTTGTCATTAAAAATTAGCACATAGAACACTGAAAGAGAACTCTATATGTGTACAATTAAAGCATGTTTCAATTAATGGTTGCTATTAAATTTCTTACTCATGGGATTCAATGCATGAAATGACCAAGGCGCAATGTCAGGGTCATTATGGGTAATGCTGACAAAGTGTTTGTACATGTGATAATCATGCAGGATTCTGAAAAATCCATGGCAATTGTATTTTTATGTGATTTTATATGGCGCATGCAAATTTGTTTTGCTGGTATACATGTTGAAATATCTTTTATAAAATATAACATATAAGTTAATACTCCCCTGGGCAGGAGTCTACATATCACATTGCATGTTCTGTGAAAACATGCGCATGGAAGCAAGTTGCGAATCTTGTGAACAAAGAATAAAACTACTTTCATCATTATTGTTATTCATCCTATGCTTGCCACCTTGTATGTGACATCATCTGGTTGACTGAAATGCCCTGGGTTGCAGTAATAGCTTGCAGAGTCTATAACTTAGCCTGTGTCGGCTAGATTTGGTTAGTAAACAAATATCAGCTGGCACTTAGAGTTTGCAAAGCAAATTTGATGCCAATGTACTACAATGTACAAATGTACTTCAAAATCTGCACCTCAAAAGCATTCACCTTGGAGTAGTCAGTGAGCAGTTGATTGTCCATGAATGGATAGCGATCCCCTTCCTTAACCAGGGCTTGACAAAACTGACTGTGACCTAAGGTGCATAACAAGTTCTTCCCATAAAGTCTGCGTAAAGTCATGTTCTATCACCAGGGAGAAGGGAGTGGCTCCTGTTAACTGACAGCAATGTCTGGGGGTAGATTCCTGAACAAGGACTGCACTGCTGCAGTCTGCCATCCACTCAACGATATCAGATTCAGCCAGTTAAGAGTTCTCTTTAGACGCAGTAATGCAGGATAAGTATACAAATATAAAAAATATCTTGATTTTACTAGATTTTTTATCTTATCATTCATTACTCCTTTTTGCATTTTTATCAAATGGTACAGATGAGGACATACTTTCAGATGTGGTCCTCAGTGATATGAACTCTCCAGTAGTTCACTGCAGTCGTTGAGCGCATCACTTGCACAGTTCTGTAACAACAACCATCAATCCTGTCCACGGATTGTTTGAGAGTGTGAGGACATCCAGGTAAAAAGCAGCAGAAGAGTGTACGCTAAAGTCTAGAATCTGATTTACCAAGCTAAACTGCTGGTAAGCAGAATAACCCCCCTGCCAGATGTGCGAACACTGTGCGAGGTGGGTAAGGCTGGCTCTCGACAGTAGGAACATTTTAATGGCGAAGAGGATTGGTGATCTGCTGGGTTGTGACCAGAGGACCAAAACTATGAACACCTTCAAAATCTTGATAGGTCACTTTCCTCAGATAGTGGCTTGCGAAGACAGTGTCTGACCTCAGAAAAAACCATCCTTCCACGATGGCTCTAATACAGCAATTACTGTGTACAGCCTTCATAGAGGCATATAGATATAGGTTATCTTCAGTCATGGAGGTCAGGGATAAGGGAAGATGGAAAGGCATTTCCAAGCACCAGACAAAGTCTTTAAGCGACAGATATAACTCATAATGCACGCACAGGGCATAAGAAGAGTGCTTCCTTGTCTTCGGCTCCAACGATCGATGATAAAGGTGGGATAGAAAAAGAACGGTTGGTTGGTCCTGGTAATTGATTCTTGGCAATGAAATCCCTCCACAGCCCATGATGCGCCACAGCAATAGCCTTAGCCTCCCATGTTGAATAGCCTTTTGCACCTAGAATTCTCTTAAGATGAACAGGTGTGTAGATGAAAACTGGTTGGCATTGGGTGTGGTAACCTGCTGTGCAGATTGACTGGTATGTGGACCACCATGGTAGAGGTAGTGGATCGTTTCCTGCAAGATTTCTGCAGTCTACGAACCACCTTTTCGCCAGCCATCAAGGCACGATCAAAATCAGAGCGAGGCCTCTTACTACCCTGATCTCCTGCATCACCTTGGAAAGAAGTACTGGTGGCGGAAAAGAGTACACCCTAGTCCTTCCCAAGAGATGCTGAATGCGTCCACGTCGAAAGACTGCGGGTCTGGGATCGGGGAGACATAAGATGAGATCTGGTAGTTCTGGCAAGTGGCGAAGAGATTGACGTTGAGATGACCAAGGCAATGAAATATAAGAAGAAACACCTTTGGATGTAGCTTCACTTCCTGACCTGGACTGAGTATCTGCCAGGTTCCTACACCTGGGAATGTGCAGGACCAGGAAGTGAAGGCCCAGCCGATCTACCAGATGGAAAAGGAGTGAGTGAGAATGTGTGTCCCCAACTTGAGGTTGTTGATGTGCAAAATGTGCTGTGCGCCCAACCACAGCCCTGAGGTCGTCTGGTCCTCCTGATTCCACTCAACCCTGCAGAGAAGCATCTACAAACAGGTGGGGCATCAGGGATAACTCTCTTAAAGGGACACTACTGTCCAACATGGCTCCTGAGGTGAAGCAGTAGAGCAACAGATAGGCAAGGGTCCTGACATCTCATGGAACTGTTAAAGCAGATGTAGGCGACCTCTGCTCGTCAAATCCTGGGCTGAAGTGAGCAACCCCAGAAGCACTTGTCTCTGACGATCCGCAGAGTTAGATTAGGCTGTCCACAAGATAGTAAAGTTGAAAAGTCAACTTCAGGAGGGTTTCTGCTCATATTATGCCTTGACGATACATGGAAACTTGTGTTCATCTGCAAACCAATGCTAGATCCAATGTAGGCGAAATAATTACGCTCCCCAACTGATTGCCGAGGCATTAACATAATGGTCTTGGGAAGACGAAGCTGTATCCAGTAGAATATATACTGAACAACAAAAAATCCTGCGACATTGAATAAGATTTAATGCAAAGTTATGTTTTTTACAAAATCTGAAACAATTTCGGTTTGCAACAGATAAATGACTCCTGTTAGTGTTCAAATGGTTTAATTTGCCATACTGACTTCAGAAAATGCGTGATTTCATAAAAAAAACATGAACATGCCGAAATGTCAATTTACAAATCAATAACGTGTGTTATAACGTGCATCTGGTTGCGATGCAAGCAACACATCTTCGTCTCATGGAATGGACCAAGCGTCGCACAAGATCCTGTGGGATATCTGTCCATATCTGCTGGAACATGTTTCGAAGTGCCTTGAGTGTCTGTGGAACACATGGCTTACGTCGAAGGCGCCGATCCATCTCATCCCACATGTGCTCGATTGGTGAGAGATCAGGGGAGCGTTGTCATGTTGAAAGGTGCCTGGGCCATGACGACGCAAAAATGGTAGAACAACAGGGCCGATGATCTCGTCGCGGTAGCGCTGTGCATTGAGATTTCCCTCTACCACTATCAAACGGGTCTTCTGTCTTGCTGTAATCCCACCCCATATCATAACGCTGCCGCCCCAGAACCGATCTTCTTCCAAGGCACAATGATTGACGTAATGTTCACCTCGACGTCGGTACACTCGAATCCGTCCATCGCTGTGGCTGAGGTGAAAACGAGACTCGTCAGTGAATAGAACTTGTCCCCACTGCATGGCCGCCAGCGTAGACGCTGTCTGCACCACTGTAGACGTGCTTGACGGTGGTTTCCTGTCAAAATGGGACGTCTGGCGGGTCTTCTGGCGACAATCCCTGCACATCTGAGGCGACGACGTACGGTTTGTGAAGATATTTGTCGAAGGCCAGGGATGCTTCTTGCAGTCACTGTTGCTGGCCTTAATCGATTTCGTAGGTGTGTTGTTCGAATCAAGTTTTCTTGTCGATTATTAGTTACGCGTGGCCTGCATCTCTGAGTATGGTCTCTGACTGTATTCGTCTGATGCCAACGTTGCCATAATCACCAAATGGTGTTTCTGAGGACGTTAAATTGTCTTGCAACATCACGTTGACTCGATCCTGCTTCAAGCATACCAATGGCTCACAGGCGCTCATTTTAGGACAGTCGTGGCATTTCGTAATGTTGAATAATTTCGTATTTTTGTTGTTTTTCTGAGTGGTTGTTGTCAGCACGATGCTAAACAATGCATTTGGAATCCCGTTAACGCACATGTTTTTATACCCATTCTTGAGTAGTGAAAAGCATGGGGCTTGCACAAATGTCAACTTTTGCCTGTAATGTATGCTTTTCTGAAGCAGTTGGGTTTTTGTGACTTGATTCCATACATGTACTACAATATTGAAAACCAAACTTTACTTGTTTCAAAAATAAACACTAAAATATTGGTGTCACAGGAACTTTTGTTGTTGAGTATATATAATTCTTGGGTCTGAAGTATTATAGGTACGAAGTAAGGCGATCGTTTCTAATATCGAGGTGATGATGAATGGAAGTGCCTCGTTACTCCGCATGTTGGCATCAGTGGTCTACTGAAGTTAGTGACTCGGTCACATTGATGGCATCTGATGGAGCGATAGAGTGGTTGCAGCATTACGTACAAGAAATCATGAAACCAATCTGTACACATACACTGTACAGCTAGCATTAGGCCAGCTGACCTAATTCAAATTGGGTATGTTTACAGTCAGAGAGTTCTTGACACAACATTTACAATACCCTGCTCGGTAACCTAGAGTACCGCATTTATCCAGAGACAAGGTTCAAGTTCCACACACAAGACAATCCACTGTGAACTGTATGGTAGACAGACAAGTGGTGTTTCCAAGTTCTGTGTAGAATGTGTGATGTGGCTAGTGTAGGAACAAGCTGATCGCCATGATATATGTGTCGTCTGGTCCTGTCCTGTGAATGATGATCCCGAGAAGTGGGTACCTGGTAGCATATGACAATTCTGTCAAATTTCTAATGCCTCAAGAATTTGTGATGATCTTCAAGTTTTGCTACAGATCATGTCTACCAGAAGCCACATGAAGCAAATTCTACGAGCGTACTATCACCCTCTCTGTGAAATCGTTCAGCCAACGTTGAACTCACACCGATTAGACAGGGAGATTTGGTGGGAACTTTCACAGAAACCCCACCATGAGGCCAGGCGCTGCCAAGGGCTTGAGGAAAGTTCAGACTTCCATTGTATGAAAGCCAAAGGCGTGTCAAGTATCTGGATAGTTGTTGGCTTAGACGACCCTATCATATGATGGAGATCGTCATCCTGGTTTGTGTACCATGTCAGCCACCTCCAAAGCATGGATAGGGAAATTGTTCTTCCTAAACCAAGGAACATTGAATGCAAACGATAATGATGATATTGCAAATTCTTCATCCAATGCTTAGGCTAGATCCTTCTTCATCAGATCCAGTGGAAAGGAGGAAGGCTTGGACCAAAGTCTGTCTCGTTTATCCATGCCCGGGCCGGGTGAAGGCGGTCTGCCATTAAGTCCGGCATCTGGGTAAGGCTGAGAATGAGATTGGTGTCCAACTCAGAGGATGTCTCGTAATCCTCTACCAAGGATCCTACAAATGAGCAGCAGATAGGTTAACGGCATCTGGATCAGCGTTTAGAGTGTGCCAACTTGGAAGATCACCTGAAGGAAACTCCGGGTCAAGCTGACTCATGTGATGAAGGGACCTGAGAGGAAGACGGCTTACCCAAGCCAAGCGACGCTGCAGATGTAGAAGGCGCCTTTTCAGCTGAGGTGGGGGCCAAGAGCTCTGTGTAGCTGCTTAGCAGCATTGGCACTGCACTGGCTCTGATGACAGGTTTCACGCTTTTGGGAAGAACGATCTCTGAGTAGTTGGAGCCTGGGTGATCATAGACAGGCGTTGTCATCAGTATGGTCTTCAGCGTCTGGAGCACTGTCTGCATTATTTCAGCCCCATAGCGCTATGTGATGGGATTGGATGAGCTGCACAACTCGTAGCAGCAACTTCTTTTTCAGCTGGACCTCAAACAGCTTTGTCTTTCTGTCACAAAACAGCAGTAACTGCATTTAGGAGAAATGCAGGATAAGTTTTCACAATTTGTGTATGTGTCCTCTCATGTCGCTGCAAGTGACCCTAACTTTTAATAAAATACAGATTAGTTAGTTTCAGCTGCACAAGCGCTTTACGGCATGAAGAGTCCCCAAGTGGTCACCCATCGAAGTACTATCTTGCTTCGACTGAAATTCACTTCACTGTAAGGGCAAGCAGTGGTGCTTTCACAGTGGTGTGGCCGTAGTCCGGCGCCGAGCGCCTCTCCAGTGGGTGTTTCTGTGTCTGATCTCCTGTGTGACTGGATGTGGCACCAAGCACCTCTCTAGAGCATCTCTTGTTGCCTCTCCAGTGTGTTGGGATAGGGGGCCAAGCGCCTCTCGATGTGACGGAATGTGGTGCCGAGCGCCTCTCTGGGGCGTATGGCCATGGTGCCAAGCACGTAGCAGCTCTGCTCCTTGTGAAATCAGCATATGGCAGATGACCGTGCAAACGGAGGGATACCACACCAATCTAGGTCATCAAAAGAGATGTCACCTGGGAGTCTATTGACTGCAACAGGCACCATGCAGGCACTCATGGCTGCAGCACTTGTGAAAATATCTCTTTTTCCCCCTCACTCGATGAGAGAATCATGATACTTCACTCGACACATGAAATATCCTCTATATTACTGATATTATGTTTTGACTAAGATTGTCTGGTATCAGCAGGTTTGCCACATTTTTCAAAGCTAGAAACTGAAATGCTGCAAGTGAGCATTTCAAGTTAGGTTAAGTGTATGTTCCATCTTTTTCCATGGTGTCTATCATTGTTGCCTACAGTGCTATCAGAGTTAGAAAGATGTTTGCATTACATGCAAGAACAGAAGCAGACCTGTCCCAAACCTTTTCCTGAATGCTACAGCAGAAACAGGAGAAATAGGGATCCTGAACCATTTTGACATTACCAAGGAGATAGCTGACCTCATCACTATCTATTTATATTCAGCTTTGAACCCTGACAAAGTATACTGCACTACAACTTAGTTCTTTGGCTTTGGTTACACTAATAACTAGTTATAAGGTCTTTTACATTAATTCCGCATTAAGAAGAAAATTCCCATAGAGAGAATGTCTTATGCCAGAAGTTACTTAATAACAATGTCATAAGCACTTCTGGTTTTAGAAAAATTACCCAGTACAGGACAACTTTCAAATAGAAACTCACACATCTCTAGCTATCATAATAACAAAGCTGAAAGTACTTTCGTTTGAATTACCTCAAGCTTCAGCCATGCGGTGCCAGCTGTAGTATGTATTGGTAAAGTTATCATTTCTAATTTACCCTCATCCGTAAGCCATGCATGGGCCCTGTTCCAGTCAGGAACACCGGTCAGCTCAATCCACTTCAATGATCTTGTTATCAAAGAGAGAGGCTAGCTTGTTCATGGATGATGATGGACAATGACACACACAAAACCATGGGCAATGACATAATGTGGCCCAAATAAAAATTAGAAATGAGTAAAACATTCACTGATGAAGAAGAAAACAACATTTTAAACATTTACATTGAACAAAGAAACTATCCTATGTAATGCCTTGCTCCAATTCACCTCTGATGAGTTGAGTAGTTTTGTTGGTATTTGCTCCTTACAAAGACCATGCTCTCTGATGAGAATAGCCACCTGGTGTTCATCACATGAGTGTTTTACAGTGTCTACAGCTTCAAGGTACTTCAGCAGATCAGCCATGTCTTCATTTCCAGCTTCTTTGGCTGCAGACAGGCCCCGTAGCAGGTACTTCAACACAATTCCAACATCTGCAATCAAACATCAAACTATTCACTTACAGAAGCAAAGCAAAAATGTTTACAATTTAGAACAGTAATCAACTGCTACCACGTACATACTCTACCAGCCCTGTCTACTTGCTTAAATACATTGACAAATGATGCGTTTGGTAAACCACAATGTGACTGTCGCCTGGAGGCCTCTTGGGGGAACCAACGTGAAGACGTCCAAAGGGGAGAGATAACAAAGTGGAGCATTGCTGGACTAAGTGTATTGAAGTCAAAGAGATTCTAAATTAACATTGAAGAATAATAATTTGCAAGCGATGACCCTTGCATAAATGTAAACCAACAAGTCTGTCCTCTGCCATCCTGCAGAATATTGATTAATATACAGCCCCAACTTGTACACCACTGTTGCTGTCTCTGTCCAGCCACTTATTCCCTCCTCAACTACACCCATGACTCTCAGAGTATCGAGTCAGGAAAGTCAGGCTAATTACAAATTGGTTATAGTAGAGTGGTTATCAACAACTATTTTAAGTTTAAACTTCACACAGGACCTGGATCTAGGTCATAGTTGATTCTATTTAAATGTAGGAGAGTCTTATGTTACTGATCTTGCCATGCAAAGCTAAATCTAATTATCATTTGAATTTTGTGATGATTCTCACTTGTTTTGAACTACAATTACCCAAAAAGACCGGAAGACACAAAACTTGTTCAGTTGTCTTATCTCAAGGAAATCCCCACCTAATGATGGGCTGAACTACTGCGAGTCAAAGGCATTCCAACCACATTACTGCACTCAATATGTGCGCAAGAAAAAGAGTGATTCATAAAATGCATTTTAGTCATCGTAGAATGGCGATAAACCTACCCTGTTTTTAACTTAACTAAAGGTTACATTTTACAATGTTTAAACAATAATGAACTACATCAAAAATAAAAACAGAATAATTTTATCTCCTAACAATCTTGAACAATCTTGAACAATTTTGATTCGATTTTCCATGTGAAGCCACAAACTTTTCGGTTTACCATCATGTGTGTTTTTGATGCGCCATTTCACAACTCAACCACTTTTATCAATTTGCCATTTGTTGTAAGCAATGCCAGTGAGGTTTCAGTTTGTTGCAATAGTACTTCCATTTTTCAATAACAGCAATATCATCACAGATTGGGTGATAAGTGTCACCATTTTTGAAAAGTTTATACTGTTTAGTATTTGTCTTGTTTGTGCATGATAAACTAACAGTGCTTCCATAACAGTCAAGCTGTACACATCACAAATCTGAGGTTTGGTAAAAAGTAATATATAACCAATCATATTATTATAGGGGATGTTAGCATAGAGCAGTTAAGGTATAGACAGACAGACTTTATTCAGTTATGAAAGGCCACAGGCCCATAATACAAATTATCACTGGACGATATTTACATATGTTGGTGTTGGAACACCCCTGCCTGAATAGCTCATCACTTCATTGGTCAGGTGGATGTTGTTTATAGGCTGTATCTGTGACAGTCAACTTCAACACGTCATTGGTCAGGTGGATGTTGTTTACAGGCTGTATCTGTGACAGTCAACTTCAACACGTCATTGGTCAGTTGGATGTTGTTTACAGGCTGTATCTGTGACAGTCAACTTCAACACGTCATTGGTCAGGTGGATGTTGTTTATAGGCTGTATCTGTGACAGTCAACTTCAACACGTCATTGGTCAGGTGGATGTTGTTTATAGGCTGTATCTGTGACAGTCAACTTCAACACGTCATTGGTCAGGTGGATGTTGTTTACAGGCTGTATCTGTGACAGTCAACTTCAACACGTCATTGGTCAGGTGGATGTTATTTACAGGCTGTATCTGTGACAGTCAACTTCAACACGTCATTGGTCAGGTGGATGTTGTTTACAGGTTGTATCTGTGACAGTCAACTTCAACACGTCATTGGTCAGGTGGATGTTGTTTACAGGCTGTATCTGTGACAGTCAACTTCATCACGTCATTGGTCAGGTGGATGTTGTTTACAGGCTGTATCTGTGACAGTCAACTTCTTCACGTCTTTGGTCAGGTGGATGTTGTTTACAGGCTGTATCTGTGACAGTCAACTTCATCACGTCATTGGTCAGGTGGATGTTGTTTACAGGCTGTATCTGTGACTGTCAACTTCAACACGTCATTGGTCAGGTGGATGTTGTTTACAGGCTGTATCTGTGACTGTCAACTTCATCACGTCATTAGTCAGGTGGATGTTATTTACAGGCTGTATCTGTGACAGTCAACTTCAACCTCAATACCGCAACAACTGGTAACCTTTAATAGCAAGATGGCAATGCTGTCAGTGAGGTCATGCCTCAACAAGGAAAACTCTCCAAATTATTCTTTTATATAACCATTATTTGATTATTGTAGTTATATATGTACAATTGTACAAACAGTACAAGAAAATCCACAACATGAATGTTTACTAATGTACAAGACAGTAGGTGAGGCAACAAGGGCTATGAATCACAATGAATAAATTGAAAGTGATTCCGTAGCATTTGATTGGCCAACCAAGTAATTTCTTTAGCGTTCCTATAAACTGAAAAATGCCATGCCCACTAACAGACTACAGTTTCCTGATTGGCTGATATATTGATAATACACTGAGAGGTTCTGTGTTGCATTATGATGTCACTGATTTTGCATTGTTGATGATTAAATAAGCAGTCTGTGCATGTCGGTTATTATTTTCATTAACGCCAAAAATATTGCAGTCAATTCTTAGTGAGTGAGTAAGTTCATAGTTAACGTCGCATCAGCATTATTTCAGCCATATAGAGACGAGACCAAGTTGATATATCCACAAGTGAGTCACAAATGCAAAGTTCTATTTTAATTTTTTTTTATCAAACATATTCAGGCATAACAAATTCATTTATACAGTTTAAAACATGGCCCATAGGCATCCAGTAACCAAAGCTAGGCCACCTCGCTGGGGATCATGGGGACTTACGGTGCCTCAGCTTCCTCCACGATACCCCAGCAGGATTTACACTTTAGCCACTGGTGGTTGTGCACAATAGTAGCCAATATTAAAAAATACGAAGCAGTGAGTTGGCTTAAAACATTATGATGGGAATTACGTGTCACACAGGGGGACAATCATTTTACGGTACTTTGACCTCATGGTCAGAGCCTTCAATGATGTCAGTTTGGAAAATCATCACACCAAATTTAAAAACAAGCAATTAATTATTCACAAACATATTTAAAATTTATCAAACAGACCAATTTCTTTCAAATAACTTAAGATGAGATGCCTGCTTACACGGGAGAAGAGATCTTTCAGATTTACTGATTGATAATGTGAATCCCTTGCAATTGCAAAAGTCACACCGTCAAGCAATATTTCTTTGAACCTTTTATCACAAGGGATCCACTTGGATGTCAGTAAGGTGATATAATATTTACATCTATTTTACATCTATGTATGGTTGAATTCTGATTCCACGTGGTGGAAACAGGTTTGACAAATTTTGAAACAGGTTTTTATACAGAGGGTTGAAAACAGTTGTATGCTGGGTTTGCCTGATTGGTATGCAATTTAATGATGTATTGCAGTGATAGTTTAATGCAGCGTTGTTCGAGGGAAGGTTCATCGGCTTCCACATACAAGCTGTCCACAGGAGAGGTCCTAAAGGCTCCAAGACAGGGACTTGGTGGTGTATTGTACATGTTGTGTCTAATTTTTCTAAATTGCATTCCCAGGCTCCACCATAAACAACTGAATCATAGTCTAGTTTGGAGTGTATTAACTATCTGTACAAGTGTTGTCTGATCCCCTCCCAACTCAGAGTTATAAACAACTTTTAACAAGTCAAGATCCTTCAGGCACATAGCCTTTACATATTTGATATGTGGTAAGGATGTAAGATGATGGTCAAATATGAATAATTTTTTACTTGAAGTTTACACAATAAACTGCTTTTCCATTGGACGAGAGGTCGATCACATGACCGTGAAATTGACGTTCATAAGTGTATGAACGACACAGTTTGACGATCATACATTCATGAGACCGTGTTCTTGAAATGACGTAAATACTGACGGGATACTTCCACATTCCTGGGGAAACCCCTGGGAATTCCCTTGCATGAATACATACAGAAGCGTTCTTTCTGATCACTTAGACCCTTTAATCTTAAACTCAGCGTTTCAGTATAAACATTGAGTAACGTCAGAGAGTTTGACTGCATGATTGTTTACGAATATCCTCGCTACGACTGAATCTTAGTGAACAAAACGAAGAGGCTGACAGTGATAGTCTACAGCAATCTATGGATTACCTTAGCGTCCAATTAACACATCTTTAATCACCTTTCAATGATCGGCCAATTGATCAATGATAACTAAAACATGTAACCACCACAGGTTCACTAACAACTTCCGAAATCTCTCCCATCACGTTTATCTTGTCAGGCATTTTTGACATCATGTACTTCATGTAAATGTATTACGACGTGCTGTCTTTGTGACAGACTTACTGAGGTAGTTCTTAACAGACATTTCTCATTTAATGAGGATATAATTTGAATACATTTGTTGTAAAGAAACTACAAAAGTTGTTCCTGTAGAGCACATTGAGCAAACACACATCCATGTCACCTCTCGTTTTGAGGAACTATTTCATTCCGCGATACAGCTGGTTGTTGTATGGCTGTCAGTGCAAACATGAAGTCACACGTACTAAATATTGCGTATAGATCTAGATCCTTTGAGGTACAAAATAGTGATACAAAAAATTATAAGAATTGACCTTCACTTTGTGTGAGTTCATTGGAGTATGAACCTTCATCGAGTGAGTGCCAAACATTGTATGTAAGCTCCGACGCTCACACAGTTTTGGCCCTACTCGATGATTGAAGGTTCATACTAAAATGAACTCAAAAGTGAAAGTCAATTCTAAAGTCCCAGGAATATGGCCTCCACTACTACCTTGATAGGAGTACAATCTAAAAATATATCTGGATCCTTGTGAGGTTTATATTTACACCATAAATGAATACAGTTTTTGGATTTAGAAAATTTGAAGCCATTTTCGTTGGCCCATTTTGGAATTTTGTTAAGACAGAGCTGTCTGCAGTATTCATATTCTTACAACAAGAAATGTTGAAATTATCCACAAAAAGTGAACCATCAACGCTATTGTCTAATACAGTGTAGAGCCCACTCATACTTGAAATTGTCTGTTGCTTAAAAATGCCTCCTGAATTAAAATTCATGGAAATCTTTTTAAATACAATGTTTCCACGTTGTATCATGTGCCTTCTCTAGGTCAAAAAAGATTGATACAGTATAATATATGCTGACAATGGAATTTTTAATAAATGATTCTAAATGCACCAAATGGTCAATGGTACTTCTATTTTTTCAGAAACCACACAGGATGTCACTCAGGAGGTTATTGGTCTCCAAGTACTAGACGAATCGATTGTTGACCATGCCCTCTATGGTTTTACAAACACAGCTAGTTATTGATATAGGATGCTAATTGGATGGATCTGTATGATCCCGTCCAGGCTTTGGTACAGGAATGATTATAGCGGAAATTTTTGGTTGTCCATGTTTCATCAAATATATTAAGCAGCGTCTCGGCCAAGTGTTTCAGGAGCTGATAATGTAGGACGACGGCTCCTGCTGTAGTGTCATGAGCTTGCCGTAGGACAGTATTCAATTCATGGAGTGAACATTTTTCATCATAGTTCCTACCATTATCAGAGCTAAACTGACCTTTTTCTTTTCCTGTTGTTTTTGAAACGTCTGAAATTGGGGGTTATGATTTGATGTTGAGGAATGATTTGCCAAACTTTCACTAAGCTTGTTGTCAATTGCAGATTTAGTTGTTAATTGTGTATTACCATGTATGAGATTTGGACGTTTGTTTTGTTCAAAGGTACGTCTTGCTTTAGCGCCCGTGATTTTAACATCAATCAGGTTGTAGATGGTGGGATGTGAGCGGAAATATTTTTCAGCTTTCTTCCTTTTTTTCCAAGCTTGTTTACAATTATTATCAAGCCATGGTTTACGTATATGAGGTTTTGCAGAAAACTTAGGAATGTTTTCATCTCCAATAGCATTTAACTGATCTGAAAATAGTTGTAAAGGATCAGGAACATTCCTGAAAATGTCAAGTGGTAGTTTTTCTGTACATAATGTTTGGAATAAAGACCAACTGGCATTTGCAAAGTTCGACCTTATTGAAGGTGGTTCGTAAGCGGGATTGTTTGTTCGAAAATGGTCACTTCCACAAAGATCATCATGGACCGACCATTCAAACTCGTTTAAAATATTTGAATCTGTCAGTGACAGGTCAAGAGCAGAATATGTGCCAGTGGCAGGATGCAGTTAAGTATTAGAACCATCATTGAAGATGCATAAGTCATTGTTTGAGACAAAATCTTCAAAGAAGTTTCTCTTCTTAAAAGTATCAGCACTTTTGACCGTTTATATCGCCCATGATGATACAAGGCTTTGGGAGCTGATCATACAAAGTCTGGAGATCTGATTGGCGGATAGATGAGGAGGGTGGAAGATACAGTGAACACAGTGTAAACACAATGTTCAAAGTAACACAAACAGCAACAGCTTGTAGAGTAGTATTGAGTGGAACAGGGCTATGGATTATGCCCTGCTTCACTAGGATAGAAAAACCTCCTGTAGCTTTATCACCATGAGGTTTTTGGAGACAAGAAGCTGATGGTTTAAAATCTTGAATTAAAAGTTGTATTTCATTAAAATTCTTCTTGAGACCTCTGCAATTCCGTTGAATTATGTTTTGTGGAATTCATGGTGATGCTTCCACAGGAGAAATGTCACACGGACGTGAGGAAGACTTTGTAGTACTCCTATTAGTTTCATGTGGTGATGGAGTTGCCTCTATGTCCAAAAGGACCAAAGGAGTTATGGACCTCTATGGGGACCTCAAAAGTAGAGCCAGCCTTCAGTATTGGTGTTGGTGTTTGCAGCTGCTCTTTTTGATGCTTTTGTTTAAATAATTTTCTCTCTTTCTGGTTCTGGTTCAGTCCCTGGTTACGGAGTCTGAGACTCAACATTTTTGACAGTTTTTGGTTTTGGTTTTTGGCAACAGAAGGGCGACAGACTGCGGCAGAGTAGGAAATAGTAGAAGTGATTGCAGTAAGACCTACAACCCCCTTCTTAGCTTTGTGGTACGAGACAGTTTGTTCAGTTTTGACTCTCATGATTTGGGACTCCACGCAGGACAGAATTTTGAAGAAGCCATGGTTCCCACCGCAGTTTGAACACTACACATCCTTCCTACAGTCAGTGGCCTCGGGCTTGTCGCCGCAGTGGTAACAAACAGCAGAGGCATGGCAGGACTTGGATCCATGTCCAAACGTTTGGCAGGTGCAGCACTGGAGTAGATTGGGGATATACACCTCCACTCAAATGCTACAGTAACCAGCTTTAATCAATTGAGGGACAAATGTTCGGGCAGAGGTGTAGATGTACACTACTGCCTAAAAGTTCATTCCCCTAACACGCGTTGAGAACGCGGGTAACACGCATGTGACACGGGTGCTCAACGGGTTGCACACGGGGTGAGCACCCATTGGACACGGGTGTGCATTGCGTGTGCAACCCGTTGCACACGCATGTGCGAAACGTGTAACACAGGACCGGGTTCCAGTTGAAGTTGACAAATTTATCAAAAAAACAAAACAGTGAGATGTGAAATTTGAGTTATTGAGCGGCCATTGAGCTGTGTTCACCAGACCGTAAATACAAGGTCGGCCCGTCTTAATTAGTGTTCGGTTGCTAGACTTTTATGGCATGAACCATTCCACTAGGGTCCAGTCTAGCCATTGTGGCTAGCGGACAGTAGAACAGTAGTGAATTTAGATAGGGGAACCCCCGTGTTGACACGATTGTCGCGGGTTGGTAAATGTTCGCCATTAATAAAATGATTGTTTGTGGATTGCGAACATATTCATTTGCCCACACGAGTCATTCCATTTGATTGCAAATATAACGTTTTTCGTTCGCCAAATTTATGCTTAGACAGCACAATTATGATATAGCCGTCAACACTACTAATGTCTCATTATTTCACGTAGGAATATATCCCATTTCCCCACACCCCACTTTCTGTTTTGTGTTTTGAAAGAATAAATAAAAGAAGGTTTTGTGTGGGACACTTTTATACTAATTATAAGAGGATGTTGTAAATGAATATGAACAGCCATGCTGTCTGACTGTTGATAGATTTTGAGATCTTCACAATCACCGGGTGTGACCATGTAGACAGAATCTCGTTAGGGTTTGTGATTTTTACATTTGCCCAATGACCATAGTGAGTATTGCTGGGGATACCAAACGTAACAGTTTATTATTAGAGGTTGTGAGTACCTATACCACGTAGATAGGATATCTTTAGGATTTTAATCCTTCTTTGAGAGGCATTTAGAAGTTGGAGTACTACGTTAGGATAAGATTTATGGGTGACTTTAATCCTTTCATTCTCTGTGGGTAATCCTTTCACGTTGATTGGAGGAAGTCACTCAACCAGGTCATGACAGGTCATGAGTTTACTCACTAACTACTGTGAGCGTTTTTGGCATGACATCTTTTCTTGTATAAACATAGAAACGATGCTCACTCACTCACTCACTCACTGTTAATCTTCTGCAGTTTGCTGGCAAAGTGGGGATAAACCTCAGTGTCAAAGACGATCAAACTTAGTTCGAATCCTTGTTTATATGTGACATCTCCCAAATGGGGACATTTTCATAAACTTGGCAAGTGATGATGAATTTTAATATTAATATTATTATAGTTTATGAAATTGTTAATAAAACTTTAATAAAATTGTGCTTCACTCTCACGTAAAATATATTGTTTGTGAGTAAATTTATATGTCACGTTACATAGGCATTTTTCAGTGATATTGGGACTAGATGAAACATGGCTGGTTTTACATTTCTGATACAGGTGCTTGACTGACTGAGTAGTTCATGGTCAATTAGATATGTTTAAATCTGTCAAGTTTGCAACAATAGATGAATAAGTTGATACATTTGGACCGCAGTTACCGATTAACAACTTAAGATATAGAGACCGGGAGGAGTTATATAACCAAACCTATGGTCCTGTTGAGACAGTTGAAAGTTAGAACGTTGGATTAAATGACAGTAACTAATTTGAACATTCCCCAAAGCACAATGTCGAAATCGTCCGTGGTGAAAGAGAGGCCCACCGCAGTCAAGCTATTGTCGAAAGATTTAACAGGACATTAGCGGAACATTTGTTTGGCTATCAGTATGGGATCGAAATGAAATCCGAGCGATTGAGATCAACCGAATGGGTGACACGATTATCAGCCGTTGTATCAGCGCTGAATAATGAAGTAACAAGATTAATAGGGAAGAAACCATCCGATGCAATTAAAATGAAATCCGCGACTTCTGAATCTTCAGCACTGAGGAGAGGCAAAGAACGAAAACTTCCGGATAGAGTAAGGGTAAGATATTTATACCAGGCAGGTGAGGCCTACGTCGCGCAACCAATCAGATATGGTCCCTTAAGACGTATAACATTAGTGGATTGGTTACGAAAAAAGGAGAGCCTATTCTTTATTATCTTCAAGATGGACCGGGTAGGGCATTTGTACGAGAAGAGTTGTTCATAGTTCCCGACGGTACGGTATTACCGCCATAACCATAAGCATAGGTAGTTACACCATCATTATCAATCCATCTCTTTGTATCTAAGGGGGATAATGATGTCTTGTTCATTCTTAATCCATATATCCTATGATCGTAACTTCTTAAAGAGTTCATCTCGTGTTTGAACGTTCTACCATTGAATAATGATTCTTTATACTGTTCGTGTTTGATATGCTTTTTTACTACATACTTTTTAACACCCTTAGCTTTTCTTATCTCTCCATTATCGGACTTTTTTATAGAATACATCTTGGGTCTTAATCCCACATACTCCGCTATAGGGGTCCCAGCACATTCATCCTTCATCTTACCTAACACCTTTTTATTTACTACGCTGGGCAGTGGATTATCTTTTGGGTAATCGCTCGTGTCATACATATCTATTTTTTCTGCCATATCTTTATACACATCCTCGGTTTGTATTTCCATCAACAAAGAATCTGTGTCGGTATATAACACCTCGCATCTATCGTCGTATTGCTTCTTAAGCCCGTTGTAATAAAAGTCATACATTAAGTGTTTTGACTCATACCGACGTACACCGGTCTGTTGAATTTTATATTACTCTTCTGCATATGCAACGCGGCTCAGTCGTTATCGAATATCTTGCTTCTGTTAAAAGCCGGACTGGCTATAAGTTTCCCGAGTCTTTCTTCCTCATTTGATCTGACTAATTTAACATCAACACGCTTCCTTAGATTCTCCATAGTTTTACCAAATACCGAGTTATTCATGAGCTTATATAGATTCTTTTCGAAATCGCTGGTAGCTATCTTTCTTAAATCTGTGTTCAGCCTTAAATAGGGCTCCATCCAAGGGCTTTGATCAAACTTTAGAACTGTGTATTTTCTTTAATTTCATACCTAACGATAGATATAACTGGAGATTTCTGTAGTGAACTATATATTTTGTCATATCCATCAAATTTGGTACGAGTTTTTCTACGTTAGCTAACCTACTATTACCCACCAAGGAGCGTTGATATTCCGACATCCAATCTTTATTAACCATTAATCTTTTGGGAGCTAGCGGATAACCGTTATGGTCTTTATGTAACGAACTTGGATATTCCAAGTCAACTTCTAGTATGTACCCTTTATTCGCATCATTATTATGGATATTATTCACATTGACCCACTCAAAACCACCCGTGGGTAAAGGTTGACTCATAGCCCATCCGTACAAATTGTTAGCGTCGAGATATAATATATGCGTGTCGGGTTTACTCGGATCATATCCTTCTACTAATTTATTATTAGCCTTAGAATACCTTTTCGCTGCCATCGATATACCCCCTCTTAATCCTTTCTCAATAAACAAGTGCATATCGTAATCTGTGAGTAGTTTTAGTTCTACGCCGGTCTTCTTCAACAATGCATCCCACGATAGTCCGGGACTGGAATAGTACCATGCCGTGTCCAAGCCATATTGTTTTAAACACGTCTTTCTAAATATCTCGAATATATCGGCGAGTAACAGTACATCGGTTTTTAAGTACAGATCGTGATAATCGCCTAAATTCTTACAACCTAATTTATCCCACACCGTCAGAGCGTGCTCATAATCAGCATCTGTTATTTTAGATTCTGTTAAGTTACTATAGAATGATTCGAGGGGTGGTAATTCAGTTTCTTCGAATCTACACCAATCATCCATATATTCGTAAGGATATACACCTTTTCTCAGCAACAAATGATGACTTATCTTATCGGTATATTGATTCGCATTAGCTAAATTGTCCAGGGAAGATAACAGAACCTGTACGGAGTCTATGAATCTAAGCCCATTACTTTGCTTTATTCTAGATTTTCCATCCTTGTCCCTATAATGTATAGGTTTAGTCAACGAGAACGTTAGGAATGCACATTAAACCGCCGTCGGTCTTTGAGATAGCTTGCATAATGAGATGTGAATCGTATCCCCTAAGGTTGTGAAACACAACGGGGATGGGTATTGTTTGAGAATTCATTTTTAGTTTCAAGTTACACTCGTTATGAGCGGCTCCCCGATAATTACCCGTGCCGTGACAATGATCTCTTACGGAATCCCCATCCAGGGGTTTATTACAAACGTGACAACTCGTTGACTTCTTGTGGGCCCTCCAATCATCCCTCGTCATACACATGGGTTTCTTACACGATAATTTTTCCCTGATCATTCTCTCTTCGTTTTGTAGATATTCTAGGAACTTTCCCGCTGCATCGGGACCTCTGTAAATCACGGGCGTGTTTGTTTTTTCCATCTTACCTTACAACTATATATCCAAACCCACAAGGAATATGTTCTTGAGTGTTATGTTTTAATCGCGATTTTCTTAACGATAGCACGACCAATGTTCTGAACGGGCTCCCTGTTAACGTCGGTAGAAGTCAAACTAATCGTAAATGCTAGTCGGACAGTTCCCGGAACTAACACATTGTGTGCGCCGAGATTAGGAAATCGAACCAGAAGCGTTTGATTCTGATTGATGGTACTAGGGTTATTAGTTATAGTTACAGACTGACAAATTGCTCTGACCCCTAATGGATCTCGAAGTCTACGTTGTGGGTTTAACTTGCGTCTGTATTGCGAAGACATTGTTATGTTGAAATTATATAACCATACGTTTAATATAAAAATGGGTGATTTTGATCTTAATGACTTTGATCTAAGCACCTTAGATGATCCGAATCCAATCGAAGAGGAGTACCGATGAAACCAGGCTTAGTAGTCTTAACGATGAACTTTTACAATCAAACGTCAATGATTATTATTACGATACCTTAAAAGAAGATAAAAATTATGTTACCCCAATAGGTCGTGACTATTCAAAGTTTACGATAGATGGTAAAGGAATATTGCTAATACGCGGCAACCCGATATTGATCTTATGCATTCTCGTACTCGTAAACCCCTAGCCTTGTCTACGATAGCCAATAAACACGGCACCGTGTTTGTTCGTGATGAATTAGGTCTTGTGGACTACTGACGAGCAAAACTTCCCGCGAAGACTACTAAGGTTCTTCGAACCGTGCGTGATGAACTCGGTAATACAGATGATTTGGAAGCAGCCTCGATGGAGGCCTCGAACGGACTTGGAGAAATCTTAGATACCTATTGCGATAATTCTACGTTACAGGTACCACATTCGGAGTTTGGTATTAGGGATTTAGGAGGTCTTGACAAGGCATTGCGAACAATGCGGGGAGAACTGATAAATAATATAGCCAAGCTATCCGAACTCGAGAAACATATAGCTCAATAGAAAACAAAACTTGAACAGGCGGGCAATGAGTTCAGTAGATGCTGCGTAGCGGAAAGATTTCGTAACTTAGAAGAGGAAAGATCGGCACTCATCGAGGCAGCTTCCAGTAATAGAAAGGCACTTCGTTCGCAAATCAGCCGAATACGAGAAACCATCGATCAAGTCCTCAACGATGACACTACACTGGCCGATAAAATTAAAACATTGTTCAGAGAACAGGGAATAACAATTGCCAGTATTTTAACCGCGTTGGGATTTATTATATCGATTTTGACTCTCTCGTTAACCGGTGGCAGTACAGGTGGTGGTACGCCACCCACACCGCCTAGTGATAAAAACGGTATAAAAGAGTGGATAAAAAAGCATTTAAAAGCATTAGGTTCAGCACTGAGAAAGCTCGCTGAAAAAGCCGCGGCCGCACTTCCCGGTATAATAGGGAGTGTTGTTTCCTGGCTATTGAATTTATTAGCTAAGACCACCACTTGGCTTAGTCAAAACTTGTGGGGGTTGATCGTAGCAATTGCAGGGCTCTTGTACGTATACGCTAAGAACTATTTAACCAAATCATGAGTAAACCAGCCGCGACTCCACCTACTACAAGCGCTGTTTTTTCATTGATATGTTGTTGATTTTTAGCCGCAATATGCGGTGATACTTGTGCGTCAGTAGATGGTTGAGCGATAGTTGGTGTTTGCGGCTTGACTATTCCATTTTCGCCCGTGATCGTTTGCATTATAAATTCAACGTTCATATCTGAATTTATACCTGTTTTTTGTTGATCGGTAGCGATTACAATTTTATTATTATAGCCTATCACTTGACCGATCTTAAGTTCCATATTACTCGGAGACATGTATAGTCCCGGTGCATAAACGTAGTCCACTTTGGATTGAACATACTGTAATGCATCTTGAAAACGCTTTATAGACGATGGTATGTCAACTGGTGAATTAATGGCGTCCTCCACGTTAGAGACAAACTGTTTTTGCGCATCGAACGCCGTCCCAGTACCGAGGATTCCCGTTCGTGTTTGCGATTGCGCACCGAGAATTGCCCATACATAAGTTCTTATCGATTCATTAGCTCTTTCAAATCCTGGGTTAGTAAAATTATTTTCCGTTTTATCATTAAGAAATTCATTCCACGCGTCTGTTGTATCGTTTGGATGCACAAACTTTGTTATAATATAAGGAATGCCACTCTCAAAGTTCATACGATCTGCTCTAAACTCTTTGCTTGAGAGAGCAAAGCTTGAAGGGATCAGACCCTTTTTAATTAAATAATCGCTTTTTTCTTTAGTAGATTTTTGTCCAGAGTACGGAATACTTAGACCATGGCTAGGTCCTTCAATGCGCCAATCTTTACTCGTAGAAACATTAAATTCATTACAAATACGTTCAAAGGGCCTCTTATCATAAATATTATTTGCGTGATTCCACGCTGGACCCAGCGGTAATGGAGCATTAATTTCTTTAAGTATAATCTGATAGTACACGTGAAATAATATAACAGACTTATATAGTTTAAATCCTGGGGCATTAACAGATACACCATATCCCGTTGTGGCACACCAAACGGCAAAGTTTAACTGATTCTGCCAAAATTGCATCGGATTGAGAAACAAATCGTGCACAATTTTATCGTTAGTAACCGTGAAACTGTATTTTTCAAAGATATCGTGGAATTTAACGGTAAACTCAGCACCAGAGGCAGTTACTATAATCGATTGATTAGTAATGTAAGTCGATTTCATATTTAAGTTATGATATAGTATCATTGTATATTTAATATGTATGTTACACACCCGGGAATAACAAATGGTCAGTCTGTTGAACTGCTTCATACTATCGATAACTCGGATGGACAACTCGAAGTAGCTCTATGCGATATAACGTATTACCCGCTGTGGACCAATATAAATGCTGCGAGAGGTAATAATAAGATGTTTATATCAAATGAAAAAAAAGCCATTACTATACCTGATGGGTATTACAGCGTATGCTCACTCAATGGTGAAATTTTTAAGCCTAATGGAATGAGTCTCACAAAATGAGTCGAATGGGACAGTGAAATTCGACTCTGGAGAAAAAGGTACAATTTTTTTTTACGATAACTTACCAGTTACACTTGGATTTGCATAAGTAGGCGAAATAATAACAATAGGACCCAATGAAACGCGGCATGGAGATATATTACCCAATCTAGTTCCCTATAAAGAGTTGTGCATCCATCTTGATCAAATAAGCACGACGGATAATATTCAACTAGAAAGTCCTTCAACTCTGCTCAGATGTGTTCCAGTGAAAAATGAAAAATATAATAGCGGTAGAACTGAATCTTTCTCATCATTACAATATAAAAAATTACAGCGGGGTATTATTTCAGACCTCAAAATTTCCATATTAGATGTAAAACACCAACCTGTACATATAGGATACTTAAGTGTAACACTCCATATTATAAATAATGGTTGATTCCATATTTAAGTTATGATATAGTATCATTGTATATTTAATATGTATGTTACACTCCTGGGAATAACAAATGGTCAGTCTATTGAACTGCTTCATACTATCGACAACTCAGATGGACAACTCGAAGTAGCTCTATGCGATATAACGTATTACCCGCTGTGGACCAATATAAATGCTGCAAAAAAAATAATGAGATGTTTATATTTGGTAAAGATAGTATTGATTCCATTCGCATAATTATACCTGATGGGTATTACAGCGTATGCTCACTCAATGATGAAGTTTTTAAGCCTAATGGAATTAGTATCACACAAAATGAGTCGAATGGGATACTGAAATTCGACTCTGGAGAAAAGGATGTAAAGATTTACACGAACTTATCAGTTACACTTGGATTTACACGCGGAGATATAATATTCTACAAGACATCAGATCAGGGGGTTAAATTACCCGATTTAGTTCCCTATAAAGAGTTGTGCATCCATCTTGATCAAATAAGCACGACAAATAATATTCAACTTGAAAGTCCTTCACTCTGCTCAGATCTGTTCCAGTGAGAGAAGAAAAATATAATAGCGGTAGAACGGAATCTTTCTCACCATTACAATATAAAAAATTAAAGCGGGGTATTATTTCAGACCTCAAAACTTCTATATTAGATGTAAAACACCAACCTGTACATATAGGATACTTAAGTGTAACACTCCATATTATAAATAATGGTTGATGCATCAGGCCCTGGAACGCTCAGACAATGTAATACAATTGCGCTTTCCGATCTCGGAGACACAGAAGGATTCGGTAAACCCGGTACCAATGGTAGGTTATACGCTTTACACTTACACGATAATGTATACAAGCGGAAAGAAGTTACATTTACGGGTAATCTAGAAGATTTAAGCGATGTCGACGTTAGTAGACTCCTTAAAAACACTTCGTACAATATTATTCGCAACGGTGAGAATAAATGGACTATGGTCGAGGCAAACATCGAGTGGCTATTGAATATCGTCATTACCCCACCTTATGTTATGATGGGTAAGGGACATAATTTAACTAAGATAATAAATAGTGGTATCGTACTCGCGGCCTATATCCCAAAAAAAGTGTGTTAGTCACTCCCCTGCCAGAAAACCCAGGTCATATGTTATATAGTCGTCCGGCCTTACAAAATGTTAGTTTAAATTTGGTTACAGAATTCGATGATATTAAAGTTAACTTGAGTGCAATACCTAATATTTCTACGCTTATTATTGAAGTCTTGTTCGGAGATGTACCGGAAGATGCCTTCAAATATTACCAGGTCTATCGATTAAATGGCTCAAGAAACACGAGCGTCAACGTTGCAGTATTATTCATATCGGAGCATCACCCGTTGCAACCCTCGAGGGGGTTCAAATTATTAAAAGTGACAGCATTTCTCTTACTAAGATATTCTTGCCGTATAATATACACTTGATAAGGTTGATGTATACTCTCAAAACATTTAAGCAAGACCAATTAAAGACTATTGTATATTCGTAATATACACAATGAGTTTATATCCAGCACTCGATGAGGCAATTGAAAAGATGGATACTGTTGATGGATTTCGATTACATCAAATAAGCGACATAAAACATCGAATAGAGAAGGATAGGGAGTTGAAACTTGGATTGTATAAAAAGTATCGCAGAGCCGTGAATGCTCTGGACGGGATTGACACCGCTCTTGTAGCGGCTAGCATGGGACTCGGTGTAGCTGGTGTCGGTTTACTATCAACTATAATTGCCGTGCCTATCGTGCTCGGCATGGAAATAGGTGCCGGAGTCTCGGGACTGACAGGAATAGCGATAAAATTCATTTCTCGTAGGTTACAAAAGAAAGCATTAAAACACGATAGTATTCGGATACTCGCCGAAGCAAAGTTGAACAGCATTGAGGATCATATTTCGACAGCAATGGTCGATTGTAAGATATCCGAGGATGAGTTTCGTTTAGTGTTGTCGGAACTCACCAAATACAATGAAATGAAGCAAGAGATTTGATCAAAATCTCGTAAGACCAGTGGTATTAGCGAAGACGAGAAAAAAAAATTCATAGAACAGGGGAAGCAACAAGCACGTCAATTATTCCGTGCCAAAACCAAAGAACTGTTTGGAGATTAAAAATATTATTTGATCACATTTAGACAAATGCTTACATAAATATATATAATAATGGAAATCCAAAAAACTATTAAATGGAGAGAATTACCACAAGGTTTTTATTATATCAGTGATATCAAACCAACCAAATACGGTTATCAATTGTTTCTTATCAATTTCCAAGAAGAGAGTAGTTATATAGTCTGGTCTCCTAGTAAAATGAACGAAGAACTTAATAAAAATGTTGAATATCGCTTTATTGATAAAAATAATAAAAAATATTTTCATTACCATTTAAACTCATCTAAAGCAATGATTGGCCCCAGGTATTGGTGAGCTGGAGTCAATTTAACTTAACCTCATGACTATCGTTGAATCGCATCATCATTTTGGCATAAAAAATGCCATCTGTAGTAGAAGTATAGGTAATAAATCCGGAGTTGCGGCAGAACCCCCATTACCTCTACAACTCATGTATATGCTACAGTCAAAGTGTAAAATGTGATTCACTCAGGCAGTTCATAAAATGTCTAAATATTTCATCATTTTACAAATTGATAGGAAAATCTGTCCATCTCACATATGACTAATAATTATTAACACTTTCAAATGGGCTTAAAAACATGACAATAGACTAATAGACTAAATATGCTAGGATTAGAAGCCAAAAATAAAGAAATGTACTTTGACTTTCGGTTTTTTTTAATCCTATCATTGTCAGTCACTGGGTGAAGAAACTTAACAATTAACATAAAAATGTTTGGAATTTGTTATCACAACAAATTAAATGGACATATTTTTCAGTCCATTTACTGAATATTTAGGCCAATATTTATTGCCCAAGTGAAACTTTTAGTTATTTTACACATGTAAACAAGTATAACATAAACAATGCTCAGGTGAATTAATTAGTTTGTTACAAGTAAAAAAAGTGTAAACAAAAATCGCACATAACAAGCAAGTTACTTATCAAAGTTTGGGCACCATTACCGATGCTACCTTCAAAGATAGCTACATTTCCTTATCATTTCCAAGACAAAACTGAACTTCATTTTGTTCATCAGTGTGATGATACACCCTCAAACTAATATTGTATCAATAAAAGCCAAAAATGCGCTTAGGGTTGGCGCAGCAAAGGTCACAAACTAGTCAAGATTTCTAGGATATCATCTGGGTATCCATTGGTTAAAAAACAATAACAAAGGCAACAATCATGCTGCACATTCGGTTCCAAATTCAATTTAATGCAGTTTACCCGCTGGATGCCGAGGGGTTTTTTTTTACGCACATTTTCCTAAGATCTGAGAGGTTAAGGTTGTGCAAGAATTGTGCTCATGCGACACTGGACCTACATCCAGCCATAAAAATTTTCAGATATATAGAATATCAAATTTACTATCTGATTGTGTAAATTTAACTGCAAAAATTAAACCAGTTTGAAAAACAGACACTTCTAAGTGACATCCCAGAATTTATTCAGTAGAATCCTAGATATTTTTTTTATATTTGTATACTTATCCTGCATTACTCCTTAATGAATTTCCTGCTTGTTATTGACAGAAAGAAATACTGTGTGAAGTCTTTCTGAAGAGGAAGTTGTTTCAACGAGCTGAGAGGACAACCCTATAACACAGCTCCATCTTAATTATGGAAGTGATGACGTCACTGATCAGCACATTACTGCTAAACGCCAGAATATCTGAAGACATAGTGGGGAGGAAGCTCTGCGATGGGTGGGTCTGTTTAGACGCAGTAATGCAGGATATATTCAAACATAAAAAATATCTAGGATTTTACTAGATTTTTTAACTTATCCTGCATCACTCCTTAATGGATCTGAATCCAACAGAAATGGGGGAGGGCATACCTTCAGATGTGGTCTTCTATCTAACCTCTCCAATATCCCTCAGCCAATCGGTGAAGGTGAAGCTTGGCGTCCATCGACAGTTCCTGTTGACAGCGATGGAGGGAGTTAGGTATGACTGGTATCCAGGTATCAATACAACTAAAGGAGATAACCGAGATTAAAGTCTATAATTGACGTACTGAGGCAAAAAGCAAGTAACATGTAGCCTTCTAGTCAAATGTGGTACCCACCGGTGAGGTCGAGAGGCTGGATCTGGATAGGCGAAGACATTAATGATGCCTAGTAGCAGTGACCTGTTGGGCAACCTATAAAAGGCCAAAGCTGTGCTTTCCTTGCATGTTTTCTAAAGCAACATCTCGCAGATAGTGACTGGCGAACACAGTGTCGGATCGCCAGAAACAACCTTCCATAATGGCACGTATGGAGCAGTTGCTGTAAAGCGCCATGGTGGTTGCTGGTATCTCATGCGGGTTGCTGGCTCTCAGGGGATTCAGACCCGTCGTTTCCTAGTCTTGGAGGATGACAGCTTTCAGCCAAAGGGAAATGTTGTTGCAGCTGACCTCCGCTTGCTGTCGCTAATACTGGAACGAAGAGACGGCAACGTTGTTTGCAGCGATCCCTAGATCAGTGGATCAAACAGTGCAGTGCTCTCACCGGACACAGAAGGAGCTCTTGCTCGTTTTCCCCCGCTCCCACTATCAATGATAGTGGCGGGACAAGGAAGGATCTGTAGGGCTGTCCTGGGAGCTGATTCTTAGCTCATCTTACGATCTTCCGGAATTGCCAAGACGAAGTTGAGGGCAAGTAGAGGTATGTAGTGATGGTGCTGCCCTTTAAATGCCATTTGTGACGCAGGAACTCGGCAAGGAATCGAGGAGAAGCAGAGGTGGGCTCCTAATGTTTTTCGTTGTTTGGCACGAGCAAAGGCTCTATGTCAACCTGATCTTTTAGATGACCATGAGAAGGATTACAGGTGGCGGAAAAACGTAGGCTTGTAGTCCTTCCCAGAGAATGCTGAAGGCGTAAACTGCCCAAGCCTGAGGATCCGGAACTAGTGATACAAAGGTTGGATCTGTTAGTTTTGGCTGGTGGCAAATAGGTCAATGTTGGGGTGACCGAAGTGCCGACAAACAAGAACGAAGGTGTCCGGGTGGAGCTTCCACTCTGTGGGAGCAATGTAACAGGGATTAAATTTAGTGATATTATATTGTGTACAAAAATGAATTATTAATAATTTTAATCTTATTTCAGGTTTTAGTGATCTGGCAGACAACAATTGGTTTATAAATATATAAGTTGCAATTAGTTGTCAGCCCGTCTGCCTCTTGCTTTTATGTTTACTGCACAGTTCTGTGTCATAGGGCAGGTCACATTTTAGGTTTAATAGGTTTTTAGGGTTGATCTACTTTCATGTCATTGTCTTTGGTGTCTTAACAATAGCCCAGGCCAAGCTTCTCACTTGATTGGTCCTGTTTAAATATACATGTCATCTGCCGTGTTTCTAACCAGTTACACTATCACTGCATGAAGATTGCACACCAGCTTTAATATTGTACAACTCAAAGGTTAGTTATTATACATTTTAGTTGTTATATAAATTGAAAATTAAAGTCTAATATAATCATTGCATTAAATAGGTATAAATATGTTCATGATCAACTTAATGAAAGTATATACACAATCTGCCATTCAACCTGTATGAATGTGCGTATGGTCAATACACTGGCTAGTAATTATTGTTAGTAATATTGTAGAATTTCATAGTGGTGGTTACAATTATGTATATATGTTTCAGTAAGTATAATGGTAGCCCTTTTGTTTGTTTGTTTGTTGTTTAAGGCCACACTCGGCAGTATATGACGGCGGTCTGTAAATAATCGAGTCTGGACCAGACAATCCACGCAATTGGGATACGATGACATGCATCAACCAAGTCAGCTTGCCTGACCACTCGATCCCGTTAGTCGCCTCTGAAGGCAAGCATTGGTTGCGGAAGACCTATTCTTCCCCAGACCTTCACGGGTTGATCAATGCATTATCCTTTATATAGGATACCTGTAAGCATTTGCTGTCTGACTACTGGGTGCGTGGACACACTCGCGTGTCACCCACAGGGTAGGTTTCCTTGTACAGACTCTATAGTCTGTTTCATTATTATGCCATCTTATTTTTATTATCTTTGTGTCAACAGATATTTTGTTCATCACGTGTAAAGTCATATAAAGTCACTTCTGTAATGTATTATTGTGTTTTACCTGTATATGATTATAGACAGGCACATTTATGTACTTAGTTCATCATGATGATATGTTCACTATTTGTGATTGTATTTTATGTATATTGTTTATATATTATTTTTACAGAGTGTCTTCTTCGACTACTATGGAATAAACTGATATCACCTAACAACCCGTAGCCTGTGGTTTATGAACATAACACCCTATGGCTGCAACCTTGTCCGGTTGGGAAAGGGCATCTACCAGAATGTTGCGGATGTGTTGAACCCAGAATCAGAGCCCCAGGTGATCGACCAGGTTGACAAACCGGAATGTCTGCTGAAGCAGTGAATGGGATGTCTCCATCGGTTTGGAAGAGACCCCCGATGAATTGTAGACAGAATGAAGGCGTGAGTTAAGACTTCCTTAGGTTGATCAGCCATCCCTGTTGCGTTGCATAAAGTCTCTGTGATGAAGAAGTGTGGACGCGTCCTGGTGGTTCAGGAGGCAGTCGTCTATGTATGTCTCGAGCAGGTCATTCCTCAGGTGGAGGAAGGTGGCTATTGGCTTGGTTATGCGTGTAAATAACCACGGGGCCGAGGAAATTCCAAATGGGAGCCCCTCCCATTGATAGTGGACTCCCATGAAGATAAATCGGAAGAATTTCTTGTCGTCGGGATGGATAGGGACATGGAGGTACGCGTCATGGAAATCCAGGCTGAGGGCATCTTGAGCCTCTATATCCTTGACTGGAGGAGCCTGAGCGGGGTCATCCTGAAATAAGGTGGACGCGCCAGATAACGCTTTGAAGGTGGCAAGATTGTGAATCATTTGGAATTGGTCCGAGCCCTTCTTTGGGACAAGAATATTTGCAAATAGAAGCCTGGTGTTATGGCTGGGGAGGGTACATTCTCCACGACCTCTTTGGCCAGCAGCATCTGGATGTTTGAGCGTTGGAGTTGCTGTTGTGTAGCGGAGTATGTGTCCACTATGGGGTGAGAGTTGGGTCTCCCAGGATTTTCCAATTCCGGAAAGACCTGAGTAGTCTCCCACCTACAGGGGTATCGACAACTTCAAAGACTGGGGGCCTGCCACTTTACTTTTGGTCCCTTCGATCACGGCTCCCTCCCCTGAAGCAGGCTCGACGCTGGTAGGAGCCAGAGGGCCTACCTTTTCCTCTGGATGCAGAGGATGTGTCCCGGACGTGAGGCTGCAGTGAGTTGCGCCTGGGCTGATAGGTGCTGGACTTCGTTGGCTTGAAGAAGGCAGAATGAGCCTCGTGGGCTAGAGCCTTGATGGCAGTCTTGTCCCTGGCCAAAGCTGAGACCCCTAAGTGTCTTGGTAACGTGGCCGTTGAACCACAAGGTCGACGACCATGGCTGCCGGAGGAGGTCTCTCTTGAACTCTGGGTCCCAGTCAGGGAGGGTGAGGTAGCCGAAATGATGTGTATTTGTTATCTCGACTAATGTGGCTCGCATGTCGGTCTTCATGTGCTTCACTTGTCGCTGGAGGTATGAGAGGACAGTGGTGAGGTGATCCAGTCAGTTAGGATTATCCACTGAGAGGTCCTGCAAGATGGCCCTGGAGGAGGACACCATGAGGGAAAGTGGCTTGAGGGAGCGTCTAGGCTCTGTCTCAATGTGGTTGGGCAGTTAGAGCCCTTCATTCGAGGTAAGTCCCTGTCCATTGTATGAGCACAGTCCGCAAGTGTGAAGGAGTGGATAGGATAGTCCTCTCTCCTGAACTTCAGTGCCTTGAAGGTAAGAAAGAGTTAGCGGGAATTTCACGAAGTCCTTGTCTAACGCCGTCATCATATCTTTGATTAAGGGATCTTGAGGGATGGCTGTGGAGTCAGACCAAACAGTGTCTTTCTTGTCCACGCCCTGGCCAGGTGAAGGAGCCACGGTCTCTAGCCAGTCCGCTAGCCAGTCAGCGACCTGGTAGAGACCAAGATGGGCGACGACCTCTGTTGCAGATCCTTCAAAAGAAGGTGCAAAGGAGCCCTTCGAATCGTATAAGTTGGAACGGAGAACTGGGGAGCGGCGTCTGGAGCGAGACGACTTGCTGCTGCGCCTGGAAGAAGCCCCAGAAGTCACGTTGCACGTGTCCAGGAAGGGTGCGTATGGGGGCGCCTGTAGAGACGCCTGATGAGGCGCTATCAAAGGCACAGGTAGAAAAGCCTCTGAAGACGCCATAGGAGGTGGCTGGTAAGGCGCTTGTAGAGACACTGGAGAAGCAGGAAGCATGGCAGGTGGCCGAAGACAAAGGTGCCGGGAAACTGGGTAGGGACTGCTGGAGCAGCTGGAGGTAGTGGAGCCACAAGGCATCCGAGTTGTGTTTCTGAATGCAACGTTCAATGAATGCAACAACCGTGTCAATGACACTTTTGGAGGAACATACACACAAGCAATGCAGAACTTGAATGGAAATGTATTCAATACTGCGAGATGACATTATGTGCTAGGTTGGGTGAAGAAATATGGTACGGATTTCAAGATCTGCTCCGGAAACGAGGACTGCCGCCATTTTCAGTCTAAATCAAAGTCGTTGCCATGGAAACTCAAAAAAAAATTTAAAAAATTAAATCCCAAACTATCAAAAGGCACCAGTTCACCACTAGACCTATCTATGTGCCAAGTTGGGTGAAGAAAATATGGTACGGTTTATATACATATATGAAGGTTGCGAGTTTGATCCTCGGGAATATAAAGAAAACATTTGTCATTTGATTTTACATTTCATTACATAATACAATCTGAATGGAAGTTGTATTAATATAATACCCAGGACATTATATCAAATCCCTGGGATATTATATAAAATCCCAGGGACATAACGTCCCTGTTTATGAGATTTAACCCGACTGGAAAGTAAAACCTCACAATAGGTTTTAATGCCTATAGAAAGGAGTCTCTTATTTAATAGCGATCCCAATGAATAGGTTTATAAGTAATATGCACGTGGCAGCCCAGCAAGAGATGAATGATCAGTTGATTTACTTTTTTGTAAATCAGCGGATCGTTCGTAGTCATCAAAGGATTAACAGAAAATTCATTGATTGATTAATCACTGTTATCTTGCACGGTGGATATGTCAAAAGTGAGTGTTTACATGTCTAGGTTTACTAAAACAAAGGGAATACACTCATATCATGGCGTGAAGTGCCGATGTAAAAACAACAAACTTTGTTCAAAGGGTTAACCGATAATACGCTGATTAATTGCTCATTGTTATCTAACTCAATGGATTTTTTTATGAAAATAGTTGTCACGTGGGCTTTCTCAGCCGACCTTTGAGACTTGACACCTATGTGAAACAACTGAAACAATCTATGTGATCAGTTGAGAAACGAAAACAGGTTATAATATCCCGAAACGATATATAAATTTTAAAATATTTGATTGTTACAGAGACACGTGACATCAAATACGTTTCTTTGTACAGCTGCAGACGTTTGGGATATTGTTCCTTTGTGTGGATATTCATAGATACATTCCTCGAACAAGGAAGCTGCCTAAAATTATGCACATAAATTTGGTAGGTTGTAATTATGATATTCGCATTTTGTTTTCCTTCATTTGCAGTAGCATTGGACAGATTCATTCTTGTTACTCTACGTCTTGGTTGGAAAATTCTTCGATGCGCGATAGCCGTTGTTTTCACAAGTCTTTTCCTTTGTACATGTTGTATATTACAGTCAATTTGTAAAATGTGATTCTCTCTGGCAATTTATAAAACGTGTAAATATTTCAGTCATTTTGACTGAAAAATCAGTCCATTTCTTTAACAGATTGACCAAAATTGATCAAGACGATCAATAGGGCCTAAAAACATCAAAATAGATTATTATGTAGGATTAGAAGCCAAACAATATAGAAATGTACTTCTCATCGGAACATTTTCAGTCTCTTGGTGATGATATTAAATATAAACATGTTCGGAATTCATTATCATAATAATACAGATAGACATATTTTTCAGTCAATTTGTAAAATAACTGAATATGCAGGCGTTTAATAAATTTCCTATGTGAAAATTTTGCACATTTTGACTGTAAAAATATAAACACGATAAAATAAGCAATGCTCAGGAGAAATATTTACTTTATGTTGCAAGTCAAAATAGTGTAAACGAAAATCACACAATACCAAGCAAGTGACTTATCAAAACTTTGTCACCATTACCGATGCTACCCACAAAGATACCTACATTTCCTCATTATTTCCAAAACTGTATTTCATTTTGTTGATCAATGTGACCATACGCACTTATACTATCAATAAAAGTGACAAATGCTCTTACTAATTGCACAGCACAGGTTGCGAACTAGTCTAGGTTTCTGCTATATCATCTGGGTACTCACGGGAAAAAACAATAACAAAGGCAACAACCAGTCCCGGGGAATTGCTTTAGATCAGTGCCCCTTTAACATTAAATATTGTCCTTTTACTTACCAGCATTTTCTGGTTTTGTGTGACTTAGTCGTAAAACATCAAGATGTGTCCATCCACAAGATGATTTAAACCTTGTTGTAAGCTCTGCTAATGTCTTTGCATCTTTTTTATTATACCAATCACTGACAGTTCTTCGCAGGGCTCTACCCCAGCCTTTCCTGGTCTCTGACGTATTTTTGGCATATTGTATAAAGGTGAACAATTGTACTGGTGTTTCACAAACCTGGTTTACTGCATTGAAAGCAGCTCTTTTAGTATGTGCACAAACAGATCTTGCACACACAGCTAGTGACAGAAGACACGGTGTGTTTCTGATGTTTGGCACTGCTTGACGAGAGGTGATTTCCCTGACTACCTCCTCGCCGTGCCCAGCCTGAAGCAGGCGCTCAAGGCAGGACGGCACAATCTCTTGACATGTCTTGTCCACTGAACCAACGCGATACAGACTTTCAGAACCAATTACAAGGAATCTGCGAAAATGAGCCAAATCTTCATTCATGACGCTCATTTCTTTGATGCTTCCAACTGCTAACTATCCTATATTTGGCGATATCAGCCTTGAACAAATTATTATCTGGGCCTATCGCTCTGTCCAACAAACAACTTCGTCTTGTAGCCTAGATGTATCTGAGGATCCCGGTGAGATGTCGGTTTCTGCAACCTCTGTAGAATAAGCAACAGCTACTTTTCCTCGGCCTTACATGCGAACTGATGGCATAAGGACACGCAGAACCACGATATTCCACTGGCTGGGTAAAAGTTATTTTCGCTATTCGTGGAATTTGTACCTTCTCTCGGTTTGACTTCTCTCACAACTGTGTAGTTGACTCTTGGCCGAGCCATTGGAGCAAGCTTGGGCAAGGTAATCAAAACGGCACACTGCCAAAACGGCCCTGTTTAGGAGACACAACCTGGAAACGGTCTATTCCTTGGGCTACATGAAAACGATTGATACTATTTTGACAATGCTTTCATAATATGCATAAATAGAGGTTATCACACCAGTGTGTTGGGAAGGTATGTCCTGGGAGTTTATCGATAAATAAAAAATGACCCCCTGAATATTCTTGAAATAAATAATGCTTCAGACCTTTGTAAGAAAACACAAAAGTAATTTGTTGCAAGGTGATTTTTTTTTCAATAAAATTCAGGGGCCTACCTTTAGAATTGTCACAAACACCACAAAAGTTTACAAACACGTCACTATACTCTATGACGTAATTTGTGGCCTGTCATCAGCTAGGTCCACTAAGCTGGTAATTTTTCCCCCAGCTATATGTTATTTTTTTATAATTAATACAAGAACACAGTTATATAGAATACACTTTATTATTTAGTATCATTCTCCCGGACGCTCCCAACAGATGGTCCACGACGTTGCCCGGACGCTTCTAGCACCGGACGTTTTACACTCAGTGAACCATCTGGGGCCACGCATGAACTTTTGAAAACGTCTGTGTTTCAGTATTACTTACCAAATGATATACAGAATATGACACTATAAATGTACATTATTGTTGTTCCATAAGCAAAATTACACTGTATCCTTCAAAGCCTACGTTACCGACTACCTCGTCAGTTCGAATGAAATGAAATCGAATTTGCTTCGCAGATTTACCATTTAAAAAGAATTGGGGTGTATGTAAACATCCAGCTATATGTTATTTTTTAAATAATTAATACAAGCGAGAACACAATTATACATAATACACTTTATTTTTTAGTATCATTCTCCCGAAAGCTCCCTGGCATTGCCCGGACGCTCCCTGTAGTGATTCAAAAGCGAACTCACAGTTGTGTCGTCACTAGCCATGCTCATGCCTCCCTCGTCCCTTAATATTATCCACATCATCCTTACAGTGTTCCCTACCACGCCTTTCTGTCACAAAATCCACCCGACGAATTATTAAATATCATGTCGCGTTCTCGCGAGTTCGACGTCTGACGTCTGACGCCTGGTGCCGTTTTCAGTTCGCGTCATATCGGCTCATTCCTCAAAATCTACTTGTTTTTGCGTAGTTATCCTATGTTTACATTGGTTGTACGGCTCCACGTGCTGTCATCGAAGCCCAACGGAGAGCTAGCGACACGGTCACTTTGATGCATAAATATATATTGTCATGCAACTCACTGTCGCAGTTGTAGTAGCATATCTATATAGTTTTGCAAAACAATATGTTAAGCGCCCCCAAAATACTTACATTAGTCCGTTCTATACTGATTTCTGAAAAAGCACGTTTGTTTACAAACAAGAGAAAAGTCCGGTCACGTGATATGCAAATTAGCCTGTGGCAGTGGTGTTATGCTGAGTCACCACTGCGACGGAGTGTGTGTCTTTGAGACATGTGATCTACGGCAGAGATCGTCCTCACGAGAAGATGTGGTATGTATTCTAAAGGTGCTCCATCCATACGTCACACGTGTGTCGTACAAGGTTCCACTCTAGCTCCTACCCAGAGTTCCATGCGGCCGGCAGCCAGCCAGCATAGTACGTGTTATGATGAGTCACCACTGCGCCGGAGTGCGACAAGGTTGTCCTCGTTCTAGTCGTTTTGATAACCGTGACCTCTGTCAAACCGGAACTACTTTATTCATTCATAAAAAAAAGCGCGAGACGTCATTCTTTTTGCAACTATGCAGAACTGAAGCAATCTCATAAAAGCGAGACACATTTACACACACTTTATTAAACCAAACAAGATAGTCGCACGCATGAACTTCGTTTTATATTCTGTATTAGTTATGCACAGAGCCACTGCAGACATTAGATAAACGAGCTATATTTCCATTTGCAATGTTAGCCTAGTACTACTACCGATCGATAGATCGTGGGTCACCATGAGCGTGACGCACCCAACCACTGTCTCAACTTTCAATTTGATCTAACATAAATGGTTAAGCGTGGTGAAATGAAGTCAGTTTTAACTATCTGGATATATATCTGGACTTACGTTGGATGCTCCGGTTGTGCCATCAGTGTCTCCAGTCGAAGCGGTTTTTTCGGCAGTTTCGGGAGATCTTTGTTCATGAAGAAAAATACACGACTGCACGACCAGATCACTCAAAGTGAACAGTTCCGATACAAATCATTTAAAAACTCCGTGGAAGTGTGCATGACTTCTGATTTTATGGCCCAGAAAAATCCAAATGCGAACATAACATTCCCTAGCGGAAAACGCTGTGAGTAGATCACGGTTGTCTTTTCTTATTCGGGCGGTGACCTTGCCCTTCGTTCGAAGCTGTCACTGACATGCAAGCATACTTGAGTTTGTTGATTTTAACGCTCAGTATCGGGTCGTACAGTTAACATGAATGTCCTTGGTGAGCACTCTTATTTCTCTCTTCAAAAATGGCACGGACAGAATATAAATTCAGCTGATAGGTCAAGGAAACCGCAAAACACAGCCGGGAACTCGGTGCGAGTCCGAGTGACCGACTGTTTGTCCGATATTCAAAGCGCGGCGCTAATTGACCTTTTAGCTTTTCTTATAGGTGTCTTGCGTACTAACAACAATGCGCTTGAATTACCATAAGTTGAATAAATTCTTTAAAAAGCGTTGGTACTGTCATGTTTGCACACACAACAGCAGGAACACGTTGTTAATGCATATGCATAAAAATGTCAACAATGCCCATATTTGGGCATATATAAATATTCATGCCCAACCAGATTTGCAACTGGTTTCAGTTTGATCTGTCAACGAAAGAACGTTTGCACATGGTAAAAATATTTTGTTATGTTCAATGTATATAAACCCAGATAGGTGTCATGGTATGATAATATGTTTTGCAAGACCTGCTTGATGTTATCTAGAAAATTGGCGAGGTAGATATTATTCTTGGAGGTGATTGTAATGTCCGGACAGGTACCCAAATTTTGTTACTGATGATATTGCTGAACGTCTAGATACAGGCTTCTTTGATTTCATGTTTAACAGTTTGAATCTTGTGAGATACTCTTGTGATAAAATTGTAAACAAATATGGTAAAAGGTTGCTAGATCTGTGTGCAATCTTGAACTTAAACATACTAAATGGAAGGGCTGGTGATGATGCAGGGACAGGCGATTTTACTCATATAAGCTTCTTTGGAACAAGTGTGATCGACTACATTATCGCTTCCAGTATTATGTTTACCCTGTGCAACAGCTTTAACGTTATCTCGAGAGGGGAATCCCCGCATCTGCCACTAACATGTTCATTTCAGCCGCCGGCTCAAACCGTACCCCGTGCTGGGAGGCGAGATGCACGTGCAAGTGTAAATGTCAGTTACAAATACATGTGAGACATTGCGGGGGGGGGGGGGGGGGGTGTATGTAGAAATGATCAAAAACAAATTGTTAACTTATATTAACGACGCCAGGTCCTTTTGGAGGACGTTGAAACACTGTACATCAACAACCCAACATAAATCTCCTATACCTATTGACACTTGGTACGAGCACTTTAAAAATGTGTTTGATATTTCTGATAAGCAACATATGGTTGATGATGATGAGGATAATAATGTACATGAAGCTGTTCACGAACCTGGTGATATATCTTCCTCTATCTTGGACTCTCCTATTTCACAAGAAGAAATATTAAAAGCAATCTCAGAACATAAATGTTCAAAATCTGCTGGATTTGATAATATAATCCCAGATTTGTTTGTAGCTGCTAAAGATAGTCTGGTCCCTTATATTGAACTTGTGTTTGATATTATTTTTGATACTGGTAAATTGCCAAAGGCCTGGTGTTCAGGTATAATAATCCCTTTGTATAAAAAGGGTGATGTATCCTTTCCCAATAATTACAGAGGAATAACTCCATTAAGCGCATTTAGTAAACTCTACACAGCAGTATTAAATAATAGATTATCATATTGGGCCAGCACCTCTGACAAGATAGTTGAATCACAAAATTAAGCTGGTTTTCGCAAGGGGGTATAGTACAACAGACAATATATACATACTACATGCAGTTATTCAACGTTACTTATGAAAAAAGTATGGCAAGATTTATGCACTATTTGTAGATTTTAAGAAAGCTTTTGATCTTGTAAACAGATCTAAATTACGGGCAGCCTTATTGCATCAAGGACTTTCTCCTAAATTTGTGAAGTCTTTACAATCTATCTACGATCATGTAAAGGCCAGTGTCAGATCCAATAACATCTTTTCGGAGGAATTTAATTGTACTCTTGGTTTAAGACAAGGTTGTGTATTAAGCCCAATGTTGTTTTCTATGTTCATCAATGACCTGGCAAGAGACATAGAATAATTATGTTCGTATGGAATACAACTACATCCCGATCTTATTCAACCTTTTTTTGTTTTTATTTGCTGATGATATAATTTTGGTTTCTGATAGTGTGTATGGACTTCAGCAACGTATTAATACATTGGAATTGTTTTGCGATGAATATTATTTATATGTAAATTTGGAGAAAACCAAGGTTGTTGTTTTTAAAAGAGGTGGTATCTTATCAAGGCATGAGAAATGTTTTTTTAATGGAGTCAAGCTCGATTGTGAAAACTCCTATAAATATTTAGGCTTAACATTTACCAGGTCTTTATCATGGGGTAAACATATAAAGGATGCATCGCTACAAACAAAGAAAGTGAAATTTCTATGTAGATTAAAATCTTCAAATGAACAAGACTGGCATGCAACTCTTTCAGAAAGCTCAAAATCATATAACTATTCGTTGTATAAGCAAACGTTCAGCCTGGAAATATATATTACTATGTTACCACAAGAGAAATTTAGACATGCTCTGGCTAGATTATGGTGTAGTTCCCATCATCTTCGAATCGAATCTGGCGACACAAAATGGAACCTAGAGTGGAACGAGTTTGCAAAGTATGTAAACACAATTATGTTGAAGACGAGTACCATTTTAATCTAATATGCAAATGTTACCAGATTCTGAGGGCAGAATTTATACCAAGAAAATATTATGAATTCCCAACAAGGCAAAAGTTCAACATACTAATGTCATCTGTCCATCGAGCAACTGTACAAAATCTTTCTTTGTTTATTGTTAAAACCATGTACCTTTCGCTCAGTCAGATACCATAGAAAGTCCACCCGTTTCGTAAAAAAATGGTATCTAACGAGAATGAGTGTAGTATTCTCTATTGAGATAACTGGTATCAAACACATGTATGAGATCAAATTCCAGGCCAGTGATTGGCTACTCCATGGTGATGACCTGAGGTCAGATATTATGACGGACGACTTTCCTGATCGTAAGTCATTGATACGTTGCTCGTGCTTCAGTCTTATGTCAACCTTCGTCTGTGTTGAATGATATGGTTCTAGAGTGTTAACCCCCCTCGGGGGTAGAATTGGTCTTCAACAACCCATGCTTGCTATAAGAGGCGACTGAATATGCTTGTCATAAGAGGCGACTAACGGAATCGGATGGTCAGGCTCGCTGTTTTTGTTGATGCATGTCATGGTATCCCCGTTACGTGGATCGATGCTCATGATGTCAATCACTGGATAATCTGGTCAAGACTCGATTATTTACGGACCGCCGTCATATGGCTGGAATGTTGCTGAGTACCGCGTTAAACAACAAACAGACAAAACATCGGTGGGTCAGATGTGGATTTTCACTTGGCAAACCTTCATTATGTCCAAGGCGTAAATGGGTTTCGTTGCCCCAACACCTATAAAACTTTCAAAGGTCAATCAATCAATCATTAATCAAACGATTGTTGTCTATTTGTTATATAATATTTACGTTAACTGTTCTTACGACTTTGTCGCCCTGCGTGATTTAAGACCTGAAATAGCGACCGTCACAGTTGTGTATAGTGGTGGTATGGTAGAAGTTGCCTCTCTACATTTTCAAGCAAATACAACATTAAACATTGGGGTGCCAACACTGTGGCAACTATCCTTGAAACGTGACAGCTTTCTAGATTATGTCAATGGAATAGTTTATTTAAGAATTGACTTCAATAATTTACTGAGGTATTTACAAACGGAAAAACTGGAGTGCAAACTTTATGTAAATTCGTAAAATGTAAAAGTCAGTTGTTTAGATAAATATGTCAACAATAAAAAAATCACAGCTTTTTTAAACATTTAGTGTCTAATTGTTTTAGAAACAACAAAAGACACTGAAGAAAGACACCAGAATGATCTGGAACTGAGCTCCATGAAAAACGCACTCACAAGGAAATCATGCAGCACAAAGTATTTTGTCATCTTAGCTGATGACCCTGTGCATGTTTGTTAAGAATTCTATCTGTCAACTCTACACATTAGCTAGCTGCTTACGCCTACTTCCACAGTAAACTTCCTATAGATGGAGGAGTTCCAAAATCAGATATGCGTGGGTGTCACAGACAACGCTTTAGCCCTGAAAATGTTAAGGATCGTATCCGAGACCACATACAATGCTTTCCCAAAATGCCTTCACATTAAGTAGGAACAGAAACAAGGAAAGTGTTTCTAGAACCAGGACTCAGTGTATCAAAGATGTACAGGCTGTATTTAGAGCAATGTAAATCAAAGGATGAAGAACTTATAAAGGAATGTATGAAGCAACAAATCTTTGACATTGAGTTTAATTTGCGTTTTCATTCGCCCAAAAAGGACAGATGTGAGCAGTTTAGAATGGCTGAAATGAGTCAGTCTGTATATTGACTCTCAGATGCCATCAAAACTGAAAGAAACAATGACAGATCGATTGTAAGTGACGACACATTCACAATATGTTTTGATCTTGAAAATGTCATCGCTTGCCCAAGATGTGTCCTCTTTCTTTTATAAGCGTAAACTGACTTGCTTCAATTTAACAGCACACTCCTCAGTTATCCTCATGGACATTGTTCTGTGGAGGAGGTGGGAATGAAATAGCGAGTGCCTTAACTGCACTTTTGGAGAGGTTTGTTCAGGATCATCCTGGAATAAAGCACCTTGTGTTGTGGACGGATTCCGATGTCCCCCAAATCGAAATTTCATCATGTTCACAGCCCTAAAGGAGTTTCTTGCAAGGTCTGTTATCAAAAGCATTAAGAAAACGTTATGTACACCCCTATTTCTGAACCATGACAAATGGCAAAAATCATGGCATGGGATGACTGACCACAGGAGTTGGGCGATACCAATGTCACCGGATAGAACAAACATTTGACAACAAATAAAGAAGATATTGGTGAGTTGTGATTGAAATGTACTGACAAAACCATCATGGTAACACAGGTACTGTTTTTGACCTTAGACAATACCTAAAAAAAGTATGGAGCTGCAGGATTAAGTTAACTAGTTACGTTTTATGTTTCATGTGAAAATGTTCCTTAAAGTCTCTACTTGACATGACACGTGAAACAGATCAGTAGCGGGTATAACCGCCACGTGCCCGGATGATGCATTCCACCCTACGTCTCACGTCTCAGGCCTCTAGTCAGACGTTGGATCTGTTGATGGTTCACCACTCCTGATGCAATGCTGCTTCCAATTGGCGTAAATCTTGTACAGGAGGATCTGGTGCCTGCATGCGCCTCCCCAGAATATCCCAAACATATTCAAGGGGGTTCAAATCTGGGCTCATTGCTGGCCAGGGTAGAGTCGTTATTGCATTGGCCCTAATGTAATCCACGACTGCATGCGAACGATGAGGCCTGGCATTGTCATCCGTGTACTGAGGTCGAGTAGCAAGAGGGTGGTTGTCAAAATGAGGAACGACGATTGGCCTCAAAACGTCCCAGATGTACTGAGCCCCTGTTAACTTGCCCCTTATGGTGACCAAATCCACCCTGCAATCATGAGAGATACACCCCCAAACCATTACCGAGCCCCGTCGTATGCAACAGTCGGTTTAATGTTCCGGGGGTGTAGGCCATGTTCCGGTGCCTCCAAACTCTTGTTCTTCCATCAGTGAAGTGGAGCAGAAAGCGACTTTCATCTGACCAATGGATCAGTATCCAAGTTTTCAGATTCCAGTTCTGTCCAGCAATACACCATGCTAAACGAGCAGCTTTGTGCTGATCTCTCAACAAGGGTCGCTTTATGACTCGTCTAGCCTTCAGTCCTGCTGCTTTCAGCCGGTTCCTGAAGGTTCTGGTGCTGAAACGACGATTTGGCAACCACAGCTGTTTTAGACGAATGCTTGTTAAAAAGGCTTCTCGGTGTATGAGGCGTAAAAGGTTACTGTCTTCACGATGTGTCGTCACAGGAGGTCCTCCGGATCTGGGACGGTCCTGTCGTCACCAGACTGAGCATGTTTCTCATATCACGACAGTGTGATGATACCCCAAATTCAGACCAATGGCATTACAAGACATTCCTGCATTATGCATGCCGATTATTTGCCATCTCATGCCGTTTGATAATCGCCTTGGTGCCATGGTCAAACAATGTCATGGAATAACTGTTTAAAACCGAGCTTAAGAAAGCAATTTGAACGTTTGGATATACTGCTTTTAGAGATACTCGAGGGTAGCATGCTGCACGGGCACGTGAGCTTTCGTCACGCATGACTGATTACATCATCTCGAGAAAATATAATTCTTCCCGCAATTATATCTTTCATGACTGTTACAAATATTGGGACCAAACAATAATGAAATATATTAGGGTGTGCTTAACTTTTTTCTTTGTCTTTTTCTTTTCAAGTGGTTGAAAACCTTCACAGCAAAATTGAAAATGTCATGAATCTCGGAGAGATCTAGAGTCCCTTAAATTGAAATTTATACGCATGCCGAAATATCATCATTCAGATGAAAAAGAACATGTTTCTTGATTATCAAAGTGTGTCAAAATGTTTCAACTTTGAGGCCATTCCATTCACTAAAGTGAAAATGATCACATTCTGTGATTACAAGCCAAGGGAGCGCTCGTACACAATCTCAGTCACAGGTCACTTCGATAAAGAAACAGATATCCAGATACGCGTTTGCCTCAAGATGATAGGCATATATGCTATATGTTTACAGGCTGTCAAGGTCAACAGACCATATCTTTGCTCCAAGTGAAGTACAATTTGTACTCAGGCTCATTGGATCGATCTCCAATTTCACGAAGGTTGATCATAGATATATTTGTGCTGAAAGCAAGATGATTTGTTCTATAATAACTGAACACATTGTTTGAGCACATGTTTTTTTTCTATACTATCATAACACATGGTTTGAGCACATGTTGTTTTTTTCTAAAACACTATCTGGACTAAATGCAAGGTTTACTCTCTGCAGAACACACTCTGGTCAGAGCCCTAAGCCTGGCAGACCTTCCTCTCCAGTGAGATACAATGATCCGTCCCACCATCGGAAGCAGGTCCTGGTGTTATACTCTACGCCAGTCAAGTTAGGGGTTTTGCCATCCCTGTGAGTCAGCGCTGGAGTTATCCATTTGCAACCTAAACCCGAGGAGGGGTGTTTTATCCGACTTAAGAACCAACCAAAAATCAATGTTAGATTCATATCTAAAGGCCAGTTAATGAAACTTAAATTGTAAAATCTAGGTCTTACAATTCAAAATGTAAAACCTCTGCGTTTTTTGAAAGTAGGACCTCTCACAACATTACTATTCATGAGATAGGAACAACAACAATACATTTCACTAAAGTGGCAGTAGTTTATTAGCTCACTAACATTAGAGATTGAGAGTTTCCCTACAGACGCACACACTTTGGTTTCTGTGTCCACGTGCACCAGGTGTTGTTCGTGCATGTGAAATTTCAACGTGATTTGATCCTGCTTTCAGATGCAACGTCAAGGTATTGTTAATATACAACTCAACAATGAATATATACTAAACCGGAAAAGACACGTCACCCTGGATAGATAAATGAGAAACCTTTTTTGCCCCAAAACTGTAAACATACTTTGAGACATATCAAAAAGATGGAACTTGGCAAAACTGATCATCAAGGTTGAAATTAAAGTGTGAAACACAACACTAGTCTCTGAGAAAATGGCATCACATGTCAGTATCTCGTGTGTCTGCCGTGAGCATTGATGACTGCCGTGCAACGTCGATATATGGAATGGATGAGGTGGTTGATTAAGGACATAGGCACTTGAGCCCACACTCTGAGGAACGCCTGACGCAGTTCAGCTGCAGTTGTCGGCCTTGGTCGGACGTCATTCAGCTGTCTTTGAATCTCGTCCCACAGGTGCTCAATGGGATTTAAATCGGGACTGAGGGCAGGCCACTGCATGGTTCTGGTGCCATTCTGCTGGAGGAAGTCTCTTGTTGCTCTCGCAGTGTGGGCACGGGCGTTATAAGGCTGAAACCCGCGGTTGCAGCGACGTGCCAAATGAGGTATGGCGTGTGGTCTCAAGACTTGATCAATGCACCCAGCTGCTGTGACACCATTGTCTCTCCCTGGACCGATGTTCTGGAAGACCACAGTGCCGACCCTCTGCGCGAGACCAATTCAACCCCCCACCATGATGCTCAGACCACCCCACGAGTCTCTCTCAACAACACAAGTATCCGAATAACGTTCCCAACGGCGTCGCCAGTCTCTCTCTCTCTCTCTCTCTCTCTCTCTCTCTCTCTCTCTCTCTCTCTCTCTCTCTCTCTCTCTCTCACTGTTGAGATACAGTAACGTCTCTCGTCTGATAAGGGGACTCTTCTCCACTGCTGGTGGTGCCAATGCTGGTGCTGTGTTGCCCACTGAAGATTGTCCCGGCGATGACGTGGTGTCAGAATGGGTCTTCGGTGTGGCCTGTGACAGTGGAGGTGTCTGTTCGTCAATCGGCGACGCTCAGTGTCCGCACTGATGTGTCGCTGGTATGTCCCCATGGTCTGTCGAGCAGTTTCCACAGCAGTAACAAATCGGTTTATTGTCATCTGCTTTGTTTTTTTATCAACAAATTTCATTTTTCTGGACAAGGTTATGTTAAACTTTGACACTTTTCATGCAATGTTACTTGGGGTGACGTTTCTTTTGCGGTTCAGTATATTATTTCTTTCAACTTGACAAGTCTTTCGGCCGCCCAGGAAAGAACAGAACGGTATTAACCAAGGCGATGAACATTACATTATGAGAATAAGAGGTGTATTGTTTTATGATATGGCGGCAAGAAATACACTAGTTCTATTTAAATGTACTCAGAAAAGCTATGTGTTTACATTGAAATAACTTGGTCATTTTTAAAACTGACAGTCGATGAATATATATAAAAAAAAATATAATACGGAGATTTGAAACGTCTTCTTGTTTCATTGAAATACACAGATATATAGATGAGAGCAGCATGTCGGTCTCGAAGGACACCCCTTCTTACTGCTGTATCAGAAGGATGCCTTTTGGTTCATCAGAAATGACAGCAATGAACCGATGTTCCTCGTACTCACTTAACCATATAATTTTAACTTCAGGTAATGTTCCGTGGTTCTCTATGTGCTTTCATTGTTTCACTTTTCTCAACAAGCTGTGTACCACAGTAGTCTTTCTCACAGTCCGCGAACCATGTGATTTTCCCTTTCTCCCAGCCCTTACTGTAATGCTAAATTAAGTCCAGATTTTCCCCTATCACCCATCACACTGGGGCTCCTTTTGAATTTGAATGGAGTTAAACTAATGTCCAAAAGAAACTATACTAAGTGTTTGAAAGGTTATGGAAGAAAAACAGAACCATATAGAAAATTCATATTAGTATATTTCATTAGATCAATCTTTAAACATCATGTGTACAAAAATGTATTGCAATCAAACTTTAACACGCAGACGGGCAGGTCCATAAAGACGCGTGGGTTCAACAATGAAAGTCACAGTCATAATACGCGACGAGGCAAGTGTGTAAATTGTCAGAATACTCCTCATAATGTCACGTTAATAACCTTGACCATTAATACTAGAAGACCAACCTGTAGGTCCCGTGACCAAATCATGGAAACAAAGGTTTGAAAGTGTTTTTGAGTTTCCTGATGTATACTGAACAATTTTTACTTGGGCTGCCCGGTTGAAAATCCCGGGCATTTTGGGGAAGGGTCAACAAAGGTCACACAGGGGTGCCCGGTTGAAAATCCCGGGCATTTTGGGGAAGGGTCAACAAAGGTCAAACAGGGGTCAAAATTCAAAATTGTGTCGATATGCATATCAAATTACTCGTCCAGTCATAAGGAACCTAGAAATTTATAGTTTGTTATACTTCTATGTTTCCATGATTTGGTCACGGGACCTACAGGTTGGTCCTTGACTATAGTGCGCGCCAGAATACGTCAACGGGTCGATGACAAACGTTGGACGACGTTGGGAGAGAATGCGTTGCCATTCGGCAAGGAGGCATTGTTCCAATTGCTGGCGGTTGACCGGAGCCACCTGGCGACCTCTGATTTGGCGATCGTGGTGGTCAGGCGAGCATGACGGCCATAGTAAAACCTGAATGTTCGCGTCGTTAAGGAAGTTCTGCATCAACCATGCCGTATGCGGCATCTCATTTTCGTTCTGGAAAATGATTAACGTTCACCAGCTCTTCTGTAAATACGTTGCCGACCATCGTTCCTGAAGACACAGAATCTGCTCTCATCGGAGAACATAACACGTGCGCAGTCACGCAGTTGCCAACGTCGAAGTCAGTCTGTCGAGGCAATGTTCAGGTGTCAACAACACTCCTCGATAGGGTCGATCTGCTCTGACACCATGGGCTCGTAATCTCCTGTACACTGTTTGTCGACTGATCCTCTGTCGCACAGCAGTCCTTGCCGTTAACGTCGCCGTAACGAAGCGGTTTCGGAGGTGATTTGTACGGATGTAGAAGTCTTGAGTCGGCGTGGTCTCCCGCTTCTCGGCCTGTCTGACGTAACCATAGCATCAACCTGGTAACGGTAGCGCGTCCAAACGTTCTGGCAATGACGGCTATTCCAATGGCTCTCTCCCCCGCTCTATGGCAGTTAAACGTGCCATTTCTTTGGTGCGCTTTTTGGTGTTGTGTTCCTAACGTGTCGGGTCAACAGTTTTATATAGTAGATCTGCACGTGCGTTTCGTGCTACAGCACCTGACATCGTTTTTGCAAAGTGCACGTTCTTTAATTGTCAAATTTCCACAGCTTGTTCCAACTGATTAAATTTGGCTTGGTACGTGGGATGTGTTTAAGTATGTTTTCATATAAAATAAATCACTTTCAACAAACATATTTTTCAAATAGTTGGGATCGTTTCTTTTGGTCAGTAGTATATTTGTTTCTATCAAAATAACATATTTTCAGAAAGCCTTAGTCTATGTAGACACGTTGACATAGAGATATGTTGTGTTAGAATATATTTTATCGGAGAAATTCATATATACTGAACAACAAAAGTTCCTGTGACATTGAATAAGATTTAATGCAAAGTTATGTTTTTTTACCAAATCTGGAACAATTTCGGTTTGCAACAGATAAATGACTCCTGTGAGTGTTCAAATGGTTTAATTTACCATGGTGACTTCAGAAAATGCGTGATTTCATTAAAAAAAAGTATGAACATGCCAAAATATCAATTTACAAATCAATAGCGTGTTTGTCCACCTCTGGTTGCAATGCAAGCAACACATCTTCGTCTCATGGAATGGACCAGGCGTCGCACAAAGTCCTGTGGGATATCTGTCCATATCTGCTGGAGCATGTTTTTAAGTTCCTGGAGTGTCTGTGGAACACGTGGTTGACGTCGAAGGCGCCGATCCATCTCATCCCACATGTGCTCGATTGGTGAGAGATCTGGGGAGCGAGCCGGCCAGGGGATGACATTCACGCTGTTTTGTTGAAGAGAGTCCTGAACAAGTCGAGCAATATGAGGCCGGGCGTTGTCATGTTGAAAGGTAATGCCTTGGCCATAACGACGCAGAAACGGCAGAACACCGGGGCGGATGATCTCGTCGCGGTAGCGCTGTGCATTGAGATTTCCCTCTACCACTATCAAACGGGTCCTCTGTCTTGCTGTAATCCCACCCCATACCATAACGCTGCCGCCCCAGAACCGATCTTCTTCCATGACACAATGATTGACGTAACGTTCACCTCGACGTCGGTACACTCGAATCCGTCCATCGCTGTGGCAGAGGTGAAAACGGTCTCGTCAGTGAATAAAACTTGTCCCCATTGATGGCCGTCCAGCGTAGACGCTGTCTGCACCACTGTAGACGTGCTTGGCGGTGGTTTCCTGTCAAAATGGGATCTCTGGCGGGTCTTCTGGCGACAATCCCTGCACATCTGAGGCGACGACGCACGGTTGGTGAAGATATTCGTCGAAGGCCAGGGATGCTTCTTGCAGTCACTGTTGCTGGCTGGAATCGATTTCGTAGGTGTGTTTCTGTGGACGTTAAATTGTCTTGCAACATCACGTTGACTCCATCCTGCGCTAAAGAATACCAGTGGCTCGCAGACGCTCATTTTCGGACAGGCGTGGCATTTCGTAATGTTGAATAATTGTGTAATTTTGTTGTTTTTCTGAGTGGTTGTCAGCACGATGCTAAACAAAGCATATGAAATCCCATTAACGCACATGTTTTTATACCCATTCTTGGGTAGTGAAATGCATGGGGCTTGCATAAGTCAACCTATGCATGGAATGCATGCTTTTCTGTAGCAGTTGGGTTTTTGTGACTTGATTCCATACATGTACTACAATATTGAAAACCAAACTTTACTTGTTTGAAAAATACACTAAAATATTGGTGTCACAGGAACATAGGACAAATATAGTCAGGTTTTATTGTCAGCCAAGAGTGTACTGAAGCATAGTCTGGGCAGATTCCTTCCTAAGTTGACATACTGGCCTCATATGTGGCATTATTTGATATGTCACTTGTACCAAGTTCTTTAATGAAACTATTAATGCAGTGATACTAACATATAATGGTTGACCCGTGAAGATCCGGGGTAGAATAGGTCTTCAGACATTATTGTTTACCGCAAAAAGCGACTGAGCTTGTCGTAAGAGGCGACTGACTGGATCGGGTGGTCAGGCTTGCTCGATGCTCATGATGTCAATCACTGGATTGTCTGGTCCAGACTCGATTATTTGCAGACCGGCGTCATATAGCTGGAATATTGCGGAGTGCGGCGTTAAACAACAAACAAGCAAGCAACATATAATGGTTACATTGAGGCCTTGTCAATTCAGTTTGCTCTCGTATGTACATCTTTTGTTATTCTTTGCGACTCTGTGTTTGTGCGTGTGGCATGGGTACTAAGGTAAATTCATACATTGATGTAGATTATCTCCGTCAATCAAGACACGGGTCGAATCTAAACTACGATAGTTTGAATGTGCATTTAAGATTAAAGAGTCTAAATGATCAGAAACTACACTTTTGTATGTATATTCGTGTTTTGGAATTCACAGAGGTTCCCCCATGAATGTGGAAGTAGTCCGTCAGTGTTTACCTCATTTCGTGATAAACGTAAGGACGTCAGATTGTGTCGTTCACACACTTAATATGATACGAAAGGCAATTTCGCGGTCATGTGACTGACCTCTCGTCCAATTGAAAAGCCGTACATCGTGTAAACTTCACATTAAGAATAATATGCAATCATTGTTTGACACTACTCACAGAAAAATACATACTCAGAAGTTCATAGTCGGTGATGTGCGTTCTGTTTTAAAGTCATCTGATGCTTGCTTTTCAGTACGTATTTATTAAAAGAACATACCATACGCTTTGCCTGGAGCAAGCACTTTAGGTTCTCTTAAAAACAGGTCCAATCCTTTTTTCCAAACAATGTATATATAACAACAGTTATATATTCAGTAATGTCATAAGGTCTTGAATTCTTCTGATCCGAGTTATCACCTGTGTTTTATAGATTGGTCTTATAATCCCTTTCAACCAATTTATCCGGGCAGTGTTATGTATCAATCATTCTGTTATACAATGTTATGTACACATGTATTATCTTGCCTATAGAGCACTTAATATATTGATTGAGATGTTATCCATTCCAATGGCCTGGTTAGTTATAGAATGCTTTTCAGCAGGACATATTTCTTCAGATGTTAAGGCCTAACAAGCCTCATTGGATTCATTTAAATCTATATGAACAGATTTATTAAAATCATCTTCACAAACGTTTTAATACAACAGCACCGGAACGGAGTCCTCTGGTGGAAATTAAGATTATAAACCTATATCAAATTATATTAATGAAACTAGGTGTGGGTTATCAGATCATTGTCCATGTACTCTACAGGTCGTGTGCCTAATGTTCTTTTTTCGCCGTTTTCAATCAATAATGGCCAAACGGCTACAGAAAAGGTAGACTTCACATACGAAAAATATATGTTTTCTATTATAATAAAAAAAAGTTGTGGCTATATTTCAATCGACAGGGTACTTTTGAAACCGAAAGGGTGGGTTTTTAAAAAATAAAAACAAATGTCGTTTTGCTTTCGAATGCCTGTCGTTTTCGACATCATAGACATACAGTTGTGTCAAGGTTTATGATTGTTGGACCGCCCCATTGTATTTTACTGCTTCTTTATTATATACAAACGAAAAACACATTAACTAAAACTAAAACTAAATAACGCATCTTTCAAATACATATTCATGAAGACGTTTCCTGGACATGAACGTGCATGTTTGTGCACGGCGCACAGTTCGGATGTTAGCGTGTTTGTTGAGAGCATGATACTCACACAATGATTGCTTAGCTATTAGGCGCTCAGTGAAACACTTTTGTTCAGCCGTAAATAACGCTGACCCAATGCCACGGCTTGCTGAGATTATCAACGTCTACGCGCCCTGGGTATTTTGCAAGCAGGAATGTCGCAAAACGAAGTTGCCAGACACATTTAAGTTTATAATAACACAATATCATATTCGGCAGGTGCATATACGGAATCGATACCAAACTGTCATATTAACAACTCGGACAATTCCTTGGTCGAGACCAATTAGTGGAAGAAGAGTACGCAACCGGTTGAGGGAGCACAACATTCAGCCCCGACGTCCAGTTATACGATTTTGCAATTGCGCAACGTCAGTTTCGGCGTGGATGTGTAATGGGGTGGTACTGGTATGGTACGGTATCACAACTCATGTGACAACAGAAATCAGCATTGCTGATGGCAATTTAAATGGCGTACGCTACCGGGACGACATTGTTGAGATCATGTTCTACCCTTTGGGCAAATGCAGGGAGGTATGCCCGCCCTTGTTACACCTTTTGCAACAGACTATTTGAGGCAGCATATTATTGCTGTTATGCCATGGTCGGCTCTTTCTCTAGGCCTCTTACCTATTGAACATGTGTAATAATATATGGGGCGACGCCTACGACAAAATCAGAACGAGCCGGTAATGCTAACTCAGTTGGTCCAATCTTTGGTTGACATGAAATTTTGGAACATGCCCCGGGCTGTTTTCAATCGACGGGTGTCTTCAATGCGCTGCCGCCGTCTCGCCTGTATCAACGCAAAAGGTCACACCCAATATTGACTACCACTCTTTCACGTGGTGTTTCTGTGTCCTGTCACAAGTGTTTGGATTTGTCAATGAATATGTTCTGACAAAAAATTATCAGACGAATGACCAAATAGTATGTTGTTATTTTCAATAGCTTAACATTTACATCACTTTATTTGAAGTTACTTATTTCCTCAAGAGTATATGTATGTGGCCAATGAATGCCAGCAGAAATGTTTTAAGTAGGCTCACCTAACTACGTAATGTTTTAGTTTGCTTGTTGTTTAAGGCTTCACTCAGCTGTACATTGGTTGTATGTTATTACTGAACCCGACAATCCAGTGACTGCCATCATGAGCATTGATCTTCGCAATTGGAATGCCATGACATGCATCAACCAAGTCGGCAAGTTAGACCACACTGATCCCACGCAAGTCACTTCTTACTACAAGCATGGGTTTTAATATTGGCATGTATGTGTGTGTATGTACATGTGTATATTACATCCTGGGACACTTGACAATACATAGTGTCCACTGCGCTCTATTTTCAGATGCTTAAATTTAGCTTTTGTTTAGTAGTTTGTTCACTAATTCGACACTTTGCAAATTGTTGTGTCTGTTGCCCTAAATACAGGTTGACTAGATTTTTAACTATAGTTTTGAAAGTATTTGATAACTAGATATTTTCAGAAGAGTTTGTTTTGTTTTTTAGGCTGAACTCAGCAATATTCCAGCTACATGACAACCGTCTGCAAATAATCAAGTTTTGACAAAAATTGACATCATGAGCAATTGATCAAGGCAATTGAGAAACTGCATCTTTCAGTTTGTTTACAATCATGTTTTGTCTGATGAAATGCTGTTTACTTTGCAAAGCTATGAGAATGTTTTGGTTCTTGATGTAAAAACACAATAAGTTCTTTTCTTTCACTTTCATCACAATGACTTGTCTTAATAAGAAGGAACATGCATGTCAAATTTCAGTTTCATAAGTCGAGCAATGTAACAGGAGAGGGTATTTAAGAGTATGGTAAACAAATGTAAAGGATTCATTTCAGAGCTGCAGGGAGTCACAGGGTGGTGAACTTTTAAAATAGTTCCTCAGAAGTTCCTTGGCCTTGCTTCTACAGCTAAAGCAAAGTGTTTATGTTTTGTCTGGCCAAGGGGTTAGCATCACATTAGGTCAATTGGCCAAATGCTGACCTGCTTGAACTTGTTTTGCTATTTTCTCCTATACCACAAGGTTTAGGATGCTGTATCTTTGCCTTGACTATCCCCCAAAAAGCTTTTCCCAATGTTGTTTTAATAGTTTCTGTTTGAAGTCAAGTTTGGATTCCATAGCCACAATATGTGAAAACCTACTCTGAGCCACTTTGCTCCCTAATGTATGCAGATCATTGGATGAAATGTGGTGGCAGGCTTGTGAAAACTGGGGTCAAAGCTACGCTTTAACAATTTTTAAACTAACTTTATTATATATTGCCCATGACAGCATTTTCACTTTGGTGAACCACCTATCCTATTACACTAGAAACATGTAAATTTCAAATGGAGGTGAAAAAATCATAACATTGTCAAATAAAACAGAACATATGTTAGGCCACACCACTAACTACTCATGTGCCATATTTAATACATTTTGAAAAAGATGGCAGTGCAATTGAAATTTATGGGATATTAGACTTACAGACATAAAGACACACTTGAGGAGCCAAACAAAACCTAAATGTTGAGTCCCAATGACCACTACCAGGGATTTATCTAGACCTACTCACAGGCCAAAGTCTGCAGCAAATGTAAATGAAAATTCGCAATTGGGAACTAAACATCTGCAAATTCATGTTACAATGTACTGATAGATATAACTTTATGGCTTCGTAGAAGGAACCAGTAATCACATATAACATGACCAATAAATTGGAACATGTTTTAATGCTTTATTTATATTATTGCAATAAATGCAATCTCCAAAAACCTCTGAATTTCAGAAAATATGAACTTTCAGAAATCCCAATTTTGAACAAAATAACAATTTTCCCCAATTTGTCTGACAAGAGCACTTAGTTAAAACTCCTATTTAAATCCCTGACACTACTCAGATCCCAGAAGACACGAAAAAGAGACATTAATGCACATTTCAATATGTCTGCAATTGATCTCATTTGGTGTGAAGATTGGTGGAAAGAGTTCCATCTTGTCCCAAGTAGTATCACAAGATAAGAGTTTTAAAACCCTGATGAACGAACCTTGGAAAGAGTCCACTTGACTTTGGGTCCAGGTTAAAAAAAAAAATGAAAAAGAAAGCAGTTTCAAGATATGTCATTGATATTCAGAACAATTGAGAATTGACCTGCACCGACTGTGATGATACCACAAACACATAATACACAGAACATTATGTTGCAACAGTATTACACTGACATTAACCAGAACAATCAAAGGAACGCCTACCATAACAAAGTGATAATATTTCAGCCTTTGGTTATCATTACTGAAACTGTCAATTTATCTACTTGAAATTCTCTATATAATAAGGACAAAGACATGTCTTGACAGGATTATAACTGTAAATTTTCATGCAATTCAGGTTTGATGTCATAGACAATTTCCAAAAGACGTCTCAAAGCAGCTTCACTGTTGCGCTTGACACTCTCATTGAGCTCAGAGATCTTCTGGCGTGTGTTTTCCTCAATCTTGGCTTCCATATCACCACGGGATCCTAGGACCTGAAACGGAAACATGATTTCTGTCACTGTACTCATTTCAGGAATCACATGGTTATTCCATCTGAATGATATATTTCCATCAATCATGCAAATACCAGTCATACATACGTCACAGAATGAACACAGCAAATCTAAAGTATTCACCGAGGCCTTGGAAGATGGTGCCAGGTAAAGAATGTTAAATATTCAAACAAAGTACATATTTACACAAAAAAGGTCATATGTCATTGTCATCTAAAATGAAACAGCTGCCATGATCACACCACCAGTGTATACGCATATCAAGAACCCAGCTACACACCAAGCTGCTGCCGTGACGTCACAGTGGGGAAGTGCATGCCACTTTTTCTTTGTGCATAGTGAATCAATCTACATGACATGATGATTTTCCATTATTCTTGGTGTACTGAAGACGCAAAATTTGGTACTGTATTGCGTGGAACTGTACCACTTCATCAAACAAAAAGTAGCAAGTCCCATTTCTTCAAATTTCGAAAAGTTAGTGTGGAGAAAAGTTTGAATACAGCTATATCTGTGTGGAGAAATGAAATGGAATCCAACTGGTCATAGCTGTTTTGTGTTCCTTGCATTTTGAGGCTTTTGCCTATGAGTGAGCGAGTGAGTGAGTTTGGTTTAACACCGCTTTGAACAGTATTCAGTTATACCACACAACGGTCATCTTGATGTGGGAGGAAAACCTAAAGTGATGCAGGTCTTTGACGTTTACCACTTTGGTGATACCCACAAGCATTGGTATGGTGCTGACAAAGCTAGAAACATAATCATGATAATCAGGGTGAACTGGGATTCGAACCCACAATCATGGGAACAATAGTCATAATTGTTAATAATTCTAAGAATACTACCTTTATTACATCATTGCTAAAATTCTGTATTTTGACTGCAATCACAACAAAACTAATTTTTAGAATTTCAACATGGGTCCTCTTTACTGTCAACTACACTCAACTAGTCACCACAACAGTACCACCAATGAGCATGATGAGCATCCAGCTCCTTAGCTTGCATTGCCAGAAGATATCAGTGGGCCAGGGGGGCTCTGCCTCTAGTTGACTCCCAGTGTAGTTAACAGTAGAATCTTTTCACAACTCTTGTTATTCCATTCCTTAAAGAGTTGTTTCCAATCCTACAGGTGTAACTATGGAATCAAGAGGACATAAAACTTCATGAAAAAACATAAATATGTGGTACCTTCATTAGAATTACCATTATATGTGTCATTATGCATATAAATGATGCCGTAGATGTTCTAAAAAACATCTCTCTGATTGTCATTTCCACTTCTGTTTTTCACATCACTTCTGGTTTTTGATTCAATATGACATCATTTAGTGACATCATTTCCGGTTTCTGATGTCACTTCCGATCAGTTCAGATGTGATGTCTTTTTCTGGTCAAGTCGTCACTTTCAGTTTACTTTGGTCTATGACATCACTTACGGTCACTTCAGACCTTGAAATTACTTCCGGCTCTGTTGACATCACGTCCGGTCATAAACTAGCATGATCCCACTTTGGTTAATATGTTTCTAATGTATCCTGTATTCTGTAACTAAAATGATCAAAAGGTGTATCCAGACAGCAGATGTTTTTGCACCTCGCTCCCATGCTCAAATAAAAGTTGGTGAAGGTGTTGTGCGAGCCCCATTGACTGCTGGATACAAGCTGTTCTGTGGATAGTGTATTCCAGGATGCAAGACTTGATGCCAAAGCTCTTATCTCGGGGGGCAGAGCAAGATGTGAGTATAGGTGATGACACTTGGGCTCGGTGATATCTTCGGGGTATTGTCGATTGGAGCAATCCTGCTACCGTGGCTTTGGTAATATCTTTGTGAGAGAAGGTCCTGCAGGAGACGAAAAGTCTCTTTCAATGTCTCCAATGTGGTTCTGAAGCTTTAAGGTGAGGACTTGAGAGCACGAATTGTACAAAATGGGAGGTCCACATGATCATCTGTTGTTGCTAATGCAGGAACCGAACGGTCTTGGCGACAAAGACCAGTAGCAATCTGACTTGTAATAGTACTCCAGTCCGCAGTATGCTAAAGAGTTTAAAAGTTTGGAGCTGCATTTCAGATACTCTGGCCGCCTTGGCCATTGCAAGTGTGAAGACTGTTTTCCTTGATATGGATTAATGTGGCTTTGGTGAGAGGTTCAACTGGTTATGTTAAGAGTGCTGATAGAACCACTGAAAGATTCCATTTCAGGAAGATCCTGGGTGCTCGGACATCTTCCATAAGAAATGATCTCATTAGTCTATTGACAGTGGGATGATAGTCTGTCAAGATGTAGTATAGAGTTAAGAGTTAATTGTACCGTGGCAGGTTTTTTTATCTTGATGTATATGAAGTAAAACATCTGCTACCATGGGAAGTTACAGTTCTATCACCCAAGCCTTGTCGTCTCCAATGTACAAACTTGTTCCATCTGTTGTCGTTAAGGAGGGATGGAGATGGCCTCAAAGATCGATCTACTCATGGCTGCAGAGATGGATCTAGAGAAACCGGCGTCCTGCGTTTTCTGAGAGATAGTAGTCAGATAAAGAATGGGTAGATTGTTGTGAAATATCCAACTTGGGTTGACGAAAGAGATCTCGTCACAGGAAGATGAATCAGCTCTCCCATGATAGTGGCAACCATGGCCATAAAGGGAATCAGGATGATGACACAGTCATCTCTTTCTTCCATATCACTTTACCACTTTGGCACGTATGGTCCGTTCAATCCATCAATAGGGCGTCTACTAGAAGTGTCATCAGATCTGTTACTGGACTGACGTAAAATGGAAGACAGCTGTTTAGGCAAGTTGTAAAGACATCGAGAAGTAGGGTGTTCCATAATGGTGTTATCCAGTTGAATACTTCTGGATGCAGTGACCACTCTGTTGTCACTATTATTTCACCCTTGGCGAGAAAGGCTGTCAGCTTGATTATTCAGTTTCCTGGGAACACATGTCTCGCTTCCATCCGGCAGTTGATGAAACAATAGCAAAGACTCTGTCATCATGGAACTTGACGTGGTTCCTCTTTGCTTCTGTATGTAAGCTACCACTGTGGTATTGTCTGTTTTTTTCCCCCGAATGCATAGCTGTGTAGAAAGGGTTGCGTCTTTTACATGACATAATGAGTTTTTGGGTTTTATCCCTGAATGCAAAGACATTAGCATGAGCATGTAACACCGGAAATACCATGTCAAAAAATCCATACTGGAGTTAATTTTGTAATTACACTGTCTGGTTATAAAAAGTGTTCATTGTATAGCTGGACTTATGTTTATAAATCTACTTTATTCAAAATTTCATTCAATACTGTTTACATTAATTTGGGCGAAATTATGTGTGAAGTGATCGGTAGATTGCACAAATAACTGTTATTAACAGCAACCAGTCAGATTACCATTATTGAAGCCTTGACACAAACTTTATTTGGCCGAGAAGGAATACATATATCATAAATGCTTTATTTTGACTCGTAAAAAGTCATATTATATGTCAACATATAGTTTCAGCGAGCATGAGCGCAAAAGCCTCAACGGTGACTGGTCAAATTGTTCCATATATAAAAATTATCTTGTACCAAAGTGCTGCGCTTATTATTATCTTAAAAACATATAGTAAAAGCTGCAACTGAAATAATGCGATATTGGAAGATACTATTCCTGACAAAATAATAGCAATTAGAAAGAGAATGGGTGTGCTGGGTGTATCATGTGATCAGGTGACACAGGATTCAGGCAGTGTTCAACCCGTTGCTTATGGGGTGACCATGGTGACGACTAGGATGTGTTGGAGTGAGATGTATTCTGAAGCTGGAAACCAGGTTTAGGGGCGTTTCCACACCAGGATTAATGAAGAAGGATGAAATACATAGTGTGAAATAGGATAAGTTTAAAAATTTATACTTTAAAACAAACATAACACAGTGAATGGTGATTTCGTAAAATGTCAAAACTTTATTTACTATGCCTAACTTTTAGAGGTTGTTTTCATCAATTATGCTTGCCAAATATCACAGCAGATAATATCACAGAACTGAAAATTTCCAAAAGAATTAATAACTGTGAAGTATATGTTTGCATGCTTTGTGCATGATGTACTATAACCTGTATTCAACTTCAAAGTTAGGGTTGAAGAGGAGGGACATAGATCTATGGCATCCAGGAAGTTAATCCATGAAGATCCGGGTTAGAATAGGTCTTCAGCAACACATGCTTGCCAGAAAAAGCGACTATGCTTGTCGTAAGAGATGACTAACTGGATCGGCTGGTCAGGTTCGCTGACTTGGTTGATGATCAATAACTGGATTGTCTGGTCCGGACTTGATTATTTACAGACCGCCGTGATATAGCTGGAATACTGCTAATTGTGGGGTTAAACAACAAACAAACAAGAGGATAACCATTCTACAAGGGTGTTATTAGGAGAAGATCACTGGGAGCAATGGTTATCATCGGATACACTCGGTACTCTTTTGATGGCAAAAATAAGCATCTTTACTGTGGTAGTCATTTTGTTTGTCCATCAGGTATGAAGTCTTGAATCCTTTTGCTATCTAATCGACACAGTCATCTTCTATGGCAGTCACCATCTCTGTGAAGACATTTAAAAAAAGGGGTTCAATCCCCGGACGCGTCATACCAAAAGACGTTAAAAGATGGTACTTGTTGTTACCCTGTCTGGCGCTCGGCATTAAGGGGCTAAAACAAGGACTGGTCGATTCGGAGTCAGTATACTGTGTCTGAGTGGGGTATTCATGTTAAACTGCGGCATGGTATCTCAGTGTGCTAGCACTATAAATCGGAATCAGTCCGGACTAGTACAAGCAGCAATAATCTTGGACACGACGTTAAACCCAATTTCACCTTACCTCACCACCATTTAAAATAAGAACCGCAATCTGACTGGATATCTCATTTTCATCACTAGGGGCAACCCATTCTCTACACAGGGCGAGTGATCAAAGTAAAGTCAGCTTGAAAGGCATTGGTAAAAACTAGACTTTAATATATATAGGCAAGTGTACATAATCTTGCCTTTCCGATGAGCAAAACGAATATCTGTGCACATTTGACCAACAAATATTCTATGTTCTTTCTGTGAAGCTCGAGAACAATACATGTCAAACGCCTAGAAAGATGAACAGACAGCATGCATTCAAATATTGCCCTCCCACTTGGTGGCGGGGAGCAATAAATGAAGCAACTTCACTTAATGACATATTGACAGAAATCATAAGCCAGGGACTTGCAGAACATGTTCTAGAAAGATGATAACCAGTGAACATGATCATCTAAAGTCTGGTGGTCACAAGAAGGTGAACAAAGGGAACAAACCTTGGCTTCATACTCTTTGTACTGTCGCTCTCTGTCTCCCTTGTATGCATTGATCTCTCCATCAGCCTCCTTCTTCGCTTGTTTCAAACGGTTGGCTTTCCCTAGAAGACAATATTATGGTTATTCTGGTTTACTTCTATTAATTGTTGCTAATTGTCTTCATTATTCTGGCTCTACACTAACTACTGTGAGAAAGTAATGTCCTTCTAACAAATACATAACAAATACACCTGAATTGATACATTATCTGTTATTGTTTGCATTTGGAACATGTGGAATCTGTTTTATATTTCCTTTAAATGTGTCCATAAAAGCATAGAGAAAATCATACAATAAGATGCATGCATTTCCAATAAGTCCTTTGTTTGTTGTTTAACCCTGAATTTCCAACAAGTAATGCATCATAAACAAAATCATATATAAAACCTGGGTTTAACCTGGGATTTGAAGTAACAAGTCCCATGTGTGATCACATATGGGACTGCATACAGCACAAGTTAGATGTCTATTAGTTCTCTTATTAATGTTAATCTATTACAACGCAATGATAGAATCCGTATGTTAAGCATGCAAATGTTAAAAAAAATATTTAGATTTTACTGAAGTTTTTACTGCATTACTCCTAAAAGCATCTGTATCATACGGTATGGCAGTGGGTATACCTTCAGATGTAATACTCAATATATATAAACCCTTCTTGCAACAAACGGGTCAAGAGAACTGCATGGCCTATCAAGCGCCGATTGGTTTTACTCGCTCAAACTTTAAGGAGCAAAGGATTAAAAAAAAGAGTATGTCCAAAACAGTGAGTGAGTCAGGTAAAGCTGGCGCCAGACAGGAGGAGTTCATTATTTGTGTGGGGTTGGTCACCTGCTGGGCCATAAACAGAGGGCCAAAGATATGAACGCCTTCGATGTCTTCAAGTGCCACATCTCTTGGATAATGGCCAGCTAAGACCACGCGTCACAAAACCCCGCGTAGTTGGATGGTGTGCCAAAGCAATGGCATTCGCTGCCCGTCCTGAATGGCCTGAATAAGACGAACCAAGCGTGCAGATGAGATCTGCCTGGCGTCAGGTGAGGAAGTTGCTGTGAGCATGGATCTGATGCGTTGCGAGGTTGATGTTGGTTTGACCGAAACGCATCTGGGTGGAGTTTCCACTCCGAGGGAGCCACCTTGTCTGGTCGGGATAGAGCGTCCGTCAGAATGTTCCGACATCCGGCGTAGTATAAGTAATGGGGATTCTGGCTCACTTCCACTGGAGACAGATTTATATACCTATACTGCTACTACAGAGGGAATTTTTTATGCAAAAAAGATGATACGATTCAACGATTGTCATGCGACTAAACTAAATTGTAATGAAAATATTCTCTATTATTTTTACTCATACACGCACCATTATTTTGAACGAAGTGATATTCAACATTTTTACTAAGTTCTTCGTTCATTTTACTAGGAGACCAGACTATTTACTCTTTTTCGAAATTGGAAAGAAACAATTGATGATCGTATTTGGTTGGTTTGACATCACTGATATAATATACACCCTGGGGTAATTCTCGCCATTTGATTGGTTTGTAATTTTCCATTATTATAGACTTATGTAAGCATTCGTTTAAATGTGATTCAACGATAGGAAACAATCTATTTTTAATCTCCAACCAGTTCTTTGGTTTTGGCACGGAATAATTGTTGTCTCCCCTGTTCTATGAACTTTTTTATCTTGTCTTCGCTAATACCACTGGTCTTACGAGAATTAGATCAAATCTCCTGCTTCATTGCATTGTATTTGGTTAGTTCTGACAACACTAAACGAAACTCATCCTCAGATATCTTACAATCAGCCAGTGCTGTTGAAATATGATCCTCAATGCTGTTCAACTTTGCTTCGGCGAGTCACCGAATATTATCATGCTTTCTTTTGCAACTGACGAGAAATATATTTTATCGCTATTCCTGCCAGTCCTGAGACTTCGGCCGCTACTGCCATACCAAATACGATTGGCATGGTGATTATAGTTGATAATAAACCAACACCGGCTGCGCAGAGTCCCATGCTAGCTGCTACAAGTGCTGCGTCAACTCCGTTGAGAGCATTCACGGCTCTGCGATACTTTTTATACAATCCAAGTCTCAACTCCCTCTCCTTCTCTATTTGATGTTTTATGTCGCTTATTTGATGTAATCGAAATCCATTAACAGTATCCATCTTTTCAGATGCTTCATCGAGCACCGGATATAAACCCATAATGTACGTTATTATAGCATATAATAGTCTTCAAATGTGATGGATAAGACAAAATATATAGTTCACTTCAGAAATCTCCAGTTATATCTATCATTAGGCATGAAACTAAAGAAAATACACAGAGTTCTAAAGTTTGATCAAAGCCCTTGGATGGAGCCCTATATAAGGCTGAACACAGATTTAAGAAAGATGGCTACCAGCGATTTCGGAAAAGAGCCTATACAAGCTCATGAATAACTCAGTATTTGGTAAAACTATGGAGAATCTAAGGAAGCGTGTTGATGTTAAATTAGTCAGGTCTAATGAAGAAGAAAGACTCAGGAAACTTATAGCCAGTCCGGCTTTTAACAGAAACAAGATATTTGATAATGACTTAGCCGCACTACATGTGCAGAAAAGTAATATACAATTCAACAGACCGGTGTACGTTGGTATGAGTATTCTTGACTTGTCAAAACACTTAATGTATGACTTTTATTACAACGAACTGAAGCAATACAGTGATAGGTGTGAGGTGTTATATACCGACAAAGATTCTTTGTTGATGGAAATACAAACCGAGGATGTATATAAAGATATGGCAGAAAAAATAGATATGTATGACACGAGCAATTAACCAAATGATAATCCACTGCACAGCGTTATAATTAAAAAGGTGTTTGGTAAGATGAAGGATGAATGTGCTTGGACCCCAATTGCTGAATATGTCAGATTAAGACCTAAGATGTATTCTATAAAGAAGTCCGATAATAGGGAGATAAGAAAATCTAAAGGTGTTAAGAAGTATGTAGTAAAAAAGCATATCAAACACGAACAGTATAAAGAAGCATTATTCAATGGTAGAACGTTCAAACACGAGATGAACACTTTAAGAAGTGGCAATCACAGGATATATGGATTAAGAACGAACAAGACATCATTATCCCCCTTAGATACAAAGAGATGGATTGATATGGATGGAGAAGCTACCTATGCTTATGGTTATGGTGGTAATACTGTATCGTTGGGAACTATGAGCAACTCTTCTTGTACAAATGCCCTGCCGGCTCCTTCTTTCGTAACCAACCGACTAATGTTATATATCTTAAGGGACCAAATCAGGTCGGTTGCGTGACGTTGGCCTCCTTCGAGTTCACCGGGCTGGTATAAATATCATACGCTTACTCTATCTGGAAGTTTTTGTTCTTTGCCTCTCCTCGAGGCTGAAGATACGGATACATGATTTCATTATAATCACATCGGATGGTTAATTAATCTCGTTACTTCATTATTTAGCGCTGATACAACAGCTGATAATCGTGTCACCCATTCGGTTGATCTTAATCGATCCGATTTCATTTCAATCCCATACTGATAGCCAAACAAACGTTCCGCTAATGTCCGGTTAAATCTTTCAACGATAGCTTAACAGTGGGCCTCTTTTTCACCACGCCTGATTGTGGTGTCATGCCTTGTTAATAGTTTAGTTACTGATCCCATAAACTCGCGACCAGGATCTACTTGAAATAACGGGTGCCATTTTAATGGTCCACGTTTATATATGCGGCTCACTGCATTGGCTACTTCTGTTGAATCGTTTGAGGTTAATGGCTCAGCCTCTTTGTACGACTAGCTACATCCACTATGGTTAAAGCGTATTTATACGTTTTGCGTCTTACCTTATCATGAGGAAGAAACAAGAGGTCAGCCTGATGAACTTCATTCATTGTAAAAATATCATACTTCTTCCTCAGGATATAACATGGTGCCGGAAAGTATATTTGCCACATCGCTTGTCTCTTTAGCCAATCCTTGGCCACCTCTTTAGATACTTTAGCCGCAGTGGCTAATTTTTGTATTCCTCCTATACCTTTCCAATATCCTCATGGGCTATAGTAAATTTTATCCATTATTAATTAATATTGATGATTCTTTTAATACGAATCCTGACGATCGTTGAATCGCATCATCATTTTTCATGAAAAGTTCCCTCTGTAGTAGCAGTATAGGTATATAAATCTGGCTCCAGTGGAAGTGGTCCAGAATCCCCATTAGCTATACTACTTCCAGGGATGTGCTGGACTAGGAATTGTAGTTATAGGCAATCCCCTAGATGAACTAACCAGAAACGTCTGTCAAAGTAAGGAGTGAAAGTGAGTAGTTCCTCGATTGCGCACCACCGTGCTGTTGTTGATGGAAATTGTGAGTTGAGTGTACTGTAGCTGCTCCTGCTCCTGAGGATCAGATTGTTGTGTACAAAGTTGTAAAGTTGGAAAATCAACAACAGGAGGGCTTCTGGTCGTGTCGTGTTTGGATGAGACGTTGAAAATAGTGTTCGTATAACCACTACCAGCTCCCATGTAGACTAAATGAATGCGCTCCTCAACCGATTGCCAAGGTGCGACGCCACACAGAAGGTCCCGTTCTAATATCAAGTTGAAGATGAAGGAGGTGCCTTGTTACTTCGTGTGTGCCTCAATACTTTGCATGTTGACATCAGCGGTTTACTGAAGTAAGTGACTCGGTCACATTGAGGTACAGTGATTCTGGTGAAGTCGCAATGTTTAATTCACCCTGCGCAGTAACCTCGAATCCCACAGTATGCCGGAGGTGAGGTCAAGCTCCACACACGGACAATCTTTTGTGAATGTTGGCTGTTCCAGAAACCGTAGATAACACCAAACCCAATGTTGATGGATGAGAGGTGATAACCGGGTAAAAGTGTCTGGAAGACTCCCGTGAATCCACCATCTTCCTCTTGTGTCAACAGGACTGCTGTAGTACACACTTATGTGTGACCTGTCTATAAGTTGAGAAACTTGAAGGGGAGAGGGGTGAACAAAAATTTCATTTTAAATTCGGAGTGTACACCGAAGTGCAATCCAAGCAACGTGGATGAGGATATCTAGACAATTTTGTTGCCACGACAATTAATGCACTGCACAAGCATAAGTTACGCAAAAGTTGTAGTGAAAGTAGACCCTTACATACAGATAATTAAACCAAAGTTTAAATCAGAAAAATTACGAGTTTATAGTCCATCAAAATACAAACGTGAAACAATTATTGCAAATTATAATGATTGCCTTTATTATAGGAGACAAACAATTGACGCCATTACAAAATGGCGGGGGGAAAACAAGCCATATGGAACAAAAGCCAAAGTCTTTTCCCATGGAAAAAATACATATCATTACACAAATGCGAGCATAATAAAAAGATAAGGTATACTTCACCCATCGCTGAAGAAATTTAACGCGGAAGCATAGCGCAAAACACTCAAATTAAAACCAAAAGTTGAGGACCAAAACAAGGTACAACATGTCTGTTTGGCGACAAGCAGGAATGGTATCAGATGTGACGTCACAACGGACAGTCACATGACAGCAGCGATAGGTCCTTGCAAAAGTGACTGTAAGTGAAAACAACCTCTTCCTGAAGGATCGTGGCTAGGTGCGGTCTTCTTTGTTGAAAGGTAAGAAGTAGATGCATTAAGGCGTAATGCAGGATAAGTAAATAAATAAAGATGACTGAAATTTAAAGATTATAGTTTTACTTTTACACAACGGACTGTCACATGACAGTAGCGATAGGTCCTTGCAAAAGTCACTGTAAGTGAAAACAACCTCTTCCTGAAGGACCGTGGCTGGGTGCTGTCTTCTTTGTTGAAAGGTAAGAAGTAGATGCATTAAGGAGTAATGCAGGATAAGTAAATAAATAAAGATGACTGAAATTTAAAGATTATAGTTTTACTTTTGTCACATTATATTATCTGCTCAGTGTGTAATTATACATAATGATATGCAGCAATGGAAGGATTTATATTTAAACTTGCCTCAGTTTTATCATGCGCTTGAAACATTCCACAAGCTCTGTTTGTTTGTTGTTTAACGCTGCACTCAGCAATATTGCAGCTATGTGACTGCGATCTGTAAATAATCGAGTCTGGACCAGACAATTCAGTGCTTGACATCATGAGCATCGATCCACATAATTGGGATATAATGGCATGCATTAACCAAGTCAGCGAACCTCACCACCGATCCTGTTAGTCGCCTCTTGCTACAAGCATAATCAGCTTTTAACGGCAAGCATGGGTTGCTGAAGGCCTATTCTACCCCGTATTTTCACGGGTAGCTGGGCAACATAGAAAAATCTGTCATAAACAGAGCATATAAGCACGAGACTTATGAAAAACATGTTCAAGTGGAATAGCAATGGGTGTGTTAGAGCTAGCAGTTCAAAGTTAATTAATTGATGGGTGTATTTGGACGAGCTGTCCCAAGACAAACCACGAACAACTGTTTCCTTCTGTTCATGCAGGGAAGACCAAATTTAACCCCACTGTTCATAAAATAGACTTGTCCAACATTGCCTAGGTCAGATTCTATTCTGGAGGTCATTACTGAAATATGTGTAAATAGTTTTAAAGCTTGTACATTTTATAAACATTCTAAATAGGCTGTACATAATATTGATATCTCATGTAAGAAATAAACGATGAGTGGGAGTTGTTTATCATACAATAAAACACTGCAGGGAAACTAAACCCTCATTGTTTATTGTCCCTGCAGTGTTTTATTGTAAGATAAACAATTCATTTATTACTCAAGTATTTCTTAAGTACACCTGTTGCTCAGCATACAGTATTTAACAATTTGCAGCAGTCAAACAAACCGAACACTGTTGCTCTTCCTCCGCCATGTTCGTCTCATGTTGACTCACGCCCAAGGCTGTCGATTCACATTGGTTACGGTATCATGTAGCGCAACCAACTTGGTAAGCACACCAATTCATGGCTTGCAGTTGCTGCAGTCTGCTGGCATTAGTGTTGGGAACAAAGTTGCAACATGCAACAGAAAAGACCTCCACTCACAAGAACCTGCGACACCAAACTTCAGCTATCTTCACATGTTTGCTCGGCCCCACAATACACTTGTGGAATGTTTCGAGTCACATGATTTAATTGAAGCAAATTAACATAAAAACTTTAATTTAAAAATACTTCTTATTGCTACATGAGTTTATGCATAACCACACACTGAACGGGAAAGGAAATATGACCTACTTAAATAATAAACTACCCAATTTAGTGGTGCATTATGTTTAAAAAGTAAAAATGTCTCTTAACGTAAGGGTAAAGGCAATCAAGTGGAACAGCCCATCAGTTAGCCATGTTAAAGGATTTCAATTTACAGCACATTAAGAACAGATTTGACTTAAACCCATCTCCAATAAAACACTTGATTAGTTTTAAATTCAGCATCTTAGAAAAGTAATAAAGCTTGCTCTACCACCATGTTGTTATCCAACCTGATACTTGCTATTTGATTCTGCTGGTGAATAATATCACAAATAACATCATCAATGTAGTGTACTGTGATGTTAAACTAGATTTGTCAAACGCAATATGTTATCACTATGTCCTTGAGCTAGACAGGATACACCTTGAGCATGTAGAGGTGAATGTGTATACTGACACTGATGACCAGTTAAACATGGACCACTGTCACATATTCTAATCGCCCAGACTCAGAAGTTTCAAACTGAAACATCGCAAATTAGCAGCTTTACACATATACACGAATGAACTATAATAATTCCGAATATTAATTCGATTGTCATATGATCTGTGGTTTGGAAATTGATTATTTCTCTGCTGGAGCCATTAGGGGGTACTAATAGGCCAAACTAAAATTTCTCAATCAATGTTGGCCCATAGTTCGTTTTGTGATTACAAAATTGGGCAGATCAAATTTCGCAAACGCAATATGTTAAACTGTGTCTTTGAACTATAGATGAGAAACCTCGATCAGTGTGTGTGCGAAGGTGAATTCGTATATATGCACTGATGACCAGTTCAACACATATCACTGCGACATATTTCAATGGTATTGGATGTATCTACATGCCCATTCAGAAAACCACAAAATAAAGATTCATTCTTACTTCGTCTAGCATCGGCAACTTTCTCAGCAGCACGTTTTTCGGCAGCAAGTAGTTGCTGAATTCCTTGAGTTTGACTCGCCATGTTGTCCTGCGTTTATCATGTGACACTACAGACAAAATTAATGTACGTCGTCATAGCCTCAATAAGCTAGCCTCTGAGATCCATTTTGCTATTTTGCCTCACACAGCTAGTGAAACTAGGGGAGGTAACCACAATATGACTGATTACTGCCATTGATGGCGTTGCTTCTGCGCTTGCGGTATGTGTAGCATTTCATTGGTACTGTGAAAAGACCGAACTCAGTACTGTACTTAGCCGCACTGGCTTCTTCTAAGCTGGTTCCCGGCTCCCTATGCGCGTCGCTTATGGCTTCTTCCTGCCTTCGTTGGTTCTCAGCTGACACCGATCGCTTTAGCTCACAAGTCGAGTAAGCTGGTTCCCGGCTCCCTATGCGCGTCGTCAACTTGCGCCAAGCTAGGAGCCGGTACAGGCCAAAATAAAAAACACTCAGCGTGTTTATTTGACGTCACATCCGGTGATTTTCAAAAATGGCTACGCTAATATACCGATACAGGGGAGGGAGGGACACACCTGTGAAAAGCGTGTCATCTTGCGTTTGCTGTGGTTAAACCAAAATCTGATGGCGGGCAATTTTATAGAGTGGAAAATAGACAAACAAAATCAACTGACAACAGTCTCGCTAATTTTTTGGAGCGCTAAGGCAGATTAAAAGTGGTTCATGGGTTGAATTCTAAGTGAAGACAGAAAATATTTGAAAAATTGTATTTCTGAAATTCGATGATTTTGTTTGCGTTTGTATATTCACATAAACCTAAAACAATTAGATCCTGCCCTCTAAATGGTTAAAAGAGCTGCATTGTTGACATATTTATTTACAAGAATTCACTTCTATATTTTGGAGCACCTTTAGAATACGGTACTGAATTCTAAAGGTTGGCCGAAGATTTTATAGATTTTCGGGCAACGAGGTCCATTTACACCTTGTCCAGAATGAAGGCTTACAAAATTCCTAAAAATGTTATGAAGTAGAGAAACTGACACAGGCTTTCCCCTTGGATGATAGAGGGATATATTTGTCCCTCCTCTTCAACCCTCACTGTGAAGTCGAATAAAATTCAAACTGCAGCAGTCACAGTCCGTCATATTGGATAGTGTTTACAAAATCACGTTTCACATATACCGGTTATGAGATGCCTGTAACATCACATTAATTTAATACTCAGCTGCGATACATACATCCTTGAATTCCTCATACAGAGTAGAAGCAAATGACACATGGTCCTTGTCACCAATACAAAGTGTGTAGATGAAATCAATCAAAATAAATTAGGTGTGAAAACGAACGCTGTGCTCGAAAAACTACACTTGTTTAAAATGTAAACAGGGCAAAATTCAGATTTTACACAGTGTAGCATTTTCTCCTATTTTGAACTATCCATTCGTCTATTCATTGAATACATTGGCACAACAATTTCAGAATATGCATGGGAAGAGAATCGTATGAAGAATTAGGGAACTTAAAATAGATACATTGCAATGGTTGATATTTTCAACAGAAATTGTCAAAATTTCCGTCCTGTGTGACGCCATGACTGACGCAAAATCACGCACAACGACAACGGTATTTATCGGAATTTCTGACTATTTCCGTTGGTTTCAATGAAAAATATCACAACAAATAACAGTACACTAATTGTCGGAATGTTTCCGATTACTTACATGTCACATTTATGCATGCACGATTCCTGAATTAACGAAAGTCCCATCTTAAAATCCCGCGTACTGTTGACAGTGAACACGCCATTTTGTAAAAGTCGGTCACCGGTCGTGATGTCATACGCCAACGTTGTTGAACATATTAGGTAATTTCTTGGAGGTGAAGGTCTTTCTTGGAATGAAAGCACACACGATCATTGTATCCTGCTGTTTACAGTTATAATTATTTTGTAGATTTTTCATATCTTTCATACATTTTTTCGCCTACTTTGGATATTTGTCAATGTTCGATATGATATTATACGTAGATCTAGGCCATAACGTGTATCTACCTTTGATAATCTCCTGTTTGTTTGGACAAGAAATCGATAAGTGTATATATATATAGTGTTGTATACGATATTTCTTTAATCTGGACAGTGTTACATCATTACCTTACGTTGAGTCACATATTTTTGACAATGCAGTTATAATGAACTGTACATTGTGCAGAAATGTTTTTATTATGCTAAATATTGAGATATGCAAGACAACAATGCCCGAGACGAGGTAAGAGAACCTCTTCTCTCTGATTGTTTGGGGATAGCTGTAATGCATTAATAAAAGGTTCGATGCCACAGACAGAGATAACTCCTTTTGAGGATGATGCCCATGTCTGTCATGTTCAGTAATATGGAAAGCAGTTTTCTAAGAACGCATACCATAAGACCCCATACCATCTTTACAACGATCTTGAAAATTATCAACATAATCACTTAACACAGGTTTATGTAAATAGTTACTAAATACCATCCATGTTTAAAAGAAAATCGACACCTGGACGCACCCAGGTGCAATCTTAGACTACATTACTACTATAGTATTATTTGTAACACTTTGAAACGGAATGTCACCTTCATACTGCTGTCACTCAGCTACAACGTTGTACAAAGTTAGAAGTGATGACTGGGTGAATGAATAGAAACCATCCATTATGATTCTGCCCATTTGTTGAGTAACGGACATTGACTTATTTCGTTGGTATTAATAATTGTATTGCATTTGAATGTTGTTTAAAAATATATAGCTAGAAAATATCAACATCGGCCATGGGTAATTGCTATTCTATTCCAATTTCAATATTTTCAACAGAGGTTTTATCATTTTAAACGTAATCATCCAATAAATATATTGCAACCACATACGAGTCGTACAACACATTTCTATTTTGTCAGAAGAGTCACTCATATTTATTACGAGTTATTCTTTATTCCTTAAAATGGAACACCAACCCTCTTAAAATAAACTTTTTCGACGTCATGGAATGGAAAGACAAAGTTAGGAATATTTTCAATGCGACATTTATACTTTATGGGTGGCTCTACATATGTCGACATATATAAACTTCCTACATGCGTATCTCATTCAAATACCTGAGAATATTTTATTCGCTCAAAGTTTTCTGACAAGTGTATGATAAATATTTTTCTCGCATAGCACAATTTCGGGGTGTATTCGAAAACCTGCGAAATGTTCATGCAAAGAAATACGCTAGACTATGTTTACTATCATTTCTCTTACATATCGATATCATGTACGTAAAATATATGATGAAAATAATTTTGGAAATTTAATTTCCTACAATTAATTACAATTTAAAGTTTGAAGGTCTTTCTTGCATCCGACGGTGGCACATCTAACAAAATGACTTAAAGTAGTTTGTGACGTTTCTCAGTGGAGGCTTTTGTAGAAGGGTAGCGCGTCGTCTTAAAATAGCGACCAATGAAAAATTACATAACATAGTGTATGTTAATATTTCGAAGGCGCTCACAGCTATTGTCTCATTGGCCTGTACCGGCTCCTATATTGTGATATTGGAGACGGGGCCCAGCTTAACAAGTCGAGTTGCTCGCTAACGCAACTGAGCGTGACAAGAGACTGGGTTACCGTCTTACGGAAAGCGTAAATAAACTTTGAGGCAGTATCTATGCTGTACTGATTTCTGAACGCTGATAGGTTACCCGTGATCTATGACGATTTCGATATTACAAAGGGCGCATCTTAATTAATTTCTTCTACCTCATTGGATGTTTCATAGCTTGATATTTAATCATGTCAACAGACATGTATTATTGATAAACATTTGATTTATTTAAGGCCGCAAAGGAAACCCCATTTTGCCTCTGCATATGGATATTGTATACTGAAAACAGCAACATCCCTTATTTTTCAGGCAACTAAATTACATCCGTTTCATGGTATAACCCACACCTGTGTATTTGTCGTCATTCAGTTCCCAGCAAACAAGTCTACGTTGAATGTTACGTTGTCACCAAAAAAATAATTTTAAAAAATGACGCTCAGTTAATGATCGAATATATTACAGGTAGCCAATAGGTTCCCATTTGGCAAAATGTGTAAAATGTGACTTAGGCATTTATAAAATGTCCAAATATTTCAGTCATTTTACACATTGTCTTAAAATATGGCCATTCATTTTACAGATTTAACTAAATAGTATTGAGAAGCTTTCAGTTTCAGTCACTGGTGATGAAATTAAACATGAAAATCTTTGGAAATGGTTATCATAATAAAATAAATGGACCAAAGTGTTCAGTCAATTTGTAAAATAACTGAATATTTAGGCGTTTGATAAAATGCCTTAGTGAAATTGTTAGTCATTTTACACACTGACTGTAAGATATACACACGATAAAATAAGCAATGCTCAGGTGAAATATTTAGTTTGTGTTACAAGTCAAATTAATGGAATCGAAAATCGCACAATATATATACCAAGCAAGTGCATGACTTATCAAAACGACCCGTGAATATCCGGGATAGAATAGGACGGTGGATGTCATCATCCAACAGATCTTCTGTTGACACGACACCTTCTTCTGGAGAGGACAGGCTCCACCCAACCTCCCAACACCTCTTCGTGCGGGTGGATGTGTTTATCGATGCTTCCGCCATCAAGTGGAGGAAAGCTCCCTCGACTTGAGTACAAGTGGAGATGTAGAGGGGGTGCAAACTACTATGCGGACAGTCTTTTGTACGCCGACTGAACCAGAACCCTGCGGCGTCGGTCACTAGATGTCTCTATCCCCTCTTCCTGATGTTGAGACTGCGTATGAAGCTTTAGACCACAAGCTCTTCGGAAAGTTCTCCCATCGTCGCACCACACGCACAAGACTCTCGGTGCACCATGGTCATCACTACGTGGTTTTTCGGCTCGCTCCAGGACCCACTTGCACAAAGCGATCTTAGCGCTGAGATTATCGTTACTCCCATACTTTAACATAGGCTTACACTAGTCTTGGCACTAAGATTGTTTGTGCAAGTGGGCCCAGGAGGCCAGTGTCACACATCCAACAGGTGCATTTTCCCATGACTGAAAAACTATTTGAAGATATTATACAAGTTGACCATGGTTGATACAAACATCACATATAATGTTCATGTTGACAAGAACCCTGACAAGTATGAACTTCATATCACTGTTGGTTGAACCTATTGTGTTGTGACGCATTGTCTGTTTTAATGTTGACAATCTATTTTAGCTCATGTGACTGTTCAGTATCCTTCGTGTGCCGTAAACATCTTCTGCTCAAGAGAGGTACAAATAGTCAAATAACAAACTATATTTCAATTAAACTGAGATGTGAAAGAATAACTGTCTCTTGTGTAATTTTGTGATGTAAATCCGACCCCCCACTATCATTTAGATGACATCACAGCTCAAACAAACAGGATGGGGATTATCCCTTTGCCAACTGATGGACAAGTATGGAGTCATCGTTTTTGGTACCCAGAAAGGATGTTTGTCATAAAAAGTCGTTACAAGCAATAATCGTTCTTTTAATTATTCACAATGTCAAGAACAAAGGTTGTTTTACACACTGAGCAATACATGCAGTTTTAGTTTGTAGGATTAAAAGAAATAGCAACACTTAAGGAATTAAGTAGGGGATCGTCTCAGGTAAACTGTTCTCAGCTTATTGATCAGTCGGCAGCGTGGCGGTAAGCGAAGTGTTCTCACTAAGTGGTGAAATAATCAAATGCGTTCACTAGTTTATTATTTATGTTCACACGTTTTTAATTCGTGACACCCATTTCATTTAAACAATAATTATTTCCAAGAAAAAGGAATGGGATCGGTAACATGTTTAACCTATTTAAACACCTCTCCCTACAAAAGGTATTGACCATTAGTGAGAGTAAACTGTACATAAAATAATAAATTTAGATTAATTGTACCATTGTTGCAAATATTATGATGATATACAAGTCACACACATACATATATCGGTACATAAACAAACAGTATACCAGCATATCACATGTACAAACAACTATTAATCATTAAGAAGACATACTTAGATTTTAAATCTTTTAGATATTGCAATGAACAAATGGACAGACTGTACAATAGCAAGGTTAGTATCAGTAGATGTTGTAGCATTTCCATTTAATACTGAATCCAAGTCATATCCCTTTATATAGTAGTACATATTGTTCAGAAGATTGCAGTAGTTGCCACATGAAAAGAAGTAATGTGTAGGATCCTCATAATGATATCCTCAGGAGCAGGTAGTAGAATCATGAATATGTCTATGGTTATTGTGTGCATTTAAATCACTGCATCCTAATCTGAGACGGCAATGGATTATTTGACAGAAACGGGTACCATAGTCTAAGTTAAAGCCAAATATTTTAGGATTTTCTGTCGTGGTAATACATTAAGTGAAGTCATTTGCAGTATATTTTGACTGAACATTATCCGGTAATTCATTCCACGTTCGCACTGTGTCGGGTAAACATGACTAGTTAACTGTTCTAGCATTTACAGTCTGTAGCTGTGAAGAAGTTCTTAAATTGTAACGTGCGCGCGCTGAGACTTTTGGAGGAACAAGATTACATAGATATTCAGGGGCCAACTTGTTAAACATTTTCACTGGCATTGCACTGATGGAAAACACACAAGTATCAATTACATACATTCCTATTGGTGAAGACAGGAAGATGGTAGTCAACTGAAGATGAGTATGAAGACGTGTCGTGCAAGTTGATTGAGTGAGTTTGGTTTTATACGCCGTTCTTTGCAATATTCCAGCAATATCACGGTGGGGGACACCAGAAACGGGCTTCACACATTGTACCCATGGCGGTAATCGAACCCGGGCCCTCGGCGTGACGAGCGAACGCTTTCACCACTAGGCTACCCGACCGCCCCTCGTGCAAGTTGAACACTCGACACCTCACAACGTAATAATCACCACCTGTAGGAACACCCGTAACTGCGTTGCTGACAAAGCAAAGATCCAAGTTGGCAGCTTAATTGCCCGCCTAGGTCCAAACCAGGTTCTACAAAGAAGAAATTTCAGGTAATTTTGTTTCAATATATTCCCCAGTAACAGATCTATGTAAAAAAAAACACTATTAGAAAGATCATTTATATATATATATATATATATATATAAATAGTGACAGTGTTTGAAGTAATTTTTTTTATCAATCACTAATACGAGTATATACCTTAATCTTTGTAGGTCTGCAATCTGATAAAAGAACACCTTACTTGATACCCCTGTACTGGTTAGAATGTAACCAGGTCCGCCAGATGTTGAACCACCCGAACACGAAGGGCCCCAGAACAACCAACAACCTGGAGGGGTGGCAGGGTAAGATCCTCCAGATATTGGGTACACCTCATCCAAATATCTCTAAGATGATCACGATCTTCAAGATTAAACAGGCATACACTGAGTCTACCACCCAACAGTTAGTATCTGGGGAAGAGGTCCGTCCAAGAAAGAGGAAGCACAAGCAACTTGAAGACCTATTGCAGACAGTGAAACAACACCTACAGAATGGCAGCAAGAGCCTTCAGCAGTATGCCGATTTTGTTTCCCACTTTAAATGAATGTGCATGCTTGCCTTGTCTTTTGTCATAATGTAACATGCAGTGCCGTGACTACGTATTTTGTATAGATACAGAGTTAATGAAAACATAAACATAAACCTTATGATTTGTTGAATCAATTAACATGTTGATAATGTACATATGTACTTTCCAAATATGATTTTGTACCTAACAAAAAGAATAAATTATCAGATGCATACTTGTGTAATGGTGATATCTTTATATTTTTAACTAGTCGTGGACACCTTAACTTAACCTTTGCCAGACGGTGCTACGGCCTAATACTATAATCCCTTGTTGTTACAATATCCCAAATCAAAGGTAGGGACCGTGGGGTAAACCATTTTACACTGACCACCTCCTGACGCACCCGTTTAGCTGTTCAGCATGCATCACATAATAATATTGTAGATAGACTCTTCAACCAATATATCAGTCAATGAACCGCCCCACCCCAAATAGTTTTGTGTTTGAATCCGATTCTGATGCATGTGATTTCAGCACTTTCACCAAGACATTTTAAATACTTTTTTTGACTGCAGCACTGGTGATGAAAGAGTGGAGTTGTCGGCGCAGCACCGACTGTATCAATACAAGTTTCTAGTGATGGTGGCGCGTACTGACCAGGCAACAGACCTGCCCACCATAGCAACCAAACAAGTCGTCATGATGGCTGCGCTAGCCACCATGAGTGACACAAACCTCGACCCTCTTCTGCCCCATCTGAATGATGTCCCACTCCATCTTGACGCCTAAGTGAAAAACCGATAAAAATACCGGATTATTTCAGATGTCAGCGGGATGGGGGAAGTGCTATAGAAGTTGTTTTTTTTAAACAATTTTTATTTCCACTTGGTACAGTGAAAGGGGATTGATAAACAGACAGAGCCTATATAAATATATCTCCCCAACAAATTTCAAACAAGCAGCAGTAGTATAATTATACACTAGTATAGACTTGGTATTAAGTTATATGTGGAAAATCGATAAACATCGGTAAACATTTGTTAGTGAGATATATATAAGAGTGCATGTTTAGACAAATCTTTTGCTCATAGAGAAGAAATGATGTACAGAGTCAACGATATTCAGCAGTATTTCATTGTCTTGGCTGACGTTACCAAACAGGACGGTTCGAAGGTCATATCCATTAACATAATAATAGCTTTCAGATCTAATCTCAGTATAATTTGTAACATTTCTAGGGACAATTCTTGACCCTTGGGGCAATTATTCCATATATGGTCACAGTAATCAAACAAGGGTAATATGAATGAACAATAGAGCGTATGTAGACTGTGTCTGTTCAAACGATATTTCAGACTACGAAAGCAATTTATCAATGAGCTAACCTTGGCAGTTAGTTTTTCATTTTGGCTATGCCAATGCCCATCACTTTGTAAAGTTAGCCCGAGGTGTTTGTGGCTATTAACATTCTTTCTTTTTACATTATTCATGAACAGATCAGGCAGGACAGTGACGTTACGTTTTCTTGAAAATAGGATTGCTTCTGTTTTATCGGATTTAAATTTTACTTTTCAAGTTTTAGCCCATTGAGAAATACGTTCCAAGTCATGATTAATTGAAATACTTGTTGATAATGGATCATCAATAATGACATATAGTGAAGTATCGTCAGCAAACAATTTTACATTACATTGGATGTTACAGGCGATATCATTGATGAATACTAAAAATAATAAGGGTCCTAACACTTAACCTTGAGGAACACCGACAAGTACAGGTTTAACATTCAATTTGTGTCCATTAATAACTGTATATTGCTTTCTACCAGTTATGTAACTTTGGAAGCATTTTAAGAGAGTCCCTTTTATCCCACACTTGTTTAATTTATGCAACAATCCTTTGTGCCAAACACGATCGACAGCTTTACTAATGTCACAGATTATTGCGATTACTTCCTTCCATCATCTAAGGCCTTGCCTATGAAATCATAAAGATTGGTCACTTGGTCAACAGTTGAGCCATCGGCGGTAAACCCTGATTGCAAACAAGAAATAACTTGCAATTGGTTATCCAAAAAATGGTTGTGCACGTGTTTTAGGGCACACATTTCAAATACTCTTGATAGGCAACTTGTGAGCGCGATTGGTCTGTAATTACAACAAGCATGGATGTCATTTTTCTTATAAATTGGGATTACTGACGACTGTTTCCATCGCATAGGAAAGATATGTTGGGACAGGGATAAATTTAATAACTTTACAAGTGGTTTCGATAAAACAATAGCCAAGGTCTTTAATATACGATTACTTATCATATCATGACCAGTAGATTTCGATATGTCAAGTGACAATAATACATCCTCTATTTCTTTCTGAGATAAACATATTTGCTGGCGGGGGAAAACATTAACGAAAATGCGTTATCATCAATGACGTCATCTAAGTCTGGAACTGAGGCTTGCTCTACGAAATAATCATTAAGAACATTAGCTTTATCAATATCGTCCTCATGTAGCACTCCGTCCTGCTATAGAAGTTCAGCATAAGCAGTAATCGTAATCAGAATAAAAAGTATGCTTTGTCAATCATAAGTGCCACCTATTTTCGTTATATCACGATCTATCCGCAATTTTATTTACATTAAAGTAAATAATACGATTATAATATCATAGAGAGTTACCTAGCAATGAACTTCATCTGTCCGAGTCATATTTAGGGTGGCATGTCCACTGTTGAAAGCTATGTTTATCCATCACTGAATGTTCGCGAGAGCAGCACTTGTCAGAAATGACCTAATTACCACTGTGTTTTGACTACGCTATTTACATCCATGAATAATTTATTACTGTTGTCATTATGCACTTTTATTATATTTGTTCACTGTTTGGATTAGTGATGTATTTTGAGTGATAACAGCGATGTTTGTCAGATACTATTTCTTGTGTACTCTCTTACAGCGCGGGACCGCTTCCGTGGTAATGTGGTAGAGCGTCCGCCCGGAGAGCGGAAGCTCCGGGGTTCGATTCCCGGCTGCGTCATACCAAAAGACGTTAAAAGATGTTTTTTGTTGTTACCCTATCTGGCGCTCGCCATTAAGGGGCTTAAACAAGGACTGGTCGGCTCGGAGTCAGTATACTGCGGCATGGTATCTCAGTGAGCTAGCACTATAACTCAGCATCGGTCCCTACTAGTACAAGCAGCCACACAAACACATACACATACATGCACCTCGCTATATAATTACAATAATCTTGGACGCGACGTTTAACCCCATTTCACCTCACCTCTTACAGCGTGGCTATTTTTAGACAGTAAGTTGACATTTGATCCAGATGAACAATGACCTGGCACACTAGTTATTGAAGAGAGCTTTTCCCCCCTAAAATGATTCAAAGTATATTTCACTTTGGATATTAATTACAATTACACTTGATTGCACTGAATAACTAATTTGATCTGTTTGACATTTCTAACGTTTACTGTGACTTGTAAATTACTCATGTTTACGTTTGGCATGGGGACTGTTTTATAACTTAGATGTCCGTTTTCACATTCAGTTATAGATTGACCACAAAGTATTTTCCTGCAGTCTTTACCAAAATTGCATTATTCAGACACGTAGAGGATAAGATATACCTTCCTACATTTCTTGCATTTGTACCTGCAATGTGACAGTCGTTCCATGTTTTGACATTCGTTGCTGACATTTCAAGGTAATATTAACAATCTGTTTGTCCCTTTCTCTATTAACATCTGATAAGTGTTTTAGTTAATCTTGTTACTGTCCGAATTGTGAAAGGACATGTAGGACAACATCAATACCCGGAATAATGGATTATTTCCCCATATAGGTCTATCTGGGGATGGCTACCAGTAAAGGGACCTCGTGGTCGGTATTGAGTTGAGAGTGGATTCATAACCTACAATGTCATCCCTCCAAAATAAAAATAAAAATGAACTGACGGTGTAGTGTCTTGTCAAAGAATGGTATGATTAGAATTTGAGAAATCTGTTAAGTGAGATAAAGTGTGCTGACATTATTGTCTGTTTCTTTTTACTCATCAATAATTATGAGGAGGTTACCGTGTGGATATATCACGAAATCAAGTTTACAAGTATACATTAACGCCAGATTGGCATATGGACATAACAACGTCAACTTGCAATTCTTTTTGTTTAAGTGAACAGTAAATAACAAAAATGAAAAAACAAAACAAATAAAAAGCAAAATTGAGAATGAGATCATTACATGAGGTGAGAAAGTAAATCTGAAAGAACAGGGAAACAGTTTTATACGGAACCCTTTAAGAACTTGTATATAACATAGGACTCACGGTACAATATTCGAAAACATCGAGTAAGTATACTAACTCTCTCATCATAATGTTTCGCTATCAGCTGTTTGACAGTTACGCAACACGGCAAGATAACGTAAACTTGAAAAGTAGCAGATGTTCTTATCAAATGTGGATACTCATACGTGGATACCCGTCCAAGGGTATCTAGCAGTTGCTACATGTAAGGTACGATCTTAATAATTGTTATCGTTGTCACAAAGTTAGGGAGAAACATAATTGCCATGTGTTGCCGAAATTATGATACCTTTTAACACAGTTACCACTGATTATATCAATACACCTCGTATCGCAGAAACAGATTGAGTATATAGGTGATCGGGCATCCGATATCAAGCATTGAACTCATCAATGTTAAGTCATACGGTAATATAATGTAGCTTACGTGAATACATTATATACTGAACCGCAAAAGAAACGTCACCATGGATAGATATATGAGAAACCTTATTTGTCCAAACACTGTAAACATACTTTGAGACATATTAAAAAGATGAAACTTGGCAAAACTGATCATAAAGGTTGACATTAAAGTGTCAAATGATCTTAAAGTGAAACACAACACTAGTCTCTGAGAAAATGGCATCACATGTCAGTATCTCGTGTGTCTGCCGTGAGCATTGATGCCTGCCGTGCAACGTAGATACATGGAATGGATGAGGCGGTGCATGAAGGCCATAGGCACTTGAGCCCACACTCTGAGGAACGCCTGACGCAGTTCAGCTGCAGTTGTCGGCCTTGGTCGGATGTCATTCAGCCGTCTTTGAATCTCGTCTCACAGGTGCTCAATGGGATTTAAATCGGGACTGAGGGCAGGCCACTGCATGGTTCGGATTCCATTCTGCTATACGATGTCTGTTGTTCCTCTCGCAGTGTGGGCACGGGCGTTATAAGGCTGAAACTCGTGGTTGCGACGACGTGCCAAATGAGGTATGGCGTGTGGTCTCAAGACTTGATCAATGCACCCAGCTGCTGTGACACCATTGCCTCTCCCTGGACCGATGTTCTGGAACACCACAACGCCGACCCTCTGTGCAAGACCAATTCCACCCCACACCATGATGCTCAGACCACCCCACGAGTCTCTCTCACCAACACGAACATCCGAATAACGTTCCCAACGGCGTCGCCAGACTCTCTGCCATCTGCTGTTGAGATACAGTAACGGCTCTCGCCTGAGAAGAGGACTCTTCTCCACTGCTGGTGGCGCCAATGCTGATGCTGTGTTTCCCACTGAAGACGGTCCCGGCGATGACGTGGTGTCAGAATGGGTCCTCGGTGTGGCCTGTGACAGTGGAAGTGTCTGCTCGTCAATCGTCGACGCACGGTGTCCGCACTAATGCATCACTGGTGTGTCCCCATGGTCTGTCGAGCAGTTTCTGCAGCAGTAACAAAACGATCTTGAAGATGCTGTCGCACAATCTGACGATCCTGATGCGGGTGGTGACCCTTGGTTTTCCTCTACGTGGTCGGTCATCTGTAGTGTTGGTGGTCTGGTACCGTTGCTGGGGCCTGTATATGGTCCTAACGTGGACTTGAAATGCATTGGCTACTTGCCGGGCGGTTTGTCCAGCTTGCAATCGTCCAAGGGCTTGGTGTCGCTGATGTCTTGTCAATCTTGGCATGTGGTAGCAATTCAATAACGAATGAATGTTATCCGATCTGGGTGGATTTTTATAGGGCAAGAAATGGGGGAACGCATGTGCATTTCAATTTGCACGGAACTCACGTGCATCGGGTTACCATGGCCGTTGACGTGATGCGTTTGGGCGATCGGTTTTATTGTCATCTGCTTTGTTTTTTTTATCATCAAATTTCATTTTTCCGGACAAGATAATGTTAAATTTTAAAATTACCCAGATATTTAAATGACAACTTTTCATGCAATGTTACTTGAGGTGACGTTTCTTTTGCGGTTTAGTATACTTATGATTTATAACCCACATGATTTATAACCCACATAGTATAAATAAAATATGAACCTTTATCCTTAATGCCCTTCAAGACTACGATGAAACCATGTGCAATGACGAACTGAAACATTATTGGTTTATAAAATCTAAACGTACAAGCATGTATCAACTTGAAGATGTTTGATATCATTATTGATAATAAAAATACATCGTTAACATAACCCCTATCGTGTAAGACGAATAATTATATTTGTCCTTAGTTCCATGTAACTGACAAAATTAAAACAAGTTGAAATCATAAGCGCCGACTTAGCGATTGTTGTGTGACTTTGAGCAATTCCTGATAAAGAACACCAGTTGTTTATACAAAGAAAAAGTAGAAAGATCCGGGAAATGATAACCTTGAACTAAGTTATCGGGTAAATGATACACCTTTGTTATGAAGTAAATGAATGGGTGATTGAGTTAAACGCACATGACAGAATTAATTTGAACAAATATTATTTGAACATCGTTTCGAAGTCTGTGAGGCTGTCCGTATTTTAATATTTTTATTTCCATTCCGACGTGAAATGATATAATGATTTCGTGTCTTAATTTTGCTACCGCTGTGGAAAATTGCGCACCGATCTAATAAAAGAAATACCACTAGATCTACCATTGCACCGTCATAAAAGAACCAGGTCAGCTTTATCTTTGTTCCGTTGTTTATTAAAAATTCGCTTCCGAAGCCAAGCGAATCGATCTAAACTGACGTCCAAAAGAAACTTTACCAACTGAAAATATAAATTTCAGACAAAGTATAAAAAATTTCCGATGAAATCTATCTAAAACACATAACCTAAATACAACAATAGTGTATGCAGAAAATGTTAATCGTCTGTTACATGTTTGCGAGATAACACGCGAAAAAGTGAAAAACACGTGCACCACGGACAACTGAAATGCACGTGTGGGTAATGGTATAAAACGATAGCAACGGCAAGTCAGACATCCACAGTGATAAAAATAAAAACACAAAAGAAATGCCATGAGTCACAGTCAAACAACGTGAACGAGCCTTGGGTATGGTACAGATAGGAGCCACCCACGCCCATATTGCTCCCGTGTTGCCGTTACCAACTTGATACCTTGCGTACCTTGCACCTCCGAAATCGCTTCCTGACAGTGACGTCATCGGCGACAAATGCCTTAGGTCACAGGGTTAGTCGACAGACAGTGGCCAGGAGACTCAGGGCTCATGGAATCAGGGCTTTTAGACCATACAGAGGACAGCTATTGACAGAGCAACATCGTCGTCTGCGATTGAGGTAAGCCCGGACTGTACGACGTTGGTAACGACGTGACTGGCAGGGGGTTGTCTTCACTGACGAAAGTCGATTCTGTATGTTTAGGGCTGATGGAAGACAACGTGTTTACCGCCGAAGGGGTGAACGAATGGTGGCGTGTTGCGTGCAGGAGGTCGTCCCATATGGGCACTCGTGAAGAGCAACCTCCTCGTGGTGAGTGCTGGGTAACGCTAATCGCTCTTCCCCCGTGTGGAACCGGGGTAGAATATTTCCACAGCACCCCATAGCTGGTCGTAAGAGGCGACCAAAGTGGGCAGCCCGTTTGCCGTGGGTTGCGTCCCTGTGTCGGCGGAGGACGGGAGTCTGGTAGTTGAGGGTACTGGTTCCTGGAACTGTGTTCCTTTGCCCAACACACTACTTCGACCCTTACTTCGCCTAGACGGGTGGTAAGATGGGCCCGGTCTTATCAATCGGCTGGTCATGCCAGGCCCTGTGCATAATATTGTATATGCACTCCTGTGTTGTATTATAATGTATATTTTGGACTTGGCCATGCATACTTTGTATGAATTACCAATTTTTGATGGAATAAATTGCCTAGAGTCTTACGCCAGAAGGCGGTGGCTCATGGGCCAATCTGGTGATGTTGACCTCTGTATTCTGTATGTCTCCAGTTTCTTGTCATGGACTGAACCTGCCTGGCACTACATCTGGTAGATAAATATAGCTATTCAAGTCATATTTGCTGGAGTATAACATCCCTGTATCCCTGGTGTTTGCTTGCTGAAAAATCCGATGCGCTACAACACTGTCCTTGTTGACACTCCATGGGGGGTGGGGAGCAGGTATGCTGAAACACTTTTCTTTCGCCATGTCTACCAAACAACCTGGTTCAATTCGTAACGATAAAAAAAGACGTCTTGATGATGAGGATTCTGGGAACATTCCCACCAACTCCGATTCATGGGCCCGATTCCTGGTGATCGAGGCTGCTGACAAACTACCTTTAAAACTGAATCCGTTTGCTATTTCTAAAGTTATTAACGGACACTGTGGAGAAGTGAAAAATGTCACTCGTCTCCGTAGTGGTTCTATTCTTGTGGAGTGTCTGAAGAAACAGCAATCTCTAAATCTCTTGTCGATCAGTCAATTTGCAAATGTTGAGGTTGCTGTTTCAGCACATAAAACTTTAAACTCCAGTAGAGGCATTGTTCGAGACAGAGCTCGATGTCTTTCGGACATGTCTGAACAAGAAATTGTTACAGAGTTAAAGGATCAGGCAGTGACAGCTGTTAAACGTTTCACCAAAAAGGTCAATGGTGTTATCACTCCCCTGAATACCTATCTCTTCACATTTGATAGACCAAGCATCCCTCGTTCAATTAAAGCTGGTTATGTTAATATCGGAGTGGAGGTGTATGTCCCCAATCCACTCCGGTGTTATACTTGCCAAAAGTTTGGTCATGGTTCCAAATCTTGTGATCGACCTCATGTTTGCCAGCGTTGTGGTGGTAAACATGACAGCACTGAATGTAGGGAGGACGTCAAATGTGCCAACTGTAATGGCCAACATGAAGCCTGGTCCAAATCCTGTCCACTCTGGAAGACTGAATCCCAGATATTGAAACTCAAAAATCAAAACAACATATCATATCTGGATGCCAAAAAACAAGTAGCAAATCAGCTGCCATCAACATTAACGTATTCTGCTGCAGTGTCTCGTTCTGTTGCCACTTCATCCATAGAGTGTCAGACTGAGTTGACATGGGTTCACTCCGTTCAACCAGTTGAAACAACGTCAGTCAATTCGGCCAAACAAATCAGATTGTCAGCCCACTACATCATCTTCAGAATCACAGACTGATCCACAATCTTTACCTGTTATTGAAAAACCAGGACATGTTCACATGTCAAAGACAGAAAGAAAAAAACTAAACAGACAACATCTTAGGACACCCTCTCCTTCAGAGGTGCCTGTCCATAACTCCTTTGGACCTTTGGACATGGAGGTAACTCCGTCTTCTCAGGCCAGTGCTAGGAGTTCTTCACGCTCGCGTGTGAGATTACCTATTGAGCCGCCATGACCCACACGCCTCATTTGATTCAGTGGAATTGCAGAGGACTCAGGTAAAATTTTAATGAGATACAATTGCTAATTCAGGACTTTACACCATCAGCACTGTGTCTCCAAGAGACTTATCTTAAGCACAGCGATGTATTTGATTTACGGAAATACAATTGCTATCATTCCTTTACACCTCCAGGTGAGAAAGCTACTGAAGGTTCTACTATATTGATCAGGCAAGGCATCATCAATAGTACTGTTCCCCTCAACACAAATCTTCAAGCTGTAGCTGTCCCACTTACCTTGCACATTGCACTTACTTTGTGCTCCTTGTATATTCCTCCTTCGAATACTCTTCAGCAGGCTGATCTTCAGAATCTCTATGATCAGTTACCAAAGCCCTGTATCATCATGGGCGATCTAAATGGGCATAACCCTCTATGGGGAAGTCCAAATACAAACAGTAAGGGAAAAGTGTTCGAAGACTTTATTTCGGACAACAATCTCTGCATATTTAATGATGATTCTAACACTTATTTGCATCCTGCTACAGGAACATATTCAGCACTGGATCTCTCCATCACAGATTCAGATCTTTACAACGAATTTGAATGGTCAGTTCATGATGACCTTTGTGGGAGTGACCATTTCCCTACCATCCTTAAAACTGTTAACCCTACTGATCGTCCACCAACAACACGGTGGAATTTTACTAAGGCTGATTGGTCTTTATATGAATTACTATCCACTGAAAAATTAACACCTGACATTTTTCAACATGTTCAAGATCCGATACAGTTGTTTTCGGACTTGCTGAATGAAATTGCTGATGCAGCAATTCCAAAGTCCTCTGTAATTCCACATATTCGTAAACCATGGTTTAACAACGAATGCAAACAGGCACGAAAATATAGGAAGAAAGCGGAAAAGTATTTCCGCCGCCATCCTACAGTCCATAACCTAGATAAGGTCAAAATTACCAGTGCCAAGGCACGACGTGCTTTCAAACAAAATAAGCGTCAGTCTTGGAGGAACTATGTCTCCAAAATAAATTCCCGCACGCCCATTTCCAAGGTGTGGAATATGGTGCAAAGAATAAAAGGCAAAGGTTCAAAATCATCTGTTCACCATCTTAAGGAAGGTGACACGTTATTAACGGATAAAACTGATATTGCCAATAAACTTGGAGAAACGTTAGCGAAACATTCTTCAACATCTAATTATGTCCCGGAGTTTCAAAAATTTAAGAAACAACAGGAAAAGATAAAAGTTAATTTCTCTTCTGATAATGGTGAAGACTATAATGAAGTCTTCTCATTACATGAGCTACATACCACCCTTGGGCAAGCTCATGACACAGCAACAGGAGCTGATAACATTCATTACCAGCTTTTAAAATATTTACCAGAATCTTGTCTTGGGACACTTTTAGACATATTTGATCAAATATGGACATCAGGGAATTTTCCTACTTCATGGCATAATGCCATTGTAGTCCCAATACCGAAGCCTGGCCGGGATCATACAGATCCCTCTAACTATCGTCCTATATCCTTAACAAGCTGCGTATGTAAAACCATGGAACGAATGGTTAATAATAGTTTAATTTGGTATCTGGAAACCAATAATCTAATTACAAATATCCAATGTGGTTTCCGAAAAAATAGAAGTACTATCGACCATTTAGTACGATTAGAATCCTTTGTAAAAAATGCTATTGTAAACAAACAACACGTAGTATCAATTTTCTTTGATCTTGAGAAAGCCTACTATACTACTTGGAAGCATGGCATTCTAAAGGATTTACATGATTTTGGTTTGAAAGGCCGTTTGCCTCATTTTATATCACAATTTTTAACAGACAGACAATTTCAAGTCCGAGTGGGTTCCACCCTGTCTGACCATTATAATCAGGATCAGGGTGTCCCACAAGGCAGTATCTTGTCTGTCACCTTGTTTAGTATTAAAATTAATAGTCTGTCCAAGGTTTTAAGTAATTCAGTGGATGGATCACTGTTCGTGGATGATTTTAATGCATCTTGTTGTGGTAAAAATATGCATACCATAGAGAGGCAGTTACAAATCTGTCTCAATAAAATTCGTAAATGGTCTCTCGAAAACGGGTTCAAATTTTCTATGTCTAAAACTAACTGTATACACTTCTGCAGAAAATATAAGCTGCATAGAGACCCTGAATTATTTTTGAATGGCACCCCTATCAAAGTTGTTAAAGAGGCCAAATTCTTGGGACTCATCTTTGATAGCCATTTAACTTTCTTACCACACATTAAATCTCTTAAGGCTAAATGCCTGAAAGCAATCGATTTGTTGAAAGTTGTTTCTAATTCCAAGTGGGGAGGGGATCAGACTACCCTCCTACACTTATACAGGTCACTGATCCGTTCCAAACTTGAATATAGCTCCATCGTCTATGGTGGAGCCTGTAAAAGTAATTTAAAAAAACTTGATACTATCCATCACCAAGGACTGAGGCTTTGCCTTGGAGCCTTTCGCACTTCTCCTATTCCAAGTCTGTCTGTTGAGGCGGATGAGCCTTCTCTTAAACAACGCCGTCTGAAACTATCTTTACAGTACATCACTAAATTATATTCCAATCAGTCAAATCCAGCCTTTAATTGCGTATTTAATCCTCTGTACGAAGATATTTACAATAAGAAAACATCTCTTGTTCCACCCCTAGGAATAAGAATTAAATCAGTCGTTTCTGCTGCGAACATTAACTTTCAGGATATAGCTCCCACAAAACTATTTTCATCGCCTCCTTGGCAGATGGTAAGACCAACTGTAGACCTCACATTAACTAAACTTAAGAAATCTGATACAAATCCACTTATTTATAAACAAGAATACAATCAATTAAGAAACACTTATGACACATATAAATCTATATTTACAGATGGATCCAAGGATGGTGGCGCAGTTGCTAGTGCCACCATCATTGGATCCAGAACAGTATCTTCACGTTTACCCGATAATAGTTCCATATTCACAGCAGAAGCGCACGCAATTTTAACAGCACTACAATATATCAAGAAGAAATCAAAATCTAAAGACTTCATTATTTTTTCAGATTCACTTTTGTGCCTTCAGGCTATTAAAAATATGTCATGTAAACATCCATTTTTAATTGAAATTCTTGAGTTATTTAATGATCTTGCGACTGGCCAATATGACATCGTTTTTTGTTGGTTACCAAGCCATGTTGGGATTGTTGGTAACACACTGGCTGATGCTGCCGCAAAAGCAGCACTCAACAAATCTGTGACACCACTTCTTTTACCATACAGTGATTATAAACCTGTCATTAGATCTTACATCAGAGATCTAATGCAGAAGAAGTGGGACACCCAAGTGGGTATAAATAAATTACATGCAATAAAAGCGAATATCGGTTATACCTACTTGGGTTGTCAGTCCAGATTTGAAGAGGTCATTTTAAGACGATGTCGTATTGGCCATTCACGTTATACTCATGAATATATTTTGAAAGGTGAGGATCCTCCATTCTGTGTCCCTTGTGATGAAAGAATCACGGTCAAGCATGTCCTGCTTGACTGCATTGATTTTTCCATCATAAGGGATAAATATTTCAAGGTATCATGTATCAAGGATCTTTTTTATCAGGTAAGTAGTCATTTAATTATTGGTTTTTTAAAGGAAATCGAATTACTGCATAAATTTTGATTGTTATAGTTTGTAATTAAATAAATAACTTTTATAATTGGTAGAATTATTCAGTAACTGAGATTGTTAGTGGCTATATCATCGAAGGGGGTTTAAGTAGTGTAAAATTATTGTCCCCCTGAGAGGGTATGTAAGACCACGTCTTTCAAAGTATGTTTATTTCTGCTCGTTTTTAGACGTAATATATATGTTCATTTATTCTGGCTAGATTTGTCATTAACTGCCAACAGCGGAAGGGATGATGTAAATCCGGCTGGGGTCCATGCAGGTAGCAAAAGTAATGTAAGTCCCCATGGACCCTAGCATGGTGATCTACCTTCAGCTGCTGGGGATCTATAGCCCTTTTTTATATTGTACCGTTATATATATCTTTTATAGTTGTATGCTAGTTTTAAATATTAATCTGTGATATTCTAGTAATTTTACTGTCCATCGTTGACAGCTTTTTATATTGTATACATTTATGTATTATTAATGTACTTCTCGTCACGATATGGCTGCAATATTGCCGATGTGACGTTAAATATTAACTCACTCACTCACTCACTCGTCCCATATGGTGAAGGGAGTGTCATGGTGTGGGGAGGGATCTGTGGGCAGGAGAGGACACCGCTGGTCATCGTTGACGGAAACTTGACAGCACAGCGGTACATGGATAACATTCTTCGCCCAGTTGTCCTACCATTTCTCCAACAGCAGCCACGTGGTGTCATTTATCAGTATGACAACGCTAGAGCCCATACAGCCAGAATTGTCACTAACTTCCTCACAGCCAACAACGTCAACGCCCTGCCGTGGCCTGCACGGTCACCCGACATGTCCCCCATAGAACACCTCTGGGACTTGATGGATCGTCGTGTTCGACAACGACCACACTCTCCAGCCAACCGGCAAGAACTGATCTTGGCCCTCCTAGAAAAATGGCGTCAAATCCCATGCGACCTCATCAGACTTTTTCTGTGCGTCGAAGAGTTTTTGCGTGTATTGAGGCATTTGGTGGTCACACACTCTACTAATGACTTGTTATTGTACGTGAGCGATTGTTTATGTACTCTGCCTATTGTCCATGATTCTGAAAGCTCGAGTTTTGTACCACACCCGACTTTGCGGGGCTCTGACGTCATTCTCGGTCGCGGTGTGATTGTCACTTTCAGTGTTGATTATGTTGATATATTGATCTTCTCAATACACTTTACCTTATGCATGTATGTTTTTTTTTATTTGAGCAAGAGTGATTTCAAACTCTGGTAAAGTTTCTTTTGGACGTCATTTTACATCATAAATTAATTCATAGACTAGATTCTAGTACCAACTGTTTAAACTTTTTTTTTTTAAATGTCATAAAATAACTTACACAATTATTGAAAGACATTTTTTGATAAGTAATATATTTTATTTCGTCCGCCCGCTCTCTGGTTAGTTTAGGCTTGAGGGGAGAAACACATACAAAAAATATGAATGGCCTTATGCAAATGACACTTGGCATGCCAATCAACAGGGATCTCGGTCACTGGTTTCACGGATCGAGTTACTTCAGCATGAGGAGCTTCATCGGACAAGTGTGACTTTGCCAACTTGTCACGGAAACGACCAAAAACTACTTTGAAAATATTTTTGACGGTCGTTGTCATACAGATTCCAGATGAGGCAAGACGAACAAAACGAAGAAAAACACTGTTGAAATCACCGATTGCCGTATATATTGTGAGAAATGCTATTTAGGTCTCCTCCCATTAGTAAGACATCTTAAAACAACAATGTCATACCTGGTTGCACATGTTAATCAGGTAATTAACCCCTATCATGAAAATGGACTTGTCTTATTATAGACAAAAGAAATGACTCAAGATGCTTGATACCCTCTTTTACTTTATTTCATTCAACATTTTAATTCATCCATCCCTTAAATCCATTGTTTTAACATATTCACCACTTAGAGTTCAGTGAAAGTTAATATCACAGTTCACATCACAGTTCACATCGAGGTCGTCACACTGACACAACCTTAATCCATCTTCAGAAGTTTGCCAACAGCATCCAAGAACTGGAGTGGTGTCTTTGAAACCCTGGGATAGCTGATCCTTCAGTCTGGAAAGTCGATTGTCAATCTCCTTGTACACACGCTTTCTTGCCGGTGGAGCTGCACCTAGGTCTAACTGAGATAGCTTGGTCTTCTTAGATTTCTCAATCTTCTTGATGATCGTGATGAACCTGTAGAGATTAGGATGACGATGATTCAGTGATGCATTGAGGCGACTGTGGAAACCCACCTTGTTGTTGGTCCTTGGGCCGAATGCCTGGTGATGGTTCCAAAGCGAAAGAGGGAATCTGGCTTCATAATCCACCCAGTTTGTGACTATGCAGTCGTTGAATTCGTCAGCATCGGGAGACTGGTTCATGGAGTCAATCCATGCATCCTGAACCTGTTGAAGAGTCAGCAGAGGCAAGGCAGCAGCTCGTCGGATCCACTGTTCCACAAGGGGGTTATCTCTGTCTGAACCTTGAAACTCTGTCCAGAGGGCTCTAATGGCAGCAACTTCAAAGTCCACCTGGAATGTCTCTGGGTTGTATGGTTGGTTCAGTAGTTGTTGGATGTGGACCTTCAACTGAGCAAAGAGGCGTTGGTAAGTTGTAGTCCAACGATCAGGCATCAATGCGTAGACTAGGGGATAGGTAATGCTTCCTTTCCGTGTATGCAGTATGTAAAGCTGATTCCAAAGATCTGGGCAGGCGGAGAAAGTACCATCCATGTAGACAATGGAAGCTGACTGGAGGACTCTAAGCTGATCATCAGTTGCAAATACCAGCATCTTGTCTTCTTCACCGTCGGCAAAAAGCACCATCATGGTCTCTCTCCAGGGTGCTGCAGTGTCGACTTCAGCTCTGGTTTTAGGGAGTTTCGGAAATATAGCTGCAGCCTCCGGGTCATTGTAGAGGCCTGGCATAGGATTGGTTGGTTCTTCTCTTGCTCTCTTCCTTAAGCTGCCAAGGAACTGGATTCTGCTGGTGTCTTCTGGTGGGTGGTTGTGTACAGTGAAATTTCTAACAAAATTTTCAACTGTTGTACATTTGCCAATGCAGGTCTTAACGGTACATGGCCAATGAGTACTAGTTTGTCTTACTTTGTTCTCGTAGTGGAGATATCCCTGAAAGAGGACCTGGAGAGTACCTCTTTGACTGGTAATAAACTCAGCCTGCTGCAAACCTGCCACGATTGTGCATGAAATGTTCGTTGTTGTTGTTGTTGCATTAAGTGTTTAAGAGGTCGCCTTCTGCCTAGGCAATTTCAGCTGACCTGTCCCTCTTTGGGACTCCTGTGTGTGAGTAGGGTACACATATCTATTGTGAGTTTGGTGTTCACATAATTTCTGTTTTTGTATTGATATGATTTCTATTTTCGTATATTGATATGATTTCATTTTTATCCTTGGCTGCTCTGTTTACATACATTCGAGTAGCTGTCCATCTCTCAGAAATAGTTTGTTTGGCCTTCGCTATTGCATCTCATGGCTTTAGGAGATCTATGACAGATAGCGGATCTAACTGCAATTCTTGTTTTAACCTAGCCCGGGCTGGGGCATGGTCTTGACATTCTAGTAACACATGATCAATGGTTTCAGCCTGATTGCAAGATGAACAAACCTTGTCATAGTGCTTTTTGTGACCGAGTCTGAGGCGTGAGATAGCAATTTCAATTTTCCTTTCATTTGAGTATGAGTTTGGCTTTTGTTGGACCTTGGGTTGAATTTTGTATAGCCATCTGCCGATCTTACTTGCGTCGCATTGGGCTTGCCATCTTTCTGCTATGGATGCTTTGATTTTTCTTTTTATCTCTAGTTTACTAGAGCGAAGAGGCTGTATATCCGCTTTGTCTAGAGCTAGCTTCGCCAGTGAGTCTGCTTTTTCATTTCCATGAATATCTATGTGAGAGGGGATCCAACACAGCTCCACCTGTTGCCCTTGGTCCGATAGTTTTGTATATTCGTATAGAATATTGTTGACTGTGTTTGGCCTGGAGTTTGAGTTTCTGCCACTGATGGCCTGAAGTGCACTTAGCGAGTCTGATAGGACGACTGCCTTTGCTTCCGGAAGTTCCAGTATGAGTTTGAGTGCATGATGAATTGCCTCCAATTCAGCCGTGAATACTGACTGACCATCAGGCAAGCGAACTGAATGTGCTTCGGGTTTGGAGCTGTGGATATGGATCCCGTAACCAGCACTGTTGTTGATAGGATTCTTGGATCCATCTGTGTATATATTGGCTTAGCTGTCCCAGGTAGTTTGAATTTTAGTGATAGCTACTGATCGTATTAGGGTTCGGTTTTCTTTTTTAGTGACCTCTGATGTTAAAGCAGTGTCAACTTTTGGAGTTTTTAAAGTCCAGGGAGGGTGTCACCTTTTGTAATGACTTTCCGGAGGCTGAATGGCCTCACAATTGTGACTTCGAATGAGTTCATATCCCAGTAATATCCCAGATGGCTTTAGTGAGGGATTTTTTCGAGCTAGGGCTTCATCTCGAGTGTTTTTGTCTTGCCATATCTTTTTAACCAAAGGGTTTGATGTTCGTTCCGAGAACGATAATATTGCCTACTCTCTGCTTAGTTTCAATGGGAGTTCTCCCGTTTCTACTTGTAGTGCTTCTAGTGAGGTGCCTGTTGCTGCGCCTGTGGCCAGCATTAGGGCTTTGTATTGTATTCTGTCTAGGCGCCTCAAGACAGTATTTGATGCTGAATGAAAAGCCTCACAACCATAGTCAATTTTTGATCTGATAAGAGATTTGTAGAGGTCCAGCTGAGTGTCCCTCGATGTGCCCCAAGATGTGCCTGAAATTGCCCGTAATACGTTCAGGTCTTTTTGACATCTGTTTTCCACATATTCTATAAGTTTGCGCCAAGTGAGGTGTTGATCAAGGATCACCCCAAGAAATATTGCAGATTTTTCGAATTTGATAGGTTTTCCTTTTATGGAGACACGGGGTATCATAGCATCTTTCCCCCGGCGTTTGAATAGAACTCCAACAGTTTTTTCACTTGAAAGGGTGAATCCCCATTTATTGCACCATTGATCTACTCCGTCCAGGGCTGACTGGAGGTTTTTTTGTGATTTGTGAAATATCTCTGTGCTTTACCCATATTGCTCCGTCATCAGCGATTTTAGAAGTTTTGGTAGGAGAGTTGACATGGTCAAAAAGATCATTGATCATGATATTGAACAGGGTTGGGCTTATAATGCTGCCTTGTGGCGTGCCCGTGCCCGTGAGTACCCGGATGATACGCAACGCAACTGAGCGTGACAAGAGACTGGGCTACCGTCTGCAAGGACATCTAAATAAACTTGGAGGCAATGTTTGTTTTACTCATTTTTGAACACTGATTGGTTAACCGTGATTTATAAACATTTCGACAAAGGGCGCATGTTGATTAATTCTTCAGCCTAAAGACAAAAAGAACGGCGGAGCTCATCGGATGTCGTCATTTGGAACTACCCCTGATTGTAATAGTTTAATAATTTAAAAAAGTATCCATGCAGTGAAAGCATTTTCGGATTTCGGATTGCTCGATAATACGATTACTACTCCCTTGTTGTCATCCACGTTTTCTGGTATAACCCTACACTTGTGTATTTGTCGTCATTCACTTGATGCTCAGTTAATGAATTTATTACAAGTATAATTAGTGGTAGCACCACTCAGATTACCTGACAAAGGTTCCCATTTGGCATTTATTGTGTCTGGGGTAATTATTCAATCTAAAGTCAGGTTTGAAGTGAGGTGAAATGTGTGTTATGTAATATGCACGTGGCAGCCCAGCAAGAGATGAATGATCAGTTGATTTACTTTTTTGAAAATCAACGGATCGTTTCTAGTCATCAAAGGATTAACAGAAAATTCAATGATTGATTAATCACTGTTATCTTGCACGGTGGATATGTCAAAAGTAAGTGTTTACATGTCTAGGTTTACTAAAACAAAGGAAATACACTCATATCATGGCGTGAAGTGCCGATGTAAAAACAACATACATTGTTCAAAGGGTTAACTGATAATACGTTGATTGATTGCTCATTGTTATCTAACGCAATGGATTTTTTTAGGAACCGTGGGCGTTATAAAAATAGTTGTCACTCGGGCTTTCTCAGACGACCTTTGAAACTTGACACATATGTGAAACACTTGAAACAATCTAAGTGATCAGTTGAGAATAGAACACGGGTTATAATATCCCGAAAGATATACATATTTTAAAATATTTGATTGTTACAAAGACACGCGACATCGAATAAGTTTCTTTATACAGCTGCAGATGTGTGGGATATTTTTCCTTTGTGTGGATATTCACGGATACATTCCTCGAACAAGGAAGCTGCCTAAAATTATACACATAAATTTGGTAGGTTGTAATTATGATATTTGCATTTTGATTTCCTTCATTTTCTGTAGCATTGGACAGATTCATTCTTGTTCCTCTACGTCTTTGTTGGGAAATTCTTTGATGCGCTATAGACGTTGTTTTCACAAGTCTTTTCCTTGGTAAGCGTGTATATATTACAGTCAATTTGTAAAAAGTGATTCTCTCAGGCAATTTATAAAATGTGTAAATATTTCAGTCATTTAGACTGAAAAATCTGTCCATTTCTTTAACAGATTGAATAAAATTGATTAAGACGACCAAAAAGGCCAAAAACATCACAATAGATTATTATGTAGGATTAGAAGCCAAACAATATAGAAACGTACTTTTCATCGTAACATTTTCAGTCTCTTGGTGATGATATTAAACATAAAAATATTTGGAATTCGTTGTCATAATAATACAGATGGACATATTTTTTCAGTCAGTTTGTAAAATAACTGAATGTGCAGGCGTTTAATACATTTCCTAAGTGAAAATTGTGCACATTTTGACTAAAAATATATACATGATAAAATAAGCAATGCTCAGGTGAGATATTTACTTTGTGTTGGCAGAGACCATATAATAGACCATTATATGGTCTCTGGTGTTGGGAGTCAAAATAGTGTAAACGAAAATCGCACAATTACCAAGCAAGTGACTTACCAAAACTTCGTCACCATTACCGATGCTACCCAAAGATACCTACATTTCCTTATTATTTCCAAAACTGTATTTCATTTTGTTGATCAGTGTGACCATACGCACTTATACTATCAATAAAAGTGACAAATGCGCTTACGAATTGCGCAGCACAGGTCGCGACCTAGTCTAGGTTTCTGCCATATCATCCGGGTACTCACGGGAAAAAAACAATAACAAAGGCAACAACCAGTCCCGGGGAATTGCTTTAGATCAGTGCCCCTTCAAACATATTGCTTGAAACATTGTACGAACATTCAAACAGAAAACTCCCCACTGTGACAGGTGCATGGCTATACAACCATGCTTGGAGTTGAATACTCTTATCCCTGTTAAACTATTTACTTTTTTGGCCAATTTGAATTTCTGTTTCATTACATGTAATTGATATAGTAAGAATGTTAGGGGGAAGTTGGTTGATTTTTGTTGTCAAATCACCTCGTGTCTCTCTTCTGTTCAATTAAAGAATGAATAAAGAAAAAAGTGCACGATCCGCTCTCGGAACAGTTTTTCTGGGTCGCCCACTTCGCGACTTATTTTCAAATGAATCATGCTGTTCAGCTCTTTTAAGAAATTTCGATATTGTTCTCCTATTAATACCTGTAATTCTGCAATGTTTGGTGGGGAATAAAGGTCAGTTGACAGATACATAATTATATGTTCTTTTGGTCAGGTGTAATTTCCCTGCTAGGGGGTGTCATCACGAAAGCAGATGATAAAATTGGTAACTAAGGGGGGATAATCGGTAACAACGGCCGGGAGGCATAAAACACACCTTGTCATAAGGTTCCTGTCAGTTCCAGACTTCAAGACCTTTCATGAACCGAAAGAGGCAATAACTAGTTTCTAAGATGTGATTTTGGAATTTACTTATGGCCAGGGAGTGCGAACCACATGATTTCCAGACGCATGTGAGTTTCATTGCTGTGATTGGTCCCACAAATTGCAGTTGTGTTGTGCCACCCGTGAAGATCGGGGGTAGAAAAGGTCTTCAGCAACCCATGCTTGTCGTAAAGGGCGACTAACGGGATCGGGTGGTCAGGCTCGCTGACTTGGTTGATGCATGTCATCTTATCCCAATTGCGTGGATCGATGCTCGTGATGTCAATCACCGGATTGTCTGGTCCAGACTAGATTATTTACAGACCGACGTCATATAGCTGGAGTGCGGAGTTAAACAACCAACAAACAAACAAATAACGCCCTTGCCTTGAAGATGGACCGAATCAGTATCATCCCATTTGTCAGACACCTTAAAATCACAAATGCCAAGCTTGAGTTCTCCCACTGTCCACAGTAAAATGAATTAGTCCGATCATATCCCATTTGTCAAACACCTTGTGTGAAAATAACATATACATCATCACTGACTAAAACATGTTCTTCTCACTCCAATGTCTATCAACTGGGGTATCTGACAAACAGGCCGTTACCACCAGCCGAACCAGGGACTGATATTTGGAGCAATGTCCCACTCTGAGGTAATCTGAAGCCATTAATACTGTCCATAGAATATGTGGTCATACCTTATTTGCAGCGGTAGTAGCTAACAGTTTTAGTACACTGTTCATTATAACGATAACATGATTGTAGCAAAATCCTATAAAAGTGCAAATTCCTACCAGTTCTCATGATTCCTTAACTATTAGGGCAGTTTGGCAAGGAATACAGGACTAGTGCCAATTTCTAAAGCTGATTTGTTTGATACCCCAGTTGTTATAGACAGTGTCAAAACATGTGAGACTTATCCGTTGTGGTAATGGACCAGCCCTAACAGACGTAACTGAATGAAATCTGTATAATTAAGATCCAATAAATAAGGACGGTGAAGGTAATTGGTATAGGAATTGATCTACTCGGATATACAATAGGATTATATGTTGTTTTATTTTCGATCCACATAGATTTAACTCATGAACCATTTGATCATGAAAACAACTTAAATTTGTCAGTTCTCGCCTCAGCTTCTAACAACAGCATTGAGGTTTCTCAGTATACATGTTTTTACTTAATTGTGCATGTATTGTCATCGATATCTGGATGTGTCACAATGATGGCAGGTTTGCAGAAAGTCGACTTTGTTACATCACAGAGAGGTACACCCCAGGTACTCTTTCAACATTATCTCGATCTACAGCAAGAACAAGATTGGGTGATTCTTCCAAAAGTGGCAAAATTGACAGAAGCTTTCACCACAAGTTGAATAAAACAGTTTAATGTTAGTATCCATAATGTTAGTAACCAACGTAAAATAATAATAATTACAAATTCTATATTGTACAGAAAGCGGTCGGGTAGTCTAGTGGTTGAAGCGTTCGCTCGTCACGCTGAAGACCCGTGTTCGGTTCCCGACATGGGTACAATGTGTGAAGCCCATTTCTGTTGTCCCCCGCCGCGATATTGCTGGAATATTTCTAAAAGCGGCGTAAACCCATACTCACTACTCACTCACTATATCATACAGATTTCTAAAGTGTTTAGTTTTATATGAAGTAAATACAAAATGTGTTTAAAACAAAATATACTCTGAACTAATAGCATCCAAAATGAGAAGCAAAATCAACCAATATATGGTTTTTTTAAAATGATTTGATCTGTCCGAAATATACTTTTGAAACACAGAAGCGAAAAGAAAATTCTTTTCATAACAGTAAGGGATAGACATGCTTAAGGCAAGGTTCACACAGTGCCGATTATGGCTCCCGTTTGAGATCAGACAGCGCTACGACACGAAAAGTGAAAACGTCTGATTACTATCCTCAAATGATCTGGAAGGTCCTATCATTGTCTGAACGCAGTCGCATACGTTCGTAACAGAGTCCTACGGATCGGGAAAAGTCCAGAGAGGTCGGCCAAGCACTCCCGACAGTATGGTGCATGCGTCCCGTAACATTCGGGAAACTCAGCCGATTTTGTCTAGTCGGATTACAATCGTGACTATGTCGTGACAGATTTTGCTGTATCGGATCAAAATAGTGACAATGTCCTGTGTTATCTGGACGGTGTCCTGTGGGTCAGGACGCTGTCGTGATGAACGGGCATGAATTGTTCATTGCCGTTTCTTGTCGATTGAGTCCAGATTGCGTCCAGATCTTGCCGAATGCGAACCGTCTTTGTCGATTCACTGTCTGATCTCTGTCGGGTCGCATTCGAGAGAATCGGGACGCTGTCGGGACAGATTCGATCGTTTTTTACCATGCGGAAGATACAAATCGGATCAGATTCGGATTGAGAACGGGAGAAGCGGGACGAAGACGGCTGAATCAGGACGCGTGCTGAACAATATCTGATTGTTTGTACTTTCCCGCCACGAATCACAGGATCTTGATCAGACTTTCGACAAATTTTAATCGAGAATGGTCCTATCAAGGACGGCAGTCCTGAATGTGTGAATGAGCCCTTAGTCAGCGACTTTTCATGTATATTAAATTCTCATGAGGTGTCTGACAAATGGGATATGATCGGGACTGATCCATTTTACTACTTGGGTAACAAGCATTGGGCATTTGTGATTTTAAGGTGTCTGACAAATGGGGAATCTGACAAATTGGGTGAGACCAGTCTGGTCCAGACTAGAGCATATTTTACAGGCGGCAAATATATTGCTGAATGCGGCCAATAAAGAAACAAATTTGGTATTGATAATTTCAGACAAAGTATGTACATACATTTAATTGAAGTCAATGGATTATATACCGATATGGAGAGTACCTAATACATGGATCACAGAATAGTATTCTGACAACGTTTATACAATATATTTATATTAAAGCAAGCATATTGAGTACAACCCACTAAGAAACAGTAGAGACGGAACCCAGCTTATCTTAGCGCCTCGGCTCGTTTCGGAGAGATACGAGTGGTGACGAATATTGTGTTCGTAGAAGGTCGACAATTACCGGAAAATGGTCTTTATCCGCATACATCCTCAAAGGTCTTCTACGCGTCAGTGCTGTAGCCGCCATATTTGATAAGAACACGATTTTACATTGCTATGTTTTGTATTCATTTGATTGTCGTTTTCCAGTAGTCAGGGGAGCAATCTTTGGGAGAGGTGCGTGGGCCTCTGTGAAGGACGCAAGTGGTTCAAGGTCATGGCCGGAGGTCTCGATTGGAATGACAAGAAATCATCAACACAGAAAATTAAGATCGGATTGAAAATATTTAAAACGGAAGATTTACAAACTACACATGTCCAGTAAGTATTTTATGTCATACACACGTTACAAAATATGTCGTAGCAATATACGAAGGGTTAGTCTATCTTAGCATATTTTCAGATAGGCCTAGTCATTGTTTTCAAACATTGCCATGTGCCCGTTGAGTGGCCTTCACCGCTGTCGGAACTTATGCTTCACCCAATTCCATTAGATTCACTTGGAACCATACATTGTGACATATGTCATAAAATCGGTAGAAGTGCACGTATATCGCCTTCAAGTGTGATATATTTTGGATCTTCGTCTTTCGAAGTCCCGTTGAACCTAAATCGAACTCGGAAGTGTTAATTAGGCCTAAGCAAATAGGCTATAATAATCTATTACTCCTAAGATATGACAGTTGTGACATTGTCAAAAGTAAGTATGTGATTAATATATGGTTACATTATACACTCAAAGACCTGCTATTTTATGTTTTTGAGTAAATGTTTTCTAGACTATTGTGTTGCCTGGCATCAAATGAATGACATGTCACTGGCGCTGAAGGGATCGTTGTCGGAATAGGTACTACAGAAATGTACCCTAGCCAAAATAAAAAAACAAGCCAGGTACCCAAAACGTCGGACAAGTCCATATTCCCCTACTCGAAACCTGTTCATGTTGTAGTTCCGGATCGCCAGAGTGCATGCATGCATCGTGGAATATAACCAGAATGTTGGATTAATGTTTATACGTCACTGTATGATCATTTCCTATATGATACGCTCAAATGGAGCTTAAGATAATTCACAAGTTCCTCCTGACGAGCATGTACTGCCGTGTTGAATTTAAATACGGTTTGGCATGCAGGAAGTGACGAATACCTAAAGAACTGGTTACGTGCATTGCGCCCTGTGGCGGAATGGACTCATGTTGGAGTACGTTTGTGTATTTTGATTTTAGTATTTTGATTCTGTATACAGAAACGTACCTAGGGTACGTTTCTGTAGTACCTGTGCCGACAACGACCCCTTCAGTGTAACTGACAGATGCACCTCCCCAATGGCAAATTTCTACTAGTCTATAGGACTAGTGCCAATTTCTAATGCTTTATATTGTGCCACGTGCGTTTCTGTCTACAATGTTGACATCATGAGCATTTATCTATGCAATTGGGATACGGTAACGTGCATCAGTCAAATCAGTGAGCCTGACCGGCTGATCCTGTTAGTTGCCTCTTATGACAAGCATGAAAGACCTATTCTCTACCCGGATCTTCACAGGGCCTGTTTGTAGCGTGCTTGCAATTGATGTACAAACTAATAATATCATTAATGATGACAAAACATCAAACATTCCGCAGATTACACTCAAATCTTTAGATAAGTAGCATGAAATAAGGAGTAAACTATTCTACACTGAGTCAATGTATCAATAATCTGGTGTTGGTGGCAGGTGTGTGTTTCAAGTGGGGTGGGGTGGTAATTTCTATTCTGTTTCCACATCTGATTTTCTATTATTAAACCTGACCTAAAAGGGTAGGGGTACATTGTACATACAATTCTGTCTGTCCTTCAAAAGACATTTTTTTGTGTAATCGATAACTTGAAAATTACTTCATAGCTTTTTTTTCAAATTTGGTGAACACTCTATATACCTGTAGGTGAGATGCAGTGCAAGGTTTGATTCAATATTTTATTTTCTGAAAAAGTACATTTTTTACTCTTCCATACTAATAGAAGAGGTGCAGTGCAAAGTTTTACTTTGATATGTGTATTTTCTGAAAGAAAAATGATCTTTTTCATGTTTTGAACATAGAATATTTTTTTACTTCAACATTTGTGCGACCTATAACTTTAAATCTACTTCATGGATTCTTTTCCAATTGGGGATAGTTTCTTTACCAGTAGGAGAGGTGCATTGCAAAGTTTGATTTTGAAATATTGCTTTTTTTTATGTTTTGAACTTAGAAATATGTTAGAGTTGAAGTCGTGAGGTTCCAGTGAACCCAGCTCACTTATTGTCTTGTTATCTTTATATTTTGCATAATATTCACAGTTTATTTAGAGGAAATAGTCCCATTTCATCTTGCATGTCTATATTGCTCAGTATGGCTCCACTGTCCACAGCAGAGAGGTTTGGCCTATTTTTAATTACACACTCAAAGGTCTGAAACAAGTGACATGGGAGGGCGGGGAGGCTGCAGAGAGAGAGGTCCAGGTCATTGATCTTGAGGACAGATTATGGAGATCATAGTACTTACAAAACGACTCTGTAACAAAGTCAGGGATTTATCTGGGATTCCAAAATAAGTGCCCTTTGGCAGACAGATTGTGAAAAAACATTCAAAATTGGGAATTTCTTAAAAAGTCCTTATTTTCTTAAATTCTAGGGTATTTTAACATTTCATTCAGTGCAAAAGTGTAAAACTACACATTATAGCATCTTCTTGATTGTTAGTCCTGTTGTCAGTGAAGTGCAAGTAGCCTTGTCAGAGCAATAATAGTTAAAAGTATAACATGACTTAATTCCAATTTATGAATGTTTATTGACATTTGCTTCTGACTTGGGTCCGAATATCGGCTTCTTTGCAGGTAGAGATAAATGGTATCTCTGAAAGTATTCTTGTGTATCAGTTGTTTGTATTAAAACCACCTCAACATTTTATCTCCAGGTATGAGTGTGACTTCTGAGTTGGGCATTTCTCCAGTCTTACTACAAGCCATATCTCATACGCTTACTTCTACAGAAACTGAGAAGAAAAAGTTTGTTGAAAGAAATATCAATATGGAGCAGAAGGGATCTGCTTCCTCTAGAAAAGTGGTGTCACACATACTTGAAGGTATGAATGAACCAGTAGCTAGCTTGTTGCAGGCTGGAAGTGGCAGTGAATCAACAAATAGCTACCAAACTGTTCGTGATAGCAGTGATGAGATCAAGAACATGCTTCATAAGGTAAAGAGAATAGACCAAGATATCTCCCAATATGACCGAGACACAGGAGATTCTGTTTATGTGGGTGGACAGCCGATGAGCATGGTTAATGTTCTCACAGCTTTGGCTTCACAGCACCTGAAGAGCAAGAGTGGGGAGAGTGATGAGGTAATGACTACTGATTTGGATAATGTCAAAGTTGAGTCTGATCCTAGACAGCAAAACAATCAACAGATTATAATCTATTACAATAATGAAGGACCTTCTGTGCCATCTCCTGGAAATGATATTGTAGTAGGTGAGGTGGAAGGTAGTGGACCTGAGCAAATGTACCGTGTAGTGGTGCAGCAAGAAGGAAATGGCAATGTAGAAGCTGAGGTAGTGCAACCAACGGAGCACCAGGCAAAGCTTATTGCTGAACATGAAAGACAGATGATACTTGACAAACAGGTTATCCTGGAAAAGCGAGCTCGTCTTATGGCACAGCATGAAGCAGCACAGACAGTTGGTAGCCAAACAGGAAACACTTCAGGCACCATTGTGCAGGGAGCAGGACAAGACCCATCTGCCATTGAACATTTGGGAACACCTTGTCCAGTATGTGGAGACAAAATATCAGGTAGGACTACCTTGACTGTAAAGCTTGCCTGTCTCCTTAAAGTGTCTTAAAGTGAATATAGCGACTCCAGGCACCACCTACTGTGTGGCTCAACTCTCTGGATGCCAGGACATGTATGTCCCTCTTCCTTAATATATTTGACCGTGAATTGATTTGAATGTGAATAAAACTCAAAATTTATCTCGCGCACTAACACAAGTCCATTCCACTCTTTTGAATTCAGCAAGAAATTGTCTGGTCTGTGGTTTCATGCACAGCTATTTAAGGCAAAGCATTATTACTGCAAACAATCTCTGAAAATCAGGTACATCCTAAATGGTGCTATTTTTACGTTTTACAAGATCACATCTAACAGTTTTAGTTCATGTATTTCTTGGCCACATGACTGATAACCATGTGAGCTTCTGCCAAGGCCTAGTTGTCCGGCATCTGTGTCTGTAAAGACCCTCTCCTCCAAAATCACTGAACCAATGAAGCTGAACTTTAGATGCTTGTTCCCACAAAAGATGACACCCATTCAACATGATCAAGAGGGTTTTAAGTGCTTTCGAATCCGATTATTAATATGGGCACCATGACTGCCACATTGAAACAAAATATTTGCAACCTTTACTCATTTTTAGCTCACCTGACTGAAAGTCAAGTGAGCTTATGTCATGGCCTGGTTGTCCAGCATTGGAGTCTGTAAAATCTCCTCCTTGGAAACCACTAACTAGACCAAGAGGTAGTGAGTGAAAAAAACCGATGGATGAGAAAAGGGAAACACTAGGTGTTACATGAGATTCAACAGAAATTGTTGGCAGTATATTGTTAGGGTGCAAACAACCAAGGAAGATGACAGGGATGTGTAGTCAAGAAATGAAAGACTTGATAAATAATGGGTCAAGCCCCTATGATAGGTCAAACATTTGTTTATGAAGCAGGCCATGGTCAGAATCTTCCAGCTCGTCTTGTCAACTCCTGCAGTTCAGCTAATGTAGCGGGAGGTCTTTGATGTTGGTGTACACGTCTCCCAATCATGTCTCAGATATGCTGTATTGGGTTTGCATTCGGTGATGTTGGCTGGTGGTGGTAGTCTTAATATGTGCACTGTGTGGGTCACTAGCATTCCCACCTTGAAATGGAAAATGTAGACCAGTATGGCTTGCAAACAGCACAGCTGTTGTGCCAGTGGCTCTTGCATGAACAAAATGCAGTGGCGTTATGGCAGTAATTGTGATCCAAGTGTCCAACCTAGGCAGCGCGATTGCGCAATTCACGCTTTAAAAAATCAAATCGCCCCTCATAAAAAAATCAAAGCGCGATCTGTCACGCACAGTAATTTCTTGTACAGTCACATACTTTATCAGCTGTTTATCAATACCTTTAGATTCAATACTCACTAAATCTTTAATCAATTAATGAAGAAAGACAGTTCACAGCAATCATTGTTAATAACTGTCGAAGAGCGATCGATAACAACCGGAAGTTCGAACACGAGTGACGTCCCTTGGGTTGCTAAATAAATTATCAATAGGATTGGCATAGGAAACGAAATTTGATTTACTTTAGTAGAAAACGTATCAAAACTTTGATAAAAATTATGTTGTATTTTGTTGTTTAGTAATCAAAAACCTTTGACAAGATGTTTAAAGACAATAAATATTCTATCTTGAATAGTTCTGAAAATATTTTTAAGCATTTTAGTTCGTTTTAGTTTCGTTTCTGAAATCACACAATATGAATCGCCGACTGTCATAGCAGACAATGTTTTGAATAGTGAATGACCATGTCGCGCAAAAACAAAAGAATTACAGACTTTTTAAATCAAAATAGAAAAAAGCACAAAGCATTGTTATTCATTTCAGTTCTTTATTCTGATCTGTTACACTTTTATATGATGATGTTCCAGTACATAATACAAAATAAGACATTTTTGAAGAAAGCAATTATCCCCTCTACTTTTTCAAAATCCCTCCTATTTTCTACATGATGGGGGGACAAGTCCCCCCTTGATTTTTAATTCTGGGTTGGACACTGTGATCCAGTTCCATATGACTACAGGCCCATACCGAAATTTGTCATGTTGCCTTACGTTGATGTTTGCATGACATGCCTCCAGACAAGTGCAGAGTTATCCCAAAGGTCCAGAGTGAAATTGAACCCATCTAAAAGCAAATTCAGTTTGTAACAGTATCTTGCAATAAAGTTAAATTATCTAGAAGTCTGGTTAGATTTACACATATATAATATCACTTATGCGATTTGTTTTTTTGTTTAGTTGGTTTACAACAGAATTCAGGTTTGTTCTTTCATGCATGTACAATGTCCGTTCCATTTTAAAATCTTGTTTACCTCATCACAGCCCTGGAAACCAATAATCTTGGTCCACTAGGACATGGACTAGTGCCAATCCTTCACGCTGTATCAAATGTCATGTTATTCTTTCATAAACATGGTGGTAAATGCAACCCACAAACCAAGATGGAACAGTTGTCAATCACTAGTAACCAGGATACACTTTGAACAATGAATTGAAACATAGTTATTTTTTGCAGTACCGTTAACTTCTATATCGCCAGGGCTTGCATATTGGTAAACCAACAATAATTCCCTGGGTCCATGATTCCCGTGATTCTTGCAATCACAAATTATCTGCCCTTGATTTATCTTAACATTTTCGAGTTTCTTCCAATCAAATGTTGACATAAGGAAATGGGCAAGTGAGGTAACTCGTATGATCATATAATGGGTAGGTTTCTCAGCAGGATAGAGCCAACGGATAAAAACAATATCTGTTGGGGTCATATGCGGATAGAGATGCAAATATCAAAGGTCAAGTAGGGACTACTTTCAGTGTTTATAAACAAACATGGCATCGCCCTTGTCATTCTGCAATCGAGTCAGAATTAACCATCGGGAATCTGGATAAACTACAGAGATGATTGCTATCATTATCAAAAGAACAGTCTAATAAAACTAAAATCAGTGTCTAACTGTGACGTCGCTAAGGCATTTTATAAGTTTTAGCAACTTTGGAGATATAAATTTCGAGGGCACTAGGCCTAGCCAAGCGGGATCAGTAGCCATATCTGTGCTTGTAGACCTCTGCGGCTTGAAACCTTTTCCACAAATTAAAATAGTTGGATTTGGCCGAAATATGTTTGAATTGTTACCTTGTTTCGTTTTGTCGCTGTGTGTACATCTGATTGCACTTAACGTTTTGACTGGACAGGGCGACTGTCAACAACATCTGAACGTGGCCATGACATCTCATAGACTAGGGTTAGAGTGGCTTCCCTTTGACAAAGGGCAGTTACTCTAGCGGACAGACTGATGGACTGCCCCGAAAAGCAAGTAAAAAGAATTGTTGTTTTGCGTATATGTTGCTTCGCCACTGTATAAGAAACAGATTTTAGTTGGAACTATATTGGCTACTGTCACTGTCCGACTGACACATCAATTTCCCTGTGACATAATAAATATTAATGTGCGCATTCCAGGAAAACTCGCAATGTTTAGGTAATGTTGGTGAGAGAGGGAAAGCGATTTCGAGCACAGAATTAAAGAATGACATTATATGATAAAGAGGTTATCACGCTTGTGTGTTTGGGGATGGTAAATAACCTGTTTTAAGAATAATCCTAAGTATTTAGCTCGCCAAGGCTCACTAAATACAATGTTTATCCCTAATACAGGATATTTACCATCCCCAAACACACTCGTGTGATAACCTCTATTTACCTAGAAACCATTGCCCATTTTACTGGACACCAAGACATCTTTTTCCATAAATATTTTTTAAAAATTTTTTTTGTGTGTCAGTCAGTTTTTTCAATGTGGAATTTCTTGCGAACTCTGTCATAATCAATGGGACTGACCAACCCAACATTTAGGCTGGTTTGAACTTGCATTCTGATTTGTACGTTAGTAGCATAGCAAATCAAATTGGCAAATGGAATTCAAAGGCGGCTAATTTGTGATTGCAAGTACCATGGGAATGGATCAAGGGGTTTGTGTAGGTTTTCTGAAATGCTAGCCCTGAAGATAGGGAGTTTGCAATACTGTCAATGTTTTTCATTTCCAGTCCTATTAAAGGCAGGTCTTAAGCCTGCATTTAATACCAATAACCATGGTTGTATGATGTGGAGTGAAACCTGCAATTACCAGTGTTTCCATTAGCTTTCTTCCAAGCTTCATTGGACCGACTGACTAAAATATGCTGGTCCTTATCATTTTTGGACGGTCCTCCATGGTACTGTGTAAAAACATACCTTTCGATCAGAGTTTTCTCTTTTTACTTCTGAACTGTAGATTTGCTACAGGAAGGTGTTTTTTCGCTAGAATGCATGTTCAAGATCATAAGATTGTTCAATCTCCAAGTGTAAAACAGCCTTGCAGTGTGCATTGGCTGTCTGAAGGGAGGGCTGTTAAGGGGATGAAAGATAACTGACCAACAGTTGTCATGGAAATAGAAGAAGCAGCAGCAGAGGAAAATAATGGCGCAGCAGTCAACATCCAGAAGAAATCAAAACCTACTCAACAACCTACATGCTATCAGATGTGTTGTATCATATGGCCAAACTTGTCACAATATTTCAGAAAGACAATCTGAATCTCGGCATGATATTGCCAATTTTGAATTCAGCCTGCGACTCATTGCAAAGATTGCGAGAAATACCAGGAGAAAAGGAGCAATCGTTTATTGACAACATCAGAAATGGCGAGTTTTGTGGTGTGAAAAGTTGCATATGCAGATGCATGTTCGGTGCAGGCTTTTCAAAATTCACGTGCAGGCTTCATCGATGACTTATGCAGTACATTACATGCCAGATTTCCCGAAGACAGTCTGTCTACCCGTACATGTCTTGACAAAGTCCTGAATCCATCTCACTTACCAGATTCATGCGAAGAATTGAATAACTATGGAAGGGATTACCCATTTCAATCCTATGAGTGATCCAATAAAAATGACGTCACATAGATGGCGAACGAGCCAATAGGGATTTCGCCAGCTACAAAACTACAATTGTTGGACTTGGTACACACACACTTCAACAGAATTGTTATCGAAGATTTAACAATATGATCTTGAACATGCATTCTGGAACAAAATGGCAAAGACCGGTAAATTTTTAGTGTGACGGTCCCACTTCTATTTGCATGGAACTCTGGGTAGGAGTGTGACATTGGATGTATGGCACCACGTACTGTCATAGAATTGCTTTGGAGAGCTTGTCGATTTGGTCACATTGATGGGTAAAAATATTTTGTCATGCACCTTTTGCATTTTTTGTAGCATATCTAGGTCTATGTAATTATGAGAAACAATATCTAAAGCATACCAAAGGCTTGCATTAGGCAGCGTTAGAAACTAACAGTTTTAGACCACTAGTCCTCATAATGATAACATTACCCTTTATAGCAAAACCCTTTAAAAGGGCATATTTCTACTAGTCCTTATGATACCTTAACTGTTGGGCAGTTTGGCAAGGACTATAGGACTAGTGCAAATTTCTAACGCTGATTAGGCCTGTCCGTTCTTTTTTCAGATAAGCGCGTTTGTTTACAAACACGCAAAAAGTTCAGTCACCTGATTGTGATATGCAAATAAGCCTATCATGTATGTTGCAATGCGAAGTCATCACTGCGTATGAGTGCACATGGTTCTGAACTCATGTGGAAAATATTTATAAACTCTTTTACTTGATTACTATAGCTGTATTGTGTCTAGATAATAAAGAAAGAAAGATGCAATGAATGTATTCTTTACAATACATTATGCAGTATTGAATTTAATCTTCAGTTTGTCCATATTTTCTCTTCAGTTTTGGTATCTAGTGCACGAAATTGTTGTTTACAAAGTACATGATCTAGACTACCAGTTGTCGGACTTTCATTTTTGGAGAAGCCTCGGTGGTTGAGTGGGTTAGATCGCTGACTTTGTGTGCTGGCGATTAGGTGCCTCAATCTGGCAGTGTGAGTTCAAATCCCGGATGCGACCCAACCCCCCAAAAGTATGAGGTTCTGTACTACTAAGAAAATGTTATCCCAAATATAACATTTGTTACATTTGACCACTTTCTAAATGGCATTGTGTATCATTCCTAAACTTAGAGCTTTCAGTTCTTTTTGTCGGCTATGTGATCAGCTTCAGTCTCCAGGTTTGTTTTGACTGATGCAGGTACATATGGCTTAACAACGGTTGCTCCAAAGCAGGACGGCGACATTGCAACCTTAGCTCCTAAGCATCCTTTCTTTTGCTTTTCGGTGGACGATAGGGATCTCGTGCACCTCAACACTACAGTTCAGAGGATTTTGGTCGTCTTTGGTTCATGTCTCTTCCCAAGAAGAATCGTGCATCCGGGATGCTGTGACCCTTAGTCAAGATAAGACAGCAGCCGTCTTAGATCTTCTTGCTCACCACGCATTATCAATCACCACTCTTTGCAGACACTGTGTTTTGCAACATTACTCTTGGAATGACCAATTTGAGAACCGGTTAAATGTATCTACACACTCTCTTTTCACTGGACACATCCAGGAGGTTGCACATGAAGTCCAGATGGAGACGTCTCATCAAGTCACTCTTTACTTACTGCATCTTCAGCGGAACCAACTAGAGGAACAGAAAAATGATCGGAAATGACCTACCTTCACTCCCTCTAAAACCTGATCTTAGAGAAGTTCTGAGTAATTGTTATACTGCCTTTCATGGCTGTGGTAGGCAGAAGATGAGTTGGACCATTCTAGATGACCCATATGTGTTTTGTCTTCTATAAATAGGGTATCCTCTAAACCTCATGACGACACCCCCAACAACGTACCAACTTTCTCAACATCTATATCCAGCTTCCAGTCCTCAGACACCATAAGCTTGTAAAGAACTCTATATAAGGGAGTCCTCAATTTAGTCTCTTTTTCGATAAGGAAACTTTCACCAAATTATACCTAGAGACTCTCCAACACTTTCACATGACATCAATCGCCCTACTTAGAACGATTCCTCATCCCAGCAACTTCATGGTCAGCCTAGATCTACAAGACACATATTTACACGTCCCTATCCTTCCAGAGAGATGCCATTTTATCTGGTTCATGTTCCTAGGCCAACAGGGCAGTCGGGTAGCCTAGTGGTTAAAGCGTTTGCTCGTCACGCCGAAGACATGGGTACAATGTGTGAAGCCCATTTCTGGTGTCCCCCATCGTGATATTGCTGGAATATTGCTAAAAGCGGCATAAAACCATACTCACTCACTCACTCACTCCTAGGCCAACACTACCAATGGCAAGTGCTCACGTTTCGAATTTCTTCGGCCCTGTGGCTATTTATTTGCCTCACAAAACCCCTTGTCAAATTCCTACACATTCTTGGCATCTTATCCGTATCTTACATTGATGACTGCATTCAAGTCAAAGAGGATTCAAACACTCTTCTTCGACACCTCGATTTCACTAGGTTGGATCAACACCAAAAATGATTCTTACACGACGTCCCCATTTCATTGGAGAACTCTTCAACACAAACCTGGGTAAGATGTACGTACAAAGTCTCATTGGTCGACACTTTTTCAGTCCTCCACACTGATGATCTAGTCGGACAACCTAATGGTCGTGTGGTACATAAATAAGTTGGGAGCCACCAAGTCGACGTCACTACTGTCTCCAGCGGTTAATATTTTCCAAATGCTCGACTCACTCAACATTCAGACAAGACATATTCCCGGCATATCCAACGTTATAGCCGACTCCCTGTCCCGACCTGACAAAACATCTACCATGGAATAGTGACTACATCCAAGGATATTCCAGTGGATCTGACAGTTGTTTCCATGCCACGACGTTGAGCTCTTCGCAACCTGCTTCATCACTCCGATCTCCCGGTTTGTATTTCCAATCCCAGATCCTCTTGCCTGGGACCACAATGTTTCCATCATCCAGCTTTCTAACGCAGGTTCTACAGAAGATAACATCAACCAATCACCTGACACTGCTTTTGGCAGCGCCCTACTTGCTAACACAAGGTTGTTTTCACAACGCTTATCCATCTCACAGACAGAAAGCTTAACCATCTATCTCTAAGAGTTGATCTTCTTCAACCTCAGGGGCGGTCGGGTAGCCTAGTGGTTAAAGCGTTCGCTCGTCACGCCGAAGACCCGGGTTCGATTCCCGGCATGGGTACAATGTGTGAAGCCCATTTCTGGTGGCCCCCGCCGTGATATTGCTGGAATATAAAACCATAGTCACTCACTCACACACTCTTCAACCTCACTTTAAGCCGCTTCATGCATTACCAGCAAACCTCAGTCTATGCATCTGGTGCATTTACAGAAGTCACTTGTAACCAAGGGTTAGTGGCCAAGGCCATCACTGAGGCTCACAGATCATCAACAAAAGCATTTTACAAGCATAAATGGAAGGCATTTGAGGCCTACTGTCATTTCCATTTCCATTTCCACTCCTGCTACGGCCTTTCCGTAACATACCTTCATCATCTCTGATCGTTTCTTAAAATTGAAGGTTCTACATACCTGGCGATCAATTCCGTCATCACAACTACAACGGGCACAAAGATCTCTACAGTTTCCAAACTGCAATGACTGATTAGGTCTTACCAGTCATCACGGTTCCGACCTCTGACCTGGGATCTTCACATCATACTTCGTCATTTTATTTCGGCTGATTACTAACATTCATGTTCGAGAAGGATTTAAAAAAACATGACATTGAAGACAGTATTTCTTCTGGCTCTTGCAATGGCGGCTTGATTGAGAGAAATTCACCTGCGCTGTTGCCTCCACTGTGGGTCTTCACAATAATTGCTCCTTGACTGCAATTATGAAGTTGCCATTAGGCGCAGCCTGCCTCGGGGTTGGATCCAATATTGCTACTCCCTTGTTATCACCCATGTTTCCTGGTATTACCCTACATCTGTGTATTTGTCATCATTCATTTGATGCTCAAGTTAATGAATTTGTTACAGGTATAATTAGTGGTAGTAGCACTACCTGACAAAGGTTCCCATTTGGTATTTCTTGTGTCTGGGGTAATTATTCAATCTAAATCCAGGTTTGATAAAATCACTCGTCTGTCGAGACTTCAGCTATGAAGTTGCCATAAGGCACAGCTGTACTCGGTGTCCCAATCCCATATCCCACGCACCTGGGTATGTTACAGGGTGACGGATTGATGATCCTTTTGTGGATGATGTCTATCGTTTCCTCATCTTGTCTTAACCGATAGCTTCAATCACCGACACGTGATTGAGGGTTGGACAAAACGTTAAAAGAGATGCCAAGCGGGCCGATCCTATCGTCTTCAGGAGATTCTTCTTGTAGATTTAACAAAAGGATACATCTCTTCTTGAATATAAGTCGCACTTGTTCAGCTTGGACATAAGATTATGCTGGTTTATGTATGAACATGTTACACATACTGTACCATCCAACCGTGGGATAAATGCATAGTGTGAGATAGGTTAAGTTTTAGTTTTCTTGAAATTTTACAATAAATTGTATATTATTATACTTATATACTTATCCTGTCTCACACGTTATATGCCCACCCGTCCATACCCGAATCACCATTCCTTAGTCTATACACTCCTTAAAGAGAATAAGTTGGCTTGGATAGACACGTGATTGGCGCAAGTACTGAAGTAGGTCAACCTGCAAAGCATGCATGACCCAGATGTAGGAATTGACCATGGTGGTGTGAGGTACGTACGGTTGAAGTAACCTAAGAAGCTTGAAACCTTTATTTCAGACACCACGTTTCCATTGAGAATTGAAGGAAGAAAGAGAAATGCCTGGTGTGAGATAGGATAAGTATATAAATATACAATTTATTGTAAAATTTCCAATTGGGAGTGTCTTTATCCTATTCATCAGTGAAATGGGTTTACCTTCAATGGATGCCTTGTGACACGCTGTCAAATTGGTAGCAATGAGAACTTTTAGTGGCTATTCTTAATGTTGACAATTTTAACTGTTGACTACATAGCCAGGTGAGCTACTGGGGTTGGCACTATAGTTTATAATCTAGTACAGTAGATCAACCTTGCAAATATACGGATTTTTTGTCTCTGTTTTTCATGTTATCAATGTGCTCCTGCTACCTCCATGATCTTGTGCAATTTTTGTCTGTTATCCTTTATTAAATGCACAAAAAAGGAAAGGCAATCCTGAAGTAATCATCATGTTTTCAGGTTACCACTATGGAATATTTACATGTGAGAGCTGCAAGGGATTTTTCAAGCGAACAGTCCAGAACAAGAAAACATTTGTGTGCCACAGACATGGAGAATGCGATATTACCATTTTCAACAGAAAGAAATGTCCAGCATGTCGATTTGCCAAGTGTGTACAATGTGGGATGAAACTAGAAGGTTAGTTTGGTTATATGTACTTGGAACTAGTGATTACCAGCCCCATGAAGGATGCAAACCATCATGGAGATGCCGTCTGCGCCGGCGACAAGCGAAAGTAAATCAAAATCAGTTCCTGTGAAAATAAAATTAAAAGCTGAATAGCGTACGAGGTATGGGTAGCTAAAATGTTATCACAAGACATTAAAATGCAAGTAAAAGATAATTTCAAATGTTTTCGGCTTTTTGCAATATTGATTTTACTTGTTGATTTTACCAGTGGCTACCTGGAAAAAGGTATTTGTAGCTGTATGGATACTTGGTCAAAAATTATACTGTGAAAGTTTGAGGCCTCTTAGCTAGTAGAACTTTAAATATTTTGGGAGGTATTGTGAAATCACTAACATTCTTGGTTAATTTCCATCCCATCGTTTCCTACCAGGTGACTGTCAAGTAGAAAGTTTCAGCACTTATTGTTGTATTTATTTTGAGTCAAGTCAGACCAATTTCTTCTTCTTTCTTGTATTGTGGGACACATTGGCTAGATGGAGGTGAGAAAAAGAATGAATAAATAAAAGCCCAGGGCCTTTAAAAAAAAGTGATCTCAGTGGTGAGGTGATCGTAACTCTCATACTTTAACATAGACTTTTGATGAACGTAGCGCTAAAATGGCTTTGTGAACATGTTATATTACAGATTTATGGGACCATTTTTTCTACATTTTAGATTTATTCATTTCAGAAGGAAGTTACTTTTTCACAGGCTTGACATGCATGTTATGACGTACATAGTCAGGATAAGAATGTGACAGAGGCAGTCAGACGAAATGCTTTAAACCTATCATATAATACACATAGAGATATTCATATGTCTTGACACGTAGACAAAGCTATATACATGATATAGTTGCCGAGACATGAATATAAATGTGTATAATATATACGTACCAAGTGGTTATTTGTTATTAAAGGGTAAATGATGTATTTCATTTCCAGCCATTCGTCTGGACCGAACGAGAGGAGGAAGAAGCTCATATGATGGCTGTTCAGCACATGGTCGAACAAAATCTTTATCAACAGAGAGAAAGATAAAACGATCATCAGTGACACGGGCAATTCCTCCTGGGCTGTCTTCCAATTGCAACTCTGATGTGAATGTGAGTCACCTGGTGGCTATTTTAAACCACTCAACACCCTCATCACAGCAGAGTGGAGAGGGTGGGACTCTGCAAGTGCCAGAACTGTTGACAGACATAATGAATTTGGAACCCCTTTTGTCTGATGAAGAAATACCCCTGGACATGATTCCAGAGGGGTTTGAAGAGAATGAAGAAAGTTTGTACACATACCTCATGCAGCTTACGGAGCTGCGACTCTATAAGCTTGTGCGTTGGGCCAGGAATCTTCCCCAGTTTGGGGCAATTTCGGTAGGTAAATGGCAGGAACACTTTTCACAAAATAATGAGAATAATAATAATAATAATGCGGTTGGATATGTTTGTGAATGATTGGGTTTAAATGGTTCTATTTGATAGGTTCTCAAAAGGATAGACTGCGGTTTATGACTAAAGGAATTGATGTTTATGATCTTGTTTGCCTGTGGCAAATTGTGAGAAGGATATAGGAATGGGTGCTGTCTGTCCACCGTTTCTGTCCATGGAAGAACTAAAAGGCTATTCATGTTTGTTGATAAACTGCTCAGATAACAGTCTAGCCTTCAAGTGGTACCTTTTGCTATTTCCAATGTGTGCCATTTCATGAAAGTGATGTTTATGGATTACAATCCAGTTCTTCATGCAACATGTCCAAGTCAAGATAACAATCCAGTCCCCATCAATATCAAGGTTACATTCCAGTTCCCAATTCAAGTCAAGATAACAATCCAGTCCCAATCAATGTCAAGGTTACATTTCAGTTCCCAATTCAAGTCAAGATAACAATCCAGTCCCCATCAATATCAAGGTTACATTCCAGTCCCCATCAATATCAAGGTTACATTCCAGTCCCCATCAATATCAAGGTTACATTCCTGTCCCCATCAATGTCAAGGTTACATTCCAGTCCCCATCAATGTCAAGGTTACATTCCAGTCCCCATCAATGTCAAGGTTACATTCCAGTCCCCATCAATGTCAAGGTTACATTTCTGTCCCCATCAATGTCAAGGTTACGTTCAAGTCCCTATCAATGTCAAGGTTACATTTCAGTCCCCATCAATGTCAAGGTTACGTTCCAGTCCCCATCAATGTCAAGGTTACTTTCCAGTCCCCATCAATGTCAAGGTTACGTTCCAGTCCCCATCAATGTAAAGGTTACATTCTAGTCCCCATCCATGTCAAGGTTACGTTCCAGTCTCCATCCATGTCAAGGTTACATTCCAGTCCCCATCCATGTCAAGATTACATTCCAGTCCCCATCAATGGCAAGATTACATTCCAGTTCCCTCATCCAGCTCAAGATTGCATTTCAAGGTCCCCATCTTAAAAAGCTTAAATGACATTTGGGGGAATAGGGTGGTCCAGTTTGCGCATTTAATTTGCGCAGAGTACTTCCCTTAGCTGTGCCAGGATCTACTGCTTGTGGCTTCAAATCCGAGAGCCTCCCTGATCATGATCCACGGCCTATGAGCACCATACTTGGACACTGACAGGTTTCCGTCTGCAGCATTGTGAAGGCTCACACTGAGGTATACCTAATGAATAGGAATAACTTATTTGTATACAACTAATCACCTCCTAGTTTGACACCCGATACTTGTAAATCTCTGTGATTATTTTGTGCTGTCGCGTGTAATGTAAGTCTAATGACATCTCGACTCTTGTTTTCTCGATTTTTAAACTCAGACACAATGTTTAATGCCAAAATATGTGCTTGAGAATTCTTTGTCACAGGTCGTAACCTGGCATGATAAGTCCACAAAGTTCCATATTTTTAATATATGACGTGATTTTTTGCTTAACACTTTCAGAATAACATCATTTCACCACAACCTTTTGTCTAACTCTAAAAAAAATTATACACCAGGAAAGTGTCATTTAATAGAAATCGCATGTTACACACAGCATTGAAAATACAACAGGGGACATTACTGCAATATTGTTGATGTTCAGAGCTTTCTAACGATACCAAACATCGAACCAATCATCACGTGTTATTCATACAATAGTTTGAAAAAAGAGGTATTTCACGGTATTGGTACTGAGCAGAAAGCCACTGTTATTGGGAAATAGATGATGACAGATAATAATTCAAATTATTTTTAAAATAATCTTCCTATTACATAAACAATTCAAAAAAACAAAAATATGTAAGTGGATGTCTTACAATTGCTGAAAATTGGCACAATTTTCACTTCCTTGGTGCTTTATCTGGCAGGGATTGACTTAGGCCATCATTCCATGATATCTGTTTATTGAATTACCAGTACGATCTAAACACCCATTGTTGTGACCTAGCAGATTGTTATCTCCTGCATGCCAACAAAAAATGGAACAGCTGATCGTGGTAGACATGTCTACTAAACAATTGATAATTGTCCTCGCAAATAATTCCTCCTAAAGTCGACAATGAACAGAAATACATAAATAATTGGTATGTTATTTCAGTTGTCAATGCACATAATCCAGTAATATACACGTATTTTTATATATTCACCACTGTTCACAGTGGAATGATTCTTGTTTCAAAAAAGGAAATGAGGGGATATATCTATATAATATGGTAACATTCATTGCAACATAATTTGAGTGATTAAAAACTGAAAAACAAATTCAGTTTTAACTGTTGGAAGACCAAATGTCTCTGACAATTTACAAAATCTCATCACATGCCAAAAAATCTCATTGCTTTCGGACCAGGTGACATTTTTTCTCATATGTTACAATTTCTCGAATAATCTGGACAGCACATTTTGTATTAAAATATTTATTTTATTAATGTGTTTTAAATGGTGTATAACATGTAGTAGCCCATGGTAACCAAGGTGTTTTACAAGTAGATAATCTCCTTGATAAATGTAGGCTTCATCTATCACCCCAGGGTCTCTGGGAATCTAGAAACTCGTTGCCATAAGAAGAAAGGGACCGACCATTTGATATTCAGGGGTGGGGGCTGCGATTTGGTATCGAGATTATGTAACACTTTCTTAGTAAAGTACAGATTGTTCGAATCCCGGACGGGACTCAACTCAAAAAAGTACGAGAATCTGTACTTTACTAAGAAAGTGTTATCCCAAATACAACATTTGTTACATTTGACCACTTTCTAAATGGCATTGTGTATTCATAGCTCTCGGCCATGGGAGCCGTGCCAATTTACACTTGTCAGAGGGGTACTCAAAGTACGTGATCTAGACTACCAGTTGTCGGACTTTCATTTTTGTGGAAGCCTTAGTGGCTGAGTGGGTTAGATCGCTGACTTTGTTACATTTGACTACTTTCTAAATGGCATTGTGTATTCATAGCTCTCGGCCATGGAAATGTATTGTGTTAATTTTCACAACCTGAACCTTTGAGATACCTTTGGCAATATGTATTTTAATGCACCCATATTGAGGATATCTGTTATGTTGATACCCCTGTGACTATTTGTAAGATCTTTCTATATTTCGGAAAACTTCACATGAGCCACAGGACCTTTTGGTGCTTTTGCTTTGCTACATGTGTCCTAATAAAGCAAAGTGGCTGGTGTGCCTAAATAGCCACAGGAGATGACTACCTATTAAGCAGCACACTTATGATTCTGCAAGGTTATCATTTAAGTCACATTATTGGTTTCCTCATTCCACCAAAACGATTATGAATTAGGATGAGCACAAAACACAAAACTTTTGTTTGATAACTGTTGCTGTTTTGTTGCTTTTCAGACTGATGACCAGATTCTGCTGCTGCAAAACTGCTGGTCAGACTTACTGGCTTTGGGGGTTTGTTGGCGGTCAATAGCCACACCTGGAGTACTAGCTCTTTCGGCTGGAAAAACCATTGGTTTAAAGCGAGCTCAGGACTTAGGTTTTGATGATGTTGTGAGCAGAATGATATCACTGTCGGAACATCTGAGACGCCTGGAAGTAGACCAATATGAATATGTGGCCATGAAAGTTCTACTTCTCATTTCTCCAGGTAAGCACATCCAGTGAGTGAATGTTGTTGTTCAGTTATGAGTCGAGGTTGTCTGCAAGTTATCAAGTAAAGACAACAGTAGTTGCTAGCATAAACATGAACACTGTTAGTGTAAGATCCCACTGAACACCTTACATTCCCAATACATCATTCCCAATACATAATTTCTATTTGGCTATCATCACACTAAAAACTCTTCAGATTTAAACAGACTGTCAGCTCACTGTCAGTCATCCCAACTAGTGCCTAGGGAAACAGTATCCCATGCCAAAGACCTCTACTCATGTGCAGGGCTGGGAAACATCACTTCTTCTCTTTAAGTATGCAAGAGACAACACCTGAAAATGTGTCTAGACCACATGATCGTCAGCTACCCCTGGCTTACCAACAGGATTATAATCCTATTCAGAGCTTGTGCAGCTAAAACTACCATGAGAAACAACCACCTTCGGCTTCGGTTATGCATGTGGAAGGTGACTGCTCTGATGACAGCATCAGGTGAGGTTAACCATTTTGCCACAAACAGCTCATGCTTGCCAGGACTTCAGGGGTCAAGCAGGATTTAGAATCCACCACGTGACCGTGAAGAATGGCAGCACCCATTGATGACGATCTAATATATATCGATAAAATATGCTTCCGAAATTCAAGCCAAGATTGGCAAGAGTAGAAACTGGCTGGAGGCAGGTTAAAAAAAAATTGTTTATAGATTTTGTTATGTGACAGTGTATTTTCTTGTTTAACAGTGTGTTGCATTGTTTCTGTTGGGGTTCAGTAGACTCTCATTGCATTGTGTTTTGACTATGTTTAGATGCTAGTGTGGTGTGAAAACTTCTGGTACGGTATACCACAAACGTCAATAGTAGGATATGGAAACTTCATTAATGTTCTAGTACCATTAGACTGGTAAGGGCACTGTATAGAAATTTCCAGTATCTCTCTCGCATTTTCATCACGTCAGAACCAGCTTTCATGTGAGGATCGCTCATCATCCCTGATTCCCTGCCTAGACCTTTTCGGAAGTTTGGGTGTATATATATATGGAAGGGGGATATAGGAATGGGTGCCGTCCGGACGGCCGTCACATTTCGTTTCCGGAGTAGATCTTGAAAAACGTACCATATTTCTTCACCAAACGTGGCACATAGATAGGTCTGGTGGTGAACTAGTGCCGTTTGATAGTTTGAGATTTATAGTTTGGGATATTTAAAAAAATTATTTTTCCATTTCCATGGCAACGACTTTGACTTAGACTGAAAATGGTGGAAGTACTCATTTCTGGAGCAGATCTTGAAAACCGTACCATATTTTTTCACCAAACTTAGCACATAGATAGGTCTAGTGGTAAACTGGTGCCTTTTTGATAGTTTGGGATTTTTAAAAGAATTATTTTTCCATTTCCATGGCAACGACTTTGACTTAGACTGAAAATGGTGGTAGTCCTCATTTCCGGAGCAGATCTTGAAAACCGTACCATATTTCTTCACCAAACTTAGCACATAATGTCATCTCGCAGTATTGAATACATTTCCTTTCTTGTTGGTAAGTTCTGCATTGCTTGTGTGTATGTTCGTCCAAAAGTGTCATGGACACGGTTGTCGTATTCACTTACTAACTTCATGCAGAAATACAACTCATTACAAATACAACAGTGTAACTGAACTTAAACTTACTCAACTGTATAAACACTAATTCCTATCCTGTATATATTCTTGTCAACCATACTCTGTACTTTACTTGCTTGATAACGGTGCTAGAACCTACACCAAAACCATCGCTCCTATTTGTAATAAAGAAGTTGTTCGTCCATATGTCTCATCCTTACTCATTCCAAATACAGATACATATTCTATCATAAACTGCAGATGGCAAAACAACACCAGTAATAACTTTTTCTAGTGCTGCAATTAGGCCATTTACAAAAATGCCCAGTGAACATAGTTCCCAGGAGCTAATGCATTGCACACAACCGGACATGTCATATTGGAGAGGGATATGAGTATTTCATGCATGTTATCACTGACTTAAGCCATCACCACTGTATTTGTGTATTTGATACTGACCACTGCCATCATATTATATATTGCCATTGGAAATTGTAATACAGCTCTATTGCGTACTGCCATTGTTATTGCTTTAGCAGTTTAGCAGTAATTTGTATTGATTTGTTAACCTAGTTAATTTTTGTAATACATTTGATTGTATACCATTTTTGGGTGTTTGTTGGTTTCACACTAGGTTCTTTTACTTACAGATTTCAGGGTTAATGTATTGTTTCAATTTGGGAATCAACACGTAACAATTTATAATCTGGACTTGTAGCAACAAATTGGTGGGATTGAGGAGGGTAAAAAAACAACCTTGAAAATGTTAAATATTTCCTGACTTACAGGATAACTTCTGTATTTTCTTGTGTATAGGGCACACTTTATTCTCACCGAAAATTACAGCTGTGTAGAGGGGTTGCACATAATCATTGATAATACACACACACGCATCAGTTTTGGTGTTGTTTTCCCCAGTGAAAAGACATTACCATAAGCACTTAACACTGGAAATGCCACGTCTACAAATCCAAACTGAAGTGTGTTAGTTAATCCTTTAATACACATTTCTGGTTGTAAATCATATTCATACTGTATCTTGACATGTTTGTAATCTATTTTATTTCAAATTTTAATCAATATTGTATACATTAATTAAAACTATTAATTAAGACTGTTACATATATATATATATGTTAATACACCAAAGTGCTATGCTAATAAATTATTATCCACTGCCACAAAGTGGAAGGGGGATACAGGAATGGGTGCCGTCCGTCCATCACGTTTCGTTTCCAGAGCAGAACTAAAAAAACATGAGAGATATCTGAAACAAACTTGGCATATAGATAGGTCTAGTGGTGAACCGGTGCCTTTTGATAGTTTGGGATTTTTTAAGAAGATTTTTTTTCGAATTTCCATGGCAACGACTTTAACTTGGACGCAAAATGGCTGTTGTGCTCGTTTCTGGAGCAGATCTTGAAAACCGTGCAGTATTTCTTCACCAAACATGGCACATAAATAGGTCTAGTGGTAAACTGGTGCCTTCAGATAGTTTGGGATTTTAAAAAAATAATTTTTCGGGTTTCCCTGGCAAAGACTTTGACTTAGCCTGAAAATCACCAAACTTGGCACAGACCTTGAAAACCGTACAATATTTTTTCACAAAACTCGGCATATAAAAAGGTCTAGTGGTAAACTGGTGCCTTTTCATACTTTAGTATTTTAGACTTTGCCTTAACTGTTGTCTTTTAATAGTTAGAGAGTTTGAATGTTTCCTAAGCAAGAGCTTAACTTGGAAACTGTTTACACATACTACAAAAACATCTACACAGGGATATCTGAGAACCGTTACCATAATTACCTAATTGAGATGTATACCACTTGATAAAGGAACATGGACAAGGTATATGGTGAATTATTGTGAAAACCCAATTTACAAGTGGCACCTGAACCAGCGTACTTCATCGCAGTGCATGGTGGTAACATGAAAAGTGGATCCCGAAAAAGCCTAATTCCTCACAGTGGGTACTGGTAACATAAACTGTGGCACCCAAACCAGCCATCTTCCTCACAGTGGGTAGCGGTAACATGAACGGGGACATCCAAACCAGCCTACTTCATTGCAGTGCATGCCAGTAACATGAACAGGGGCACCAGAACCAGCCAACTTCCTTGCAGTGCATGCCAGTAACATAAACCGTGGCACCCGAACCAGCCTTCTTCCTCATAGTGGGTAATGGTAACATAAACCGTGGCACCCGAACCAGCCTTCTTCCTCACAGTGGGTAATGGTAACATGAACCGTGGCACCCGAACCAGCCCTCTTCCTCATAGTGGATAATTGTAACATAAACTGTGGCTCCCCGAACCAGCCTTCTTCCTCATAGTGGGTAAGGGTAACATAAGCCGTGGCACCCGAACCAGCCTTCTTCCTCATAGTGGGTAGCGGTAACATAAACCATGGCACCCGAATCAGCCTTCTTCCTCATAGTGGGTAGGGGTAACATAAGCCGTGGCACCCGAACCAGCCTACTTCTTCATAGTGGGTAGCGGTAACATAAGCCGTGGCACCCGAACCAGCCTTCTTCCTCATAGTGGGTAGGGGTAACATAAACCATGGCACCCGAATCAGCCTTCTTCTTCATAGTGGGTAGCGGTAACATAAACCGTGGCACCCGAACCAGCCTACTTCCTCGCAGTGGGTAATGGTAACATAAACCGTGGCATCCGAACCAGCCTTCTTCCTCATAGTGGATAATGGTAACACGAACAGGGGCACCCGAACCAGCCTCCTTCATAGTGGGTAGCAGTTACATGAACAGGGGCATCCGAACCCGCTTACTTCCTCACAGTGGGTAATGGTAACATAAACCGTGGCATCCGAACCAGCCTTCTTCATAGTGGGTAGCGATAACATGAACAGGGGCATCCGAACCAGCCTTCTTCCTCACAGTGGGTAATGGTAACATAAACCGTGGCACCGGAACCAGCCTTCTTCCTCACAGTGGGTAATGGTAACATGAACCATGGCATCCGAACCAGCCTTCTTCCTCATAGTGGGTAGGGGTAACATAAACCGTGGCACCGGAACCAGCCTTCTTCCTCATAGTGGGTAATGGTAACATAAACCGTGGCACCGGAACCAGCCTTCTTCCTCATTGTGGGTAGGGGTAACATAAACTGTGGCCCCCCGAACCAGCCTTCTTCATCATAGTGGGTAAGGGTAACATAAACCGTGGCACCGGAACCAGCCTTCTTCCTCATAGTGGGTAGCGGTAACATAAACCATGGCACCCGAACCAGCCTTCTTCCTCATAGTGGGTAATGGTAACATAAGCCGTGGCACCCGAACCAGCCTCCTTCATAGTGGGTAGCGTGAACAGGGGCATCCAAACCAGCCTACTTACTCGGAGTGCATCCAGGTAACATGAACAGGGGCACCAGAACCAGCCTACTTCCTCACACTGTATGCGGGTAACATGAATAGTGTCACCCGAACCAGCCTACTTCCTTCGCAGCGCATGCTGGTAACTTGAACAGGGGCCAACGAACCAGCCTACTTCCTCGCAGTGCATGCTGGTAACATGAACAGTGGCACCCGAACCAGCCTACTTCCTCGCAGTGCATGCTGGTTACATGAACAGGGGCACCTGAACCAGCCTACTTCCTTGCACTGCATGCCGGTAACATAAACAAGTTCTGAATTGCTTGTGTGTATGTTCCTCCAAAAGTGTCATGGACAGGGTTGTCGCATTCACTCACTGATTTCATGCAGAAACTTCAGGACTGCTCTGAGCAGCATGAATTTGAACATGTCCTAGTTACTGGGGATTTCATCTGAGTGAAAAACTGTAACTTGAAGATTTCTTTTATGTGCAGAAAATGACTCAACTCATTCACTCTCCAACTCACTGTCATGGAGCTACACTGGACTTGTTGTTTACTGATCATGCCAGTGCTGTAGCAGACCCCAGTCTTCTACTCAGATCATCAGATCATTGGTGCTGTACTTCTCAGTACACCTCATGGTGACCCCTGCTCTCAATGATCTCTAAGTAAAGTAAGAACTACCTTACTTCTCTGATTATTGTTTGAGTAATAACACAACTCATTACAAATACAGTTACGTATTCTGTCATAAACTGCAGATGGCAAAACAACACCAGTACTTACTTTTTTAGTGCTGCCATTAGGCCATTTACAAAAAGTGCCTTGCACTCAACAGGACATGTCATATTGGCGGGGGGTAATTTTTATGAATTCAAAATCTTTGTTACGTAATTGCGATAAATCCTGTATTTTGGCTGTTCATAGTCAGTTGTCTTCCCAACGTCATATACTTGAGAAAGGTGAGAAAACCTTGCTTCTTTGCTGTTCCAGCACAGTAGTTTGTAGTTGTCACACTGAATTTAATTATTTTTAGCGGTATCTATTATACTCATCATTATCAAGGTACTGTCAGACATGCCAGATTAATGCCAGTGAGAGTGCATCATACTTACTTCGTGGCTGCAAGTCAACATAGCTTCTCCTGGAAGAGGCTCTTGATTGCGGCAGTAACCAAAGTTTCCTGTACCACTTTCTCCTTCTGACTTCGTTCAAACATCCTACGGTCCTACACTTTTTTGGGGTTACCTCAATCTTTTGCATCCAACCCACATGAAATGGCTTTGCACAGCAACTGCCTCTCTTCGCCATCATGGAAGTGTTCTTTAGCACAGTTTTAGCCTCCCATTATTTCACTTATATCCAGGGTTTGCACTGATGTCCAGGTCCTATCGTCCTGACAACAGCTCACCAACTGCGATCACAGTCGTTTATCCTTGTTCCAGCTCTCGTCCTACGTTCATGTATATATATGGAATAAATCTTAAAACTTATCTTGTGTGTTTAGTGATGTTTGATTATTCGCGTTTCCCAGGCCAAGGTCCAGATTGGAGGATGGATTTGCTCGTTTATAGAGAGTTAACATCTAAGTCGCCCCAAGGTTTGAAGATCTGGAGATCCCCATGACGGAGAGATGTCTGACAACCAAAATTCCTTAAATAACTTACATCATTGCCATAAATCCTGTATTTTCAGTGTCATCCCATAATAAAACCTCTAGATTTTCAACAGAAGTCGTCTTCATTGCCAGGTGTCCTCTAACCAGTTAAGCATGGAGAGACAGTTTGCCTCATTGCTTATGTGTATACAAGGTGGGAAAATGTCACTACTCTCTGCTTGGATCAACAGTGAAATTTTCTTTCAGAGTCTAGCCCACATAGTTGTGTTATCATGCTGTAGTTTCATAACATTAGTTAACATATTGTAGCTACGTAGTACTTATCTGGTTGATTAGTTGGAATAATCACATGAGTAATAGTTAGTGAATGTATTGTGGGAGCATGGACACTCCCTCGCCACAGATTAGTCAACAATGCTTTGGATTGCATTCTAAAGATGCAAGAAGATCTCTGTCTGCCCAAGTGTGGATGTTGTGCCAAAAGCTGATAACAGAGGCAACCCGACCTTGCACAAGTCCGTAGTCATATATCAGAGCCCATCAGGAAGTCTGTTCTGTCTCAGATTACAACCTTGGCATGAGCGAGTTAACATTTTACCATACATCAGCAATATTTCAGCCACATCATTACTAAACCTTGGCAGAAAAGTGAGCCTTTTGATAATTTTTTTCCCTAAGGTGGGGCACATCTTAGGGTTAAGGCTGGACTCACATTAGGGGAGGATCTTGGGGTAAAAACTGTCATAGCCGGATGTGACATCGACTGGGAGTGACGTCATGGAAATAAAAGTGACGTCAAGGGACCAGAAGTGACGTCACAACACCAGGAGTAAAATGCCAGTATTACAGTATTTTCAGAGGAAGTATCATGTATTAGGCATTTTCCTAACGTTTTTTATGTGCTTTGCTGTCAACTATCTGGGATTACTAAATGTCAGTATCTGATGAATTGTGGCTATAATGTAATATAGATAAGGTATTCAAAGGAACTATCAAACAATAGTAATTCTAAGAAGGCACCTCTATTTCATCATGAGTTATCCCACCCACCTCTCCAAATGATCTTGGTTAATGTTAGTTATTGGAAAGTGACACTGGGACAAAGATAGACAGTTTGCCTAACAACAGGTTAGAGGATAGTTGACAGTGAAGAGGACTTCTGTTGAAAATCTGTGATGTGATAGAGGTTTTCTTAGAATTATAAACAATGACAACTAATGTTTGATTTTGGAAGACATGGTGTATCTCAGGCCGCAGCACAAGCATATCCAGAAGCTTTTCCCAGCCAAGAGGCCAAAGGGAGGACAGGACATGGGGTTTTGTGTCACTTTCCACACAGACATTGAAGAGTACACCTCCATGGACGCCAGACGGGTACCACAAAGTGGTCACAATAGACCACTAGCTGGGGTTCAGGGATGCCGCTAGACCAGCATGATCTCTATGCGGCAGGCGAATCACTTGGCTTCCTCAACCACCCAAGCTTATCAGGAGCATGAATGCAGCTCACCTTATCTGAATGGTGTGCTGAAATATTTTGCTTATTTATGTGGTTAGCCATAGGATGATTGGCTGAATTTGAATAACCCCCCTCTTATTGAAACACACGATTTAAACAGCCCGATCATTGTGGAAGCTAATATTTATAGGAGAGTACAATGCCGCTTCCCTCAGTATATTTGCTGAGACCAAAGAGTTTGTGTTATATATAGACATGGTAGAACTGAGATAAACATACTGTGTATCAAATGTTGAGTTAGGTTACCTGTGGATTTAACCACGCTAAATTAACATTAATAACAAAATATGTTTATTACATAATTATTATTAAAACCACTGAATCAAACATCAGACTTTAGATCACAAAGTTTCTTTGTTTACCGAACATCATGCAAAATTCTACAAGGAGCGATAAGTAGCTCTTACTAACACAACTAACATGTAGAATATCACATCTAATCTATACAAATTGCTAATTTTTAACTCTTGTTGCAGATGTTAAAGGATTGAAGGATCCAGGGAAAATAATGGAGCATCAGGAGAAGCTGCTAGATGCCCTTTTGACCTATACAACTGGACATTTCCAAATGTTGCATAACAAGTTTGGAGAAATGCTGCTTCGCCTACCAGAACTCTCACGCATTAGTTTCATTGGCAAGGAGCAGCTGCTGAGTCGACTCCCATCAAACATGACTTCATGTGGACTACTAGTAGAGCTGCTGAAGGGAGAGAATGCAGCAAAAGATATTTAAACTTTTTATTTTTTGGATATTTTTTTTAACATATTAATGGGGACCACATGCAATGTTTCACAGGGATTAAAAAATGACTATGACAAGACTCTTTGGCTGTAAAAAACCTCTTGACCATCATAACCTTTTAAGGTTCTATTGAAATCTCATCTGAATGCACTAGGACAAATACTTGGCATGCATTGATCGCAGCAATAGTATCATCAGAAAATCACCCTCATTCATTGAAGTGTTGATGAATTTATTTTTGCACCTATGTTAAATGTTTTATCCTCTTTTAAAACAAGATTCAAAACTATTGCCATTATGTTAATTTCAAGAACAGCACACCATTTTAATTATCTGCTTTGTCTGCGATCTCATTTTCAACAATTTATCAAAATGCTGTATATTTATGGAATCAATGTTGAAGATAATGGATGTTTACATGGACATTAAAAATAATAGTTTCAATAAAACATTCTCACATTAATCTTATCATCTTTTTTTTATCTCTCCATGACATGGTCAAGTGAGCATGTGTTGTATTTTAGAGCTTGGGACTCTTCTCCCCAGAACAACAGGCAATAACGTCAGTTTGACACTTACACATCAACTCACCCTCTCTGATTTGCTGTGCAGTGTTGCGTTGCTTGGGCATGCCAGAAACCTGTGATCGTGGGTTTGAATCCCAGTTCAACTTGGTTGATGCAGGTCATCGTATCCCAATCGCGTGGATCGCTGCTCATGATATCAATCACTTGATTGTTAGGTTCAGACAAAAGTATTTACAGATGCAGTCATATGGCTGGAATATTGCTTAGTGCTGTGTTAAACAACAAATAGACAAACATCAGGATTTCTTCAGGATAACCATATGTTACACTATTCATATATGATTGAACCCAGGGTAGCCTAGTGGTTAAAGTGTTCGCCCATCACGACAAATACCCCGGTTCGATTCCCCACATGGGTACAATGTGTGAAGCCAATTTCTTGTGTCCCCCGCAGTGATGTTGCTGGAATATTGCTTAAAGCAGTGTAAAGCCACACTCTCTCACTAATTTTGGGAAGCTTTATTTTTGTCTTCAAATATTTTAGATAGTGTTTCTATACTCAACAACAAAAGTTCCTGTGACACCAATATTTTTATGTATTTTTCAAACAAGTAATGTTTGGTTTTCAATTTTGTAGTACATGTATGGAATCAAGTCACAAAAACGCAACTGCTACAGAAAAGCATGCATTCCATGCAAAAGTTGACTTTAATGCACGCCCCGTGCATTTCACTACCTAAGAATGGGTATAAAAACGTGCGTTAACGGGATTCCATGTGCATTGTTTAGCATCGTGCTGACAACCACTCAGACAAACAACAAACTTACGCAATTATTCAACATTGCGAAATGTCACGCCTGTCCGAAAATGAGCGTCTGCGAGCCATTGGTATGCTTGAAGCACGATGGAGTCAACGTGATGTTGCAAGACAATTTAACGTCCACAGAAACACCATTTGGTGTTTATGGCAACGTTGGCAACAGACGAATGCAGTCAGAGACCATCCTCGGATCGACAAGACAACTGGATTCGAACAACACACATACGAAATCGATTCCAGCCAGCAACAGTGACTGCAAGAAGCATCCCTGGCCTTCGACAAATATCTTCACAAACCGTACGTCGCCGCCTCTGATATGCAGGGATTGTCGCCATAAGACCCGCCAGACGTCCCATTTTGACAGGAAACCACCGTCAAGCACGTCTACTGTGGCGCAGACAGGGTCTACGCTGGACGGCCATGCAGTGGGGACAAGTTCTATTCACTGACGAGTCTCGTTTTCACCTCAGCCACAGCGATGGACGGATTCGAGTGTTCCGACGTCGAGGTGAACGTTGCGTCAATCATTGTGTCATGGAAGAAGATCGGTTCGGGGGCGGCAGCGTTATGGTATTGGGTGGGATTACAGCAAGACAGAGGACCCGTTTGATAGTAGTAGAGGGAAATCTCATTGGACAGCGTTACCGCGACGAGATCATCGGCCCTGTTGTTCTACCGTTTTTGCGTCGTCATGGCCCAGGCATTACCTTTCAACATGACAACGCCCGGCCTGATATTGCTCGACTTGTTCAGGACTCTCTTCAACAAAACAGCGTGAATATCATCCCCTGGCCGGCCCGCTCCCCTGATCTCTCACCTATCGAGCAAAGGTGGGATGAGATGGATCGGAGCCTTCGACGTCAACTAGGAACTTATAAACATGCTCCAACATGGACAGATATCCCACAGGACTTTGTGCGACGCCTGGTCCATTCCATGAGACGAAGATGTGTTGCTTGCATCGCAACCAGAGGTGGACACACACGCTATTGATTTGTAAATTGACATTTTGGCATATTCATGTTTTTTATGAAATCACGCATTTTCTGGAGTCAGGTATGGCAAATTAAACCATTTTGAACACTTACAGGAGTCTTTGATCTGTTGCAAACCGAATTTGTTTCAGATTTGGTAAAAATCATAACTTTGCATTAAATCTTATTCAATGTCACAGGAACTTTTGTTGTTCAGTATATATATACTCTTCAAAAAAGATACTTGACACTGACTTTCAAAATGTAATATAATGCGATTGTTACAAAATGGGACACAGAAACCATAACTGAAACACTGTTTGAAGATCAATGTACACAATGTTCAAAACATTAATCGTGTCACCTAAACAGACACACGTACACGATACAGTTAATGTCACAGGGTTACAGAAAATGTCAGTATCGGTTTTGCCCACCACGTGCATGAATCACCGCTTGACACCGACGACCCATAGATGCAATCAAGTTGTCAATAACACGATGTTGGATGTGCTGCCATTCATGCTGAAGTGCATCAAGAAGGGCCGGAAGTGTTTGGGGCGGTGGATTCCTTCTGCGAACGCGTAGATCCAACTCGTCCCACAGATGCTCAATCGGGGACAAATCTGGTGACCAGGCTGGCCAAGGTAATGTCTGGATGTTGTTGTGCTGTAAGAAGTCCTGACAAACACGTGCAATATGCGGTCGAGCGTTGCCCTGCTGGAACTGTCCGCCATGAACGTTGACGTGAGGAAGAACGTAAGGCTGTAGGATCAAGTCTCTGTAACGCACACATGTCAGTGCACCTGCCACATGCACGAGAGGCGTCCTACCACCGTGATGAATTCTGGCCCATACCATGACACTCCTGCCGCCAAATGGGACAACCTGCTGCACACAGTTGGGGGCGTAACGTTCACCTCGACGCCCATCAGCACGTGTGAGTAGGAAACGGGACTCGTCAGTAAACAGTACATTTCTCCACATTGCACGTGCCCATCTAACCCTCTGTTGGCACCAAAGCAGACGGTCCGCCAGATGACGTGGGGTCAATACATGACGTCGAACAGGTCTTCGTGCAAAAAGTCCAGCCTCCCTCAGTCTGTTGCGTACCGTTTGATCGGATATTCTGCGTACCCCAGGGATCTGTGTGGTTGTAGACGTGGCTGTGGTTGTAGACGTGGCTGTGGTAGTGCGGTCTCGGAGGTATCGCAGCCGGATGTATCGATTTTGTGCTTGGGTTGTCACCCTTGGTCTTCCTGACTTTGGTCTGTCGTCAACTCTGTTAGTGTTGTTGTATCGGGCCACAGCGCGGAGATTTTATGTCTGGAAATTGCCAAAGTGCCTGGCCACTTCTTGCTGAGTTGCTCCAGCTTGTAATCTCCCAATGGCGTTGTTCCGTCTTGGCATTGTGTCACCGCCTCTACTGCCGTTATAAGGACTGTATGAACAGCCGTTGATGTGGATTTTTATATCCATTCAGCAGGGGGGCCTGCATGCCTAAATGCAGGATCCTGTGCTGCACGTTTTTTTACAGGCGGTTGCGTTTGGATGAAGCTGTAAAATTGATCCCCAAACGCTATGTTTATGTGCTTTGCATGCGTTTTAGCGAATTATAGACACATCATCTTTCTGTTTGACTTATTTGGTTCTCATTTAATGTAATTATTTTAGATATTTGGCAAAAAGTGGTTTTACATCTAAGTCAAGTTTCTTTTTTTGAAGAGTATATTATAAATATAATATAATATGCACAAAGAAAAAAGTCTCTACCCTTGCCAGCAATGAGCCCAGATTTACCCCAATTGGAAGCAGTATTGCATCAGGAGTGGTTGTTGTTGACCCATCAACAGATCCGACGTTTGACTGGAGGCATGAGACGTGGGGTGGAATGCGTCATCCGGGCACGTGGCGGTTATACCCGCTACTGATCTGTTTCACGTGTCATGTCAAGTAGAGACTTTAAGGAACATTTTCACATGAAACATCAAACGTAACTCGTTCACTTAATCCTGCAGCACTATACTCTTTTGAGGTATTGTTTAAGGTCAAAAACAGTACCCGTGTTACCATGTTTTTGTCAGTAAATTTCAATCACAACTCACCGATATCTTCTTTATTTGTTGTCAAATGTTTGTTCTATCCGATGACATTGGTATCGCCCAACTCCTGTGGTCAGTCATCCCATTCCATGATTTTTGCCATTTGTCATGGTTCAGAAATAAGGGTGTGCTTAACTTTTTTCTTTGTGTATATAATTCCTTTGAATACCCAACCTCTATTGCATGCTAGCCATAAATCCATATTTTGACTGTCATCACACTCTAAAATCAAATTCATTTTCAACAGACGTCATCTTCACTGCAAACTATCTATATAGATAATTTTCAGGTTATCTCTTATCTCAAGGCAATGTTATTACGCATGCATGAGGTGGGAAAATGTCACTTCATTCCTGTGGGCTGAAATAGACATTTAAAACATTTTTATTACCCTTTGGCATTCTTTTGGTTTTTGTTATCACACTGTAACTTTGTAAATTTTATGTCAAGACACATACAGAAACAGCAAAGAGCAGTATTGAAAATCAGAATTTTTTAATGTAAGGTTCAACAATATTTTTGGAGATGGACTCGCTCTCTCCATGTCCTCCGGCGTATGCACAGGTGCAGTTCAAACCATTGAGAACCCTCACCCTACATGCCTTGCCTGCAGTAAATTGATGTGCACTCCTGGGTGGAGATGTTTGTTTTGCACCTCACTCTCAAAAGAGGAGTTTCAAAAAATCCATGTCAAAGTCGACGAGAAAGAGAAGATCGTCTGGGTGATCTTCTAAGGAGATTAATAAGGGTAGAGCGTCACTCGCTGGGGTCACGACCACCGTCAGGCACGGGGGCAGCAAGATAGCGATGCAGAGTGAGAGCATTTGTGTGAACAAGTAGCTATTCTCATCCCATATGCCCAAGGAGAAAAAGGAGCAGGTGTCGCTCGCTTGGGTAAATCCCAACGACAAAGACAAGTGTCTGGACTTGAAAAGTTTTTTTAAGGTGGTGTCCGCTGGGGTTGGCAACAAGCCCAATGAGTCCCAACCGATCCTTCTTGACCCCTTTTACTTAGATCAATTCTTCAAATCGATGCTTTTGACCATTACCACGTCTATGACATCTATATTTGACCAACGGTTTGCTAATATGACAAATGATGTATAGGAGCTTAAAAAGGTTGTCTCGCAAAAAGATAATATGAGGTCTCATTCCCACGATATGGATTATGATTGCTCATCTTCTCATAGGCCTGATAGATCCATAATTTAATCACCCACAGAAGACAGGGACAACAGTCCACATGAAAAAAGAAATGTCATCAGAATGGAGGCTGAAGTCTGTACCTTACCCTCTGCTCATGTGTCTCGGGACAAGGCTCCGGTTCCAGGGAGTTCTCTAGGTCCAATCAACAAGTTCCATAGGCCTATTGACTTGATTGTTTAAGGCAAGCTGTGAGATCCAGTGCTGTTGATATACCTAGGAAAAGTGTACCTTCAGCTACGATTATACAAGACGGACAATCCAATGGAGATGTCTCGAACGACTTATCATCATATTATCAGGCACAGTTATTCGTAACGAAGCATGTGCCAGTCGAGCCTTAAGCCAGCATATAGGAGCAGAACACCCCCATGTGATCATGGCTTACCCCTACACAGACAGGCAGGC